>NC_139984.1:14731091-15409985 GCF_963993115.1 Abramis brama | reverse complement strand
TAGCTGAGTATTAGAGTATTAGCTGTGGACCATGAACACACAGAATTCATCTTTGAGATATAGTGAGGAAAATAAGTATTTGAACACCCTGCTATTTTGCAAGTTCTCCCACTTGGAAATCATGGAGGGGTCTGAAATTGTCATCGTAGGTGCATGTCCACTGTGAGAGACATAATCTAAAAAAAAAAATCCAGAAGTCACAATATATGATTTTTTAACTATTTATTTGTATGATACAGCTGCAAATAAGTATTTGAACACCTGTCTATCAGCTAGAATTCTGACCCTCAAAGACCTGTTAGTCTGCCTTTAAAATGTCCACCTCCACTCCATTTATTATCCTAAATTAGATGCACCTGTTTGAGGTCGTTAGCTGCATAAAGACACCTGTCCACCCCATACAATCAGTAAGAATCCAACTACTAACATGGCCAAGACCAAAGAGCTGTCCAAAGACACGAGAGACAAAATTGTACACCTCCACAAGGCTGGAAAGGGCTACGGGGAAATTGCCAAGCAGCTTGGTGAAAAAAGGTCCACTGTTGGAGCAATCATTAGAAAATGGAAGAAGCTAAACATGACTGTCAATCTCCCTCGGACTGGGGCTCCATGCAAGATCTCACCTCGTGGGGTCTCAATGATCCTAAGAAAGGTGAGAAATCAGCCCAGAACTACACGGGAGGAGCTGGTCAATGACCTGAAAAGAGCTGGGACCACCGTTTCCAAGGTTACTGTTGGTAATACACTAAGACGTCATGGTTTGAAATCATGCATGGCACGGAAGGTTCCCCTGCTTAAACCAGCACATGTCAAGGCCCGTCTTAAGTTTGCCAATGACCATTTGGATGATCCAGAGGAGTCATGGGAGAAAGTCATGTGGTCAGATGAGACCAAAATAGAACTTTTTGGTCATAATTCCACTAAACGTGTTTGGAGGAAGAAGAATGATGAGTACCATCCCAAGAACACCATCCCTACTGTGAAGCATGGGGGTGGTAGCATCATGCTTTGGGGGTGTTTTTCTGCACATGGGACAGGGCGACTGCACTGTATTAAGGAGAGGATGACCGGGGCCATGTATTGCGAAATTTTTGGGAGCCAAAATTCATGTTGGCTGGGTCTTCCAACATGACAATGACCCGTAGCACACAGCCAGGATAACCAAGGAGTGGCTCTGTAAGAAGCATATCAAGGTTCTGTCTCCAGACCTAAACCCAATAGAGAATCTTTGGAGGGAGCTCAAACTCTGTGTTTCTCAGTGACAGCCCAGAAACCTGACTGATCTAGAGAAGATCTGTGTGGAGGAGTGGGCCAAAATCCCTCCTGCAGTGTGTGCAAACCTGGTGAAAAACTACAGGAAACGTTTGATTTCTGTAATTGCAAACAAAGGCTACTGTACCAAATATTAACATTGATTTTCTCAGGTGTTAAAATACTTATTTGCAGCTGTATCATACAAATAAATAGTTAAAAAATCATATATTGTGATTTCTGGATTTTTTTTAGATTATGTCTCTCACAGTGGACATGCACCTACGATGACAATTTCAGACCCCTCCATGATTTCTAAGTGGGAGAACTTGCAAAATAGCAGGGTGTTCAAATACTTATTTTCCTCACTGTAACTGGACTGATAGGAGTTGTTTTATCATAGTAGTGTAGTATTCAGACCAAACATACAATACAAACCCTTGTGCTTAAGCAAGGCCACTGGAACGCTGGTTTGATAACCTCCTTAACACGATATGAATCCCTGAAATAGGTGGCAGCTTCCTGAAGCTCTCCCTTCTCATTTGATGCAAATAATGACGGCCAATAAAACCTCTTAACCGTGTGACAAGCGTGAAATATGATTAGCCCTGGCTCATGTCACTCATCTGGCCCCAGTCCAGGTCACTCCTGAGGAGAGTTTCCCTTTTAAATCATCAAACCCACTGCATCTCAACATCATGGAGTTTGACATCCATCCAACCATCCATCCTGATTTTAGGGCAAAATTCTACCCATCCTACAAATACAATTTTTAAAAGTGAGGTCAAAGGCGACTTTAGATTCTGCTGCCTTTTGCAAGTTTGCAACATTAAATATTTCATGCAATGTAAAAAAAGAAAGAAAAAAAACCTACTCTTTTCAATGTTAACTATATTAATGCTGTATAAAACTTTCTACATCTCTGAGAAAAAAACACACACATTAGGTCGAGTGATTGTCGCTATGTTTATTCCCGTAATTACTCTAACAGGTTTGTGTGTTTGCATGTGACACACACAGACACGCAGAGGGGTGCAGGCACAACAGTCGATAACACCGCTGTGCTTCCTGTCTCAGAATCTCAGTAACGACCAATCAGATATAATGATCCAGTCTACACAGCAGGGTCTGTCAGGAGTCACCATAACACACACATTTCATCAAGGGGTGCAGGCCATGAGGACAGACTGTGTACTTTTTGAACACCCCCTGCCCCCAACTCTCACACACACGTACACGGCATCTTAACAGGGTGGTGTCAAGCAGGAGGAAATGAGAGATGGTGGGCTCATTCCTTGCACACTGTTTTTTAAATTTATGCAGATGACCTCCAATCACTGGGTTCCTCCGATAAACCTGAGCCTGTCAGTCAACTCCCCCCCACTGCAGTCTAACAGAATCTCTTATTCACCGCAACCCACCACACACATTCCTAACAGCTTCTTCCTCGTCCTTCAATTCTTCAGAATGAAATGACAAATCGCACACCTCCTCAACCTTTCAAAGATTTTTCACCATGCAAATTGTCTAAGAGCTAAGCACAGCACTCAGCACTGAAGTAATGTATATTTAACTATAAAAACGTACATTACTTAACTATAATTATACATTTTAATATAATTTGCATTATAAATTACTTGCAATGTTCCTCATGTGTAAGTTGTAGTGCCTTGTGAAAGTATTCATACCCCTTAATATTATTACAATTTAAAATAATGGTTTTCTATTTTTATATACTTTAAAATACAATTTATTTCTGTGATGCAAAGCTGAATTTTCATCAGCCATTCAACAGTCTTCAGTTTCACATGATCCTTCAGAAATCCTTCTAATATGCTGATTTATTATCAATGTTGGAAACAGTTGTGCAGCTTAATATTTTTTATATATTTTTTTTTTAACCTGATACTATTCAGGATTCTTTAATGAATAAAAAGTTAAAAAAGAACAGCATTTATTTAAAATAGAATCTTGAGTAACAATATTTCTTTTTGGAAAGAAATTAATACTTTTATCAAGCAAGGATGTGTTAAATTGTTAAAAAGGGATAGTAAAGATTTTTATTTTGAATAAATGCTGTTCTTTTTACATTTTACTTTTTCATCAAAGAATCCTAAAAAAAATCACAGGTTCCAAAAATATATTAAGCAGCACAGCTGTTTCCAACATTGATAATAACGGAGTATCAAATCAGCATGTTAGAATATTTGCATCACTGAAATAAATTCTATTTTTAATTACATTAAAATAGAAAACCATTATTTTAAATTGTAATAATATTTCATAATATTCATATTTTTGATCAAATAAATGCAGGCTTGATGAGCATAAGAGACTTCTTTCAAAAACATTAAAAATAGTAATGTTTCCAAACTTTTGACCAGTACCACACACACACACACACACACACAAAACACACACACACACACACACACGTATGTATACAGGTATGTATGCATGTACACACATATATGCGTGTGTGTTTAGTATATAATATTCAGTTCGTACAGCTGGTTCAAAGAAGAAAAATTCACCCCTTCCCATCCTCTTCCACCCCCATCCCTCCATGTCACTTTTGCACAATAGAGACCCACCCTGTCTGCTTGCTCCGCCCCTTCTCTCCTCCAGGTTCTTCTTCTAAATAATAATAATAATAACAATAAACATACTAATAATTAGAGAGAGAGAGCGAGAGAGAGAGCGAGAGAGAGAGAGCGAGAGAGAGAGAGAGCGAGAGAGAGAGCGAGAGAGAGAGCGAGCGAGAGAGAGAGCGAGAGAGAGAGCGAGAGAGAGCGAGAGAGAGAGAGAGAGAGCGAGAGAGAGAGAGAGAGAGCGAGAGAGAGAGAGAGAGAGCGAGAGAGAGAGCGAGCGAGAGAGAGAGAGAGCGAGAGAGAGAGAGAGAGCTCGGAAATGAAAGAGAGATGGCTGACAGTGCGGTCCAGCTGCTCTGAATGTCACAGTGATTCATTGGGGCATTTAGCGCACTGGGGACAGGAAAACACTGGAGTGTGTGTGTGTGTTTAAGAGGGCAAGGGTCTAATAGGCACAAGGGCACACACTACACACACACACACAAACATGCTGATTGAAACCAGGCTCGTTGAGTTGCTGTCAGGTTGTGAGAATGGTCCACAAACAGTCAATCAATGCTTTACCCATGATTCCCCTGGGGTGTGGGGGCAGAGGGCAGGCGGGAAGAGCAGAGTGCTGCATCAGCCACCAGCTGCCAACAAACTCATCATAAAGCACTTCCTCAACACAGACGTAAACAAAAAAAACAAACGCATACTCTCACTTTAAGACATCCAGGTTTCATTTAAAGTACCCCTGCAGTCAATAACTGTATACCTTAAAACTCATCTTTGATCATCGAAATGACATATTTAAAAGTTTGCCTTAAAATAGCTCGACTTTAACTCTACACCCTTGCTTAATTTAGTATACGCAGAAACATGAATATGCATAGTGGTCTCCGCCTCCACTCAATCACACCAGCTTGGACTACCTGATCCAAGATGAAAACAAGAGATTCATTGTACAGTATAGACAACTTCATTGATTATTTATAATGGAACTTTGTGAGATCTTGAACTGAGATGAGTGAAAGCTTTTTAGTAATTATAAAGGGAGCAGTCTTTGCACGCTTTCTAGGCTATATATAATCCATTCATAATTTTAATAATATTCTACACAGAACAAAGCAAACGCTGTATTACAAAACTAAAGGAGCTGCCCACCAAAACAGCATTTTAAGGTGTCACATGTGAAGGCAGAAGTAACACCATCACACCAAATTGTAAGGTAGCATCACATATACATTAACCTTCATGGAAAAGACACTCCCAATATGCTCACTCAGTGAAAAAGTACACAAATTTACCTAAGATCGAGATTGACTGTGAAATGTTGATTATAAACTATTATAATTCATCATTAAAAAAATGTACTGGAAAATAATTGATATATTGATAAAATGATTCAATCTATTTAAAAAATTGCTTATTAACAAATTGGTTGTGAGCTAGGGTTAAGGCACCGTCACATTAGTGAAACCTGAACGAAATTTCACGGAAATTTCCACCGTCCATTATCAATAGGGTAGCAATGCATGTAGCACTTGACTTCTAAATCAAAGGTCACTCCCAAACTAAGCAGCCTTATATTGGTCAGCACAACAAAATTGCTTGTTTAAAATGTAACAAACTTGAATCCGACGTAAAATCCAATTTTTTTTTACCTCACACGTACCTCACTTCACCATTTCACCCACAGGATTTCGCCATACAAAGGTAAATGTGACCTAATCCTTAGGGTTAGGGTTAGTAGCGTTATTTTTTGTGGTGCGAGGCTTGATCAGGGTTGATGCCAAACAATGTAGAGCATTCCAAATCAGTCACTTTTCTATTGTCTTTTCTATACATTCTATTCAAGTAGGATGCTGTCGAAGTGAACTGCGTTTTGGAACAGATCTTATGCAGTATTTAATTATGCAGGTCTTTCAGTTCTCAGTGGGCATTAGAAAATCTGATTGGCCACTCCAGACACCAACCTCAAGTCTCATTCTTTCTTATCAAATCAAAGAAATATGCACTTCTTTTACACTGTTTTGCAATAACAACATGTTAATTAAAATGAACCATAAATCAACCTTTACTTGGCCTAAACACTTATCCTTCTCTGGATTAAGAGCAAACATTTTAATCAATATGATTTAATCTACAACAGCGATTTCATATTTAACAGGAGCCGGTATAAATCAATGTTTTCATTGTAGTCCGGACTGAGAACATTGATTTAAATAAACGCTACAGATAAAGCATGGCATTAATTAAGGGAATTGTTTCTTTAATGCAGCAATGAGCCAATAAATTAAATTACCGTATGTCATGTACAGAGCATAGCCTGTAGCTCCTGCAGTGTGTGTAGCAGGGGACAGCGGACTACATGAAAATCTAGTTCACCATTCAAATCAGCTCAATTCTACGACATCAGAACAACTAAAGCATGAATCACAGAGCTAAAAATACTACTAAACCATGTGGGCCTTCACACATGCACATGCTTAATTTCCAAAACTCACACAATGCATACACTTACACATGCTTCAACACACATGGTAAAAATGCACAAGCTCAAACACAGAAAATCCAAGAGCAAAACATTTGGAAACCATGTGTTTTTTAATGCATGTAAAAAAACATTTTAAAAAAAGCGTTGTTTGCAGATGAGAATTGGTTTAAATGTTTGTAGCTAATGCAATGATGTCCAGGCATTTATGTGTCCAAAACTATTTGGGGTCACTGTATGTTAACAAATCAAAATGCATTCACAAACAAATACACAAATTTCTCACTCAACGGTCAATTTATGAGACCATGAGACTACAGACGGCGTGACTTGGATTCCATTTGTCACAAACAAATAATACACTGATTCATACACTCTCTCTCTCTCTCTCTCTCACACACACACACACACACACACACGGACACGGACAAAGAACAGAGCTCTTTACACCCACGCATACTTATGAATGTATATATTCAAGCATAAGAATGTCTGTTTTTCTGAATAATATACAGTATGTGTATGCATATGCATACCAGCATAAAATATAACTGTAGGTGTATATGAAATAAGCGCAATTAAGAGTGTATATATTATGGATGTTATAGTGAAATGACCACTGTGTGAAGGCTAAATTTCCAGCGCAGGTAAAACCACACTAGAGTTCATACTGTTCAGGCAACAGAATGGACACTTTGGGCATTTTATATTTCTTTCTTTCTTTATCACTTAAAACGCAGGAAAAATGAAGTGTTTTATCAAAATGAGGAGCAAAAGAATTGGTGCATTATCTATATATTCGATCTATTATCTAGAGCAGAGAATGACGGGAATGTTTTTATGAGCCTGTTGCCTCATAAAATAGCTAAATTGGTAGCATTTTCAGACAAGATTTATGGTTATTCTTGGTGAACAGTACACAATAGTAAATTGTACAGTCAACAGTTACAATTACGACTTAATTATGACCAATAAAAGCTAGCCTTCAAATGTAGTATCATATCCATAACGTCAGTTAACAAATGACTTCTTTAAAGAGATAGCTCACCTAAAAAAATTAATTCTGTCATCATATACTCACCCACATGACGTTCCAAACCTGTATGACTTTGTCTATGCTAAATAACACTAGATTTGAAACGACATGACGATGAGTAAAGGATGGCAGAATTTTCTTTGTGTCAAAAATGAACATTTCCTCAGCTTGGAAACTCAGGCTTTAAGTGTAAGTTTGCCAAATGTCAACCAGCTGTTACAATGTCTGTATTATATGTAAACAGGTACTCTAATTTTCGTGTTATTTTCACTTAGATATCCTTGTTTATTTGTCAGTAAAAGTTTGCTTGATGAAAAACCTTTACTTTCTACATAAAGACTTACTTTAAGCCTTTCTACTTCCTACTTTAATTAAAACAGCATTAATCTTGCCAGTGAATTCCCTCTTTAACTCGTAATGGCGACATTGTGTTGGCATTCATCTTGTATACATTCAATGCTACATGATTCATAAGACACTATGAGAACCTGAGAGGTACAGTCATACAGCACCGTTCACTTATGGTGTATGATGTGGGTTTTGAACCAGTGGAGTGTACTTTTTCATTTTCACGTGAGGCCCGGTAGCTTCTGTCAGCTTTGCTTTTTTTTAAGCCTCAGTGGAGCTGACCCGAGCACAAGCAGTAACAGATGCTAATTCTTTCACTTCTACTTCCCCGCCCTGCAGGGAATGTGTGCGTGAACGCGTACAGTATATGTGTCGGCCTCCCCTCTGCGGGATTACAATGGATTATCCTGCTAAGACGCGGCACGAGCTGCTCCCCATGCCGGCACAAGGCCTGGCATTGCCATAGCAACGAACCCGTCCCTGCTCCCCCCTGTGAAACACCCACTGTTGTAGTAGTGACAGCTGTCCCCTACCCAAAAGAGAGCGGGGAGATGGGTCAGCAGAGTGAGAGAGGAAGATTTGAAAAGGGTGGTAATGTGCAAAGACACAAAATGAAAATGCTGAGAGACAAGAGAGACAGACAGATGGAGGTAAACGCAAGTCTGTGCTGGAATGACAGAAGGTGGATGAGAGAGAGAGAGAGAGAGAGAGAGAGAGAGAGAGAGAGAGAGAGAGAGAGAGAGAGGTTCATCTTCTTGGGTTTGTCCTTTACGGTCTTGGTGCCCCTGACACAGCAGATAATCTTCACTCTAGACTTCCCTATGCAAGACTCAGCATGTGCTCTTGAACAACTTCACAAATGACGAATTTCTCAAATCTTCTGAGTTTTATGAAACGGTAAGAATTTTAAAGCGATCCTTCACCCAAAAAAAAGTAAATTAATGTATTGTAAATGGCAGTCACAGTCTCCATTCACTTTCATTACACTGGGAAGAGTGGCTAGAATATTCTTTTTTGTGTTCCACCATCATACAGGTCTGGAAAAACATGAGGGTGAGAAAATTATGAGAGAATTTTCATTTTCAGGTGAACTATCCCTTTAAGAGAATGCACAGCTAAATGAGTAATGAAGGATTTGATTTTAAGAAGTTTAACTATGCCCCTCACACAAACACTCAATGTGTAAATCCTAATGGCACAGCTGATGAGAGACCATAATCAGGTAGATTTAATAGGCCCGGCTGAAATTCCCCAGTTTGGGCTTCAAACCGAGTAGAGATAATTAGAGAGGGGGCGGGCTCAAAACCCCCTTTCACATTTAATAAAGAAAAGTAATTTATTAATATCTGCTTCCCTCCCCCTTCCTCTCCTCCTCATCTCTCTCACAGGACTGCTTGTGCTTCTTCTGAACAGTGAGTTTTCAGGGTTGTTATAAGTGGGCTGTTCTGTTTGTCTGTAATACATCAAGACAGCAGGAGCAGACCCAAGAGCCCAGAAACACTACACACAGGACGGAGAAGTACAGTCATTAACCTATTATTTCTAACTGAAAATAAAAGGTTTCTGTTTTATATGCATTTATCTTGTATCTATTTTATAAATGCGCTTTACAGATCTTACTGTGAAGTGAACAATTCAATCGTGCATGTTTCTCTCTTTTTTTTACCTCAAAATGTCATAACTGGACCTTTCGATCCAAAAGACTTCTCTCTGGTGACGTACGCAGGACCAAAAATTTAGTCCCTTAAACTTCGCCCCTGCAAGCTCATGTTTATCTGCCTCCACTTTTGAGTGCAACGCCCAAATCTCAAAATCCAAGAAACAACCAATCCATAAAACAAAGTCTCCACCCAGCATTCTTTCTTTTTCACTAATCTGTTACACTCGCAGTACAGAAGAAAGGATCTGCCGCTACTTCCATTTCATCGTGACTAATATCGTCATGCTTTTACAAGTCGCAAGTGCTATAGAAAAATCACCCTGCGGTCTAAGCGGCCGGCCTGATCCGCATTATAAATGAGAGGAGGTCAGGCTACAGGTACAGTAGAGCTGTAGTCAGCTGAGATGCTGAATCTGGGCAGCAGTTCAGCTGGTAATAGGATGTGAGTAGACTGGCCTGTGAAAGCAAGGCCCGGCCTTTCACCTAATTCCCTAGGGAAAAAAAGAGGGAAGGGGGAAGGGACAGAGATAGAGAGAACGAGAGATGGAATAAGAGAAATAAAGACAGAGAGTGCCCAAGGCAGGGACTTTCTCTCTGTCACAGTTTGTTTCTCCACTTTCCATCTTTCCTGAGTGCCATATTGGTACCTTGATAGCGAGAGACAGAGGCAGAGTGAGATATGGAGGTGTGGAGGAGAAAGACAGCTAACTGAAATGTGTCAGGGTATGTTTCTTTTGCATGTGCAGCTGTCTTTTTCTGCTCTGAATACTTATGACTGTGCTGAGGGCAGGAACAAATAGAGCATTTAGCATAGTATGGACGACAGCAGACGAGATGGAGTGAGAGGGGGATGGAGGAAAGTACGGCAGAGGAGGGAGAGGAGGGTCTATCATGAGATTGAAGGAATGAGAAATTACATGCAGTGAAGAACCATTTCTCCCTTGTTCAGCTCAGTACAGGGTACCTCTGTAGCCTTGCTAATAGTAATCATAAAGTCACACACACACACACACACACACACACACACACACACACACACACACACACACACACACACACACACACACACACACACACACACACACACACACAGAACAACAGTGTTTTGTGCCAGAATCAACCCACTGTTTGTCTGTTCTGTTGTCAGTCATCCAAAGCTACATGTGGATGTCAGTCTGTTCTTTGCGGCATGCATGGGTGGCGGGCAACACTAAAAATGCAATGGTGTCAACGGCTGTTATAATCATAACACTGGAAATGAAGAAACTTGACGCAGGACTTAAAATTAAAAGACCCTAACACAGTGTCCTGAAGTTTCCTGAATGCGAAACTGCTGCACGGCATCACACAATCAGAGTATATTTGATATTTAACATATAGTTATGAATGTGATTTTGCACTCATCTGTAGGAAAATGCCATGTGCTTGGTTCTATTCATCAGTTTTTGACTGGTTGGAGGCAGCTCTAAATGCAAGCTTGCAGTCAATTGTGATAAAGGGGTGGAGTTTAGGGGACGAAATGATTGGAAGAGTCCGGCATACGTCACTAGAGAGAAGTCTTTAATTTCACTGGAAGATCGAGTTATGACATTTTGATTTAAACATTAGGTCAAACATTTATTTAAAAAAAATTAAACATGCAATCGTTTACAATAACATACATTTCAAATTTAATTTTCATTTAATTCCGATGATGCTTTAAGACCAAACAGAAGCCAAGTGGTTACATCAGCAGAGGATTGAACTAACAAACATGCAATTGGCCAATATGGTTAGTGCTCACTTTTTAAAGGGGTGGTAAAACGCCTTTTTTCGAAGGCTTGATTGTGTTTGTGGGGTGCACTGTAACATGTGTTCATGCTTCGTTTTTAAAAATTCGCATTATTTTTCACATATTTAACCATTATTCTACACTGCTCTGTCCCTCCTTGTAAAAACGGTCGGATGATTTCCGCGTTCTATGAAGCCCCCCCTTCAAAATACGCAATGGGCTCAGATTGGTTAGCTGGCCCAGTGTGTTGTGATTCGCTAACCGCCAAGTACACGTTGTTCGGAAACGTCACGCCCCCTTATCTTTTACCGGTAGTTTGTGCTTCAGTAAACAACGGCGTCAATATTGCCATACCAGTTTAAGCCCGAATCAGACCCAGAGAATGTTAGTGGAGAGGATCGAGCAGAACCTGTTCAAGAACGGCTGTTAAAGGACATTTCAGAAAGGTATGTTTTTTTTAAGACTGCAGATCGCTATATGATACTGTTACTTTTGTATATTTAGAACGATTGTAGCTAAATATCTGTCGCCTGAACTATTAATCCAATACATGGGCGTCGGAACCATTGTATATGGGTGGGACAAGACCCACCCACTTTTTAAGACCAATGATATTGGACCCACTTACTTTTACCGTCTCTGATTCAGCGCATTTGTCTTTTCATAGCGCTGTCAGTCAAATCCAATTATTAGGGAATTCCCTAATAAATTAAACTCCGCTGAATCGCTACATTATATTTCTCAACGAGCCGCAACTGACGAAAGTAACCGCCCGTTGTACCTTTCCAGTCAAATATTGCGTTGCAAACATCAATAACAGCTTTAAATTGTCATTGCTGGCAGATGACCATGGTATTAGCGGGATAATCCACGGATAGCTGTGCATTTAATGCACGACTTGGAGGCAAAGAACCGCCCGACGTGAAGTGGAGTGTAGTTTACTTGTTTTAATTAAAAGGCACCAGAATAGCCTACATGAAATGGTATTTACTCCAGTAACATTTTTCTGGGGGAGGACCCACCCACTTTTTTTTTTCTTCCAACGCCCATGATCCAATACGAACACTAAACATTGGCTTTACAACAGAAGCTAGTCAAATCAAACACAAAACCATGTTTAGCATGCCTGTAGATAAACAAGCATGTAGATAAACAATACATAAAAGCTATAATCAAAGAATAATTTACACTGATCACATAAACGACAACAACCACGAACATTCCAAGTTCGCTGCGCTGGTGATATTAAACAGAAGTTTGTATGTGTTTGTCGGATAAGTATGAATTAACGTTAGCATTTAACAAACTGGTTTGTGGAGCCAAACAGCGTTGTCCTTCATTTACTTCCTTGCTACAACGTACAATTAACAATACGAACTATTACAGGAAAACACAACGACGTAAAATAAATCATACTTACAGGTTGTGGCCCGTAAACAGTTTCTGTTTTTAAAGTTGGAACTGCTCCATCTTTCAGGACTAGCCGTTGTGCGAATCCTTCATCGGAGGAGGGGTTTATGTAAATATTGGGCTTAGTGATGTCAGCAAGCCCGCAGGAATGTCGTGTAGTCCCTATTGGCCGTTTTTTGTAGTTCTTAGAAATTGATTTCTTTAAAAGCAAATATCTCCCTTTGCTTTAAACTTTGAAAGTTGTAACTTTGCAGATGTTGTTTATGCTCAAACAGCAACATTACGCGCTAACTAAAGTTAGAAAAGTGAAATTGTGTTTTACCACCCCTGCTGTGATTCCTGGCTGCTGGACGTTATTTAGTCTAATTAACATTCATGAGCCAGGCTGATAAGGTTTTATAATTTGCCCCCGACTTTTCAGATCATTCCTACACCCCTGGTAATTACCCATAATTCTTTGCACATCTGCAATGTTCAAGTGTTCCTATACTTTAGACATACAGAAGGGAGTGCAGACGTACAACAGGTTGAGCAGCTTACTTCACACACACAGTCACACTTCACTGCAAATGAATATAGTATCCCAGAGACAGGAGTTTAGTGAGAGAATAAGGTGCTTCTAACCTTTATACTTGCTCTCTCTTTTCACTCACGTGATCATTTGCAAGTCTGTAGTGCTACTCAAAACAAGCAATGATTTCCAATACTAAACGTGGCAGGGATTTGCTTTGAAATAGCTTTTGGTAGGAAGCCCTATACATATTAACCCACCGACACTCTTAACCTACAAATATACACAAGCACGTTCACCATCTCAAGTTGAGCTGACACAATAGGAGACCTGCAGGCCACCTGCACGTCCCTGGCATTGGGCCAGAATGAAGAGGAAAAATGATAGAGAGCAGACAATATGAGGGCATGAGAGACAAGTGGGAAGGGCTACGCAGCAAGCCGAGGGTAAGGAAAGTAAGAGATGGATATTTAGCAATGCACCACTCTGAGAGAAAGAGAGGGTGTTGGCGGAGGGGTGGGGGGAGGGTACGAGGAACATGTGCAGTGTTAAAGGAACCATCTTCCTCCTGCGGTGGTCTTGAGGGAGAATGGTGAAATATTGGGAGTAGAGGGGAGAGAGAAAGAAAGGGAGACTGAATTACTGCACAAGTGTGGACATGGACAAAGACCTGCAGTAACAGGCAATATTGACACTGGGGTGGGGAAGGAGAAGAGAAAGAGAAAAGCCAAAACCGAGTGAGGAAAAAAATAATGAGATGGACGGAGAGACAAAGCATGGTTCAGAGGGGTGTGCAGGGGTGTGTAGGACAAAAGGCACAAATACCTTTCCTGTCAGCAGATAGCAAATTTGTTGTTGTTTAATATACTACATAAAATTTAGATATAATTTAGAATATATCATTGATCTCTTAAGGCCACATATTAAGGTCTGGGTAGATTAGATGGTAAGCAAACAATCAGTTCTCATAATCAACGTGCTGGATGCAGGAGAAATGGACAGAAATAAACATTTATGTGACTTTGTCAAGGGACTTTGTGTCACTGGTCAGATAGCCTATATTTGTCTATATTCGTCATTCAAAAAGTGAAAGCGAAACTAAGGCTGCAGGTATACAAACCATAAACAAAGCAGCATTTGCTTACCATTTTGAATATCAATCATGCTGATCACGTTTTTATTCCACTCCGCTCATATTATTATGAAAATATTCGCACAGTGGAATGCTCAGGTAAGATGAAGTAAAACTAGAACAGCCTACTGTCTGTGCCGTCATAACTTTTTTGCTCGCTTTCATTACTTTTGCTCTTATTCTCGTGCACTGACTCGTTCGCTACTGAACAGCCAATCAGAGTTCTCTCACCGACGGTCTGATGCTACAGGTTGAATCGGCCCAAAAAAACCTGACGTTGTCCGACTAGAGCCAACGGTGCGGGACACACAGAAAAAAACTAAGTCGGCCGATGCTAAAAAATGGCTCGACGTTGCCTGACGGTCAATTGTCGGCTTGGTGTGTCCCTGGCTTTGCACTCTGCTGCGTATGGGGCTACGTAGCCGCAGACCAATCAGAGTACCTATTATGACCCCTGTCCACCGTCGAAAGCGCCTACAAAGTTCCCTGTGGAAGTGGCCTCTTTCAGCAGGATAATGCACCCTGCACATATTGTTTAGGAATGGTTTGAGGAACATGATGAAGAATTCAAGGTGTTGCCCTGGCCTCCAAATTCCCCAGATCTCAATCCAACTGAGCATCTGTAAGATGTGCTGGACCAAAAAGTTCGATTCACGGTGACTCCACCTTGCAACCTACAGGACTTGAAGGACCTGCTACTAACGTCTTGGTGCCAGATACCACAGGACACCTTCAGGGGTCTTGTAGACTCCATGCTTCTGCAGGTCAGTGCTGTTATGGCAGCACGTGGAGGATCAATAGCATATTAGGCAGGTGGTCAATATATACACACACAGTATCTCACAAAAGTGAGTACAACCCTCACATTTCAGCAAACATTTTAGTTTATCTTCTTAAGGGACAATACTATAGAAATTAAACTTGGATATATTTTAGAGTAGTCAATGTGCTGCTTGTATAACAGTATATATTTACTGTCCTCTGAAAATAACTCGACATACAGCCATTATTGTCAAAATAGCTGGCAACAAAAGTGAGTACACCCTAAGTGAACATGTCAAAACTGTGTCCAAAGTGTCAATATTTTGTGTGAGCACCATTGTTATCTAAGGCACTGCCTTAATCCTCCTGGGCATGGAGTTCACCAGAGCAGCACAGGCTGTTGCGGAGATCCTCTTCCACTCCTCCATAATGACATCATGGAGCTGCTGGCTGTTAGACACATGGCGCCTCTCCACTTTCCGCTTGAGGACGCCCCACAGGTCCTCAATAGGGTTCAGATCTGGAGACATACTTGACCACTCCATCACCTTCACCTTCAGCATCCTCAGCAAGGCAGTTGCCATCTTGGCGGTGTGTTTGGGGTCGTTATCATGCCGTTCGGCCCAGTTTCTAAAGGCAAGGGCATCATGTTCTGCTTCAGAATGTCACAGTACATGTTGGAATCCATGTTTCCCTCAATGAAACTCAGCTCCCCAGTACTAGCAGCACTCATGCAGCCCCAGACCATGATGTTACCACCACCATGCTTTACTGTAGGCAAGACATAATGTTCTTGATACTCCTCACCAGGGTGTTGCCACACATGCTGAACACCATCTGAGCCAAACAAGTTTAT
This sequence comes from Abramis brama, assembly GCF_963993115.1. Classification (NCBI taxonomy): domain Eukaryota; kingdom Metazoa; phylum Chordata; class Actinopteri; order Cypriniformes; family Leuciscidae; genus Abramis; species Abramis brama. The sequence continues at coordinate 15,394,181 of NC_139984.1, read as the reverse complement.
CTTAGTCTCATCAGACCGCAGGACATGGTTCCAGTAATTCATGCTCTTGGACAGGTTGCTTTCAGCAAACTGTTTGCGGGCTTTCTTGTGAGCCAGCTTCAGAAGAGGCTTCCTTCTGGGACGACGGCCATGCAAACCGACTTGTTGCAGTGTGTGGTGTATGGTCTGAGCACTGACAAGCTGACCTTCCGCTTCTGCAACGTCTAAAGCAATGCTGGCAGCACTTATGCGTCTGTATTTTGAAGCCAGCTTCTGCACCTGACGCACAGCACAAGGACTCAACTTCTTTGATTGACCCTTGTGAGGAACCCGTCTTGGAAAACCTCTGTATGACCCTGGCCTCTACAGTAACTCAGATTCAGGGTGTTACCAATCTTCTTATAGCCTAGGCCATCTTTGTGGAGAGCAACAATTCTAATTCTCAAATCCTTAAAGAGTTATTTGCCATGAGGTGCCATGTTGAACATCCAGTGGTCAGTGTGAGAGAATTGTACTCAAAGCAAATATTGTAACTGCTCTAATTCAAGATACACAAATTTGTATGGTCCTGTCAAGCAGACAAAAACATGAACATGATGAATAGGACATGTGGCTTTGCATGGTTAAACGACATACTATTATCACTTAGGGTGTACTCAATTTTGTCACCAGCTATTTTGACAATAATGGCTGTATGTTGAGTTATTTTCAGATATAAATATATCCAAGATTCATTTCTATAGTATTGAAGATATACTAAAATGTTTGCTGAAATGTGAATATATATATATATATAGTTTTATGTAATTCCATTCTTCGTAGTTTTGTCATGCATGAGGAAATGTATCTGTTGCTAAACGGCAGTTTATTGGAATCCAACACCTGACCCTGACTGTCTCCAAACAGATGGTCCTGCAAGAGTATGTCTCTTTAAATGTGCAGTAAACGGTCAGCTCTGACTGTATGCCGTTTTGTTGCTTGCAAAAATTTAAAATTTAATTACACAGAGGGATGGAGTGGGAGTGTGGCCGCAGGCAGCGAGTCCTCATTTAGGGTGGGTAGTCACATGCCTCTGTCAAAACATATTAACCCCTCCCCTCTCCACGTTCCAGCAGAGAGGATTACTGAGAGAGAGAGAGAGAGAGAGAGAGAGAGAGAGAGAGAGAGAGATATGGCAGAAAGCCCACTGAGAGACGTTTCTACTGTAGATCAGCCACTGATAATCATAAATTCAGTCATCTTCTCTTTAGCGAACAATGGCAAATCAACTGCGAATCCTGCATCCTAAGACACAGACCGGTATATTAGTGATGAAGGTTGATTGCAAATGTGTGAGGGTCAGGTTTCCTGTGGTTTGTGCTTCTTAAGTGTGTGACTCAGCAGTCTATTCAGAGATCTCCCCTCTATCTATCCTCTTTCATTTTCTCTTGTTCTTGTTTTCTTCCTCTCTACATACACTTTAAAAAAAAAATCATTTTTTAACACTTTGACAGCAAGTTATACAGAAAATTACACTGTTCTAAAATCTACAGTTCATTCTAATTATTGACTGTATGTTAAGCTTGTCTGAATAACCAATGAGGAGGAGCTTAACATAGTGTCAATGTCCTCAAACAAAACTATTTATTGTACTTTTTTTTTTAAAGATTGGAAAATTTAGCGACTAAAAGTGTTGGCACTTGTGAACAAACCTTGTTTCCTAGCTGATCTGTCAGAATCTGAGTACTCTTGCTTTTTGTGTTAATATGTGTGACATGGGTCTGAGAGCTGCATAATCTTGACTAAACCAATCTGAAGTTCACACATGCACCGTCACCGGCCCACATGTTTGAGGAAGTTATTGTATAAGTCCAACTCAATCAAAACCGGTGGCAGACGTGGACCTTGACACAGAGCGTAGGTGAGGGACTGGCTGGAATTTAATCAATATGAAGTAAAATAACAGTCAAAACTCATAAGCCTGATGCACCCTTTTCAAATGTTTGTCAGAGAGGAAAACAATTTCCACCTGTGGTAATAGGGGTGGGAGGAAAAAAATAGATTCATCGATGCATCGCAATTCTCTTTTCAACGATTCTGAAAACTTCAAAAATCGATACTGATCTTAGTTTTTACTGCATAAGCGCGATGGAACTTGTGCTAGAGACAGCAGAAATATTCTTACTGCCAATTACACAAGCACACAATGCCATGGACCCTCCAACAAGTATCCAATTTTGCATAAAGTTCGGAAAGGTTGAAGCAAATTACAAGGGGATAGCTTGTAGCTATATGCTGAATAGCTTATGTGCTGTGAGAAACCCAGGCTTTTGCACAATATTGCAGTCTCTCACCGGTATTTCAGTGTTTTCAGATCCAAATGCTCTATAAAGACATAACTTATGCTGTTTGGAATGCATTATCAGTTACACAAATCTTTAATAATCAAACAGCAATAATGCTTAGACAAAAAAATATTTGTGCTTGTCTAGAAACTTAAAGCACTCTCAGATATAAGACACTCTTTGTTTATTGCTTGTATTTATTCTTTATTATTGACTTGTAGTCTAGGTTTTTAAGCTATATATTTAGAAAGTTTCTTAAATTAAAGCAAGTAATAAATACTGCTTATAATTAAAGTAATTAAAAAAAATTGTGTTAACTATAATATTTCAAGTAGTTAAACCAATTAAATAATTTAAATCAAGAATAGTTTTGGAATTGGATCAAGACTGCCAGAATCAGATCGAATCACGTGATTCCCATCATATGTGGTAGAGCTTGCGCTATCCTAGCAGGGTTTTGGAGAACTGACCCACTTAAACCCCTTTCACACAGAGATTCCGGAAAATACACGGATAATGTGTCCCAGGATCGTTTGATTTTGGTTCATTCACACTGCCAGTGATTTTCCGGAATCTGTTCTGCACACACATCCCGTAAAGACACGTGACGTCAGGATGTATTGTAGAAAGGCCAGTCTAATCTTCCACTACCGTTCTTTCCATTGTAGTTGTGCACTTGGTGGATTTTTTTACGCAGCATCTAAAGTTACCTAATGATCTGCGCTTTCGATTTTGAGAAACCACGCTCAAGCATTTTTTTCCAGAATCGCATCGCGTACCGTTCCACCAAGCTGCCGAACGATCTCAGCTTCAGCGCGGATAGTAAGGAGCTCCCTGGTCTCTGCTTCATTCTAGTTTGCAGACATTTTTTCGTTCTTTCTTTGTTGATGACGAACACAAACTTTCTTCTAAGAGCAACAGAGTCGTGCGATGGCACATGCGTCATCACTACGACACACCCCTTACAGCATTGGCCCTGGCTTTTGTTCACACAGGGTGCGTTCCGGGACTGATCCCGGCAAGGTTACTAGGTCCCCATCCCGGCATCAATCCCAGGACGTGTTTGCGTTCACACAGAAGGCACTCTAGCAATTTTACGGCAATTTCCCGGGATCAACGCGCTATGTGAAAGGGGCTTTAGTGGACCACACTGCCTGGTCAAATGGAAGAGAACAACCTACTGGACCAGCACTCTAGAGGAGCACGAGTCCATGGCATGTAGACCTAGACCTTCAGAGGAGATGGTTGAAGGCTTGCAATTATCACCTGAGGTGTGAAACAGATGTGAGGAAATCTGTATGACTGTTGTTAGTGATATGAGACTGCATCAGATTCCAGCTGTGCTAAGATGTTCGATTGAGAACAAGTGGTTCCTACAGTGAGACATGATTCTGTTCTATTCCATCAGCGGGCTAAAGACATGAGTGGTCTTACCATGATATCTCACTTTACTACGTAATCCCAGGATTACTACAGACCGTGTTAATCCAGCTACATGAAGATAATGTTACTCAATCCTCACACCATGCCATCAATCCTGCCAACCCGAGACATTTCCCACAGCTTTATAACCAGGGCTGGAATTGATCTGGCAGACATTTTATTGGATACTGTGATCTGTGCACATGTACTGAAACATAAAATGTCATTAAATCAATAATTTGCAACAGGGCCACCAGTGTCCCCATATTATTTTTAACTGTAGTACAGTCATTCACAAGTTGCACATGCAGTAAAGAGCTGCTTCATCACTGACAAAAGAAGACATTTGTGAATTTTGTTTTCTACAATGTTCTCTACAATTGACTGTAAATATCCAACTCAGAGCGAACTTTGGGTTTTCTGTTTTATAAAGTCTTGAAGAACATTGTTTTCTAGTTCAAAATTACCCTTGTTATTGAGTTGAGTTTTGAGTTGCAAACTCCAATCGAATTGAAATGTCAAAATTCTTAATTACATTTTGAATGCTGCAGAACTGACAGGGCTGAAGATTTGGGAAAATTGTAATAGTGAAATGTAATTTCTGATTTGAAACGGATTGCTATTCTTGTTTCTAAGCCTGCATAATTTAACCATACAAATTAGTGTTGTCAAAAGTACCGACTTCTGTACCAAGTCGGTACTGAAATGTAAAAAAATGTTGAGCGGAATCGTAAATACCTCTGATTTCCCATTGTGCTCACGCGCTCATCAAATATGTCTGTGATTGGCTACAATGATCAGCGCTTCAAAAACATGCTGTAAATATACATCAATGATCAATGACGCTCTTCACCGAGCGCTTACAGATACACACGGGAGCGTTTGAAAGCAGGTGTCTATCGGCGGACTGGACTGCTCACATTTAAAAAACAAAACAACGTTCAAACACTTCTGTGTGCTCTCAAACGCTCCCGTGCGTTGATCATTGTAGCCAATCACAGACATATCCGATGAGCGTGTGAACACAATGGCCAATCAGAGGTACCGAAGTCGGTATTTTTGACAACACTAATACAAATCATTTTGTGATAATTATATTATTATTAATAATGATGATATTGATTGTAGACTTAAAAGTCTGTCTAACCTGCTTTTTTAAAGTTCACAGAGAAGATATTTTCTTTCCTTAAAAATAGCATTTACACATTCATTTTCCCCAATGCAAGTTAGAAATGGGTCAATCTACACAAAGCATCACAAAGCAACCAAACTAGATTGCTTCATCCATAATCAACAAATATGTCTATTCTGTAAGTGTCCAATAATGCTTACAGTGTAGACAGCTAATGTATTGATTTTGATTAGAGTTTATCATTTTTGTCAAGTGTATTCTTCTGCACTTGTGGTCCATGACCTCCCCAAAACTAGTGGGATACTTCACTAAGGCTTGTTCCGAGATCACATAATTCACAAATTAAATCATCAATTAAGCACTGCTAATACTTCAGAAACAAAAATGGACCAACAAAACATCTAAAAAAACAAAACATTTCTTTGATCATCATCCTGTCCTCCAAAGCAGCACTCACCTCTTCGTTATCCTTCCTCTGTCTCTAGTAAATTAAATTTGCTCCCATTTTTGTTCCTCATAAAAGATTTAGCAGAAAGGTGATCTTAATCTGGGTCACTCGCATTCGGCGCCAGTTCTCCATTAGAATTTTCATCATGTTTAATATTCAACCTCTCTGTCTCATTAAGCACTGCAGGATCACTCAAACGAGTTAATACTATATTGACGAATGTGCTGTTGTACAGATGGTACATGACTATCAATGAGACACTACTGTTTGATGCCACACTTATGTTCATATTTTGGTTTGAAAATGCAAAAAGAAAAATGCATATACACTACCATTCAAATGCTTGGGGTCTTCTAAGACTTAAAAATATTTCGGAAAGTCGCTTATGATCACCAAAGCTGCATTTATTGGATCAAAAATACAGAGTGATTTTCTGAAATGTTATCACAATTTAAATAACTGTTTTCAACTTTAATATATTTTGTAATGTAAATGTAATTTAATCCTGTGATGTCAAAACTGAATTTTCAGCATCATTACTCCAGTCTTCAGTGTAACGTGATCCTTCAGAAATCATTCTAATATGATGATTTGCTGCTCAAGAAACATTTCTTATTATAATAAATGTTGAAAACAGCTGTACAGCTCAAAACTAAGTAATCTCACCCTCTTGTAATCTCCACGTTCTTTCTTTTTCAAAACATAAAAGGAGAATTAAAAAGAAAATGTCCCACTCGCGCTCGTCTATATAATGGCAGTGAATAGCGACCAGCACCAAGCTTTTTAAAATGCAAAAGTATCACAGAATGATCCATGTGACGTGTCATATATACCAAGTGGAACTCTGTTTGTCTGATGACAGTCAGTTGACAGAGGTGAACACAATAACTTGATTACAACCCAAACTTTTGAAAGGTAGTGTATAATGTTTTTATCTACAAAAGACAACCACACTCACTGTACATTTTCAGGCACACTTCCAATCTTAGTTTGAACCGTGTCAGATGAGATCCAGGACATTAAGCACACACACACACATCACCAGATCTGTCAGAGCTAAACGCTGTCCTCTCCTTTCTAGTTACTCTGCTCGCTCATCTTCTGAGTCATCTCTCATTATCTCTCTCCTTTATTCCCCTCTTCCCTCCTTCCAAATCAAGCCACATGACCTACCACCCTCTTTTCTCCAGCCCCATCCCCAGCTGTCCTTTCCACATCCTCTCCTAGGGTAGTGTAGGCATGGTGAGCTGCTGGAGTGTATTATAGTACTCTAACTCCCCTCCCTCCATCTCTATCTGTCTCTTTCTGTGGCCTTGAAAGGGTGAGAGCTCCCCCCCCAGAACAGCCTCCCACATGCCAACAGACGACATACTGAGAGCCATAAAGAAACCCTCTCCACTCTCCCCTCCCATTTCTGCACTTCTGTTCTCTTCTCGTTCTTCTCCCCGAGCTCTTACAAGATGCATTTACATTTTCTGAGATGATTATTTGATCAGATTGCGATCATCTGAAATAACCACATATATTGTGCACTTTCAGCTCCAATCCATGCTGCATTTATTTGATCAAAAATACAGAATAGTCTGCACTATTGAGCAATATTCTAAATAAAAAAAACTGTTTTCTATCTGAATATATTTTAAAATAATTTTTTATTTATTTATGTGATGGCAAAGCTGAATTTTCAGCAGTCATTAGCAAGCACTCCTTCAGAAATCATTCCAGTCTGCATGGAATGTAGACTAAGAATACATAAACCAAAATGAAAAAGGTCAATTTTAACCATAACAACATAATATATATAGCAATATAACATACTAACACGTAATAATTCATATCATTCTACACCAGTGCCACATCTGTTCAATGCTCAATGTGAATACTTCTTTGTGAATAATTTTTAAAATAAAGTTTATACTTTAAAGTGACATGAAAAAAAGGCTTTTTTTAATCATTAAGTGCAATTATCTGTATGACAAATAATCACTAGACAAAATGTCATAATCATGACAGCACTAATGAGACCAAAGCAGTGGTGCTAGAGATAAAGGAAACGAACACTTGGTAGAAGCTCTTTAGATACCTGAGCAACTACTTTGCACACTCATTAAATGTCATGCCAGAAATAAGTCCCGACACAAACACTCACCAGCCTAACCTGTTAAAATTCACACAACTGTGTGTGTTCACCAGTAGCTTTGGATGAGTTGCAGTCAGAGCAGCCCACATAACTCTGAGGTCACATGAGAGTGCAGACGCAGCCTGTGGCTCCTTTCGTCTTTGCGAGTCTAAGAAGCGATTAGGCCGGCGAATACGTAGGAGTGGGAGTGGCACGTTACACCTTTTCTCTCACCCTGTGTCACCCACTCTATCCGACCCACGAGCATGCTCATTCGCTTGTTTCTGTAGCCTGCAGCGCCAGGAATGAACAGTAATCCTAATCACTGCAATCATGTACTTGAGAAATAATTTCAACTTCTCCGCTTTTTCACAACAAATGTTACATGCACAGACATGCACAAAATCTTCTGAAGGGCCAGAATGAGCTGCATACCACTGAAGGAGAGTCCAAAGCAAGGCAGGCTGTCCCGAGTTCCTGTTTAGAGCTTGTGCTGGATGCTGATGGGTCAGTGCCGCATCCCAGAGATGGTGATGGGGGGAGGAGAGGATAAAGAGAGTGGCGGAGGAGGAGGCACAGTCAGAGGTAGCAGCCTTTTATTTGGACCCATATGACACAAAGCCTCTTCTCCTCTCCCTTTTTCTTAATGACTAACAGCCTCTTTCATTTTAATGGATTGCATCCGAGGAGGATGGGAAGAGTGTGTCTGTGTGTGTGCGTGCAGAAAGGCTGTCTGCAGACGCATGGAGGTGAAAATATTTTGCCCCAAATCCCCATTGCATAAAAGGCAGTATTGTTCATCTCTTTTGATAATAATCAAGACTGTCTTGAAGCACAAGTATATTTTCACAGACATTTAAAAGGAAAAGAAATTAGACTTTTACATTTTCTGAAGATAATTTGGGTGGTTGCTTACTTGTCCAAGTCAATGTAGAGCCCAAGTCTCTGCAGTCTTCTGGCTCTTATGGCTGGCCAAATGTCTCAGCTATACCATTCAAAGTAAATTGATTTAAAAAAAATTACGTTTTATCGTCCACCATGCAAACAATGCTAGTTTAATTCTTTAGAAAAGTAATAGCACCCCTAATCTCAACACTATCAATATCATTCATTCTTAAGAAATGCGAAAAAAATAACTGTAGAAAGAAATGAAGAAAAAAAAAAAAATTCAGAAAGAAATCCTGAAAGAGATAAAAAAAAAAAGTAGAAACGCAAAAATTCAGAAAAAAATTAATTTAAGAAAAAAATTAAAGAAAAATGCAGAAATGCAGAACAAGAAAAAAAATCAGAAAGAATTAAAGAATTGCAGAAAGAAAGAAATTCAGAAAGAAATGCAGAAAGAAAGAAAGAAAGACCAACCACATCAGTGCTGTAAAGTGAATATTCCCAGTCTGTGGAGCAGAGATGTTTTGTTATTCAGCGTGTGATTGAGAGTCAGAACAGAAGTGATGTGGGAACAGCACAGTGCGGTTATTTTGGGTCCATGCGACCCATTAGCAACAGCACACTGATAGCACCTTTACTGCAGCCCGCCGCAATCCAGCAGTCATTATGAAGTCTTTATGACCTGTGACAGCCAGTCAAGGCCTCTGGATTCTATTAGAGAACCATCTCATTTACATTCACACAGGTGCTGCGGCTTATCGACAACCTACCTACACAAAACAGGCAGTCAAGGGTAAACCGAGGCAAGTTTGGGTGTATTCGAGAGAATGTGTTTGCGACCTTTGTTCTCTGTCTGTAATGCTATCTTGCTCCAGCCCGAGGCAGTGCTAGACAACATCGCCCAAACCAAGGACTCGTTTTCATAGTCGAGTCTTAAGACACAAACACACACATCCTCTCCGTCTTTGTCTATTGGTCAGGTCAGAGCCTGTGTGCCATTTTGGACAACAGTTTCTCATTTTCTTTGTTTGGCGTACAAACACTCCTCCACACCTCCATATGCTGTGCCTCCCTCCCTCCAGACTGCTGCCTGTCGGCTGAGAACGCCCCAGTCTGACGTGCCGCGGTGAGTGGGTAGAATAATGCAGACGGTTGCGTCTCCAGATGCATTTCTAAAGGACATTCTATATGCATCTTTAATTTGAGCCCAGACACGGCTGATTCAGTCTTCAGGAAATTACCATGCAGCGGATTACTTATTTGGCTGACTGCAGGTGGAACAGGTGGGATTTTATGGGAATACACAGAATTCGAATAGAATTACAAGTGCAAAAGTGAATAGAATGAGAGCATAATGTTTTCATAGACGCACACACAGACACACACACACACACGCACACACGCACACACGCACACACACACACACACAAAGACATCGAGCTGCACCTCTTTGATGGGAAAAAAAACAAATGAGGCGGGCTGGTCAGAGTGTCCTGCTTTTGAGACGGGATGCTGTGCTTTGTGAATGTGTGATTTTGGCACAGTCGTTGGGTAGGCGTGCTGATGGGGCAGTGCCGCATCACAGGGGTGGTGATGGGGGAGGAGAGGAGGAGGAGGGGTGCTGCTGAGGGGTGGATAGAAGAGAACACAAGCAGCAGCCCATTATTTGAATTTGACTGCGCAACTGGAATACTATACTAACTACTACAACTATATCTGAACAAATCACAAGTTTCTTGAATGACTAATGTATGCTGCCATGATGGGTCCATACTTCAGTTTGTATGTTTTTGCCACTTTACTTTTACTTGTGCTATTAAGTACTTGCTAATTTGGACTTTGAATTTGTACAAAAACAATTTTCACTTTATTGGCAAATAGAATAGAAAGCAATGTGTAAGAAGAAATTATGAGAACACCATATTGATGAACTGCCAAGAGACTGAATGTCTGATTACAGCCCACTATATACAGTAGGAATAAACACTAAAAACACAAAAAAATGCTGGGTTGTTTCAACCCATGTTTGGCTCAAATATGGACAAATTTAAAATTTTAAACCCAACAGTTGGGTTTGTCCAAATTTGACCCAAACATGTGTTGAAACAACCCAGTATTTGTTAGTGTAGCTTTGAGTTACAGGTACCAATCAGGTAGACTTGTGTTCTCTCCTCTCCAAGTCTGATGTCAGCAAAGAACAGTAAAGTTAAGTTGATGTGCATCTCTCTCTAGTCTGTCTGTCTGTCTAACCCAGTGCATCTTTTGGTCTGTCTGTGTCTTGCTTGCTAATGCCGGCCACTTCCAGTGCTGTGTTCTCTGACTTTGTGCCTAACAAAAAATGTGAGAGTGAAATACAACTATTTATTACATTTGATAAACGACAAAGGGCAACGGTGTTTGTTTATAAACTGCAGCTCGGAAAAGATAACCGCGTTGCGCATTAACATGCGTTCATATGCGCGTGCACGAAATGAAACGCACACTTTCCAGCAAAACATCTGTGGAGACCAGTACAATATGGGCGTGATGGCACTCCTCATTATGGACACAAATACTTTTAAAACAAGACAATGATTATCTAGTCTACAAGTCAGTTTAGTTACAACTCTGCACTAAAGCAAGATGGAAAGCAATGTATTGACATTGACTAATGATTTATAGGCTATATTGCATCTAAAATGTTGATTGGCTGGATTGACATCCCTCAGTAAATAATAACCATCAAGTATTGCTTTTATCATTTAAAACACAGTGACATGCTATGGCAAGCCATTTTAGCTTTTAATTATTCACAGGATGCATTTTTGATATCAATAATTAAATTTTTACCATTTAAAATGTTAATTCTTGATATTAAGAATGTACTTTTTCTAGTAACAATGTCTATTTCTGATATCAGGAATTACATTTTCATTGTAGTGGGAGCACTGGGGTGTCAGGTGTGACTGTGTGGCAATGGAAAATGGTTTACATGGCTCATGGGTCAGGTAGGACGGCCCCTTAACAGAATTTTGCTTAGGGCCCCAGGGAGGTCAGGATCGGCTCTGGAACCAAGTCATAACCCTGAAACACAGACAGACACATAGGATCCAAACGGCCTCCTTCTCAAGGCTGCACGGGAGATAAACTGTGGGGGATCAGGACAGAGGGGAGAAAGGGAGGGGAACCGTGAAGGTGAAAATGAAAATGGCCTCACATTGTGAGGAACAGAAAAGTCTACAGGGCAATAAACAGAGCTGCTGTTTAGAGAGACCTTGTGTTTTTACTCGCCAGCTTTGTATCTTCACGGCACTGCACAGTGCAGTCAGCTGTTAACCCCGAAAACATGACATTTGGATACAGGCTATGGGAAGTTATGCGTTTAGTTTTTAAATGTGCTAGCACAGATTCAGTCTCTGTTATAACAGGAAATAAATGCTGTTCTTTTGAACTTTGTTTTTTTGTTCATCAAAGAATCCTGGAAAAAATGTATAACGGTTTCCACAAAAATATTGAGCAGCACAATGTTTTTTTTAAACATTTATAATAATACGAAATGTCGTGAGCAGCAAATCAGCATATTTGAACGATTTCTAAAAGATCATGTGACACTGAAGGACGATGAAGCTGAAAATACAGGAATAATTACATTTTAAAATACATTCAAATAGAAAACAGTAATTTTAAATTATATATATAATAAAATATATATATATAAAAAATATCACAATATTACTGTATAGTTTTTTTTATCAAATAAATTCAGCCATGGTGATCATGAGACATTAAAATAAACTTACCCATCGTAAACTTATGAACAGTAGTATTATACATGCACATAAGCACCTGTGCAAAGTCATATTTACCAGCAAGAAACAAATGTATTATTATTATTTTCAGTCCTGTATTTAAATAATATTAAAATAACATTAAAATATTAGAAAAAAATAAAGTACTGCAGAAATGCTTCTCGAGTTTTTCAGTGGCAAATTTTAGTCTATTCCACAAAATCACATTGCCGTTTAGGAAGAGCAACCCCAATCCATTCAGCCATGGGTAAATTTAGTAGCAGTTTTATAATTAGTGCTAATATCATTAGACCATTTAGTTTCTGAGGCTAAGCTTCCACTGTCGGTTTAAGAGGACAATCCCTGCGCAGCTACTGATAGAAGAGACATCCAAAGACTTGCTATTGTAATTGCCATCTTCTTTTATCATTAAAGCTATTTCATGATTTTTTTTTTTTAATGTAGTTAATTATGCTAGTACAGCAGCTTTAATACAGGTAGGTACATCTCTCTCAACATTAGCTTTGATCATTCAAGATAAGTGGAGACATTTAAGGTAGTCAAGTGTTTTTTCCTTCTATGCTCGGGGCAGGAGACGTCATTAATTGTTACAAATGAAACGTTGTGGAAACGGCATGACTGTGATGGTTAATCAGGTGTATCTGCCGAAGCGGGTCTTCACTTACAAGCTAAACTAAAGTGGAATCATAAATTTATTTATCGGTTGCTTATATTCAAAATAAAGTTCACATCATTGACTGGATGAAATCTGCATGTCCCGTTGCAATCGTTTCAGACTTCTTTCATTGTACATGTGTGTGCATCAGCTGTGGGTCAGAAGCAAAATTGTGGGCAAGCATTATCTGATCTAATTTCCCTTCAGCACAAAACAACGTCCAATCATCTCAGTGGGTAGGGGGCAGAATTACACACAAACCCACTTGCACTAATGTGCAAGCGCTGAGGGAGAAAGGTCTAAGATATCAGTACTTATGCAGCACTTGTGGAAAAAACAGGAAGTTCTCTGGAAAAGAGGAAGGGATCCTGATGACTGCTATTGACTGAAGCGTATCAACGAACAGCATACGCGGTGTAAGTTTACCTACAGACTACAGTTTAATCCTGTATGACTAATAGGTTTGCTGTTACAACAGATACATGATGAGGCATTACATTGGATGGTGATCTGAAAGAGGATTTCACCGGCATTAGTCTTTGTATGGTATGTGTCCTCTAACATCATTATCAGTATTTGACTTTAAACACTGACGCTGATGTAGCTAAAGATTCCACACACAGCGGGCAGGTAAACTGATTCACACACTGTTTACAAGGTTGTAGCGAGGTTGATTAGTTTATCTACATTTCTCATTTTGAGAAGCAACTTTTTAGCATGTTAGTATGCTTTGCTTTAATGTTCACTACCCTCAAAATCTCCAGAAAATGTTATGGATGTACAGACATTAAAATACAGGCCCAGACGCAGATTATTATTTTAATGATATTAATTTAATAGTATTATACACTTCAGTCTAATTAAATAAATAAAAAAACACTAAAATCAATCATTTTACATGCTACAAGTGAATTTAGGCATCACAACATTATACTATAATTTGGCGAAGATTACATGCAATAGTGATTAACTTATGAGCATTTTTAAAGATTAACTTTAAAGGAAACATATTATGCTTTTAAATTGTTCCTTTTTACATATAAATCATACATTTGTAGTCTATATAAAGCGGAACTGCAATGCTTGGGTCTGAATTCCTCATTATTATAGCTCCACAGGACCCTTTTCTGATGTGCGTCTGAGAGCAACTCGTTTTGGTGCGGTCTCTTTAAATACAATTGAGACACTTCATACCCTGCCCACACTCGGTTCAACTCCACCCCGTTCGGCCATTTTTGTAGTTTGATAGCAGAGATACGATTATCTAGCGGCACAGTAGTCTCAGCCTCAGACGTCACGCCCACGGAACGTTGGCTAAACGTCTGATGCATATGGTACACTTAACTGGAAACACTTCAGGAATGTCGAAGTCGTCATCTGATTGGTTGAATTTTATCGGATTTCCGGGGGGCGCGAGTGTCGCGTTTATTTTCGGTCCGCCTGGAAACAAAGCGCAGACGTGTAATTGCGTTTCCTACTGATTTACTCGGTGTTTTGATCAGATGTGGTAATGCAGACGCAATTGTTGTTATACGTGCACAAACAGATCAATGACTTACTGCTTGTTTTCTTCTCCTTCTTTGATTTTCTATGCTGACTGACTTGTTGCAGTCTATGGTTGCACGCCGATCTGTTGTTGTGGGGACATTTCCACGCAACGAAACGTGACACTGAACGAAACGAACTGTAATTGGTTGTTTGACATGTCGGTCAAACGGCCTTATGGGCGGGCCTTGGCCAAAGAAAGCTGCTATGAATTCCAGACCTTCAGCCGTCAGTCTGAAGGTCTGGCTACGCGAGACTAGCGGCACAGAAACTTTTTATTCACACGTTATTAACAAAATGTCAACAACGGAAGACTTGTCCAGCCAGCCTTACATGTTCGAGCCAGAGTCGGAGCCGGAGCGAGATGAAAATGAAGACGACGAACCTGTAGAACAACGTTCATATGGATGTATCGCAATGGTGTGTACTGTATTTACACATGAAACTTTGGTCTTCCGACCTTTTACCACCGTGTCGATTTATTTTGATTAATATGTGCGAGGGAGAGAGAGCAAGACAGCGTCTAGTTTGGAGACGGTGATGTCTTGTTTACACTTTCGCCTGGCTCTGAAGAGAGAGAGTGAGCGCGCGCGCGACCGGGGTCTCTCTCTCTGCTCGTTCTTTCAGTTAAACATGCGTCCTGTAACAAGCGCGGCAGTTCATCTACATTAAACGGTGTAATGAAGCGTGTGGGTTACTACATCCAACAACCGAACATTTTAACTTACCCTCTCGTAACTTCTGCATCCTTTAGCTTGGACTACAAAATTGCAGCGAGAAATAAAAATGGCGGATTGCTCGAAGTGTTGGGCCGGAAGTCAATGTCCTTATTTGGCAGTTCCGCTGCAAATACTGTGACGTAATAGTTCAAAAAACGTCATAGATAACAGAAAAATCGGAACAGGTTGAAAAATATGACCAAAACAGAATATAAAGATATCAACGAAGCACCTGAAGAGAATAATTTCATATTTTCTGTACTTCTAAACACTCCAAATATACAACAAAATGCATTTAAGGGCTAAAAAAGTGCATTTGGCATGATATGTCCCCTTTAAGTGAACGTTAGATAACTGCAATATACATGCGTAAAAATAAAGGACATGAGCATTTACATATCAGAAATTAGTCTTATTTATATCGTCTTACAGTATAAGACGATATATACCCCACTGTTCAAAAGTTTGAGGTTGGTAAGATTTATTAATGGTTTTGAAAGTCTCTTTTGCTCACCAATGCAGAATTTATTCAAATTTAAAATACAGGAAAAAAATAGCAATATTGTGACATTACAATTTAATATAACTGTTTTTACTGATCCCAAACTTGCAACACATTCTGTACAATATTAAGAGTCTTGTTTGTGTAGCACTTGCTAAGCATCCATGAGATTACTGATTGAACCGGACGAGGGTTAAATGTGTAAAAGCCTGGGCGCAGGCCTCATTAACATTAATAAGAGGGTTTTCAGTAGCAGTGAAAGAGAGATACAGAGAGGGCGAGTATAATGTACAGACCCGTACGGCTGATCCTCTGGTCTGCTTAGGATGAGGATAGTTGGTGGGTGTGGTGGGGCTTACGTCTAACAACCCTTTAAACATCTGTGCTAAACTCACGTCTGTTTGTATTCAACAGCTGGGTGATCCCATGTTATCCCGCTTCTCCTCTATCCCTCAATCTCACATCTGTCCCTTTCATAACACTTCCTAATGGATCCCCCTCTAGAGCTACATAACACTAATATTAACACAGAAAATGTGCCAAAGGTCGACACTTGGTGCTGTTTTCTAAAGCTGATTCGCCTCTTCAAATGGCCTGCTGTATTTACAAAAGCACTTGGTGTACATATTAATGCAATAGTTCACCCCAAAATGATAATTCTGTTATCATTTATTTGACGAAGTTTATTTCTTATGTGGAACACAAAATATGGTTTACTGGAGATTTTCCATGGTGCTCTTTTCCATAAAGGAGAATGGGGCTAGATCATTCTCAAATTATGGTGACAAACATGTCCCTTGAAAAAGTTTTAGTTATGAAAAAGACACTGTCAAGAAACACCATACAAAACGGTGAATTATTTTTTTTATTCTACACTTTTGTGTAAATATTTCAATGATCATCTGGACATTTCAATTATTTAATTTAATAAGGCTCACAACACTGTATTTTTGGATTATTGTGGCTTTCACGCCTAGCCTGTTTGAACTATTTTTAAGGTGTGCAAGTCCTTGGTTAGCTTTTTCTTGAGTTAAGCATTAGCACATGTGCAAAAAAAGCTAAATAAAATAATTTACAAGAATTAAGGATATGTCGGTATTGGCCGATATGTGTTCATTTTTTATGTTATGGTTAAGAAAATTATGTCAATACTGTATATTAAAGCAGATAAATAATGGATTATTATGATGGTGAGTAAATGATGACAAAATTTTCATTTTTGGGTGAACTGTTCCTTTAAGTGAAGGGTTACATTACTCAATCTCTCCTGAGGTAACACCCATGTTTGTCACTTTTTCCCTGTGCCAATAGAACCAAGGTCACTGGGTGCCACGAACACACCTGCTTTAAATTTAGAAGAGCAAACAGGCACGATGGAGTGCCCCTTTTATAATAGTTTATCTTATCTCCTTCCTCCAATAGGGTGTTTTATTCACCCTCCAGTAAAAGCATAAGGAACTGATAGCACCGGGTCCAAATTTCAGGGGCATTTTGGAGATTTATGGAGCAACCTTTACACAGTTTCTCTGAAATGTACCCTACCCACTTCCCCATAAAACAATCAGGGAGAGGTGCACGGCCCCAGCTAGAGGGTGCTTACACAAACACTCTTTCACAGCCCTCACACCTAGGCTTGAAACGCTGAGCGTGCTGAACAGGCGACGGGGCGTGCGTTTTGTGCATGGTGAAGTGCGCCACCTCATCATCCCTGATTGTATCCAGGAGTTCACAGCACACACATGCACACCTCATTAAAAGTAAAGCAACCATATGATTAGGAGTCAATCTAATTGCCCAGAGATAACGAACATGCACATGTGCTAAAATCACAGCAGGCTGTCATTCCTGCAAACAAAACACATTGTTAGCCATCGGTCATGGGCACAAACCTATAAGTGTAATAATTAATTCAAACCCTTGTCATTTGAGGGTGGCGTTGAGGGGTGGCAGTTAATAATTAAGCAACCTCTGGCCTTGGCTCAGTGGAAAGCGTCCTCTGTCAGAAAATGAGGCCTTCAGTAGAGCACCCCAACACACACAAACTGCACACAATGGCAAAGAATGAACTGCCTAGCACACACTGCCTACTGCAAACACCTCAGTATGCTGTATTGCCTAGTAGTGTGTAAAGTGCAGGATGAGTTATAAAGGATAAGTAGTAGAAAAATTCATTTGCAGAGGTGCACAATATATCGGCCATATTAGTTGACAACCTTTTTTAACCAGTTTTGGTTGATATTAAATATTTATTGACCATTTTTGGACATGTTTGCACCCATTTAAGATTTAAATCATTACATAGTGCTAACTTAAAGACATAGCAATAGATTATGGCAAAGAGTTAACCGTTTGAGCACCATCTCTTGACGAGCGCTTTTCCTTTAAGAGCACGTTGACGCGAGTTGCTGTGCACATATAAAAAAACAAGTTAAGAATGAGTTAATTTCTTTAAGTACACCATCCTTTAATAATGGTACTGACTTTTAAAATGTTTGTTTACTTTATTCTATAGCAGAATTCAAAAGGAATATTTCATATTCACTTGTCGAATACAAACTATTTTGAAAAAACAAAAAAGTAATATCTTTTGTCGGTATCAGTCCAAAAAAAAATTTCACACTGGATTTGGAATGTTAAGTTGGGTGAGTTGCATTGTGGGATACAGTATTCTACACAATATGCTATGTTGTGTAATGCATATTTGTCTAAAATATACAGTAGTAGGTCAGATAGGCATTCTACACATACTGAAAATTAGAATTGCATAATGCTGAAATAGTATGAGTAGTGCGGTAGTATGCTATTCAAACAGCTTGAGACCCGGAGGGATATTTATACTCTAAAAAGACTATATAGGCCTATTTATCTTGACAGAGGGATCTTCGGGACATTTTCACATTCCCTCCTTCCCATCTTTTTATCTACAAATGCATCTTTATCAGCCGCTGCCCCCACGTGGAGTCATTATGGGAGAGGGGGGATGCCTGATCATGTGTGTAAAAGAGGGGGGAGGAGAACACTGGTCCGTTCTTCATGCTCCCTTCTTTTGTATGATTCATCTGAAGAGGCCTTCAGATTTTATCGGCCAGCTCCTTCCCTATTTCTCCCCTCCGTGCCTCGCTATCTCGCTCTGGGTCCTCCAGATTAACTCGACAAACATACTCATAATCAAATAGAACACACACTGGGAAATGTCATATGTTAATGGCCTTGCATTTTTAATAACATTTCCATTAGGTGATCATGTGATTATCGCCCTTGGTTTCTCTCTGTCTCTCCCACACAGTCTCTTTATTGCCTTGTAGGCTTATGTTGGGGGGACACAGTCATCTTTTTTTCAATCCTCAGAAGTAGACGACCGTCTGTTTCAAATGACTTCACGTCTGTCTATCTATGCACATGGTGCGTCAGAAGACTGACAGGCTAGTTTATTGGAAATAGCTGCACTCTTCAGTATGGGTGGGATATCTGTCTATAGCTGCCCGGTCGGACGGTTGAATCAGATAAGAATCGGTGACCTGCTGAAACCAGAGAGAATGACCTGACAGCATTAATGAAGCTTCTCCTCTCCTGCCTTTCATTCAAACATGTCAACTCAGCTGGCGAACACAACGCTGCTTTAGAGTTTCAGGAGGTCATGCTATGATTGTGTGAATGTACATAGTGATAGCCATGTGGATGGGAAAAGCCTGGAGAATATCAAGACAAGTTATTTATAAAAAGCAGCAAAAAAATTCCATTCATTTAGAGAAAATTATTATTAACATAAACATTTTAACATACAGTAGACATGAGCTCTGAGGACATTTAGCAAGTAGTAGTATTTTAATAGTAGTATTTTAATAGATACCATGCAGATGACTGCCTACTCCCATGAAGCATTGCAGATAATGTAATTACTGTATATGATCATTTTTTACAGATTTTTTTTTTTATTGCTTCAGATAAAAAGTTAGAGCTAGAGTTAGAACTCTTTATTCTAACTTTTATTAAGGTACTTTTTAAAAATCCTATTGAGATAATGAATGGCAAGAATCCTTTCAGAACCAAGGCCGCTGAAAAAAAGGCCAGTTACTGTTGCACTGTTCTGCTCTTTGGAAATTCAGTCCCACATGCAAACAATCGCGGTCTTCTCTCACAAAGCAACTAGACGACCATAACACTTATTTTTGTGAAGCTTTCACTGTCATTTTTCAGCTTCTCTGAGTCACACAGTGTGCTATAAGGCTGTTTTCACACTAGATTCGACTGCTTGGTCCATACCCGAATGCAATTACACCCCCGCATCCAGCTTTTTTCCCCCAAATTGTACTTTTGGGTTTGAATCGCGGTACCAACCAAACACAGAGAACTCTGAGTGAGTGGCAACTTTGTTGGGGGGGCTTCAGACTTTCTATTTGAGCATCAGTGAGGGTTTCCTGCTGAAAAACATGGATCAACACTCACTTGTTCTGCTTTTGATGACTGTACCTGCTGCTGATGTTGTTGGGCATCTCTAAGCTGTTTGTCTGTAAACGCTGAGAGAGTTCAGAGCAGATCAGAGTGACGTTTGCTGTCTGAAGGACAAGAAGAGAGAGATTCTGTGAACACAGCACTGGTGTGAAAAGAAGATATGAGGAGAGGAGGTGACAGGAGCTGTGATGATGAAGGGAGGTTAGAATAGGAGAGAAGCGGTAAAGAGAGGGTTGATGCGGCATTTAACACTGACAGATTTGCCGATGTGTGTGTATTGTATGTATTAGAGCATGCGTCTGTTGACACGCATGTTGACACGCATTCCGGCGCAGCCAAAGGAACATCACATGTACACCCACACACGCACACGCGCACGCGCACGCGCACACCCACACACAAACAAACGTTTACTCAGCTAACAAAATATGAACTTAGACTTCTTACATAGACTTCTATTGTTTTTAAATGCATCTATTGTTAGTCCATGTAATTAATTAATATCACCCAGTACTAAAATCTATAATTACACTTTAACAAGGACACCTTAAAATAAAGTGTAACCAGCACCATTACATTACTGCAGTATACCTGTTCAAACAGTTTGGGCTCAGTAATGTTTTATTTTTTTAAAGAAATGTATACTTTTCTTCTGCAAGGATGCATTACATTTACAATTATTTTAATGAATTAACATTAGTTAATGTATTAACCAACATGAACTAACAATGAACAAAACATATTTTACAGTATTCATTAATCTTTGTTAAATGTTAGTTAATAAAAATACAGTCATTCATTGTTTGTTCATGTTAATTCACAGTGCATTAACTAATGGTAACAAACACAACTTTTGATCTTAATAATGTATAAGTAAATGTAGAAATTAACATTAATTTAGATTAGATTAATAAATGCTGTAGATGTCTTGTTCATTCTTAATTCTTAATTAGTTAACTACTTTAGTTCTTAATTCAAACTAAAGTAGTTAACTAACAAAACCTTATTGTAAAGTGTTACCAATTGGTCAAAAGTGACAGTAATGACATGAATAGAACATTTATTAGATTTTTTATAGCATTATCAAAAAATCCTGCAAAAATGTACGATAGCAGCACAGCTTTTTTAAGACTGATAATGATAAGAAATGTTTCTTGAGTACCAAATCAGCATATTAATATTTCACAATTACGTTTTTTTTCTTTTTTTTTTCTGTATTTTTGATCAAATAAATATAGCCTTGGTGAGTATAAGAGACTTGAAAAATCTTACTGACCCCAAACTTCTAAACGGTACTTGGTCAAATGATGGAAATAGTTCAAAATGAAACTCATGGCGTCAGCACGGACTCCTGTGTGCTGGTTAAGTGTTGGCTACAAGGGCAATATTGTGATATCCATGTCTAATAGCCTCCAGGATAATCACACCTTTTGCTGAACATTAAATAAAAGTAGGAGCTTCACACGCTTATCTAATTATTTATTTTTACACTTGACCTCTATCACTAGCCTCCAGAGGGAAAGCAGTCAAAGTCACACTGTCATTTTCACATGGCCTACATTCCCTACCACATTTACACACACACACACGACACAGCCTCTGGGCTGCGGTTGCGTTTGTCCTTTGGGTTACTTTGCCATTAGGGTTGAAACAAATCCACCCATGTAATGACAAAGGTCATTTAAATCCATCTGAGTTCTAATAGCAGGTCTGAATCACTCAAGCTTAAGCTTTCCTGGGCTTCAGCTGGTGGCATCCAAGGAACCTGTCACTAGAAGCAAAGGTGTACTATGCCCAGGTCATATTTCACCCCAATTCCAAAAGAAAAAGCATTGTAACACTATTTTCATGGCAATTAAGCATTTCCTAGAAAAAATAGTTGCGCTCCAAATTGACAAGAAATAATTTTGCTTCAGATGCGCAGAGCCAAGGTAATACTTGAAAACGAGCAAGAAGGTTGCTGGCCGCACACTGAATCCAGTACAGACTGAAGTAGTCTAGCAAAACATTTTTTATTTCATGAGTTGCATCATGCAAAAAGTGCAAAGTGCATATGAATTAAAAACTTGTAAACACGATGCAACTCATAAAATTAAAAAATGTTTTGCTAAACTGTTGATTCAGTGTGCGGCCAGCAACCTTTTTGCGCGTTTTCAATTAAGCATTTCCCCCATCAATTCCCATTATATCAAATAAATCTAAAAATATACTATAAAATAATATATACAGTAAATAGAATTTAAATAATATATATTATTTAATTTGTAAAGTATAAATCATGGTATTAGTTGAACTGCCTTTCATTTAAACAGTATATACATTCATTGCATTACAGTAATTTTACTGTAAAATGAAGAATAAAAAAAGAGAATCAGTGTTTGGGATAAGAATAAGAGGGGAAATGTTGGGGGAGGGTCTGAACTGTTATTAAAATATTAAACTGATTTTTTTATTTTTGTATATATATAAAAAAAAAAAAAATACAAATGTAAAAAAAATAAATAAAACAAATCTTTACATTTAGGTATAAGAAAGATACATAGAAATATTTTTGTGTGATCAAGACACAATGCAGGCTGAAATGAACTTGCATTCCCACATGACCATGTCTGGAGCATCTGCACTAACCAGGAGGAAATGGCTTTGACTAATAATGCCTTTTTATTGCACACTAGTCAGGTAAGGATATGAATCACTTGTTAACATTTATTAAATACTAGTAAAGGCACATAATTCACTGCTGCAGGGCTATAATGCAGTAGTAAAGAGCTGGTATAATGCAGTATCTCAGCTTTATTATACACCACAGAAGGGATCTGATGAACCTTTCCAGGCCAATCACAGGGTACAGTGATGTACAGGGGTAGCACGATGCTTTGGGGCAGACCGTGACCTTGACAGCATCTGTTCAGAGAACACGGCTATGAGCTTCAGTATCCGAAGTACTGAACAACATTTTTAGCACTTTGTGTGTTTGTCCCTCATACTGAGGTGGTAAGTAAATTTTCTCCATCCTGCAGCTCCTAAAGTGTCCACTTGAACCATCCCCCCACTCTCTTCTCTTCCTCTCTATTTCCTGTCTGGCCTCGGGCTTTTGCACAGAAAAGGCACGGCACCAAGGCCACAGCCAGTGTGAGCCACAGTGTCAAGAAGGCCGACACTGTACGCTCCTAATCGCACACAAACCACATGCTAAACACCTATGCACACGTTTAGGAAGCAGTTACACCTGCAGGTTATGCCATTTACTGTATGAACATATTGAGTAAAGCCAAACAAACTAGTGAAGACCAACATCTAAATGTAAAATAAATATCACTTCACAGACTCACTTTACTGTTTAAATGACTAAAACGCATCAGCAATGGTTTAAAAATGTGCAGAATTCTTTTTGAAGCCACTACAACATGTTACTTCAATCCAAGAGAACAAAAGGGTCCACAGGTTAGACCGACAAGCTGGGTTGAGATTAACAGCATGAGTAATTATGCATTTAGACAATGATTAACTTTTACAAGAGGTCAAACGTGTACAAGGAAGGAAAAGAGACGACTACACCGAATACATGGCCACCTCAAAAAAGACACTTTTTGAGAAATATAAATGATCACATTTGCCCTTGTCTCCTCATGTTCAGGCAATCTGAAATCAGCCAAAGGTGATGAAGGTTATTCTTTGTGGCAGAACATTTCACTTTCAAGAGCAACTCTAATCAGTCAGAGAGCAGTCTTGATTACCTGACCTCCCTCTTTTTTCTCTTTTATCTCTTTTTCCACCTCTCTTCCATCATCATCATCATCATCATCATGTCTATCTATTCTTGTCAGAGACCTGCTGATAGAGGGGTTCAGGGGGTCTTTCTCAGCTGATGGCCCTCAGAGAGTACTTTACCTTTACCCACGTCTGGCCATGAGAGAAACTCCAGAGGACAGCAGCACTGCCCCTGTTTGACAGCTGTGTATGTGTCAGACACTTTTATCCAAAGCAATTAACAGTGCATTCAAGTTTTACATTATAACTTCATGTTTACACCTCCATGAGCTACAGGAAGGTGTAAAGCCATGGAGATCCTTAGAATGTAAAACAAGGCTTTTTCAGTGAGCCATTCAGTATTCTACACTTTCATAACAGGTTTCTTGCAGAAAAACTGATTTAGTGGCATACCATCAAAACCTAATATGGCACACCTAATTTCATTTACTGAGTGTTTGTGTCTGTGTTTCACATATATGTGTATGCAGCCTATATGTTCATCTGAAGTATCTAAAAAGAAAACTGTATGTAGCCTATGTATTTTTTGCTCAGCTTTCTGTATTGAAGGTTTTAGATTGCCTTCAATACAGAAAGATTACAGCTATATTTCCACCATAGACGGAGAGAGGTAGAAGGGGAGGAATAAATACTCTCTGCTTCGCCATCATTATATAAACGCAGAGCTTTCTCGGTCGCTAATGTCACCTACAGACAGAGAAACAGCTTGAAAATGTAGCAAGAAACCACTGACTTTAAAGACCTGGAGAAACTTCTTCTGACCCTTCCAGTAACTCACCCAAAAATGAAAATTCGTCATTTGCACAGGCTTAATTAGGACTAAAGCTTTCATGCTAAAAAAAAAAAAAAAAAAAAAGGTAATTAATTTGACTCATGTGACTTTTCTGAAGTCATACAATAACAGAGAGAATTTTTTATAAATCGTGATCGAGTAAGTGAGTCTAGAACACAAGAATTGGACCAGTACAATTCATAATGGTTTTGTGAACAAAATTAACTGATATTGAAAAGATCTGATAAAATAAAAAAAAGTTCATAAATCAGAATAACATCGCTACTTCTGTCATGAACTCTCATTAAAGTGCCAAGGACAGCTTTGGTGGATGTAGGTATTTTCAGTCAATAATAAAGCTCATGTCACCATTCAGTGTAACTGCACTGAAAAATATAGACCAGAACAGTGCCCTGAAAATCTCCTTTTGTTGTTCATGGAAGAGAATACAGGTTTGAAACGATATGAGTGTGAGTAAATGACGATGGATAAATTAATTTCGTCCTTAACCATCCAAAGACACCACTCTATATCTTCAGAGCTCTCGCTTTCCATCTCTCTTTTTCTCCTTATCTCCATTCGTCTATAAATTTTTCTCTTCCAGATGCTTCTCTTTCCTTGAAAGCAGCAGGGAGGAGGCCACTTGATCGCAATCGATACATACATCTCTTCTCACCTCATTCTGGCCATTCCACCGCTCTCAAACAGCATGTGTAAAAGAACATGCTTCATCTACTCACACAAACAATCTCTCAACAACACTGCCAAAAACATAAATCAGTATTTTTGCCTTATTTTCAGAAGCATCTGAGCATCCATATCTAAATCTATAAGCAGATGTAAAAAATATCTAAAATATTAAAACCTGTTTTAAAAGAAATATATGATGAATTTTCATTTATATTTTAAATTTGAATATAAACTACCATTAGTATTACAAAGAGTTTTTAAAGAAGTTAACACTTTTATTCTAATTTTATTATGCATTAAATTGATCAAAAGTTTCAGTAAAGACATGATGTTATTTCAAATAAATGCTGATCTTTTGAACTTTCCATTCATTAAAGAATTCTGAAAGAAACGTTTAAACAAAAATATTAAGCCGTGCAACTGTTTTCAACATCAGCATATTAGAATAAGTTCTGAAGGATCATGTGACACTGAAGACTGGAGTAATGATGCTGAAAATTCAGCTTTGACATCACAAAAATAAACTCTGTTTTTAAATATATTCAAATAGAAAACAGTTATTTTAAACTGTAACATTCCACATTATTACCATTTTTTATTTATTATTAATCAAATACATGAAGCAGGCTTGGTGAGCATTAGAGACTTCTTTCAAAAATTGTACCGACTCCATTAAGACATAGATATAAATGAAGATTTTTCTTAATTGTATTTTTATTACTATAACATGTTTTTTTTATGGAAAATGTATGTGTTTATGAATTATAAATCTTCCTTTTATTTATGATTTTTCCAAGATATATTATTTAAATCAAGTCTGAATATCCTACATTTAGTGGAGAAATTGTGTATCCCTCCTCAATAATGTATAATTAGATTTGATTACTGGGAACCAAGAGAAAAATACTGATAAAGAAAATGACTTTTTATGCTGAAGACATGCACACATGCATTTCATTTGAGACTCTAGAGTAATCAGAGGGTTCAAACCCTTTATTAAGACGCAGATGAGCATACAGGAACTCTTACCGTCCTCTTCCTTGTGTGTGTTTTGCGGGCTGTGCATCCTATCTGCGCTGGAAGGATGGTTCAGGTCAGACAGTGCGGTGTGACGTTCAGCTGATATCCATGTGGGGTCACTCATATCAAACTCCTCACTACTCACTGAACACTCATCCTGTGGAGAAAGAGCCAGAGAGATGTCAGGCCGACAGCTGAGGCAAGATTGCTCATATCGGCGCAACGTCTGTGCATGTGTGCAAAACTAGAATAGATGTGCAAGTCAGATTGGGCCGTGATGTTGGCAGGCAAACAGGCCCATGAGGAGCGCTGTCAGAGAGAGCAGTCACCCCCTGCTGAGTGACAGCATCACTCACATACACACACACACAGGCGCAGTGGCCCACCGGGACCACCAAAATTACGACTGGGCCCCAAAGCACAGTGCAGACAGCATGAATACATAGAAGTGTTATAGTGTACTGCTTCAGTTTATCTATTCTATTGAAGGCATGAACATGGTGAAAAACATGATTTATTAATGAAATATTCACATTCTGACCTCTCTAAAACCTGATTCAGTCAAGTCATTCAGGTTTTTTGCCTTTGTGCAACCGCTTTGAAAATCAAGCAATGAACATGAATCATTTTATAATTAAAGGAATATGTATCAGAAAATATTTGATTCACATGTGTGAATAATGGTTTGCGCTGCAGTATATAAGGCTACGATTTGTCTGCTGAAAAACATGCATTGAAATGTAAATAATGTAATGTAAATAAAATCTGTGAAATATTTCCCAAGGTATGCATAAACTGATATTCTATACGCAGACATATTCACACTATTCCACTATATCATGGACATGACTACGAATTAAAAGTAAAAAGCAAGGTTGTGAAAAGTTGTTCAAATCAAGAACATTATCTACCATCAGTGGGACTTTCATTCAATGTAACAGATGGCCTAAACTCTAGCTTTGTAAATTAATATAATACTATTCAAACGTTTGGAGCCAGTAAAACTTTTTTTTTAAAAGGAATTAATACTTTTATTCAGCAAGGATGCATGAAATGCATTAAATAAACAAAAGTGACAGCAAAGACTTTTAAGTTGTAACAAAAACTTTATCAAATAAATCCTTTGCCTTTGAACTTTCTACATCAAGGAACTGTAAACAGCAACATAATCAATATATTAGAACGATTTCTAAAGGATCATGTGAAACTGAAGACTGGAGTATTAGAAATTCAGCTTTACCATCACAGGAATAAATAACATTTTCAAATATATTTAATTAGAAAACAGTTATTTTAAATTGTAATTACATTTCACAATATTAGTGTTTCTATTTCAAATAAATGCCAAAATATAAACCAACAATCTTTAGAATGGTAATGTAAGTCTTTGGAGTTTTTTGTTGTTGTTGTTGTTGTTGTTGTTGTTGTTGTATTTAGCACAATCTAAGTACAATCGCTTAAAGTAACAGCACACCTCTCCTAGAAAATAATGCATGATTTGAAGTATCATTCATGTTAAAAAAAGTGGTTATTCTTAGAGAAATGAATTATGATGATTATTATTATTATTAAAGCAAGCTCATGTAATTTATACATGTAATTTATTTTTCAAATGCATTTATCCATTTCAGAAAAAGAAAAATTTGTTCCATCGACATAAAATGTGTCTGGTTTCTAAACAAGTTTATTCAAATGAATGACTGCTTTCTCAAATGAATCGATTTTCTCCATTCAAAATATTAAATTCACAACAGCACTGAGCCAGTGGTACAGACGCCTGTATAAATCATTGTACTCTGTTTTTCATCATATTTGATAGCATAATTTTTTCAAAATGAGTGTTTGGATGACACTTCTCAAGTACATTTGTAATGTTAAGGGTACGGGGAATTCACAGAAATATTTGTCATAAGAATTTTTTCAGAGAACACCTCAAACAAGGTCAAACTTCAGAATTTGAAAAATAATTATTAGACCAAAAAGAAAAGATGGAGAAATAATCTTAAATTACACAAATGTATTGTTGTAAACAATGATTGTAATGATGGCTATTTTACTTAATTTGTTCCCTTGACTTATTAAATTGCTCTTCAGTTTGAGAAACCTGTTCAGTCGAGGTCTCTCCTCTGAAGAATAGTCATCATAACATTTTAATCACATAACAACCTACGCATATCCTCAAATGAATGTCTCTAAATTATCTCAAGAGCTCGGGCGGTTCCATTCGTGTGTTGATTATCTACATGATCATCTCAAACTGGCTCAATCGAATGTACACGCTGTGCCAGGTTTGTAAAGCAATGAAATACCTGTGCATAATGTATTGGACAGAAGAGGATGATTTATTAGACAGGCGAACGTAAAAGCCGCCCCAGGGACAGCGGGTTGAGGACCCATCTGCTCATGCCTGTTGTTGAAGGGGAACCCTGCCACCCTGCCACACTGCACGACCTCCGTTTAAACAGACGGATTTCCCCCCAGAGCTGCCAATCACACAATACCTCGCACCACCAGCCCAGCGCCAGCTCTGATTGGTTAAGGTGTTTACATGCAAATTTGACAGTGCATTATTAATGGGAGAAACTCTTCCACCCTCTCCTTTCCTGCTGCTCCCTTTAAAGGAGTTTTTGCTGTTAAAATACTTTATTCTATGCCAGTTTAATGTGAAAAGGTGACTACAAGCAAGGCACTTCTATTGTGTCTTATAAATGCCATAGTGGCTCAATGGTGCCTTCAGAATATTTAAACAAATTGCATGTTTGAGTAACTTGGTGCAAGCAGTGGCATGAGTTTGGGATGGGACTATATGTTTGGGATAGTAGTGATTGGATAACCTGTTTGGCCACACTAAATTCTGCTCAACACAACTATAGTAGCACAGAAACTACATACTTTACCTTTAAATCAACCAGGAAAGTGTTTTAGGAAAGTCAACATGTTCAATTTTTATCTCACTGCAGGGTAGTGTTTTCACCAGCACAAAAGTATGACTAATTTATGAAGGAGTAATAAGGCTGAAGTGAAAATTCAGCTTTGCATCACAGGAAAAAAATTACATTTATAAATATATTAAAAAGAAAACATCTTAACCCCCTGAGGTCGGCTATCGCGCCGTTTTTTTCCTTATCAGTGCAAAAAAGAATCAAAATACTAATATTAATTTTTATCTAATATGCTTGTGTTATACATCAATCGATCCTGTTAAGTGTGTATTATTTTTGTGTATACTCACAATAAAAACAAAGTGTTGTGCTTTTCGCCAAATAAAGAAAAATAAACATGATGCGAGTTCTGCCTCCTCTCTGTCAGTGAAGTCCATTCTGAAACGCGTCCGAAAATGAACCATAACTCAGCGAATACTCAGTCAAACAGGCATACAGACACATAGGCATGAAGCTTGAATTCTCTTCTTTTAAATGAAGTAATTTTTATAAAAAACAAATATTCTCTGTTTATGCAATCTTTATGAAAAGAGAGAGATGTCAGTCGTTCTCATCTCAGCTCATTATGTTTTAATCTGACCCCGCCCACGGATAGCGCACGCTATTCAAACGCAAATGAATGAGGCAATCCATGCAAACTGTGAACGCCCCCATATCAGCTCGAGAAAACACATCAAGTTTATTAAGATCATTGTACTTGTTTACACTGTCTCGCGGCGCTGTGAGGAATAATACTATCGTAATAATAATAATGGAAAATGTACCTCAGAAGTGCTGGTATTTCGAGGAGCAACAGATGGAATACTGTATTAAGTTTTTTTCATTCTCAAGTGAATCGCGTTTCTGTGTGTGAATGAATGATCTGCTTTTAGCAAACTGTATTGCTATACTGAGATGAGTAAAAATCGACTGAAATATGTTGAAATAAAATGTATTTGTATAAGCAACGTATTAAACTGCAAATTAACATTTATATTCCTTATAATAAAAACGAAAGACCTATGTTAGAGACATATGAAAGACAACATTTCGTTGACTAGTTTTGGATAGATTACACATTTTTACTGTAAAATATCTGCCACCTCAAATAAGCTTTTGTTTGCCAATTTTTGCTAATATGTTAAATATAGTATGTTTTGTCAATGTAGGCTATGTTCAAAGTAATGAATCCTTAACTTTGAAATATGTATGATAAAATGTATACTTTAGTTTTTACAAAGAAAGATTACACTTGAATTGTTGTTGTAATTGTAACCTTTTTAATAAAAAAAATATATTTACAAGGTAGATGTAAACAAATTTTAAAAGGTAAATATAAGCCTTATATAAATAATTTTTATTATGTTTTATTATTGACACATTTGGGGAGAGAATACATATTCCAAAACTGAAAATACAGTATGAGAATTAACTGCACAATTACTAGACATGTTTTCCTTGGATATTATACAATTTGCAAGCACAATTTGTGGAAAAAATATTTTTTTTTTTAGATGCTTCCAACTGTGAACCAATTTGGTAGAATATATATATATATATATATATATATATATATATTGCTCTTGCATTCATTCTTGTGGCTCAGTCACACACCTGAATGAATGGCTCATTAAGTATGCGGGCCCCATTGTCTCCTCAGGTGTGAATCACTAAATATGCATGATGGTGTTGGATCGTTGACGCCCTTTGCGCATATTGCCTTTCCAAACAAAAAGTGTTTTACAAGATTTAAATCAATGTATTGTTTTATGTGAATGATTAGGCAGGATGATTTTCACTCTAGGCAACGACATCCATTAGTCAAAAGTCTTATTGACACATATTTAGTATGTGTTTTGTGGCCTTATTTCAGAAACTTTAGTTTTTAGTTTTTTCAATAACCATGCATAAACATTATTCTCTCAAAAATACAAACATGTACATGCATGTTGCTCACATATTATGGTATCCCTGTTTGTGCTAAATAGAGTGTAATTACACCTTTGCCATTAATATGTTTATAAGCAACTGAAAAAAGCACAAATGTCAGGGCATGTCAGAACATCTCAAGGACCCCAAAAAACCCTCAGACCCCAGAGGGTTAAACTAATAATATTTCAGAATATGACTGTTTTTACTATATTTTCTAGCAAATAAACGTAGCCTTGATAAGCATAAGAGACTTCTTTTTGAAAACATTTAAAAAATATTACAGATCCCAACCATTTGAATGGTAGTATACACAATTATAGGAATGCATATTAAAGTTCTGTTAAAAAAAAAAAAAAAAAAAAAAACTTATTTGTAAACATTTAACATGTAAAAAAAAAATGTTTTCCACAAAACCAAAATGTAGCAATGTAGGCCTAATTTTTGTGGTTTCTTTTACAAAAGGAAAATTTGCAACAAACTAGAAATTATACAGCTATAAATGTTACTTCATAAAGTCATAAATCACTCTTTTGGAAACCGATAACATGAGATGCAAAACGTTGCTTATTGGTTTGTTGCATTTACACATTTTTATTCATGCTCAATTTTGTTAGTCATGTTAGTTAGATAACAGTATCTTGGTGACAAATTAACAGAATTTGAAGTGAAGCCATAAAAATGGATGTGCTAGATCAACAAATGATTTTCAGTGGCAGCGCAGCACTGGCCTGAAAGGAAAAGTGATTGATCGTGGTCAGGTGATTGTCAGAGTTGTCGACCAGCCTGAAACCCTCACACTGACCCAGGCCCAACAGGCCATCCTTATTGTTGAGGTCTGCACTGACTTTAATAATCAACGTTTGAATAATACATCAAATCAAACAAATACCGGATACATGTGCATGTGTATAAATGTGCCCCCAGAGATCAAGAGTGATGCCCAGGGGTCAGCAGAAGTCAGCAGGGTCAGCTGATAGGAACAGACAGCAGAGGGAGGGGGTCAGAGAAACCCTTTTAAGGTCACAAGGAAACATGCTGGCTCAAACCATCAGGAAGACAACAAAGAGGATCGCACTTAAAGCGGCCACAAACCCGTCCCAGCCCCCAAACCCTGCCTAATGTATTCTGCCGCATTTTCATTCCCTTGCTGAAGTCCCGGAATGGACAATCCAGCACCTCCTTAATCATCTTCCAATAGGACATCAAACAGGAGCCTCTTTTAATCTGACATTTAACTCCTTTTCAATTACAATCTTGTAAAAGCGTTTAACCGCTTCAAGCCCGTGATCAGCTCCGCACGGCTAATCCAATTTAGGACAATGCAGGTCATCAGCGGCCGAATCTCTCCAACTCCATCTCCCCACACCCCTACGGCTCAATCCTGATGGTCTTTTATTAGTTTTTATTGTTTATTAATGATCATGCTTACAGCCTCCTCTCATCTGCATGCATGTGACATTCCGCTCTCTCCCTCTCTCTCTGACAAATTGCCGTCTATGCAGATAAAGAGAGCAGGGACAGCCTGGCATTTTCCCCCTTCCTGAAACATCCTGGCTCCTCCATGTCTTTAATGAGAATAACTGATAGAAACGAGTCCAATCACCCGGTTACTTTCAGTTACGGAGGGTTTGGGTGGCTCTGTGGGCTGAGCATACTGTGTTTCAGGGTTTCTTTTGTCTGAAAGCTGTGTGTGCGTACACAAAACACAAAGAGCAGACATCCTTGGGAGATGGTCTCTTCTCAGCCAGGGCTGGGCGTTACCTTTGTCCCGACTTGCTTTTTCATTTAGTTGATTAACTTTGCTTTCATAATGATACGCTTTTGGGTGGGTGAGAATGAAAGGAGCCTTTTATCGCTTTAACTGATTTACGTTCACGCAGCTTGAACCTCCGAGCCAGGAGTGTGGACATTTGTAGAGGGACTTTATTAGCAGGTTTAGCCTGTTAGCTGCCCCGCTGTATACTGAGCTGTAAACTGTCTAAATTAAGACGTGAAGGGGGTAAAGCCTTTAAAAAATCATTAACTTTAGGAGAGAGTCTATTTTCAATAGCATGCCAAGGGGAGTCAGACTACCTGCTCTTCTGCCTTCAGGTCTGAAGTTCAAAAAAATGTCTTGGGGGAAAAACAAAAAACAGATAGCATATTAATATACAGGTTCATCACGTAAATACACATGCACACACGCCTAATGTACCTTCAATGATTGATGCCTGCCTTCAGAGGCACGCCGTGCTGTTTTGTCAAGCACAGAGACACTAAAATATGAATATAAATGAATGTCTTTCTTTGAGACAGCTTAAAGCATGCATGAGAAAGCTGGGGCAACATTTGCTTTCCTGAGCTTGTAAAAAAGCTTTTGTAAGGAGATTGGCCCCTTCCGCCTGCGTTAAGAGATGAGGATCTTCTAGGCTGGGTTATGGGGAGGCTTTTTGGTACCAGGGCCATTTAAAGCTAATCCAGTTAGCAAGCCAACCCTTCCTGTCCGACTCTTCAACCTTTCCTACTCATATCGGCAAGCCGACTGATGGTGTCCTTGTGAGAAGCACAATGCTGAGGAAAAGGGTTTATGTTGGCAAGTCCAAAACAATTAACCTGATCAACTCCATTTGCATCGCAGATACTGTAAAAATCAATGAAACTCTCACAAAATGCCTTTAATATTGATATAACTGGGTTTAGGCTATTCACAGCACCTTTTCCACATTGAATCATTCAGCAATAGAAAACAGTGAATGCAGCATCAAAAAAAGAGTGAGGTGGTCATGGTATTTCCTGAGCATAAATGATTAGTTATGCAATTGTTTTGCATATACGTCTGGAACAAACGATAATGCTCAGTGTCTTGTCTTATTCAATCTGGAATTAGTTCCCCTTCTTTTTCCATCTTTATAACCATATTTAGCATGGCAAGGACATGGACATGGCTCCAAATGCATAAAGAAATAAATGTAAAGGATTAAAAATAAATAAATAAAAGGAGGAATGCTAAGCATATATATGTGCTGCCATGGAAACTGATCTATATCTGCAATACTGAAACTGATTTAGACAAACAAAAAACAGACATACATTTTTAGTCTGGACAGTAACGTATCTGTGTTTTAAAAATAAAATAATTGTTTAAAAATTACTTTTATCTTTAAAAAAAAACAATGGATGTACATTTTTAGTCTGGACAGACATTTATGTGAGTTCTAATAAAATAATAATAATTACAATAATAATAATAATAATAATAATAATAATAATTACAATGGCACTTTATCTTTAAAAAAACAACAACAGATATACTATTTTAGTCTAGACACAAACTTGTGTGTTGTAAAAAAAAAAAAAAAAAAAAATAATAATAATAATCTTAAAATAATCAATAATAAAAATTTAGTCTATTATCATATTATAACTTAACATGAAATAAATAAATAAAAAAGGAAAAAAAAAAGGAAAATGTTATTTTAAGTTAGGAACAGGAAGTGTTATGGCACAGACAGGAAGTCAAATCATGACGGCACATTCAGCTCAAGAGCCAATTTTTCACACATCCACCACACACAAGGTCACAAGATCTTTCTGGGCCCGAGGATGAACACTGACAGCTGTCTGTCACGTCAAATCCATTATTTCTCACGTCCAACAGATGTCTGAGCATGTTACATGAGCTTTTCTGTCTTTGACCGCCTTCCCTCTGTCCACTGGGATCAATAGCTTCCTAAGGAAGCACACTGTATCATTTCAACACAGAAAGGTGAGCGTATTGATAAGACTGCCGTTACTCTATTAAGGCCTGTAAGACTGCAGTGCACACTTATACACACAACCATTCGCCCTCAAAAACACACACACAAAAACACACATTGTGATGTCGATGAGGATTAACATCTTGCAGACCGAGAGATTCCACTGCAGAATATTGATTGGGTAGGAAAACCGGCCATGAAAAGGGAAAATACCAGCACTGACACATAAGGTAAAGGCATACATACATAATCATGTCAAAACACACTTGGTGATCACGCATCCAAAGCATGCTATAAAGTAAACGCTAGATTAAAAAAAATAATA
Organism: Abramis brama; assembly: GCF_963993115.1. Classification (NCBI taxonomy): domain Eukaryota; kingdom Metazoa; phylum Chordata; class Actinopteri; order Cypriniformes; family Leuciscidae; genus Abramis; species Abramis brama. The sequence goes on along the minus strand of NC_139984.1, from coordinate 15,359,043 downwards.
ATGTGGGTGCGGATGTGATCAAATCACTGGAAGGACAAACAGACATTTTGATATCAGTGTCTGTTTGAGATATTACACCCCAGTGTCAGCCACAGGCTAAAAAACATAAAGCATTCTGTTACATGAAGATGGGCTATGATCAATGATTCTGACTGGACCTTCATTGATCCAGAGGCGAGGGGAGGGGAGCTATTTCTGCCTGCCGATGCCCCTCTTTTTCTCTCTGAAGAGCAGCGAAACCAAATCTGCACGTTCGGTAACCACCCCTGCCCATTATTCTATACACGACCCAGAACAAAAGACCAAAAGAGGAAAGGGCATCACTCATTTCCGTCATAGAGGTCTTCACATGCTTTAAAGGTGAAGTGTGTCATTTCTTCAGAGTTTAAAACATGTTGTTTATTATAATCACTTCCTTTGTTCTGTGGAACACAAAAAGAATATATAGCCACTCCTTTCAATACAATGAAAGTGAATGAGGGCTGGCCTGGGACGGTCAAACTTAAAAAAGGACACACACCATAAAAGTAGTTCATATATCTTGTGCATTATATTCCATTTTTTATTTAATGAAATAAACAAATATTTATATTTTCTTTAATAATTTATTAAAATATATAATAAATATATAATTTAATAATTTCTCATTATATTTATATAATTTCTTCTCATATTATATTTATATCATTTATCATGTTTACATATTTATGTATAATTATAATTAATTTAGATTAACAGAGACTAAATAGAAAATCTGTACTTTACTTTAAATGAACTTTGGTGGCCAGATACAGTATCCAAAATATTGTAAATTTTCCCTTATACTTGCATACAGTTTAAACATTTAGCCTACATTTTTTTTTAAAGATTCATATCACAACAAACAAACAATATTTCACTGAATGATGTGAACATTTATCAGTAGGCATTCCAGATTAATTAACCATGAGTGTATGAACAGACATCAGTACAAAGTCACCGGGAAGATGAAAAACTTCTGGAAATGAAATTCACTTCACATATCTTTTCTCCAGCAGTTCCACACCAAGTAACACAGATAACTGTTATTCAATAACAGACATGACAGCCAACATCTAGTCAAATTTACCGGAATAGCCAAAATACCCAATCAGAAGTTTCTTAGAAAGGATACCAACTAAAAAGACCAGGAAAAAAAGGTTATCTTTATGTTGTACCACAATATAAAAGAAGCTACCTTTTTATCTAAAAGTCCAGTTCATCTGCGCACAAGCATTTGGACGCTTAGATTAAAAGTCTTATATTTCAGGCAAGGCATGAATCTCCATGAACTAGCCTACATGTTATTGTAGGCAGTGAGCACCATGAATGGAAAATAATGTTTTCACAGTAAGTACCAGTTACTGTGATAGCTGATATAAAAATGTGAATCCAATTTCCAGAGCAAGGCCACTTTTTTGAGAACACCACACAAGCTTTTGTGTTTGTACAGTATTGTTCCTGTCTGGCGACCAGTAACGGCACCAGCATTACCTATGACTAGGTATGGAGCTTATAATATGACAAAATGATTTGAATTGTGTAAATTCAAATTATTGACAAGTGTAATCTAACAAAATTTTATATTATGTGGAATTTTAAATAGGCTAGTTCTGAATTTGATTTCTTTAAACGAATATTGAACATTTGAAATTTAACAAATTGAAATGTTTTTATGGCTGAATTTTATAGACATGTATTTTCAAACAGCTTTTTTTTTGGTTCTGAATTCTTAGACTGCAAATATTCAGTTTTAAAAAATACAGATTCAAGTTTTCAAGATGAAGAAATTCGGAACTTCAAATTCAGTTTTCTAAAATTCAAACGGCGGAAAATTCAGAACTTACAGAAAGTAGGTCACAGGTCATCCACAGGGAAGAGTAAAGGATCTCAGAAAAGTCCAATGGAGCATTTTGGCTGCACTGCAGTAGTTTTCTGCCGCAAACGTGGTGGTGGTTCAAGAGAATCCGTGTATCATTCGTTCAGTCGTTTTTTGATTTAATATTAAGAGTAGAAAAATAAGAAAACAGCTTGAATATTAGATTTCTAATATTCTAATAATAGTCCTCCACTGCTGCAGTTGCACGGAGCTTACGAAACTTATTTTTTCATCAAACAACTAGACTAACGAATGGCTCGACACAACGGAAGAGCCTAGACAGGGCTTTCTTCTGTGTAGACCAGCAGTTCTTAAGTGCCAGGGGGTCCGTGAAATAATTTGCTGTAGCCTATTTTCCGGACTGCAAAGTCACGTTTTTTATCACAAAACACGCTGTGATTTATTCCAAAGTGACTTAGGCACATATAATGCATTTAATGTCAAATAATCTAAATGTTGACTTTCAAAAGTAGGCAAGCCAAGAAGGCTATTTGCTGTATTTTGGTTCATTTTTGGTGTGCGCCAGAAAGATCTTTAAGGAGACCGAGACGTGCTAAAGCAGCGCATCATGTTGTTTTTATTTATTTATCATATTTATCAAGACAAAAAAATCTTACTAACCCCAAACCTTTGAATAGTAGTGCATATTCTTGCAAAAAAATAATCTGAAACCTCACAATCTGCAAACTACATGTGATTCATTACCAATGAACCGATTGTACATTAAAGTTACAAGTGACCCATCATCCTACATAAAAATAAAAAAATCTATTCTGAATGACTAATTGTTCATAGGAAACCCTTGTATAACTAGACTAATATTGGGTTTATCCGACCTTGATTAATGCATGTCTTTTTAGATTAGACATGCTCATGTATTTAAAAACAGATGGAGCTCAATAGAATGTAACAAAATGCAAGGGTCTCTTAAATCCAGGACATTTTTTTTACCTCGATATGCCTCGGCAATGTTCATGGCGGGATGCTGAAAAAATACTCGACACAAAAGAGATTTCTGTCTCAGCACAGTTTGCTATTAAAGCAACACAACTAAATTTGGGGGGTGGTGTATTGTGCCTCCTCTGCTTTCTGAATCAGAGGTGATCCAAACACAATCTCTTCACCATCTGTGCAGGTAAATGAAACACATGGGGCATTTTTGTCCGTTTCTCATTGTACTCTGGGAAAAAACATCTTGGCTTTTGTGTAGATACTTGCTTAACTGATATTCTACAGTATGACTGCAATTCCTGAGTAGATTTTTGAGTTCTTGGTAGGGATGTGCACAAGTACTCGAGTAGCCTACTCGGACGTCACGGCGATGATCGATCATGTAAACAATAACCGCCATGACTTTTAAAAATGTATTTATTTTTTATGATTGATTATTTCGCCATTTTGGGCAGTTACTGAGGTCTGATTGGTTGGCTGTCCGGTTAGGACAGCATGCCGTCCAGACCGGCGAAATAAAGTGAAACTATATTTGAAAGCGCGCAGTGATACCTGAATAACTTTGATAATGAAAATGCAGTTCTGTCATGACAACTCTCAGAGTGTTTGGCATGGTAATGGGTATGACAATGTTGATTTATTTTGTCTTGGCGGAATAGATCTTCTAAGCTGCTGCTGCTGGTTATTGCAGAACTTTGTATTTCAGTGCAAGATGTGCAGTGCCAATCTGCCATATCCTATAATGAGAACACTATTGTAATAGAATGTTGTAATGTTTGTGCTTTCCCGTGTTTCGTGTTGTTACGGGAAAAGCGCATCCACAACAGGAGTTACACATTCAGACAAGCACAATCAAGCTCACGTGCGCATTCACGCCCTTTTATGCAGTAATATTACTTTTATTTTGTATATATCTGATTAATCTCATAATAGGATGCATTTTGTTGAGTTTATTAACCTGCTAGGAAATCGCTTCAGTTCACTGGTGTTCATTCAATCTCAACTTGAATGTCATGCCCGACATTATCGACTTGGATTATTTAAGACAAAAACATTGATAATCCAGCAGTGTTATTTTTTCTTGTCATTTTTTTCAACAGCAGGCTTATGTTTGAATTAAAATAGCTTCTCGTCATGGCATCGAAAACGCGTAGGGATGCCTGGAATAACCCAATAATTAAAGTAGATGAAAATATAGTTAAGTGTAAGATGTGCAGTGCCAATTACTGGAAGAGAGCATCCACAACAGGAGTAACAGATTCTGGCTAGCACTTAATTTAGTTTAATTTCACTTGCATTTGTGTCCTTTTGTGCAGATACCAGTTGTAATGTAACACTCATGTTGTGTATCTAGGAACAGGCTTCAGTTTACTGATGTCCATTCACTCTTCAGCTTCACCACTTGCAGCTATTCCTTTTAGAAGTTTCTTTTTCAAAAACAATGCATTACTGATAATCTAGCAATGTAATATTTCTAGTCACATTTTCATATTTTGATAAACATATTTTCATGTCATATTTTCATGTCAACATTCATTTTCATAACAGTGTTTTAATTAAAATATTTTCATTATTGCCATGACAAGTACTCAAGTACTAGTTTTTGAGAACTATCAGTACTCGAAATGAAAAATTCTTAGTTCTTGTCTGGTATTGCAGACAGAAAGAATGTGGTTTTTAAAAGCGGAACTTCACTGGAGTCATTAAACAAACATTCTGGCTTTTTTTCTTCTCAATGAAGTGTCTCGTGTTCCTGTGAAGCACATAAGCCTTTGATACTTATACTCCTGCTGAGATAAGACAAAAACATCTTTTTTTTCTTTTTTCTTTGGCATAGATGTTTTTTTCTATGAGACATGCATCGCTGCTGGAATTTTAAAGGGAGAGATTTCTTGAAAAATGTTGACAATAAAGGCTTGTTTTATCGTCTTTTATGGGTGGAAAACATCTGTCAAGGACCAGTACATAGAATTACACAGCTGTTTGTGTGAAGTGAAATAAGAATGTAGGCTACTCACATAGATGTCCTGATGTCCTCTCTCACTGATAAACTGACCATCAGGACCTTATAGAAATGGTGGTGTATATATAAACCAGATTACGCTGCAAAAAATACCACTCGAGGAATACTGATATTTGAGATGACCTCACTTCCTGTAAGATATACCTTGAAGCAATGGCTTTATCCAGGTCAGCAGAGACGAGTGGCATAGCCGTGCATGTTTGTGACCTCTGCAACGGATCTCAGCCCGCTCTTTCTGTATGCACTGACCAACTGATGTCTTCCCAATGCGGCTTCTGCAGCCGACCACTATTGTCTCTAAACGACCTCTGCTACTGATCCCATCATCTCTGTCTGCAGTGTCCCAGCCTTTTTGTAGCATGAACAAAAGGGGCATGATCAATTTAGTCTTTCAGGGACACAAGACGAGGTTTGGCACGAGCAGTTTGCTTGTGGATGGAAACTGCAACAGGAAGATCATCTGGTTTAGATCAAACGCTTAAAGGAAGAACTGAAAGGAAAGAAAAAGGGATGATGATCAAGATTTCCCGTTTCACAGCCTGATTCGTAGGGAGCAAGCAGCAACCCGACAGAATTTAAGAGCAGATGACACACCAAGCCTCAGGAGGTCAAACCCTGCATTCAACAGACACACGGATTACTGTAGGTCCCACTACTGCTATTCTCCTCTAATCCAGTCAGTCACAAATCTATCTTGACGATTAACCCCTTTCCCTCCTCCACAAACCACAAATCCCAAATAAAGTACAGATTAAAATCACACCAACACTGTTGGATAGGGATGGGAATTTTACGATTTTGATCACAACTCTAACTCCACCTAATGATTCCATTAATATTTATTAGTACTTTTGAGGAATCATCAAATAAATGACCATAACTTTACTATAGCCTATACATCTATACCATACTTTAAGCAGTTTTTTTAAACACTGAACAATAAAAAAAAAAGTAACACTCTGATCCTGTGAGTCATAAATTCATTGTAGTTAAAAGTTAAACAATTTAAAACAGTTTTTTTTTCATTAACTGAAATAAAGCTGAATTAAAATCAAATGTAAATATTACATGGAAAACCTCAATATTAACAACTTTAATGAAAATGCTACTTTGGTAACTAACAGGAATAAATAAGTCTAATAATAATACAATAATAAAACATATTTTTAAAAATTAGTTAGAACTTAAAATTTGAAATGACAAAATTAAAATGAAAACTGAAACTATAAAAATAAAAGCTAATAAATACTATAATAGTCCATACATTATACTAAAATAACACTGCATTAATTTAAAGAAGTCTCAGAAACTTAAAATAGCTACAACACAACGATTTTAAGTCGGATATAATTAAAAGTAATGACTTTGGTTCAGTGAGTGAGTCAGATGTTAAGTAGTAAAAAAAGAGTTTTTTTGCGACTATTTGTCCTCAAATCGGACTATGCTGGTCATACCATATATTTATAGCTCCGTGCTCATGAAAGTGATCACTGCAATACTTTTTATTGTAATATTTTTCAGTGTAGAGAAATCACATTCTCATCACATTTAATTCAGACTGCAAGCTTAAAACTCAACCAAAGCATCTGTGATGCTGTAGATTTAGAACTGCAGGAAACACTAGGCGCGTTTCCATTAAAGATTTGCGCAAAACTTTTGCGTTTTTTTCTAAATATCGACAAAAAACTATTGTGAAATGACGGCGTTTCCATTAACCGATGTTATGCGACTAAAACGTCATTTTTTCCTCTCGCAACAAGTCATCCCAAAAATCATGGCAACGGACGTTGGTAGGTTTATATATATATCACAGCCACGTACCGCACTAGACATTATTATTATTAATGGAAGGAAATGTAGGCGTGTTATCCAAGCATTAATGGCAAGGAAACGACCCTTATACTGTGAGCGGCACATATGAGGTGTTTCTGGGTTTTTCTCACTCATTTCTGCTCCGAGGTCTTGATTGTGGCATTTCTTTGAGGTTTAGAATCCAGTATTTCTGTAATTTCTTCTCAAGAGCTCTGTCTCGTATTCTGTCCAAACACACCACGCCTTCTAAGTCAGGTGACTGTAAATGCGCAAAAACTGTTTCCATTGCAGTTTTGTGAAATATTCCTTTTTCGAATTGCCTGCAAAACCACCTCATGCGAGCGCAAAAACTTTTTTACGATAAATGGGAGTTTTTGCGAAATTGACGTGTTTCCATTGAGTGTATTTTCAATTCGCAATTTCAATTTGCGCAATTTGAAGGGTAATGGAAACGCGGCTACTGTCAGAGTAAAGGTGGGGTCACATTGCCAAAATCTTCAGCAAGCAAAAAAAAAATTCAGTCTTTTTTCAATAATGTAGCAATGCACAGCCTATTCTGAAGTCGATTTTAAATCAAGCAGTTTTCTGTTGGTCAACGTGGCAAATTTATGTGACCAACTTGAATCCGATGCGAAATATATATGGGGAACTTTTTCACCCTTTTTCAAATTTTGCTAAGCAAAGATAAATATGACCGTACCTTTAGACAGGGACCATCTACGTGCATCAGTGGTACGTAGAAAAAATTAGCCTGGACCAGAGTGAAAGGCATTCTTTTCAGCAGGGAAGTCACTTTCAGACTTTGGATAAGTAACGGTAAAGAGCAGGCAGAGACGTTCTGCTGGATGAGTCTTACATACAGTGAAGCACCAGAAAAGCACAGAACAGCAGAGGGGGCAGCAGGGAGTATGTCACATCCTAGATTCCCCCTCAGGTCTAAGCACATGTTGCCCAAGAGGAAACGAGCCATGAAAGACGGGAAATTACACGATGGGGGACCCATCATCAGGAGAGCATCTCATTGGTTAGCCCGACGCTCACATGGGCTGCAAAAGAACAATAATAACATTCCAAACAAACATACTAAATTTGGGCACTTGGATGTAATGACAATAGATTGCTCAGTGGCACAGATGCACAGAGATGCTCAGAATCAATTAAGCTCAAACCAGCTGCGGCTACTTGGGCAATAGGAATGTTATGACAAATCAAAAACAGCCTGAGGAAAATATGGGGAAAACTTTTAAGATGATATTGTCATTTGCAACCCATTTTAGTCCTGTAATATAGCATATTTCTGAAACAGGATATTCCACAAGAACAAGAAATTAGGACAGGACTTAATATAGTCCATCAGGTATTGATTGGAGGGTGAAAAATCGTCATTACATTTTTTAAAAAAATGTTTTTGGAAAGAAGTCTCTTGTGGTCACCAAAGCTGAACAAATTTTTTCATCAAAAATACAGTAAAAATAGTATTATTATGAAACATGGCTACAATTTAAAATAACTATTTTCTATTTTTTAAAATGTCATTTATTTCTGTGATGGCAAAGCTGAATTTATAGCATCATAACTCCAGACTTCAGTGTAGAGCCCTGCACGGGACTGTTTTCTTAATCCCGCTCCCACCGAATTTTGAAGCATTACCGCCCGCTCCACAAAATGTGAGTTTCTCGCCCGCACCTGCAATGTTTGTATCCACTCCCGCCCGTACCCGCAAACATTCTGTTGAATGTAGCTTGAAGAAATTGTGAAAAAAATTACATCATTAGGGCTATGCTAAAAGTTCAGAATAACAGAGATAAAACACTGCGTAACTCTGGTGTTGTTCGGTCATTTTAGACCAATTAAATTTTTTTTATAAAAAACAAAAGAAAAATATTTGCAAAAAATTATTCGTCATAAGAAAAAAGTTGCACTTGAGTTGTTCGAATGACCGCCATAGGAAATGAACAGGAAAATAGGCAAAAGATAAAATCTACAAATCAGCCACGGTGCAGCAAAAAGTGCACCGCAATGAAGGGGAGACACTCGAAAATATCAAGAGTGCAAAATGGACACATTCCAAAAAAATTTTTTTACTGACCTCAAACTTTTGTATAGTAGTGTACTGTATATCATACATGGAAAAATAAGAGGGCTTAGTGATTTGGTGGTTTGACTAAGATATGGCACGTCGCATCTGCGCGATGCGAGAACAAGTGGCCATACAGACCCATGAAACACTGAAACAGTGGTGCTGAGAAAGAGGCGCATCTCGGGGCTCCAGATGGGAATTTCGATTCGTCTTGTAATGACTGGAGAAGAGCAGAGGATGGTACAGACCCTCTCAGAGAACGAAGGAGCAAAGAGACAGTCATCGGAATACCACAGGGACAAAACAAAGAACAATAGATTCAGACAACCAGAGCTGGGAAAGGACAGAGCGGGAGAGAAACAAGGAGCGAAAAAAAATAAAAATAATGAGAGAGGATGAGTTTGACTATTTAGATGCTAGTGCGCAAGGGGGAGGAGGAGGGAGAGGAGCGAGGGTGATCCTCACTGCTGAACAGCTTGGCTTTAGGGAAGGATTATGGCTCATGGAGCTTCACTTCTGCTGGACAGGCTGACGTGAGGGGTCAAAAAAAGTGATTTTATTTTGGTAGGCTTTATCCTTGTGAAGCTCTGGCAGAAGGCAGAGGATGATAAAGGCGGTTTTAAAGCCTTTAACCCTTTGTCAACCCTCTCTGCTTTTAATTTGCATGGCCATACGTAATCAGAAAGGGATGTTTAAATAGCCTCAGTAAATGTGCAACACAGCATATAAAAAATATGGGGTAGGGTGTCATGCTGAAAATGGAAAGAGTAACAGGGTAAGGATTGTAAAAGGTTAAAAGATAGAGGGATAAGTTAATTTTGGCATTTGACTCAGTTGCACATTTCTTTGGTTCTTAGACGCCCACATCAGTCTATAAAACCACCTGCCAAAGGCACAGAAGAGCAGAAAAGACAGAAACGACACCGGAATAATGGCTGAGCTGTCTATTAATTGCACAAAACATAATTCACACAAAATTACAGTTGAGGTGGAGCAAGAAATAAGCATTACTTTCATTTTAATGCTGACTTGAAGCTATGGCAAGTGCCATTTGCAGTGGTGCAAGAACAAGTGGCTGTACAAACCCAAAAGGGACACAAAAACAGTGGCACTACAAAAGGAAAGGCAGGAATCTCTGAAACGCATTAATCTTAATGATTAAAAATGCACTTTCAGATATTTAGGTAAGTTAGTAAGCTGTTCTCTGGTTTCAGGCCTTCATGCATGTAAGACTGCAGAACCAGCTTTGCCAGATCCTGATAAAAACACACAACAAAACGCTTCAAGGCACATGCTGGATATTTTAAATAAAATATATTATTATTAAATAAGAATAGTTTAAATCATTGAATTATATCTTGCTAATAAAGTTTATATAAAGCTACCATATTAGTGTATGTTTATCATCATTCATGTAAAAAATATATCCATCAATATATCATTAAGTCTTTTCCAGATAACACTGCCGCAAATTCTGGGAAAGACTTTTCTGGGGATAAAAACTTTAATATCTTGACTATATGCAACATTAATTTACCTCAATCATGCAAGCTGCCCAAATCTGTCAATTAATTCCTTGAGTTAACTTGCCAAATCCATTAATAAAACATGCATAGAGACTCTGATGCCCTTCCATCATCCACCACTGTCGTACTACACTGTGTAATCAGAGTATATAATTCTATTTTAAACTCGATTCATATTTTCATATAGCTAGACTAATGTCATGATCCAAAAACAATTTCAAACAGTCAGGACTCCAAACCTCAACCTTTCTGTCTCATGCATTTCTATTGTTTAGTTCAGATGTTATTTGCAAGTAAATTTCATATTTTACTCTATACAGATTCTATGCAGTACATGTTTTTGAACAAGACCTCAAATAGACCCAACTGACTGCCCTGCACATATTTCTACCATGTTGTATTTATACTCATTGTGCTAAATAAAATGAACAAACAAACTTTACAAAAAAGTATAAAAAAAACACTGCTGTCAGCATCCATGCATGCATTATCAATAATCCATCAAGCGTGCAGAAAGCGCATATTTAACAACATATGACAGTCACAACTAATACTCAACTCCAGACAGAAATGCTGACTGATGCTAAACATTCTAAAGCAACCATGGACGCTATCCTGTTGCCAAGGTATCGCGATTGCGACGCACTAAACATGTTAAAATAACCGTCTTCATTCCGTCATCAATACTGTTCAACTTGACCGGCAAACGCTTCGCGTGTTTGTACAGGTTAAACGCCATGGTAAACAACGGCTATGTCCTTTTAACTGTTCAACTTAAAATGTACAAATGTCATAACTCAGTATTAAAACCCCAATTAGAACAAATAAATAAACATAACGACCTTCCCATATGCTCTTTGCAGCTCTAACGTTAGTCAACAAAACACCGTGTTCTGCTGGAGGGGAAAGCTATAATATAATAACCTGCTATTTAAGATAATGAAGTCATGTCAGCCTAATTGAATCCTTACCTTCACTGGTGGACGCAATTTGTTTTTAATATTCTTCTCAGATCCCCTCTCGTTGCAGAGCCCCTCTCCTCTCCACTCTCTATCCGTTTAATATAGCAACAATATTGCTGCGGTCGCGAGAGCCTTCCGCGCGACTCTCTCTCTCCAGCAACCAGCCCCGAAGATGGAGGCGGGGCCGCGCGCTGACGTCACGCCCCCGCTAGAAGTACAGTGAGGTACAGAATCACCAAAACCACTTTAGAGCAATTCTCATTCCCTCCCCTCCAGTCTTTTCTTTCTGCCTCCATCTTCCTCCACTGTAAAAGCGACAATTGTGCTAGAAATCCATTTTCATATAAAAATAATCCGTTTTGGTGTTTGCTAAAGAAAGAGCACAATAACTAGATCCATTCCACACTGTCTCAGCATATTGAAGACTGTATCATGGTTGAAATAAGAACAAACAATGAAAACTTGCAAGTTTTTTTCTTTTCATATACATCAGTATGGTAAACTACTGTCTCAATTACCCAGTGAACATCTAAGTGCATGAACATACACACAACCCTTTGATGTAAGAGTCACTAATGGAGCCCTCAAGAGAAGCACATACATTCAAAGGAATCAGGCAATACAACTCTTGCTCATAATGCAAACTATTATTTTGCATTATTTAGATTGACATTAGGAAAAAGATTTACAATAGCAATGCAAGAAGACAATGTGAGTCATTGTCTTTTAAGCCAGTTTACAATGTGTGTGTCACAGCTTGGTTCACACAGGAAGAAAAGAGAATCCAATCGCAAATAGTATTTTTATTAAAGGGTTAGTTTACCCAAAATGTAAAAAAAATAATATATATTGTCATCAATTACTCACCGTCATGTTGTTCCAAACCCATAAGACTTTCGTTAATCTTTGAAACATATGAAAGATATTTTAAATGAAATCGGAGAGATTTCTGTCCTTCCATTTGAAAGTCCATGCAACTACCACTTTGACGCTTCAAAAAGTTCATTAAGAGATCGTAAAATTAATCCATATGTATCAAGCGGTTTAGTACAAATTTTCTGAAGAGACACAATCACTTTATATGATGAACAAATTTAAATTGTGCTTTTATTCACATATAAAGCTTGATCAACAAACAAACAGAAGCTCAACCGTATTTGCTTGATGTTTGAGAACAAATCTCTTACTGAAGCTCAAACCTGCTGCATAACAAGTGAATGAACCTCATTGGTTCTTGAGGAAGCTCAAACGTGCTGCGTATGAGAATGAACCTCATTGGTTCTTGCTGAAGCTCAAACATGCTGCGTAACACGTGATTGAACTTCATTGGTTCTTGCTGAAGCTCAAACGTGCTGCGTAACACGTGATTGAACTTCATTGGTTCTTGCTGAAGCTCAAACGTGCTGCGTAACACGTGATTGAACCTCATTGGTTCTTGCTGAAGCTCAAACGTGCTGCGTAACATGAGAATGAATCTCATTGGTTCTTGCTGAAGCTCAAACGTGCTGCGTAACACGAGAATGAACCTCATTGGTTCTTGCTGAAGCTCAAATGTGCTGCGTAACACGAGAATGAACCTCATTGGTTCATGATAAAGCTCAAATGTGCTGCGTAACACGAGAATGAACCATATTGGTTATTGCGGAAGCTCAAACGTGCTGCGTAACACGAGAATGAACCTCATTGGTTCATGATAAAGCTCAAACGTGCTGCGTAACATGAGAATGAACATCATTGGTTCTTGCAAAAGCTCAAACTTGCTGCGTAATACGAGAATGAACCTCATTGGTTCATGATAAAGCTCAAACGTGCTGCGTAACACGAGAATGAACATCATTGGTTCTTGCAGAAGCTCAAACGTGCTGCGTAACACGAAAATGAACCTCATTGGTTCTTGCTGAAGCTCAAACGTGCTGATTTTACACAGTTCTTGCACATTAATCTGTTCATCATATTAAGCGATCGTGTCTCTTTATATCTCTCAGATTTAATTTAAATATCTTCATCTGGGTTTCAAAGATGAATGAAAGTCTCATGGGTTTAGAACGATATGAGGGTGAGTAAATGATGACAGAACTTTCAATGATCTCTTTAAAAGAAAGCAAAACACTCAGGAACACCAAGAATACGCCGGGGGACAGAAAACCTCATAACACATGCACACGAGAACAGACAAAGAACTGAACCAAACAGGGGACTATAAAAAAAACATAAGGTAATGAGGGGTAAAACAAGGCACAGGTTAACTTATAAGAAAGCATATCAACCCACTGCCAAAACAGAGGCAATACATGACTAAATAAATAAATAAAATAATCTGTCATGGTAACTCAAATGTCCTTGAGTCTTTTAAATTTGACTCTTGTAGTGTATCTGAAATAAACCAGCAAAAGATTACACAGCAACTTTGTTCCGCTAGTATGGATTGTTAGTTAGCAGAATGAATTGCTTGGTAAATCTGCCACCTACAGACAAAAAAGCACAATACAGCTTTTAGAAGAACAAATGACACATTCACATTCACTTACACTGCTAGTCTTGCCACCTCTTCCATTTTAAATTTAGTAGTGACACTACTAATTTTTCAGTGTGACAATGGACGAAATACATTTAACACTCCCGAATACAGCAGCTATTTTTCATAAAAGCTGACTGACTATCACATAAAAGAAACAACGCTTATCCATTTAATGCATGAAAAAGTAAGATTGTATATGGAACAAAATCAGTCATGTTTTCTGTGACTACAGTAGGCCTATATCATTTGCAAGAATATTTGAGAATCTCACACCTTTCCCCAGAGAGAGAGAGAGAGAGAAAGAGGGAGGGAGAAAGAGAGAGAGAGAGAGAGAGCTAAAGGAGGAGAGAGAACGAAATGAGTTTCCTGAAGAGGAGATACAGCAAGTGGGTAAAAAAAAAGAAGCCATAACCGATAATGAACATTCCCCCTCTCCTTAATCTCCTCCATCCCCCTCTGAGAGCCGGGAGTCTGCAGCCTGCAGGAAGGATGCTGCTAATTTCCTTCTTTATTGAATTGAGCTGGACACACGTCCTGCAGGGCCGACCAGCCTCCTCGCCACATCCTCTGCTCTCGCTCCTACTCATCCAAGCCTCTTTGTTAATTATTCTGCTTATTTGTGTGACTCTCTGAGTTTCTCTCTCTATTCTTTTGCCATTTCTATATCTCAGCACTTAGTCTCTGTCTCTTACTCTGCCTTTCTCCATCTGCCTCTTGGCACTTTCTGCAAATAGGGTACAAAATAGGACATTTAACAATGAAAGGAGGAGCTTAACCCTAAAATGATCATCTCTAGCTTTAGGAGGTCAAATTATATTATATAAACGGTTTAATTTTACACTACTGTTCAAAAATTTGAGGTCAGTTGGATTTAAAAAAAATTAAACATTAATATGTTTATGCAGCAAAGATGCACTAAACTGATCAAAAGAGACAGTAAATATTTAAAATGTTACAATAGATTTCTATTTCAAATAAATGCTGTTCCTTTGGACTTTCTATTAATCAAAGAATCCTGAAAAATAAAATAAAAAAATAATAAAAAATAAAGCAGCACAACTGTTTAATAATAAGAAATGTTTCTTGAGCAGCAAATCATCAGAATGATTTCTGAAGGATCATGTGACACTGAAAATTGGAGTAATGACGCTGAAAATTCTGCTTTGCATCACAGGAATAAATTACATATTACAATATATTGAGATGGAAAATTTTTAAATTGTAATAATATTTCACAATATTACTGTATTACTGTATTTACTGTAATAATCAAAATCAAAATCAAAATATTTTAGATAAAAAAGATGCAGCCTTGATGAGCTTTAAAGACTTTCAAAAGCATTAAATAATCTTACCAACATCAAACTTTCAAGTTTTTGATTTTTGCAACCTAAAAATCAGGTATGTAGCCTAAATTAAGCTGCCACTTGGTAGAGGCTTGTTAGTTTGGGACCAAATGTGGTTTTGTTGTTATTGTAGTTATGTCCCATGTAGCCATTTATAAAGTTATATTTCCCATGAATAAAAAAATAATAATTATTATTATTATTATTATTATTATTATTATTATTATTATTATTATTATTATTATTATATATATATATATATATATAATAATAATAATAATAATTATTATTTTTTTATTCATATATATATATATATATATATATATATATATATATATATATATATATACACACTCACCTAAAGGATTATTAGGAACACCATACTAATACTGTGTTTGACCCCCTTTCGCCTTCAGAACTGCCTTAATTCTATGTGGCATTGATTCAACAAGGTGCTGAAAGCATTCTTTAGAAATGTTGGCCCATATTGATAGGATAGCATCTTGCAGTTGATGGAGATTTGTGGGATGCACATCCAGGGCACGAAGTTCCCGTTCCACCACATCCCAAAGATGCTCTATTGGGTTGAGATCTGGTGACTGTGGGGGCCATTTTAGTACAGTGAACTCATTGTCATGTTCAAGAAACCAATTTGAAATGATTCGAGCTTTGTGACATGGTGCATTATCCTGCTGGAAGTAGCCATCAGAGGATGGGTACATGGTGGTCATAAAGGGATGGACATGGTCAGAAACAATGCTCAAGTAGGCCGTGGCATTTAAACAATGCCCAATTGGCACTAAGGGGCCTAAAGTGTGCCAAGAAAACATCCCCCACACCATTACACCACCACCACCAGCCTGCACAGTGGTAACAAGGCATGATGGATCCATGTTCTCATTCTGTTTACCAAATTCTGACTCTACCATCTGAATGTCTCAACAGAAATCGAGACTCATCAGACCAGGCAACATTTTTCCAGTCTTCAACTGTCCAATTTTGGTGAGCTCGTGCAAATTGTAGCCTCTTTTTCCTATTTGTAGTGGAGATGAGTGGTACCCGGTGGGGTCTTCTGCTGTTGTAGCCCATCCGCCTCAAGGTTGTGCGTGTTGTGGCTTCACAAATGCTTTGCTGCATACCTCGGTTGTAACGAGTGGTTATTTCAGTCAAAGTTGCTCTTCTATCAGCTTGAATCAGTCGGCCCATTCTCCTCTGACCTCTAGCATCAACAAGGCATTTTCGCCCACAGGACTGCCGCATACTGGATGTTTTTCCCTTTTCACACCATTCTTTGTAAACCCTAGAAATGGTTGTGCGTGAAAATCCCAGTAACTGAGCAGATTGTGAAATACTCAGACCGGCCCGTCTGGCACCAACAACCATGCCACGCTCAAAATTGCTTAAATCACCTTTCTTTCCCATTCTGACATTCAGTTTGGAGTTCAGGAGATTGTCTTGACCAGGACCACACCCCTAAATGCATTGAAGCAACTGCCATGTGATTGGTTGATTAGATAATTGCATTAATGAGAAATTGAACAGGTGTTCCTAATAATCCTTTAGGTGAGTGTATATATATAGGATCAATATCAGCGTGGTGTTTTATATTTTCATATATAAAAATCAAAATCAAATTATGACAACAAAGTGACATAGTTCTATAACTTTAATTCTTGGACCCAGTTGAGAAGGTCAACCTTTGAGGTGGGACAAATCCCCTTTTTAAGTCAAGAGGTACAGTTTTTAATGTGTTTAAAACTAACTAGTTTTCATGTGATGTTAATGATAATTAATATAATATCTTATCTAACATATCTAATAGTTATCACAAAAAAAAGGTAATGGGATAAAGAGCTGTACCCTTTTATAGAGCTTCTTGCGCTTTCAACTGCCAGCTTCTCTTGTCATGCCCCACCCTACGGAGACCAAAACTGCAATAGGACATTTCTCTCTCTCTCTCTCTCTCTCTCTCTCTCTCTCTCTCTCTCTCTCTCTCTCTCTCTCACACACACACACACACACACACTTCCTGTAATTTTCGAAAAAGCAAACCCTCTCACACAAAAGGTGTGTATTCAAAACAAAGATCCTAAGCATTGTGTGGCATTGTGGTTTTATATAAGAGACTCGTGGAAGAATTTCACAGTAAATTGAAAGCAAACAACTGCAGTGCACAGGTAGATTCTAAAATAAAAGGAAATGTCTGTGGCACATCTTGTCTTGCACTGGCTTCATGATAACAGGAAAAAAGAAGCAGTAGTGAAATCAAAAAGACTAGCTTAGACCAGTATTAATGCTGGTTCAGACCGTAGTGGTTATAGTGTTGCCTGGTTATGTCATGTGCCATGACTAATTGAAGGAACAGCAATGCCAAGTGAAGTTAGTAAACCAGCATTGTTATTTTGCAACCCTGTTATCAATATTTGGTCTAAAAATGCCCAAATGTTGTTTAAAACCCTGATTTGTATGTTTCAACAATTAATATTAAATGAATATCAAAATGAAATACACTCATAAAAATAAAGGTTCCAAAACAGGGGTTTTCACAATGATGCCATAGAAGAACCATTCAGTGATAAGTTCTTAAAATAACTGTTTTTATTTTTTATTTTTTAGTATGAAGAACATTTTAAAAATCTAAAAGAACCTTTTTACACTATAAAGAAGCTTTGGTGGAATATAAAGGTTCCAATGATGTATAAAGGTTCCATGTTCCATGAATAAAGGTTCTTCATGGAACCTTAAATGTCAATACAGAACCTTTATTTTTAGTGTAAAATTAAAATAAGATCAGATTTAATAAATTAAAAATTGTGAGTGTGTGTTTATGTACACAAACTGAGGTGTGCATGACTGTTAAGTATGGCTTGTGTTTCTTTGTTAGATTGGCATTTGACTGGTTTTCTCACACCTCAGCTAATTAGCAAGCTGTTCAGAAAACTTGTTAATTAGAACAGAACTAACTGCCATTCCTTCTAAATACTATACCAAACTAATTCACATCCACCCACGGGTGGCCGATATGACAGAGTTCATGTTACTGCATATTACCTGGAGTAAATGCTAAAGTGCCTGAAATACCTGTCAGTAATGCACAACTCCCACAGTGATTACTGCACCATCTGGATGGACTGAAACGAGATGTGGATGTCTGTCGGTCAGTGAACGCTGAATACTAGAGAAGACTGCTTTACCTGCTCGTTGTTGTTCATGCACTGCAGTTTCTTCTGTTTCAGGTAGGTTGTCGTGAGGGGCATATTGTAGTCTATGAGGTCGGCCGCCAGAGAGGTCGGTTGGTTGTTCTCTGAGAAAGCATGAGAGATTTACAACAGTGAGGCTATGCATATTTATCGTGACAGCAAAAGTCAATAATTCTGTTGTTATACCTGAGAGTCACATAAAGAGTGTTATTTCTCTAAGCTGTCACTAGAGGGCAGTATCTGCCCCAGTGTTTTCTGCAGGCACACTTCTGCCTCCGCCAGATTAACAATGCTAAACAAAGGCCTAATTATAAGAAATGCATATGCAAATTACATTAATATGCATTGAGGAAATGTATAGAAATTTAAACCCACTCTCCCCCAACAGCTGTTTTTTCCCCCATCCAAAGCTACTGTGAGAAAAAAATCATTGTGAATGTTTGGAAAGATCATGATAGTGCTTCTGACGGTGACGATAATGACGACTGATTTGTTTTTTTAATTCATCTCTCTGTGTGTGTGTGTGTGTGTGTGTGTGTGTGTGTGTGTGTGTGTGTGTGTGTGTGTGTGTGTGTGTGTGTGTGTGTGTGTGTGTGTTATTAATGCACACATATACACCTAATTTTAAGTGCACTCACGCAAAGAAGTGCACTTATGGTCTCCCTAAGTGTTCTGAAGAAGGTCAAAAACACATTGCAAGGAATTCTCAACAATCTCAACAAAATTCTCAAAAACCTTTAGATTTTGTGAATATGGAGGCTTTTTTTAGTCATGTAACATCCATTATTGATTTTATCAGCTTTGAGTTAAAAGAGCCATGAAGCAACCCATTACCTGCTGATAATCTCATGCACACATACACACACAGGCTATCAGTAATGGATGAGCTGTTTGCTGTGTATTGATCAACCTCATTTTCTCATTTCATATGGATTTACCACAACAAACAACAACAAAAAATTCCTGCAGGAACTAGATCATCACTAAAACCAACACAATAACGGTTAAAGACAAAAGTGATTTGCATTCTTCTAGTTTTGTCAGGCTGCTAAAAAGTCTCCCTGATGAAGTAGTCCAATAAATTTTTCACCTAGGCTGGAACTGCAAAAACTTATGTTAAAAGCTATAATTGTTGTTTGGTCACTAATCTGTCAAAAAATGCAAAGAAATGCAACAAAAAAGAAAATAATGAAGACAAACAAGCTAGCGTAAAATTACTGAAGGTCATGCCACAGGTTAGCGTCATCCCTTGTGAAAAAGAAGTTCACTTAAAGCTACAATATGTACGATTTTTGTAATAAAATATCCAAAAATCACTTGCACAGTGTGATATATTTCCTGCAGTTGTGTACTTACAATATCCCAAAAGTTCCCAAAGATTTTTAATTTCAGAGAAATTCCAATTTTAAATAATGGCTCGTCCCTGTCACCCTCTCCCACTTGTCGCCTGTCAATGACGTAATATCCACGTTATCCCTGGTTTCCGCTCGTACTGCCATAGTAACCATGGCGACAGACGTGGACAACTGCGTTACGTCTAGCTTTACGCTCACGCTGTTGTTGTTTCGTTCAAACATTATGGACCATGGCAAGCAGACTTTGGGACTAAAGGAGAACTAAAACGAGGATCAATATCAGCGTGGTGTTTTCGAGATGCCGAGAGCTCCACGTCTGTGACAAACTTGACAGAGACGCGCAAATGTAGAGGTGAGCAAATGTACATAAAACTAATCAATGTTATATAGCTCAACATGATGAAATGTTAGAATATGATCAGTATGTTATTCTAATGTTGATCTAGCTTATACTGCTAGTTTCATACAGATAAACTAACACATAGAATAATATTATAACTTTCAACACACTCAAATGCAGTTTAGTGTGATAGTGTAGACCAATTGAAACAGCGCTGCGTTACCTTACAAGTTTCATTCGTCTAATAAACTGATCTGTGTGAGTATTATTGAGCACTTGCAGGTAAGTTAGTTCTGTAATAAATGACATATCTGTGTGTGTATATATATATATACACATATACATACATACATATACATATATATATATATATAGGCTACACACACACACACATATAATATATATATATATAACTGTAAGCATAAAATATACACACACATATATTATGTAAACAAAAACTTATGTTAGATGCGATTAATCACGATTAGTTGATTTGACAGCACTATTCAGTTATCTTTGAAATATGGTTAAAGACTGCTGTTTGTACTGACAAGCATTTATGGTAAATTTTAGAATGATGAAGTTGCTATGTTCTATATTAATTTTACATGTAATATCAAATTACACAACAGTTAAAATTATAATCAAGTACTTTACATGTACATTAGTCAACATATCAATATAAGTGTACTACTTTAAAGCATAATAAATCACACTATAGCAATTCATAGAGCTTTGCATTGAAAATAGACACAAAATAAAAGCGGGGGAAATTAAAACAGTAAAAAAAGGAATTAAAAGAGATAATGATACAGTTATTAAATTAATTAGAGTAAAATGAATTAAAGGGGTCATGAACTGGCTTTTTTAATTTTTTTATATTGATGTCTGAGGTCAACTTATGACGTTCGCTTGGTTTTTACATTCAAAAACATCTAAATGAAAAAGTAATAGGCTATTTTCTACCCTGGTTTTGAGCCTAGCTCCTGAAACGCTCGGTTTTTATGGGCGTGCCGCATTGAAGACTTGGAAGTAAACACCCACTGCTATGATTGGATAACAGTTTTGCATATTATAATGAGTTTCATGTAATGGGCGAATCGGTGGGCGGGGCTAAACAGGCAGTGTTGAAGTAGGCGATGATCTTCTTCTGCGGAGGCGGTGTTTGATACCCTTTGACGTCATAGATCCCCACTTTGAAAAACCTGTCGTTCGCTGTGCCTGGTGTCAATAACAGCTTTTATTGGACTAACAAGGACGTTTTCAGTTCTGAAACTTACGGATATTCTTGTAGTATGATGACCTCTTATATGTCAAAAGCTCAAGGAAAATTTGATTTCTCAGTTCATCACCCCTTTAAAATAGTAAAAAGATGATACATAGAATAAACTTCTCATCTGGCAAAACACTGGTGTATCTTATTTTGTCTCTGAGATTTCCCCATGATGATCAGTATTGTATGTACTACTACTATCACTTCTTCAATATCTATACATAAATAGCACATTAAGCTGTATGACAGAAATAGATATGCGGATAAAAGAGCCGATATCAACCACAGCCTGAGTGTCAATTAAAGACAGAGCGAGTTTACAGTAATTAATTACTTTGAATAATTCAGCGCTGAACTTTCGTACAGCCGGCTGGAGTGAGAGAGGGGGAGGTCTGTGCACCCCCATGGGCAAGAAGCCAATTAGCAGCTCTCTTTATGAGCAACACCCAACCTAAGCCCGCACCGTTGACACAGCACTGACAGGTCAGGCCTGGGAGGTGTTTCCTCTGTTTATCTCAGCGAGCGGGACATTTGAGGGCAGTTCTTCTGATTGGCAACCCGCACTGCTGGGTTCGGCCTAACTGGGATTGCAGCTTCGCCAAAATGACAAAATAACTGAGTTTTATTCATTCAATTCTCCATTCCAATGAAAATCTCCCAATCAAATCCCTCCCCCATTGGATTCCACCCACAATCCCTCTCACTCTCTGTAGAAATAATCTGGTTTCAGAGGCATTTTCTTTGTTAAAAGGCCTGTAATTGGGCTAATTGCCATGTGTAGGGAGGCTAGCAGGACACTCCAGTGACTGCAGTCTAATCAGAGGGTGTTGGGATGAGTGTGTGCAAGGGGGAGGAGGTGTGGCCAGAGGGGGTTTCATTAGCTTCAGGCTGGCACGACGGGGGGAGCTCGTTACAGGGTGGGCAGGGGACAAAAGGGAAGAGAGGGGGTTTCTTAAAGACAATGAGCTCTCCAATGAAGCATTAGGGGTATGAATATGTTTTAAATATATGGGAATGAACGGATTCTAGCTTTTCAGCTCTCTTTGGAGTCAAGATGATGTACGCAAACCGCCCCTTGATAGAGTTAATACCTAAAGGTGTAAACCTATAGTAAATCTAAAGAAACCTAGATTGGTCTATGTGTGTGTGCGTGTGTGTGTGCGGGATACCTTTGAACTCTGCTCCGCTGGGGCTGATGTGCATCCTCTTCTGACATTCTCCACAGCTCATCAGGAAACGGGTCACCGCCTCTCTGGGCAGAAACGCATACGTCTCCGCTATCTGACACACAAACACACCATTTTAAACTTCACATCAGGATCTTTTAGACTCACTGATCCTACAAACTCAAACTTGAGTAGTGCCAAAGCTTAATGTATGGTAAAATGTTCTCACATCAGACAGCAACAATTTATAAGAAAGATGGAACAGGGATGATTATGAAAAAAAAATGCAGTTTACAGTTACCAAAACAAGAAAAGAAATGAAACCCATAAATCAGTGGGACTATTTTGGAGATTTCATTTGAGCTTTACAAGAGATATGCACAAGCAATCATCTGCTGTATAGCTGCTATTACTTGAAATGTTAAAATATAGATTTTTTTCTTTTTATGTATTTATTTATTTTCATTTCTGGAGATTTTTTATAATGGATGTGCACAAGTAATAACAGGTGCCATTATTTAGATGTAACATTTTTGATTTCTTTTATTTATACAGTCTCTATTTTTTTTTCTTTTTTTTTTTCAAAAGACACTGATTGTAACATTTAGCTAATTTGTGAAACCATTAATGGTAATGTTATGTTCTTGAATTGAACTAACCATAATCATGTACGTGTCATACTCGTTATTTTACCGTACATTTTAATTGGTTACTTGTTTATGTATACAGTAACTTATCAACATTATGCATATTTGAGACACCTAATATCTATGAGAGGTGCAGAGTAAAAATGATTTATTCCCATTTTCTCTTAGCAAAGAGCTGCAGAGAGGCAGTGACAGGAAACACAAGAGATGACTAGTTTGCAGACAGGGTGTGAATGCTTAGAGATTTTCTTATAGGAGACTGTCACCAAGTGGACTAATGTCTCTGAGAGACTATACAGACATTTTTACATTTACAAACACTCACAACACCTCTCCCTCACGCTTCCATGTCTAAATGAAGGGTGACATCATTTACTTTAGTGAGAATGCTCATAATTGTCCTTGTCAAAACATTTCTCAGTCACACATATATGTACAGAGAGATCCAAAAGTCTGAGACATTGAAAATCCGTGAAACATTGAAAATGTAAATTGAAAAAAAAAAAGTAAGGTTTTTGAAAAAAACTTAAACCATTTATATAAAATGCTAGAAGTTTGCAATTCATGGAGGTCACTAAACAATTAAATAAATTAGTGACATTGATCATGTGACTCAGTGACCGTCAGTGGTTCTTCCATTAAGCTCAAGATACTTTTTTGGATCATGTTAAATCATGCTGGAGAACATGATCATCAGCTTGTACGCATGCGTATAGAGTTCATGCATCTTGTTCAATACTAAGACATTCTGACATTCATGTTATTTGCTCAATTTTTTATTAATTGTTTTGCTGATACAAAAAAAAAAAAAAAAAAATTAAAACAAGCATTTTCACAAGGGGTCTCAGACATTTGGACCTCACTGTATTTGCACACATTGAAAGATTATCTGTTTTATATTCTTTCACATATACACTCTCACAGCCAAACATTGTCATTTAGTGTAAAACAATGCATCATTTGAAAGTTTACACCATTATCAACTATCAACACAACAAATCCTCTTCAAAAAAAAAACTCAAAGCTTCGCAAAACTGTATATGTATCTTTCTTTTATATTTTCCCTCTTCTTTTTCATGTCTGTTTAGTTTCTCCCTCCTCCACCTTTCTGCCATTAAACTGGACAAAGAAAAAGAGAAAGTACACCCCCACATTGAAGGTCCCTCATGTCTCTCTAATCTCCCATGAGGCTCTAACAAACCAGCATGGGTGGCCATGGAACCACAGCTGGAGGATATAACATGTATGTGTGTGCATTACGAAGACAGAAGCTGAGCTAAACACACAAGCCCCACTGAAGCACTGATACAAGAGCCAAAAAAAACAACAACAACAACTGAGCTTTCTCCTTTCTAGTACCCTGATTCCTCCAGGAGATCCTAAGAAGAGCAGGGACAGAAATCCTGATGCCCAGGGAAAAGCTCTGCTCGTGGCCCTGCCCTCCCCTCACAGACCAACAGCTGTCAGGCGCGAGAGGAACAAGGGACAGTGTGGAGGACACAATATATGTGTCTGTGAGTCAAAGACTAAAACATACATCACAGAAATGATTAATGCTACACAACCAAAAACAAACTTATTTATGCATTTATTGGGATAACGTGCGTAAATTATAGCTAAATGCACGTGGAGCGTAAATATGCACTTTTGTAGCTGTCCAAAAGAGGGCAGTAGCAGCACTGGACCTCTGCATAACCCCCACACCAGGTGAGAGCAGCCCATGTCACTCTCACTTCCCATGTTTCCATGACAGCACGTGTGATACAGAGTTCTAAAGATGTTCACCGCAGACCTAAATAAATCGAACCTATCTCTGCTTACAAAAAAGAAGAAACATAAATAAATAAATAAATAAATAAAAAGAAAGAAAGAAAGAAAGAAAGAAAGAAAGAAAGAAAGAAAGAGCAGAAATGAAGAATAAAAGGCCAGAAAGAAAAGACATAAATGCAAAAATAATAAAGTAAAAAAATTAAAACAGAATGCAAAAACATGAAAAATGAGACAAAAATATAAAATTTGTAGAAATATTGTGAAAATGCAGGAAATGCAGAAATAAAAAAGAAATGCAGAAAAAAATGCAGAAAGAAAGAAAATAGAAAAGTAAATGCAGAAATTATCAATAAAAAGACAGAGGCAGAAATGCATAAATGAATAAAGAATTTAAAAAGAAATACAAAAACATGCAGACTGAGAATGGTAGACACAAAATGAAGAAAAAAAACTGTAAACGCCGAAATGCAGAAATAAAGACAATAAAAAATCCAAAAGGAAATGCAAAAAATAAATAATGAAGAAATGCAATAAGAAATAAATGCCAAAATGCTGAAAGAAACAAAGAAAAATGCAAAAAAATGCAGAAAGAAATGCAGAAAGAAATGCAGAAAGAAAGAAAGAAAGAAAGAAAGAAAGAAAGAAAGAAAGAAAGAAAGAAAGAAAGAAAGAAAGAAAGAAAGAAATGCAAAAAAAAACAAAAACATGCCGAACATAAGAAAATAAATAAATACAGAAGTAAAGCAAAAAACATGCAGGAGAATGCAGAAAAACTGGGGGAGGAATGTAGGAGAAAAAGAGCAGAAAAAAAGAAATAAAAAGTCCCACATAGTCCCTCCAGCTTTCATTCATTAGGTAATGTGTATTCTGACTGATTCACCCAAAACTCACAGAGGCCAGTGATTTTCTACGAATCACACCAGGAACACACACACACAGCAGGAGTGCAGCACACACCACGAGCCACTCGCTTCTGCTCATAAGAATCACAGAGGAAATAAATCAAGCTGACAGAGAACGAGACACTCTAAGTGACCGACAGATACAGGCGGTCAAAAAGGGCCACACGGGGTATTAAATCTAACCTGCACAGGCCATAAACATACTTCCATGACTGATCAGAGACGATGACAGAGAAGTTCCTCGCTTTACTCACCGCTTTATATGTTTTCTTCTGCCCGGCGTGTTTGGGTGCTTTGGCTGGGTCGGAGCTGATCTCCACGTGCATGGCATAGATGATGTCATAGAAGTCCTCCACCACAGCCACCCTCTTCAGAGAGGAGCTCTCTGACCCCGAGCCCCCGTCCACACACTGAAATCAGACAGAGAAGTGGACATTTCCTTAACATGTTATACTTATACTCTCACTTCTAAACAGCAAATAACAATGATCACTGCACATAATTCTGTTATATAAAACAGCAGTGCTTTGGTAATATATAATTAGGACTGCCTTTGTTATCTTTTTATATTAAACTGGTTGAACACAGTTAAAATCGTTTAACAAAGTTAATACCTATTTTGACATTAAAATACCGTCATTCTTTTTACTGTGACTGGTTGAACTAATAGCACCAGCACAGAAGTCTGTGTTCAAATACCAGATTCTTGTTTAGCGGTAAATGATGGGAAAATACCTCAATGGCTAATTTATGAATACAATTTGGAGGGGACAACAGCAAAGGGGAATTTAATAATCATCAAAAGCACAACATGTCCAAAAGATCACCTATGAGCATATTGCACTGTTAATAAGAGGACCAGAGCTACTGCCAACTGCTATGGGCTAGAGACAAAAATAACATTGCTTTCTTTTTTAACCAAACAGTAGGTGGGCCCCATTGACTTCCATAATGAGGCCCACCAACTGTCTGGTAACCGACATCCTTCAAAATATCTCCTTTTGTGTTCAGCAATTCATTAATAAGTCATTCATACAGATTTGGAACAACTTGAGATGATGATGACAGAATTTGAATTTTTGGGTGAACTATCCCTTTAATTAATCCATGTACACATTTCATTTTTATAATTTTTTTTTGACCTTATAATGTTCTTCCAGTGAAGCTACTCTCTACTGTTTCAATCATTGATACAGTACAAAGATATTTTCCAGTCATTAAGTCTGCATAAACCTACCCCTTTTTTACATCGACTAGCTTGCATTCAGATCTTCCTCCATCCAATCAATAACCGTCCCGGTCCAAATCAACATCTGCATATTCCTTTCCTTTCATCACCTGTGTCAAATGCAGGGATGCTCTTCTCCATCCTCAGTTCTTCACCTTCATCATATCCCCCACTCAGACCCCTCCACCCCCCAGTACAGGGCCACAGGGTTACCAAGGGAGTATCAGCAATGCAGCTCCTCACCATTCATTTTAGCGTTAATTATAACTTAAAGGTAGGGTAGGCAATTATCGGAGCAGCTAGCAATAGCAAGTTAGCTTTGAAAGCATGAGATCCTTTCCTTCAGTGTCTCCAAAGCCAAGCCCTCTTGAACACGTATAGCAGAGTTTACAAAGCGTCATGAGACGAGACGGCGTTAAAATCGGGCCGAATGCAATGATTGGATGATCATTTTATGGTCCTATGCCTTCCACTGATTATATATATACATATAAATACATTTAGACCACTTAACTTAGTGATTGCAATCAAGAGACTTTCAACCAGCATAACAAATCGCCTACCCTGCCTTTAAGTAATGTCTACATGAATCTGGTTACATTTGAAAATACATGTTTTTCTCTACATTTTGGCCCACACTCAGACGGTGTTTTTGTCCAGTGAAAATTGAATTTGAAGCCCTCTTTCACATTGTATATGGACTGTGAAAATGGAAGCATTTGAAAAGATGTTGTACCTATTTGTCTGTTATATACCGTTATGTGCCAACTATGTGCTATTCACTTTCAGTGTCGCTAAATGTTACTTTGTACAATCTCAATATTGCATTCCTGCAGAGATGACAGAAAATGTAATTGCTGTCCTGCATCAAAACATGAAGGCAGTTGCGTTTAGGCCATACATGGAATGCCGACTGAGTGCAACATGGACGCGCCAGTAAGTAGTGGGATATTTTTCCAATAAAACGGCAGAAGAATAGAATAAGAGCTTAATTCTGTCTGGTCTCTCTGCATCATCTCAGTGAGTTTTTATTACGTTTTACGCATGTGCAGTAAGATGATTTAAGCTGGTTTCAGTGTGGACAAGAATCTTTTGGAAAACAATTTAAAACACTAGTGTGGATGGAGAATGTTTTGAAACTGTATTCTGTATTCAAATAGAAATAGCCTTATATTCCACCTGCAAATCATCATGTTACAGTATAAGAATAGTTGTGCACTAAACATGAATCTACCGGCGTGGGCGCGGAGTGCGTTCTGATACGAGATGAGTCGCTGCAGTAATGTGACATGCACTCACACATGTTTACTGCTGGATTCCACTCCACTACATTAACTTCAGGAGATAGGACACGTGTGCCAGGCTCTGCCAATGTGCGTGTGTGTGTGTGTTTGTTACAAATTCATGCTGCTGTAGCATGATGCCGCCTGGCCTTCAACCCCCCCACCCCCCTTTTCCCAGCGTTGCGGGGCACATCAGCGGCCTGGGACGATAGTGTGTGTGACAGCAGCAGCCCAACCACACGCGCCAATGTGGGACACAGGAGGGAGGGGGTCAGCACAGTACCTTCAGGCACGGCAGACAGGACACTCACGCATGCCTGTACACACACACAGGGTGCACCTCAAGGCAGAGAGGACAGGATAGAGAGAGATCCCCCTTCCCCCAACGCCTACACGGGGTCAAAGTCACCGAAACCCTGAGAGGGTAAATCCAGGCTGTCCTGCACACACACTCAGAGCCCGACATTAGCATTTTCTTTGTGCCACTGCAGCATGGCATCTTGTGCTCAAAATGCACATGCACGGATATAAATGAAGTGCAATCTTATTGCATCAAAAGTAAAGACATCATGGCTGCATCTGAAATGCATCATGGCACATCTGGATTTAGGTTTGCGTAACATCCTGTCCACTGAGTTGCCTTCATTCAGTGGATTTTTAAAGGCAGCAATGTATCCTTCACTACCAGTGAAATCCCACAATCCTCTGCAGCATTTGGTTGGATGAACAAAAATGGTGTCTGAAAGCAATAAATTAGTTTATAAATGTGCATTTTTTCATCCCGTCAACCAATACATAAACACATAAACAGTAACTTAAGATCTGCTTCTGATAGGGTAAAAAAAACACAAGAAAGAAACAATGTTCATCAACTTTTAAAAAGGTAAAAATACTTTTTTGTTGTTAACAAAAAGCAGTGTGTACAATCAAACTCAGTATTTCAAACAACATTTAGGGCAGGGGTGCACATAACTGGTGCGCATGAGTGGTAAAAATAAACGATGCGTAGCAGAAAACGTGGAGGGAAGCGGCTCTGAGTACCAACATTTTTGGGGACAGGGACACATTTACTTACTGGAGTAGGATCTTTCTCCATCTCTGGTAAGATAGCAATCATGATGATAAGCGTGTTCATTCATTATTAGGGGTGCAACGGATCGCAGATGATCCTTGATCCGTACGGATCAATTTCATCTGCCGCTTTTAGTATCTGCTTTCATGCTGAGCTTAATATGAATATAATAAAAGTTCCTTATTGTTGGGCAGTTTCCATTTTTTATGTTTTGTTTTTATGTAGTAATCATTTCCATGATTTTAATTGCTGTTTTTATTTGTTTGTTTGTTTGAAGCTGTATTAGGACAGTGCTCAATTTCCACTGACTGACCGGGCAGGAAGGCACCATTTTGGACACAACTAAATGAACAAAATGAGCGAGGGGAATTATTCCTTCACTACACTTCCACCTCTATATGCGGATGCTTGTGCTGTTTTTAAAGCCTCACACTTTTTCTTCCTCCAGCTATGCTGCCATTCCTCCCCCATTCCCTTGATTTCCCCCCCTCTACAAGCACTAGCCTCTAACCCAGAACATCACCATCTTTCTCCCTCACTCCATCTCTCCCTCTGCTCTTCCAGGCCCTTGTTCCTTCCAGCAGCACCAGATAATTACAGCTTTCCCTTTTCCCTTTTAATCTCTCCCTCAACACTCTCTCCTTTCTGCTACTCTGTTTCTCTCTTGCTTCCACTCCCAGGTCCCGGACCAAACAGCCCTGTTGCTAGGAGACAAGCTGGGTCGGAGCAGGAGAGGCAACGGCAGCTCCCCCACGTCTCCGCCTCTCTGGAAACAAGGGATGGAGGGATGGTGGAAGAGTTCAGTGGAGGGGAGAAGCCCTTCAGACATGTGTGCTCAGCCAAAAGGAAGAGACAGACACCGACCCCCCACTGATATACAGACGTCCAAACAAACAATAACGACAAAGTTCTTTCTAACACACACCTGCACCACATGCCGAGCTCAGCATGGCAAATCCAGGGTGGAAAACCTGCTGATAGCGACACAAGCATTTATGGTACTGAAATACGACAGATTGTCTTTCTGTCCCAATCTCCAACAACGGGTTCGTGCAGGACGAGGGCACACATCAAGAGGACAAATTTGCTTCTCAAGTAAATCTATAGTTTTGAGGAGGTTTCAATATTTTAGAAAACAGGAAAAAAAAAATAATTACGAAAACGAGAGGGAATGTGCGGCATGGGGGTGTGAAGAGGGTTTTATCTGTAGGGGAGAGATGGACAGGATCGAGTGGGAGTGGAATGAGTTTGACTGGGTTAGTGCTAATTGTGACAGGCGGTCACAGTTTATTGGCTAATCTTGGCAAATGGCTGAGTAGATACACAAACTGATGGCTAAATGATGGAGTCTGTGTGTGTTCATAAGACTAACAAGAGAGCAAGAGGGAAGGAACGCACTCACATCTGCTTGGTTCCAAAACCTAGTGAATGTCCTATCCGAGGCAGCATTTTTAGGGCATCGTTGGCAAGCTCCCGACATGAAGACCATTCCAGAAAGTAGTAAACTTAATTATGTGGCCTCCTAAGATACTTTCTTTGGCCAATTTCTAAGGCAGCATGTATCCTTTACAGTGAAAGCAATCCCAGAATGCATTACAGCAAACTCCAAAGATTACGGATTAAGTAGAAAAAAATGCTGATTCAGTAATATATAGTATATTTATAAAAGTACCAATACAATTTTTTATCTTACCCAATATTTGTTACCCTAGTAAAAAAAAAAAAAAAAAAAAAAAAATCTATTTAAAATACATTTATTTCATACTGAGTATACTTCAAAGTCATTAACATATTCACTGACACATCACTAAAGACTTACTAATATAAAATTATAATTAAACATTATTTGGAGTATTTCTTTATTGCACAATGCACATTTGTTAATATTAAGCCTAAAAGTATCTTCATATCACTATTAGTATGAATATGATCACTGCATAATATCAGTCTTTTAATGAAATATATTTAAAGTGTACCTAAAGTATACTTGCAATAGTTCCACTTCAGCACAATCAAATATACTTAAGTATATCTTTAGATGAACCTCAGCACTATTTCCGCACAATTAAAGTGCATCAAGTACAAAATGAGTTGTTCCAATTTAGTATACCAAAAGTACGATTGCAGGGTATTTTTATTCAGCACATAAATATGTAAACGTATTTGTACTATACTTAGCACAAAATAAAATATTTAGTATAGAATACAATTTTAGTATTTTTTTTTCACTAGGGTAGTTATGTTTATTAGAGTACCACGCCATTAGCTTAGCAACATGCTAACGCCAAACTCTAATGGATATACACTACCATTCAAAGGTTTGAGGTCATTAAGATTTAAATTAATCAGAATGTAATCTAGTAAAGACATTTATAATGTTACAAAATATTTAAGCAGCTTGAATCCGATGCAAAATCCATACAAGGAAATGTTTCACCTCACACGTTCCTACAAAATTTCATATTGAATGAATTCCTGCAGAATTTCACCGTACAAAGGTCAATTTTACCACATGTTTAAAATGATTTCTGAAGGATCATGTGACACTGAAGACTGGACTAATGATGCTGAAAATTCAGCTTTCATCACAGGAATAAATTATGATTTTTTATTTGTAATAATATTTCACAATATTACCATTTTAATTGTATTTTTTATCAAATAAAGGCAGCCTTAGTGAGAGCATTATATACTTCTTTTACGGACCCCAAACATTTGAATGGTAGTGCACATTATGATTTTTGTTATTACAGCTTTTTGTTCTTACAGCTTTCTGTTGGTCTGTGTGGGGAACTTTTTCGAATTGGAATGTCCGGATTTTGCCAGCAAAATTTCCCAGAACAACAGTAAATGTGACCGGACTTTTAGAAGACAGCCTATGTGAGGCATCTCTCTAGCTTTCAGAACAGGGCATATCTCTCTTGATCTGCCCTCTCTCAGTCCCAGACTTTTCACATATGTACCCTCAACTTTCTTTCTTTCCTTTTTTCCCTTTTCTTCTCTCCTTGAGCCTCTGTCGTCTTTTTTCCAGGTAAAGATTAGTTTGCTCAATGGACGGAGTGCTGTGTATTCTGTTGGTGAAGTGCACTTGTGTCGTATGTTTTGGCCATATTAGCTCTCAGGGCGTAAGCTGTGTCTGAGTTGGAAATGAGATTGGACACACACTTGGGGTTACACTGCTCCATTGGGATTTATAAGGTCCTCAAACATGCACACCTGAGTGAATGCATATGCAGAGTGTATGATAATGCATAATGCACCGCAAATGACAGTGTAGCGATAAGGCGCACTGTAACTCAGAGTCCTGAGCCAATTAAAACACTGTTAATTTATCCTGCTCTAGAGCACCGAGATTCTTCACCATGGCAACCGCAGGAATGCAGGGAGACCAGAATACGCAGCCACTCACCTCACAGGCTGTCCTGCAGTTACTATAGTGTGTGTGCAGACGCAGTGAGAAGCTGACAGTGGAAATGAAGATGAGTGACTGCTGGTTTACTGTTAGCTCTTGTATTCTCACCAGTGATGCAGCCGTGAATAAGAAACCAGGCCAGGAAACCGATCGATATTTGAGCTGTTTATATTATCAGCACTGGCCAATGACTAACAGAAATGTTTGCTCTTTGTGTCATTTCCAAAATCTACAACAGCCATGTCAAATGACGAGGTGCATCCCAATTCACATACTTGTGCAGTATTCTTTGCCATTTTTTTACTATAAATAGGGTGACTTACAATAAAAATACCCAGATGAAGCCATTAATTAACAGAGAAAAAAAAATGATTCGTACACTGAACTGTAGCGGCTTTCCTTGCATAGTGGATATTATCAGATTCCAATACTGGATGACAAAATATCTTTACAACATTCATACACTACTAGACAGTAGTGGAGTACATCTTTGCACCACTAGTGGCACCAAACAGAACTGCAGAAATAACTCTCCCTGTTTGTGGAAGTTCAGATCTCACAAATGTAACTTCATATCTTCATATATAATAAATAACGTCACTTTATGAGACAAAAAGTCACACTGTGAGACTTTTTGCAAATTGCTAAAATTGCAAAGTTATATCCTACAGTGTGACTTTATATCTCACAATGTGGCTTTTTTTTAAAAACTATCTCACACTTACCTTTTTTTTCCTGAGGCAGAAATCGGATATTATGTTTTTAAAAATGTACATACTTCAGCTTAATCAACAGTTTTATTGTCTCTAAATATTTGCAACATCAGCACTGAAAAACCCATAAATCTTGGCCACTGAGGATCAGTCATTGGGAGTGTACGAAAGTGCTCTACGCTATCACTGCATCAGTTATTTTTGAACTCAGTACCTCCAGTATGAGTTTACGTATTCTGTCGCATAATATTAATCTCCTTCTAGTTAACAAGAAAATTAGACTTATTTCATTTCTCTGTTCACGGGTGATAAATGAAACTAATCATTTTGGTCTGTCATTAGCTCCCTCCAGCTGTGTGTATGCGTTTCTGTTAGACTTCCAGGGTAGTGGAACGACACTTCCTCTTTTCTCTAATTCACAAATAATCACTCTTTCAGTCTCGTATCTGTCCTCGTGGCTGCACAGCTGAATCTATGGCCGCAGATACGGCTGGCCTCATGGGGAGGCCAAATTATAGACCGTCCTCCGAATGAAAGGCTTGGTTTTGTGTGAAGCGTGTAAATCTTGTGAATAGCCCATGAATATTCAGGACGAGTCACTCTATTTGCAGATATCAAAAGTAGCTTCACGCCAACTTTATTAAAATCAATTAGTTCCACTGTGATAGAGTATGACGCAGTGCTCCCTTCTAATCTCTCATTCCACACACAACCTCAGTGTCAATGTCATGAGATCAGTTTATTAGCGGTGCATGCTAAAGCTAACACAGTTACTTGAGGATAGAGACCTGAATAGTAATAAACTTTGCCAAGTAACTCATAACCATCCTTTTCTAACAATTAGACGGCTTCCCAAACAAGAAAAATAATGTAGGGCGGGACTTGATTTTGTACATCTGGAATTGATTGAATGGTTGTGGCTTGCTATTGCTTGATCTTATGTGAGTGACAGGTTGCCCCGCCCTCGCACCAGTAAACACGTCATCAGTATCCAGTAACACCTAAGCAACCACCCAAAATAGCTTGTAAAAAGCATAGAATCATACTGATTACACCCTAGCAACTACATAGCAACGCTATACCACCTACATTTAGCGATAGTTGCAAGTAATGTAATGTAAACATAACTTAGGGATGGGCTTTTTTTGACTGGGCCTGAACGAAATGTCCCAAAACACCTCAGAAACAGCATAGCAATGCTCTACCAGTGGCCTAACATAGCGGCTACTCTTATGCGAGCAAACACCACTGAAAGTTTCTTAATAGAAAACAGAGCTTTCTCTACTGTGAGACACCTGTAGGACCTCTTAATGAAGTCCCGAGGAGAAGAAGACATTGTGTGTGTGTGTACACTAGAGAACACACTGACCACTAGCTGCCCTGCAAACATCCGTATGGCCCCTTCTCCAGCAAAACAACACTCTGTTCCAATGAGTTCTTCTTTTTATCAGCTTCTGCCCTGTCCTCTCACCCCCCTCCTTCCCTCGCTCTTCCTCTGCTCTTGTTAGCCTGAGCACTCACTAGCACAATTACCGCTGGAGCTACATCTACAGCTGCTTAACTAGCAGAGGGAGGTCAGAGCCGCCGCGCGTGTGCGGCAGAGGTAATCTGAGTGAAAGAGGAAAGGAGATGTTTTCTCTGGTTCTCTCATTGTCGTGAAGCCGAATAAACCGAGAGCCCTCGATGAGCAGTCAGTGAATGTGAAAAACTCTTGCTCTTTACTGGCTCTGAATGATTAACCACTCAGATCATTGTCCTCATACAACATCTAAACCAACCGACACACACATGCAGACACTAATCTTACCAGCTGCTCCCCTACACCTGCTTTTTGTGTGTGTATGTGTAAGAGATATTTGAGCCCCGGGTAACAGCGACTGGGGGGGGGGGGGGGGGGGTGTTGTGAGGTTACTCATCTTTAGTGTCCACATGAAAGAGAAAGAGGTGCATTGAGAAAGAAAGATGAAGTTTGCTTTCTTGTGACAAAGAAACTTAATTTTGTCAAATTAGCAGATCAATTAAAGTTCTCTTTCTAAAATGACCTGGAAGTAATTGTGTGAAAGTGTCCTGCAGTCCATTTCTTTATTGAAATTCTGGACCTGACTTTAACATGCAATTCTAAAATTATTTCTCACAATTGTGAGTTTATATCACGCAATTCTGAGAAAAAAGTCAGAACTGCGAGATAAAAAGTCGCAATTACCCTTTTTATTTTTTATTCTTGGCGGAAGCAAGCTTCCATAGATTACTGATAAATGGCAGCAAATAAAATTATAAACTATTTTGTCTAAATAAATTTGAAATAATACACTAAACTAAAATCAATCATTTTAAATGCTACAAGTGAATTTAGGCATCACAAAAATATAAAATTATAATATAAAAATTAGATAATAATAATAGCCTAAATTAATATTCATTTTTAGATTTTCTAAGGAATACATATATATTGTTGTTAACTAAAACTATTAAAAATTGTTTTCGGTATAATTGAAATAAAGCTGAAATAAAATAACATAAAATGTTAGATGAAAACCCTAAACTTAAGAAAATTATAAATGTAAATAAATAAGTTGAAGTTGAAGTAGTATGATTTCTAAAACTAAAACCGAAATAAATTAAAGCTATTTAGAATTATAAAAAATAAAAGCACATTAAAAATATTAATAAATAGTGTAATACTATATGAATAATAGTAAAATAACATTAATTCAATTATTAGTGTTTTTAAAGATTGATGTTAAATTAATGTTGATGTAAAAAAAAGAGGAAATCGGCATGTACAATTATATTGACTGATACCAATAAAATAAAAAATTGGCTGGCCAATACGGTACCAGTATATTGTGTATTCCTGTTCATCAGATAGCAATTTACAAATTTTAAAAATGTTTAAAGGGAGAACTGCCATTAAAAATATTTCAAAGTCTGCAACTGAACAGAACAGAAAACAGGGTTCTTAAAACAATCATGGCACAAAATGCTGAAAAAAATAATAAATGCCCATCCCTATTGGAAACGGTGGTAAACACGTCACAGCTCACTGACTGTTCAGACAAACACAGCAAACACACCACCTCCCACTCCATCTGCAGGGGTACGGCCCATGATGATGTCAATGATCACAAGCACATTCTCTCCTCATACACCTGCACATGGCCGACCACAAACACAAACAACCATCAAACATTCCCACCCAGTGTGTGCTGAGGGAGGGTCTTTCAGTAATACAGAATAATTTAGCTCAGCGTTTGGGGCTCCTTTAGGTCACAGAGATGAATGGACTGATAAAACAGGCCGTCCCAGTTGAGATGCTCCCTTAGGCGGAGCAGAGGCTAGACTACGCGCACACATACAGCTAAGGACAGAGAGAGCCATATTTCACACATTTGAGTTAGGCAAAATGAGTTTGCAATGTGTATTGAAAAATCAAGAGCTTGTGAATCAGAATCAAATTGAACAGGGGAATCTGTATTAACACTCAGCTTTCAACAACTTTCAATATTTTCTTTTAAAACACAAAGACACGCAATCATTTTTAAGCGTGTAAGTGTACAAATACTTTTTGGGGTCACTGTGTTTGACGTTTTTATGTTGTCAATGTCTTGAGATTCCCACTATCCTGCCCCACCCCACAAAATAAAAGAAGCTTTAGGACAAAATAAGCAGAAGAGAGAACAGCGTTCTTCTGCAACAGTTGCTCAGTGTGTTTGGAGAGAGCGAGAGAGAGAAAGGGAGGAAAGAGAGGAACGTTAGGGGCTATTAATAGTGTCCACAGACGCTGGTGTCAACTGCATGTGATGGCTGTGTGACTGTTTCCTCCAGCCACCTCTTTCTCCCTCTCTAAACATCATTTCTTCTTTCTCCCTCTCCTGAAATCCCCTCTGCTTTCTCCATCTCGTTAAACGGAAAAAGTCGACACTTGAGAAAATTTGTCGATAAATGGCATTTCCATCAGCTATATCAGTAACCGCTTTGAATCGATAAACAACCTTTTTTTTTTTTTTCACCAAAAAATAAATAAAATCGTTGGATGGAAACCTGGCTATTGTCATGTTTCTGTCCTGCGCTGATATGAAAAAAAATTCCTATAAGCAATTTCATCTAGTCATTCTCACTCTTCAACTACAGGTCATTTAAGGTGAGTTATAAGACCCATTTTCATGTGTGGATGATGTCTGCTGTATTCACGCTATTTTAACGCTGACTGTTTTGATGAGTAATACTGTAAGTGACGCGTCTGAGAGAAAACAGTTTGTCAGACATAACAACAGACTGATCATTGTCTTCATACCGAGCTTCTGATCGGTCCACTCAAGCGTCAAACTACTACTACACACAAGCACACCAATGAGGTAAATAACAGAATGCAGTACTGTAATTAGTTTTCACTTAAAATCAGTGTAAAAGTACATTTTAGATATACAAATGGAATGGTTAAAGGAATGGTTCATACAAGATTTAAATTGTATCATTATTTACTCACCTTCATGTTGTTCCAAACCCTTTGCTGTTGCTTTTTTCCCTATGGACACAAAAGTAGAACTTTTGAACTTTTTTGGAGCAGCTCTTCCAAAGCACAACAGGTCATAGTCGCTAGGAGCCGCGAAGCTCCAAAAAAGGACAAAAAACACCAAAAAGACACCATAAAAAATCATGTCAGTGTCATTTTAGAATACAGTATCATTATAGTATTTTATATCAGTTTTCATTTTTAATTTTAGTTCAAGTTTAGTCATTTTGTTATGTAAGTCGCACGGCTATATTTGTGGCAATAGCCAAAATTGTATGGGTCAAAATTATCGATTTTTCTTTTATGCCAAAAATCATTAGGATATTAAGTAAAGATCATGTTCCATGAAGATATTTTGTAAATTTCCTACCGTAAATATATAAAACATGTATTTTTGTGAGTGAATGCAGCACAATCGCCAACATAAATGAACAACTTTAAAGGCGATTTTCCCAATGTTTCGATTTTTTGGCACCCTCAGATTCCAGATTTTCAAATAGTTGTTTCTCGGCTAAATATTGTCATATTCTAACAAACCACACATCAATTGAAAACTTATTTATCCAGCTTTTATATGATGTATAAATCTCAATTTCATCAAATTTACCCATGTGACTGGTTTTGTGGTCCAGGGTCACATATTGCTATATTTAGATTAAATTTATTTTTGTCAGTTTTAGTTTGGATCCTTTTAATACTACAATTTATTTCAGTTAGTTGCCAAGGCAAGGCAAAGATTTTTTGAGTTATGTTTTTTAAATGTTATGTTTTTCCTTTAATATTTATCATTAATTTATTTCAATTACTGAAAACTATTAACAGTTCAAAATAACAACACTGGTCCATGTTACTTAATCACTATGTTAATCACTATGTCACTGGAAAATAGCAGCATATCATTTCTTTAGACACGTCTAAATTTGTTTCTCACTGAAAAAAGTGACAGCATATGGTTTGGGGCAACATGAAGCTGAGTAAATAATGATTTGGGGTTAAATTATTCCTTTAGAATTCAATCAAGAGAATCGGGTCACCAGGTGACCTTTGCCAAGTTCCATTTAATCGAAATTTGTATTACAGGTCTAAGATTCTCCATTTCTCACATCTGATATAAAACCTCCAGGCAATGGCCATGATATGAGCATGCTGATAGACAAGATCTCCTTCACACAGATGCTCTTGAGTGTGAGTCTGGCCTCACAGCTTTGTTTTAAGCTGAACTAACCAACAGGTCAGAGTGTCTGGATCTGCGATCAGGATCTTGTGTTACCAGTGCATATTAGTACAGTCTCTGCACTGCTTATCGAATGCTGAGGGAATCACTTTCTCTCAGTTCACGTCAATTAGCCCCCCCTGAGTGAACTGAAAGGGAGGAATGTCTCATAAAGAAAGCAGAACACACACATACCCAAAGCAAAGAGAGTGAGCGAAAATAGTATTTGAATAGGACAAATCTGGGGCAGCCGCTTCATTATGAGGGTACACAGAGAGCATCCATCTTAACTTTTCCATCATACCACTTTCCTTTCCTTTATCAGTGAAATGTTCAATAAAATGAATCTTCATCTGGGCTCCTGATTATTCCATTTGTTCTGTTGAGAGCTGACCTGCTCACCTCGTCTCTGCCTCTCTATCTCTCCCTATTGCTCTCGTACAAACACACACTTCCAACTAGCCTTTTCACCAATAATACCACACACTGATAGTGTCTCACTAAGCTACACAGGTGAACTAAATCGGCAGGTGTGTTTAGGTTTAGTCAATTATTATAAAAAAAAGTCAATGGCTTGGAAACCTGAACTCTTCAGCTCAGAAAGACAACATTATTAAAAACATGCATTTTTTTTCCCTCAATACTCAATACATAAATGCTGTAAGTCATTTTGTGTGACTAAATGCTTTTCCTAATGATAAAATGCAAAAAAGAATAAATGCACGAATGCACAAATTTGGGCTTTTAAAAAGATGCTGTTTTAAACTGATCCATACATTATCATGAGAAAAGGTATAACACTTTTATGAGTTGGTAATTCCATGAGTTCAACCGATTTGATTGTATGAAAACAAACGCTTTAAAAAAATGAAGCATGAAGGTCCACCATTAAACCTGTCATTACAGCATAAGCGGGTGAGATTGTACGGATTAATACAAATGCCCACCAACTCTCCAAAATGTAAAATAGTTATGAATTATCATGAGTGTGTTGGTCTAATTAACCCCAAACAGACACATGTGGGTCAATGATAATGGTGATGAAAAGGGAAAAACTGATTTCTATACCAATTGTTTGATCTACTCATTTAAAAAATGTCAAGTACTGTAACCATCAAGTGAAAAACTTTCCATGCACTTTGAATACACTTGAGTTTACTCAATGAATACACTACTCAAAAGATCAAGGTAACAAAAATGTCAAGTACTGCATAATCAAGTACAAAATATGAGAGGTTTTCTCAGGACTACTTGAACTGAACAATATGTGCCAATTTTTTATGTGCCTTCACATAAAAAGCTCAAATATGTTAGATTTTGTTAAAGCTTTTTTAACACTAATGAAGATCAAAAGTTTTCCTCTCTCTGTTGTCTGGTTTCCTTGTCACATGACAACAAAATGTATTCCATGCTGGTTACACTGACTTTTCAAAACCATATTTTTTTCACTACTACTAATAATAGGCTAATAATAATAAAGTTGATTCAACATAATAAACAGCATTAAAAAAAAATTCAAACAGAAATTGAAAAACATTCAGAAACCAAAAACAACACCACAAAGAGGTGCTCAGGTTATGGCCTATAAATACTAATACATATATATATATATATATATATATATATATATATATATATATATATATATTTTTTTTTTTTTTTTTTTTCTTTCTTTTTTTTTTTTTTTTTTTTCTAGCAGACCATCTAAAAAGCACATTTCACAACAAATGTTCATCAGCTGTAAATTTCATTAATATTCTGAAGGGTAAATTGGTGTCGACTGTTTGTTAGTGACTGATAGTGATAACAGCTTCCGGACAATCGGGTGGCGGAGCTGCCACCGTTCCCGTGGATACAGAACAAGTGGTTACCGGAGACCCGAGAGTGAAATGAACTCCACTACAGATACAACCGTGAACAAGATTCACCGGTAAACATGTGCGCCATTGTGCGTCTGGCGCAGGATTTGCATAGGCAAATGTCGCGCACGATTACGCGTTTGATAAGCAGACGGGGAAAAGAGCACCCATACTAACCGTTGCCTTGATGGGGACGTACAGGACCGGTCTGTCCGCTGCCCCGTTCTCGCTCTCGCTCGGCTCGCTGTCAGTGTTGCCCACCTGGAAACCTTTGGATTTCACCCAGAACTTAAATTTGGCGTTGATGTGGTTGCTCTCGATATAGACGCCCTCCGAGTCGTCGCTCTGTAAGAGGGTCTGCAGAATTTTGTTGTATTTTCGCCGGGTGACGGTCTTTGTTTTGCCGGAGTCTCCGTAAGTGCGAAGGCACCACTCCTGAAAATCACCAAACATCTCCGCCTCGGACACCGCGGGGCTTCGGCTCCTTCTCGTTAAATCCATCCGTTTTTTGGTTGACATGGCTTTGTCGGTCCTCCTCCGGAACGAAAGAGGCTTCGTAAATTTTTTTAGATATGTAGGATAGATATAGCTCCTATTATACCGCGAAAACAAATGAAAATATTCTTTAAATTGCAGTGTGTTTGTCTAGCCTCGCACCTGTTAACGGAGCCGTTTCTTCTGTCCCACAGGGTGGCAAACAAATGACAGTCCCGCGTCTCCTGTTGAGGAACTGAAAGAGGGGCCGTCCTACAAACGGCTTTCGCCCACCTGTAAGCTGAGGCTAATTAAAACAAACAGTATTTTGCCTAAATACGACGATTAGGCTGTGTTAATAAACACAGAAGTCCAGGGATTGCTATAATGAGGAGCAAGTGGTCCTCTCAGCGTTCGTTGAAGCTCGGCT
Source organism: Abramis brama (assembly GCF_963993115.1). Taxonomy (NCBI): domain Eukaryota; kingdom Metazoa; phylum Chordata; class Actinopteri; order Cypriniformes; family Leuciscidae; genus Abramis; species Abramis brama. Next base: position 15,317,078 of record NC_139984.1, on the reverse strand, counting down.
CAGTGAATGAACTGCTGCTCCACCTGAAATCGCTCTCACCACCTGTTAGAATGAGCTCGAGCCTCGACGCTCCTCTTCACGCGGAGGACGGGATTACAGGTGCGTGTAATGTGAGGTATATGAGGAATAGGCTACTAACTGACACACGAGGCGGTGGGATGGATGGCTTTGAGCGGCGTCCCATGCGCTGTGGGACAGTCTAGATCCAGGAAGTGCAGGCGTTCAGATAGCCCAAAGCAAGCAACACAAAGCAGACGATTGTCCCAAAAAAAAAAAAAAAAAAAAAAAATCGAGGAAGTTATTGCGTTTAAATGTTATTGGTTTATAATATATATTTTTTTTAAATTGTAATTTATAAAGTAGGCCTACTGTATCCAAGCAAACCGAATTTAAGCAGCATTTACATGAAATTACATTTGCTGAAATTTTTTGAATTTTATATATAGCCTATATATATATATATATATATATATATATATATGTGTATATATGTATGTATGTATGTATGTGTGTGTGTGTGTGTTTGTGTATAAATACAGCACATCTCAAGCTCCATAATCACACCACTGCAGTAAATCACTTGCATCCAGTCATTAATGCAGTATACATGGATGGATGAAAATTAAAGGCTTAGTTCACCCAAAAAAAAAAAAAAGATAAATTACTCACCCTCGTGTGTGTGTGAATATAGAAACATGCAATGTTAAATAAAAATATAACTATATATATATATATATATATATATATATATATATATATAATGTATGTATTTATGTATGTATGTAACGTTGGCCAGCTAAGAACTGTGCAGATAAACCTCACTCCCCTGATCTCAAGAGGTGCTCTAGCGACTGACAATAGAGACAGCTGTCTTTAGCCTCATTATAGCGCCCGCCTACCACCCTGGAGACTCGGGTTCGAGGCCCACACAGAGCGGGTCGAACAGGACCTGATGGGTTACATTGGTGCTGTGACCCGGGTGGGAGTGAGTGTAATGGAGGCCAGCTGTGCATGTAAACCTCACTCCCCTGATCTAAAGAGGTGCTCTAACGACTGACGCTAGCGACTACAGTCTTTAGCCTCCTTGTTAGAGCGCCCACCCCCCACCCCCCACCCCTTAGACCCAGGTTAGAGGCCCGCACAGAAAACTGTAATGTATAGCAACTATGAGACCTTCAACAGTGTGAACAGGGCTTTACACAGAATACGCTTCATTATTTTAAAAACCGAACCTTCCACTGGCGGTTGACTAAAGGAGATTTCAGTAAGAGATCGGTATTGTAGTGTTGTCCTTGATGTATTTAAAACTCCTCATTAATTTATATTTTCACTAAATTAGCTTTCCCAGCTCAGTAGCGCATGGTGCTAACAATAATAAGGTCATGGGTTCGGTTCTCAGTGAATGCATGTGCTGATAAAATGTAGGCTATGGGCCTACCTTGAATTGAAAAAATGATTTAAAAAAAAAGTGTTAATCATTATTTATTTATTTTAAATCTGAGTACAGTGTCTTGATGACCAGAAAAATTTATTTTCATGATCATGAGAGTTTGCTCTTTCATATCTTAGGAGACTTAATTGAGTTCTTTAAGTATCAACGTTGTCTCAGATGTCTGTCTTAAAATGCCTACGAGAAATAAAAATAGAAACAGCTGAGACAATCGTAGACATACTGAGCTTACTATGGATACCAGCTTAGATAGTAGAATGTGATGATAAATGTTCATTTTAAAATCTGAACTTTTCATCGCAGACCCTGAACAACCCTTTCCCAAAAGAAAAATCGTAGAAACTCGACACTAAAAAGTCTGCAGAGATAAAAAAGGCACTCTGGCACTCTCCATTTGCACTCTGATCTACTGAGAGATCTGCTTTATGATTTTTCATGGGTACACACACACACACACACACACACACAAAAGTCTACTAAAACATTTTAAGTTGTGATTTGGGTTAAATTCATGAATGACTCGGACAAAGTATTTTCGAACATAAAGATATGTAAAATATAAGAATAATTCAAATTAATTAATATTAATCTTTAATATATCATCATGGGCAGCGCATGTTGAGCCATTGTGCTTCAGGCAACCCCAGTTCGAGTCCTGGCTCACAAACCTTTCCCGATCCCATCCCCCTCTCTCTCCCACTCCACTTCCTGTCTACTCTATCCTATTGCAATAAAGGCAAAAAAAAAAAAAATCTTTAAAAAATATATATTAATCTTTAAATAATCAACCAACCAATATTCATCTAAGTGATTAGCGAAATAACTACTGTAGATAATGAAATAATGTGGGCGATCGAGGAGACCTTGAGTGAACAGTGAGCATGGACGTTTTGTGCTGGGCTGAGTGCGTTTGTGTAACTCCAAGTGCCATGTGTCTGAATCAGACACAACATGCAGATACACATTCAGTGTGCTGAAAGTACGAACAATTGTGTGTCATGTTTAATAGGAGCTTTAAAAATCTTTAACAAAAACACATATAATTGATGCTCTATGAAAATGAGGGCTGATTTTGAATTTTTTGACATTTCTGGACAGCTCAGCTCCATTGAATAAAGTTTTGTGACTTTTTGTCCATGTCTGTTAGCTTTGAAGCCATCAATAAACTATTGTATGTCTAAAAATGTAAAAAAATATATAATATTTTTCCAGGAAAACAATCAAAACATATTGATGACTCATCGTCATCCTGCACAACACAGATTTTTGTCCAATGAAATGCCCTCATGAATGTGTGTGCCACACCCTTGTCAACTACCAATTCATGGTTCATGACCCTACTGGCTAAAAAAGGATGGCCCAAATTTCCTGTTTCAATAGAAAACACATCAATAGACAAATTAAAATTGTGCTTGTGAGAATACAGGAATGCATATCGTATATCATCATATACAATGCATGTCAGTCTGATTTTAAAGGGTTTTTAGTGATGTGTAGCTAAAGTATGTGTTTGTGTTGTTGTTTTGATTTACGAAAAACAAGTGAAGAGTAACATCTGTTTAGGACTTGGAAACTGGTAATCCTAAATGCTCCCTCTCAGCAAAAGTTATCAGTGGGCACAGGGAAACGAAGCACTAGAACGAGCTGTATCGAAATAGCCTTTTGCTTTGGGAAGTGAAAGTGGGTTTCAAAACCCTGCTGACTCCCTCCCTGCCTCTTTTTCCCCTTTTCAGCTGTGACCCAAGAGAGAAGCGAGCATCTGCTTCCAGAGAAAAGTGGTCAGTCATCTGTGGTTAGCCCACTAAAGTCTCTTCCCTGAAATGTTTGTCACTCTGTCTGTCGAAATCACAACTGCTGGTTTGGGCCACACCATGTTCCACTAGGCCTCAGACATTTATGTTGTCTTCTGGAACTTTTTGGATTGTTAGTACTGTGCAGTCAGTGTGGCATGCTTTAAACGTCCCATACTGCGTGTAGTGGAAATAAACCCCTTATTGACATGTAAGAATGTTCATATTACCCACCTAACATTCTGAAACTGAATTATACGGACGTATAGTGTGCTGACTTTCTGTTATCCTCCTTTTTTCCTTGTTCAGTCTAGATGTCTAGCTCCACTTGGGACTGGTGATATGTGCATGTGTGTAAGGCTCTGCTCTATACAGAACTGTGTGTAAGGGTGGTATAGTTATGTCTATCTGTTGCTATGACGGCAGTCATCAGCAGAGGCTGTGAGTGGGTGTAGGGTACAGTGTGCTGCTTATCCCTGCTGACTTACTTGTGTGCATGGGTTTGTGCAATCCGGACTGCTTCCATTACTGCAAATGTGACATTTTTATGCTGATCATATTGATTCTGAAAATCAAATGAATTTCAAATTTAATTCAACAAATCAATTCATATGCAGACTTGCACTATATGAAATTTGTTATCTTCAATCTTTTATTATTTTAGTTTTTTTATAGAAATGTTTTCTTAATGAAATGTATGCATCATATGTAACAGGCAAACTCATATATTTTGTGTAAAGCAAACTGCGAAACCTGAGTGATTAACTTTACATTTGTTGTCTATAAGTTAATTCCCACATAGTGCCTTAATATTACTGAAATACAGCATGGAAAAATAAAAACAATTGGTGAAATTATTCACAACCGATTTCCCGCCATGTTTCATGTCTGCACACCCCTTCCCAACATTTTTTTTAAAAAGTACAATATAAAATTAAAGGATAAAAATAAAATACAAAAAATAATAAAAATCGATGTCACACTTTTAAAGGGATGGTTCACCCAAAAATGAAAATTCCATCATTAATTACTCGTAAGACTTTCGTTCATCTTCGGAGCACATATGAAGATCTTTTTGATTAAATTTCTGTCCCTCCATAGACATCTACGCAACTACCACTTTGACGCTTCAAAAAGTTCATAAAAAGATTGTAAAACTAATCCGTATGAATTGAGTTTAGTCCAAATTTTCTGAAGAGACACGATCGCTTTATATAATGAACAAATTTAATTTAAGCTTTTATTCACGTTTGCAGCAACAACAAAAAAAAGCAGCAACTATTATTGCCATTTCTTCTTGCCCGCCCTCCGCCATGTTTGTTTACTCTAAAAGTCATGTTTGACCGCGATAGTTCACAGGCGGGGAATCACTGACGGATGCACATAATCTTCAGGAACATTGACATTTCTCTGTTCTTGCTCCACTTCATCTGCCAGTAATTGCCTCGCTCTTAATAGCTCTGCCACCGCCATGTTTCCAACACCTGGCCCCGCCTTGATGCAGTGATTGACAGGGAGGGGCGGGGACGTGATTGGCTCGGATTGCATTTTCAATTCCGCTTTGAATTTGTGGGACATTTAATGAAAATGCAATCGCAAGTGTCTTAACTGAGTTTAAATGCAATTAAGAAAAATAACATTTAAATGATAATTTTGCTTAAAAATTTTGCTTGAACATGTTAAACATATATAATAATTCAGTATTAATTTCTGTAATACTGTATAATACGTTAAAATATATGTTTAAATTAAATGTTAAAACTAGTGTAGGAAATTGCCATTTTGCATATTACATTTTCAGTTGAATATTGCAACCCATATGCTTCCATATCTAATGAATAAGTACTAGTATCTTTAAAAACGTAGTAGCTAAAGAATAAGTACCAGTACCTAATGAAATAGATACTAATATCTAAAAAAAATAAGTACTAGTAGCATAAAAAAGATACTAGTACGTTTTAAATATTAAATGTTAAAACGGCTTGCCATAATGGTTTCATTTCGTTTTTTTGCTAGATAGTTTTTACGCAATCTATCAATATGGAATAAAGCAAAACCTGGACAGCTTACATGTAACGAGAGCATTATGGAGTGATCCTATGACATAAAAATCTCTCGCCAAGAAGTATTTTGTATAATCATCAACCCACTGAACCATCTTTGAAGTTTTAGAAGGGAACATTCACAGCAAACGTTCCAGTGTCGGTCCGGTTGCGTGCCAGCTGCCTTATGCACAAACCATAGACTGTAAAAAATAGGCACAAACACAGATCTCTAGCCCCATCTTTCACAGGAAGCTGAACAGGGGGAACTCGAGACATGTCTGTCTTGATCAATATCTTATGGTGTCATCACATGGGCTTAGTGTGGCTGAGAATCGGTTGTGTGTCAGGGCAACAGTTGAAAATAAAAGTACTGAAATTGATTTGGAAAGATACAATGTTGAGAGTGACATATGTAGTGTGAGACTAAGGTAACAAGACTATATTGTGCAGAGCAATCTATCTTTTCACATCTCAAACAACTTTCTTGGGAAAACATCTGATATCATATTTTTTGCTTAAATATATGTAATGGTTTGGATAAGGTATATTGTTTATATCCTGACCTGTGTTCTGCATGAATGCTATCACAAACACAGATGAACCGTTTTCAATGCCGATTCATTGTTTGTCTGTTTTGTGGTGTCCCATTGGCAGAAACTAGGGCAGCACTGGTCTCTTGAAGCACTGTGGAGCCAAACACCCATCAATCCCATGCGCTGCACCTCATTACCGGGCTGTCCTAAGACTGTACACAACCATAATAGCTGTTTAACGATCCTCTATCCATCTTCCATAATCAAAATGGTGCCTGGAGATACCAAAGACCATGCACTTTAAATGTATGTGTCATGTTGCTCCTATGGTCTAAGAGAAAAATAATAATAATCAAGACGCTAAGCACAACAACCTGTGTAAAAAAAAATCTTTTTACCTGTGTGAAAAAGATCCCTTACTGCCATTCTAAATTTTATCAAAAGTAGAGCCAGACCCATATAGTGACCAATGAATACTGTTGACTGCAATGTTAGCATCTATGCTAGCAATGTGCTTGATTGGCTGAGTCTGAGAACTTGTGCAACTCTAAAACTGAGTGTGGTTTGGTCTTTGAATATTTGCTTTCAATTTTAGAGCATATACATAGTATATGTTTCATGTTGTACATAGTTTCAGCCTTATTCAAGACGATGTTAGTGATTAAACCGTGACAGTCTAACTTAATGGGCAGTCATGAAATCAGGTCACTCCATGAAGGCATTTTTCATTCCTGTTTGGATGTATTTCCTATTAAAACAGGAAGCTGGGGTGGCCATATTGAAGGGCTTGTTTTTTTTTTAAATTGCTAATATTATTTAGTTTATATCACAGCCGAGAACCATGATTTTTTGCTAATTGCTATTCTTAGTCAGATGTGATATTTCATCAATGTTTTTGGTTCTTTTTTTCTTGGAAAAGAAAGACTATTCATTTTAAGTGTTCATTTAAAACTTCTAAAACTTAATTTGGTCAACTTTAAGGTGTACACTAGAATATAAATGGTCTCAAAGCTAAATACATGGACTAAAAACCACATAATACCAATTTTGTTCAGCTACAGGGAACAGATGTATTATTTCTATTTCTGTCATATGAGTCATTTTACAATTAAGGTACATTTCATGTCCTTTAATGATTCTTATTTTTTCTAACACTTTTCTTCATAAATATCAATGCTTGAAGGGAATGCATTTTACAATCTCACACAGATTTTTGTGCACCCTATGTTTCAGTTTGAAACATTACTTTGATGTTCCTTAAATGACAGCTTTTGCAGTAAGTGAATGGGTTCAATTATGATTATAAAACGGTTAGTTCAGCTTCCGGTCCTTGATTCTCTGATTGGTCAATAGCTATGTTTTATTCACGATAAAACACGGCTATGACCGCTTCACCCAACGGTTATATGTATCACTACACAACACCCCTAGCAACCACTCTTAGCAACTTAAAGGAGAACTGAAACGAAATAGGAAGTAAAGGTGATATAATAGATGTGTTATCTTTGTTATTAGTGGTAGGACACTTAAAACTGCTTAAGTAGTCACAAGGGGGGGAAACAGTGATGTTAGTTTGTTGTTTTGTTACTAGGGCCCAGCCATCTTGTGCTTCAACGGTCCGTGACGTCACTGGCATGGTAGGCTACCTTGACAGCTCCAGCAAAATGGCATCTCAAGAGAATGTTCAAAAATTTTGATCTGTCCAACAAGCGAATATAACACCTCCGATGCCATCAAGGACCGAATAACCTGTTTGCAAAATGACTGTGGCATAAATGTGAGCACGGCGGGTCCTGTAAACAAGTTCCACTCACCTCTTAGTTGTTATTGTGATGTTCACCTTCACCTTAGATCACCTTGCTAAATTAATCTGACAATATATACAGTATACGTTTCATTGAAGAATGAAAGAATATGCAGTTTTATTATTTCATTTGATGATTCAATTTCTTACTTAAATGCTGTTTTTAGTGTTAACTTGTACAGTTCTCTGTCCATACTGTCAAGATCAGTCAGAGTAGCAGTAGAGTAGCCTGACAACGTTAGTAGCCTACAGTGGTACCATGCCAGTGACGTCATCGAACACGGCTGCGCTCTGATAACAACAAATGTAAATTTCAGTATTGGGAAAAACTTCATATATGTTTTGTTTTTAATATTATTTTTGAATTATTTTGTTTACAATTTTAATAACCAACATGTTATCAAATTATATTTTGTTCGTTTCAGTCCCCCTTTAAAGGTGCCGTAGAAACTCTGCAGAAACATTTCATCGTGGAAACCCTGTCATGCAAGAAATAATCTATTATTACACACTGACAAGTTTTGCTAGCTAAACAAACCGAAAACTTGCTGCATCTAATTCTGTAAGCATTTGCTTACGTTTGGTATTGTAGTACTGTTACTAACTGTACTATAAAGTTTTCTCACCGGTGAATGACACATGATGTATGAGTAACGTTGTCTCCGGTCTTCTGGGTTGAGCGCGTTCATGCTTTCAGGGGGCGTGGCTTTGGACGGCGATTTGCAGGGAGGGTGGGACGCACGCATTTTCTGCTAGTGCTAGCGTAAAGTTAGCATTTTCCCAGATGTCCTACAGCACCTTTAAACATGTTCTCATTGATATTGTTCATTGAAGCTTATAGAGTATTGTGAGAGATCGAGTAAGCGAGTGTACCTGCATTTACAGTAGATATAGCATTTTCCTTCAGGTCAGTCCTATATTCGTAATAAAAAAATGCGTCTGAATGTCTGCAGCAATATCTTCTCCTTTTAACGGTTAATGGATTTCCCCTTGCCCTGACACTAATGCTGCGTTCCAGTCCAAAATTGTCATGCCCTTCACTCACTAACTTCCCTCCGTCTCGTTCACTCGGATATACGTTATTGCTTACGTTGCACGAGTGCCCACTACTGGCGGAACGTCCTAAGCCCTTGATCACTTGGAATCAGCTGTGGAGTTTATTTATTTATTTTTCCCTTTAAGAATTTGTTTAATGCAGCATCCAAATGTTTATAGGTGTGTTTGGGTTGTTTAAAAAAAATAAAATAAAAAAAAATAGAATTAATATCACAGAGTTGTTTGTTGTGGTGGTGATTAGATGAGATCTGCGGGGACGTCAAAATCGTACTGCATTGTGGGACATATAGGTGCCTGAAGTGTACATATGAAGTAGACTCGCTCCCTCGGGCAAAATCGAGAGAATGAGGGTCTGTCCATATATAAACTTCCCTCTTCCACTTCACGAAGTGGAACGCACTTCAAAATGGCGGCAGGGATTCCCCCATAGATTCCCCCGAGGGGAAGTGCTTAGGGAAGTTTGCAAGTGCGTGTCTAAAAGTGGACTGGAACGCAGCACTAGTTATTTGTCAGTTGCGTCTTGCTTCTCCGTGTTCACAAGTTTCAGTCCTTTTAATATAAAAGTCTGCTCGACTACTGACTGACTCACTTATAAAGAGAGTATTTGCCGCCATCTAATGGCGAAATAATGTAACTTCAGCTGTTCACGGTCAGGGACTATTTTTTCCAGCGGAAGGAAGGCTTTTAGTGATTTTACTAAGACTCTCAGTCAATCAGAATTGAGAACCAGAACGAACTGTTGCATAAAAGAAAATATTTAATTTTGCTCAAAAATATTTTAACATATCATGAGTCAACTATTACTTGTACCATATGCTACAATTAACCAAACAACCATACGACCAGCATGCAAGATGTTATTTTCTTCTGTGGTGGATATTTTGAACACATTTAGTCCTCTCAAATTTTTTCCATTTAACTGACTGTCAGCTATGCTAGGTACATTGTTATGGTTTGCAGTATTGTTTTATGATTTCAATTGAGGTGATCAAGATAATAACTTATGGTGTGTATATACATATAGCATGAATGGAATCTTACTTGCTAGCTCATTTCAATATAACACGTCAGATGAAGACCATCAATAAATATTATAAACTAATGAACACATCTCTTTTTTTGGATCACACGCAATTAAAGTCTTCAGTTTTCCTTAACACACTTGGTCAGTTTATCAGTCCTTTTTTCATTTGTCTGAACTTTGCCTTACCTGCCTTCAGCTTGTGTCATGAGGTCAATTTAGCATATGTACCGTCCTTACAACTGCCTGTGGGTGTTTACAGACAATATACAAGGATCGTGTTAGATGGAAGAATCAGTCGTTCAGTGACTCTCTTTTGTTTGGGCTTTGGGTTGACTCTCCTCCCCTCCCCTTTTTGTCCCTGTACTTTTTCTTCTCCTACTCTGCCCTGAACGTTTGAGAGGAGAGACAGAAATCTACTGCCATTGTCCGCAGCTTACAAAGTGTATTTTCTCTTTCAAACTATTTCTTTCTTTTTACTTCTTTTCTGTGTAGGCGAGGGTTAGTCTGTGCAGGTCATCACACAGGAAGACATGTTTTTTTAGTCTCATTTGAGGTGCTACAGCACTGTGCTGGAAGCAGCGATGCCCTTGGCCTCACCTCATGACCCTTTTCTCACAACTTAAATTAGACCCTCTCCTCTCTTTCTCTTACCACCCTCTACCATGTTCACATCCTTTACTCCAGCTCCATCTTTTGTAATCTACCCTTCATTTGCTTCACCCTGATTTGGACTTTGTTTCTTGTCTGGGGTCTTTTTTCAGCCAGTCACTTTTCTAATAAGACCCATAGTTCTAAACGAACATTATAGCCAATGCTGACCTCTAGTGTCCAATGCACCTAACTGCAGTTAATCAGATTTAGGATTCAAATTGAACATGACAAGGAACACACAACATAACCAAATTTGTTTATTGATGGTATTGTTATGCATACTTGCATTCATCATGTTATAATAATTATATAATAATAATTCATCATATTATATGTAAAATGTACATGTATATAAATTATAGACCTTGATTTAGTATACAAAATATAATATAATATGATAAAAGCATAATCCATACATCATTTATAATATAATATATACTGTAATATAATATCATTTAATTCTCACATTTTCGTTGTATTTCGGTCTTGGTTTTATTTTCAAGGACTTTTAGTTTGTTTCTCTGTTTTTCTGCTTCCTTTTGTCCTGTGTTTCCGCTCTTCATTCGTTGTCATAGTTACTAAGTATGTTACTAATTAGACCACCTGTTTTGTATGGGGTTTGTTTGTCTGTGTATTTAAGACCTTCAGTTCTCTTCAATCTTTGTCTGGTGTTGACTGTGTTTAAGTACTGTTCTGTTTGATTGTGTTGGAATACTGCTTTTGTTTGTTTTACTCCAGTAAATATCTTTATTTGAACTTAATCATTCTTGTTTTCATCCTTGGTGATAAAAACCGTGACAGAACACCAGACTCTAAACAGAAGGACAACATGGGCATTCTCTTCACCCCTATAAACCCAGCTGATCTGTTTATCTCTCTTTCAAGATGGCCGCCCAATCGAGGACTATGTAGAGTCCCTCGAGCTCTCACATCAAGTATCCTGGAACGAGGACACACTAAAGACCATTTTTTGGTGTGGATTAAACAATTGTCTTTATCAGCAAGTTCCAGCGGCTGCAACATGTTTAAAAAAAAAAATATATATTATGTTCTATGGTTGTGTGGATCATCTTATACAGTAGAGGAAGCAGTGTCAGAGTCTGTTCCGGTGAGTGAAATCTCAGAGTCTGTTCCTGTGAGAGAAATTCCCCAGTCCGTTCCAGTGAGTGAAATTCCTGAACCTGCTCTTCCTGTCTGCCCTAGTGGGAGCAGAGTCCAGTGACGACTCCAGCCTATAAGTCCCGGCGCCACCCTGGCTCCTGTATTGCCGATATCATCCTGAAGACTCTTAGCATGCCAGCACTACCCTGGTCACCTGCCCATTACCTGCAACTCAAGAGTGCCTGCCCTCCCTCCCCGGTTGGACTTATATGGTGTGAGGACTCGCCTTTCGGGAGTGGGGAGTTATGTCACGTTCTTATTGTATTTTGGTCTTGGTTTCATTTTCAAGGACTTTCAGTTTGTTTCTCTGTTTTCCTGTTTCCCTTTGTCCTGTGTTCCCGCTCTTCATTTGTTGTCATACATACTAAGTATGTTACTAATAGACCACCTGTTTTGTATGTGGTTCGTTTGTCTGTGTATTTAGGACCTTCAGTTCTCTTCACTCTTTGGGTGCTTCTCATTTCTTATTTGTGCATCCTTGTTTCCTTTCCTCGCTTCCTTTCCTCGCCTCTCAGCTCCACCCCCTGTAGGATACGAGGGAAGGCTGCAAGGAAAGAAAAGGAGGACGGAGGAATTGAAGGAAAGCTTTTTTTTATACATTGAAATACTTGATCACTCAAGCATCACTTCACAGCGTCATCAGCAGCACTCAAAGGATCTGCTCTTATGTTGTTAAAGTTTGGTTATTTAAGAAATTCATAATAAATAATAATAAAGCAAGAAACCCTGTTGAAATAAGTGAGATGTGTGGTTTATTTAAACTGCAAAGGTAATGTATAAATTAAAATTATTGTGACAGATGTGAAGGGGGAGGAGAATTTAAACTTGCGTCACGTTTAGTCGATAAAACTCTTCCGCAAAGGATACACCTGTGTATCCTCGCTTATGACTCCTCTGGAAGCTTCCTCACTCCTCGATCCTCGACTCCTCACGGTGCAATTACAGAATTGAGATGTCCTCCAAGATGGCTAAGCTTGATCGGTTTCCGGGTCCTAGGATGGAGGACGGAGGAGCGAGGAAACGAGGAGGGGTATTGAGAAGCACCCCTGGTCTGGTGACTGTTTAAGTACTCACTGTTACGTTTGATTGTGTTGGAATACTGCTTTTGTTTGTTTTAAATATCTTTATTTGAAATTAATCATCCTTGTCTTCATCCTTGGTTAGAAAACCTGACTATAATATAATATTACATACTGTATTATACCAGTATATTAGATGTAAAATGTATATGTATAACATTTTAGAGTATAGGCTATAAAAGCAAAACCCATTCATAATTTATAATATAAGTGAATGTAAACAGTTAAATGTAACAGAAGAAAATGTGTGTGTAACAGTATGTTGTATCCGTGCAGCTCTTAGGCCGTGTGTCCACCAAAGTGTTTTCCCGAGTCTTGTGTATGTTTTCAATGGGAGTGCTGTCTTAAAACGGCAGCAGCGTGACGAGGCGCTGAGTGTGTATTTCATGCGTTATTAAACGGTTGCCTAGAATTTAATGTGTAACTTTGGTTAAAACGCAGCACTCATCACTGTCACTTTTTACCCAGCCATCCAATCACAGTGGACAGTGGAGACAAATACCGCCACATTCTGCTTTTACAACGTCCACAGATGACAACAACATACGAACGGATCAAAATAATTTAAAACAAGAGCCAGCGAAAATACTTTACATTGTATCCACATTTTTATATAGAAACAATACAGAAACATGCGAAATGCGAAATAATTATACTAGTAACACTTCCATGTCTATCATAGTAAAAAAAAAAAAAAAATAGCCAACAGGTATCGGTAGGCCTACTCGGTAGGCTATTGGACTCGTTCTGGAAAAAGTGATATCGATGCATCCCTAATAATATATATTTGTATCTATAGATAATGTATAGATAATTTACCTTGTAGGGTTTATCATATTATAATATTGTATTATATCAAGGACTAAATGTTCTGGGACTTATTATATAATTATATATATTATATATATTTAATGAGATGTGGGATATGCTTTTATAATATTATAGTATAATGTACACTATACTATACCAAAGTAAAGAATATATTTGATATTATTACTTGTGATTATGCTAAAAAAATACTCTGCCTGAATAATTATCTCAGAAAATATGAACAGAAGAGAGGTGATGTAGAAAGTGTGTGTGCTGGCATTGCCCCCCCCCCCCCCATGACGACTACTGCATGAGGCTGTGGGGAGAGGTAGGGGATGGAGGGGGAGGGGTCAGCCTTGGGACAGGCCCGGTGTGCTAGTGTGGAGGGGAAGCAATGGGATGGCTCGGTTGCCAGGGCGATGAGAGAGGCTGAACTAAGGTGAATGGTAACTAAGTAACAAGAGCAAACAACAGAAGAGAGTTAGAATAATGCAGAAATAGATGTATAAGATTTACAGTATGACAGAAAAATGTTTTTCACTCTTGTATATCAAATCTCTTGATGACACAAATGCATATAAAGTCTGTGCACCTGCATTCCTCTGCTGCCCATGTCAATATTCAGGAAACCCTGCATCACACTTTCTCAAAGCACACAAATTGAGGCCCTTCTTCCTTCAAAGGGCCCTGCGCAGCCTGTCTGCCCTGCCCAGATTAGGGCCAGAGCGACTGGGGTGAAATACTGCAGGAAATCCCCCTGTGCACCACAACCCAATCTACACGGCACAGTGATGCCTGTGGCCTGCACCCGAAAGGAACTTAAATAAGAAACCATCAATTATGCTCTATAGTGGACGAGAGACTGAAGAGTGAGCGTGTGTGTGTGTGTGTGTGCGCTCATGAGAACAGGACAGAGTGAAATGAACAGTCTGAATGGAAGTGTGCACATGGCTCTGAGAAACGCAGATGGGGAAAGAACAGGGCTGTAAATGAAAGAGGAAGACTGTAGGAACCACACTGGTCTTGTTTCCTGTTTGAAACTGTGCCTTTGAGAGGTTCGTGTGGGGAAGTGTGTGTGTGTGTGTGGGATGAGTATCAGTATCCTGCATGGTGTTCAGCCCGCTGAGCTCCTGTATGGGGCTGATGAAGTGCTAAACCCTATTCTTCCTTTCTGAGCCACTGTTTCAGTCCTGTTTCTCACTCTGCTTATTTATGGCCCTAGTGATTTCTGCAGACACCCCCCCCCCCTGTGATGATTGTTGGGAAAAGACCTGCGGAAAGGATGTAAATATAAAATGTGTTGAAACCAACGTAAGATGCATTTTCCTTCTGGCTTATTTCCAGCGTTGTTATTGTTAACTAAATGATATAAAACCGGAAATTTAATCGGAAAAAATGTAGGGCTGGATTTGATTTCACCCATCAAAAATTGATTGGATGATAAAAAGTGTGCATTCCACACATGAATTGGAGCAAGTTGTGAATGTTGAAACAACGTTTGTATAGCTAATTTGTTAATAATAAATTGAATTTGGTATGTGCTCAATAAATTGCTTTCAGTAGATTTATTTTATTTTATTGCTATACACCCAATGAGCCGTAGGAAATATGACTGTAAATTATTATTTTTTAACATTCATGAAGGTCTCTGCCCATTTTGTTTGCCTCAGACATTAGTAAAACGGAAAAAATGGGCCAAAGCAGAACACAATAATAATAAAAAATCATTATCCTTCTTTCAAAAATCCCACATTCTTCAATAACCCCCACACTCTTGGATGTCTGTTATTTGTTTGTTTTTTAAAAGCATAAAAAGACATAAACAGTTGAAATTTCAAAAGAACATTTAAGATTAATTTAAATGATAAAACAATGAATACTATATACACTCACCTAAAGGATTATTAGGAACACCTGTTCAATTTCTCATTAATGCAATTATCTAATCAACCAATCACATGGCAGTTGCTTCAATGCATTTAGGGGTGTGGTCCTGGTCAAGACAATCTCCTGAACTCCAAACTGAATGTCAGAATGGGAAAGAAAGGTGATTTAAGCAATTTTGAGCGTGGCATGGTTGTTGGTGCCAGACGGGCCGGTCTGAGTATTTCACAATCTGCTCAGTTACTGGGATTTTCACATCTTCATTTGATTAGTAATTCATTCATTTGTTTAAATAAGAGGTGATCTATCGCTGGAATGTGTTGTTTTTGAAATCATGCTTGCTGTTGTTATCAGTTCTCTTGGCGCAGTCTTAACGCCATTGCAGTGACTCTGTTCCTTCCGGTGAAATCACAAAACAAAAATGCACACAAACATGTCCATGCTCTTGATATACAATCACTGATGAACACCTTTGGTTTTAATAAAAAAAAAAAAAAAAAAAAAACTATAGAAGGGCGGATTAGAACCCAGAAGTTCTACCACCACACCATTAAGGCACACTAGCTTTTTGTGTGAATCTACATATTTATTCACTAATGTGAAGAATTTTGGGACTAAATTGTTAGTCTAGAAGTCTATATAGTTATATTGTATATTGTAGTCTATATTGTTATTGTTAGAAGTTAGGACTAACTTCCCACAAATCCCAAAGGATTGTAATTGTAATATACAGTGAGGAAAATAAGTATTTGAACACCCTGCTATTTTGCAAGTTCTCCCACTTAGAAATCATGGAGGGGTCTGAAATTGCCATCGTAGGTGCATGTCCACTGTGAGAGACATAATCTAAAAAAAAATAATCCAGAAATCACAATGTATGATTTTTTAGCTATTCAATGTTAATCAATGTTAATATTTGGTACAGTAGCCTTTGTTTGCAATTACAGAGGTCAAACGTTTCCTGTAGTTTTTCACCAGGTTTTCTAGGGTTTACAAAGAATGGTGTGAAAAGGGAAAAACATCCAGTATTCGGCAGTCCTGTGGACGAAAATGCCTTGTTGATGCTAGAGGTCAGAGGAGAATGGGCCGACTGATTCAAGCTGATAGAAGAGCAACTTTGACTGAAATAACCACTCGTTACAACCGAGGTATGCAGCAAAGCATTTGTGAAGCCACAACACGCACAACCTTGAGGCGGATGGGCTACAACAGCAGAAGACCCCACCGGGTACCACTCATCTCCACTACAAATAGGAAAAAGAGGCTACAATTTGCACGAGCTCACCAAAATTGGACAGTTGAAGACTGGAAAAATGTTGCCTGGTCTGATGAGTCTCGATTTCTGTTGAGACATTCAGATGGTAGAGTCAGAATTTGGTAAACAGAATGAGAACATGGATCCATCATGCCTTGTTACCACTGTGCAGGCTGGTGGTGGTGGTGTAATGGTGTGGGGGATGTTTTCTTGGCACACTTTAGGCCCCTTAGTGCCAACTGGGCATCGTTTAAATGCCACGGCCTACCTGAGCATTGTTTCTGACCATGTCCATCCCTTTATGACCACCATGTACCCATCCTCTGATGGCTACTTCCAGCAGGATAATGCACCATGTCACAAAGCTCGAATCATTTCAAATTGGTTTCTTGAACATGACAATGAGTTCACTGTACTAAAATGGCCCCCACAGTCACCAGATCTCAACCCAATAGAGCATCTTTGGGATGTGGTGGAACGGGAGCTTCGTGCCCTGGATGTGCATCCCACAAATCTCCATCAACTGCAAGATGCTATCCTATCAATATGGGCCAACATTTCTAAAGAATGCTTTCAGCACCTTGTTGAATCAATGCCACGTAGAATTAAGGCAGTTCTGAAGGCGAAAGGGGGTCAAACACAGTATTAGTATGGTGTTCCTAATAATCCTTTAGGTGAGTGTATTTTCTAAATGCTTATTATAGATCTTATGAACAATTCATCCGTGCATTAAAAAAAAAAAAAAAAAAAAATTCTATGCATTCTGTCTCGCGCACAGTGAGCTAGAATGCCTTTCAAAGCAATACTTAATATCTGTTATTTCAATAAATGTATTTGAAAAAGGTTTCAGTGGCTATATGAATGACTTTCAATTTACATAATCTACCAGCAGAGGCAAACTGGACTGTTAACCAGCCAAACTTCAACCCCTTGATGCACCTTTATAATTTAAAGATTTCTTGTCCTAAAACCCCTGTTTCACACACTAGGCTATGAGAACATTTAAGGGCATAATGGCATTTAACAGCCCCCAAGCCAAATAAATCAACAGACAACTGTCCACACCATATTTTCTTCATCTCATAATGTGCACCTATACATACATTGTGTATAACATTTAAAAAAAAAAAGAAAAAAAAGAAAAAAAGTTATATATATATTTTTTATCTCATAACTTATCAGAAGTATATGGCAGATGTTTGGAGAATTGCTTTAGGGTGTCTAGTTAATTCTCGTGGGAATTCAACTTCCTCTTTTTGCTGTCTAGTATAACAGTAACTTTCCCCTATCCCTTTCAGTTTAGCACATACCTCTCTCTCTCTCTCTCTCTCTCTCTCTCTCACACACACACCCCCACACACACCCCCCCACACACCAGGTGTTTAGTGGACGGCAGGTGTGAACAAGCATGAAAGGCCTGAAGAAGTAGAAATGTAAAAAATCAAAGAGTTTTCAGTTTTTGGAAATCTGTTTAACATCATACACGTATTATCGCTGTCTTCACTCATTTTTATTGCCAACTGAAGGATTCATGGCAAATGTTTCTGCCTAAAGCTTTTTCATTTCCTAAGTCAGAGTCAAACAGCTAATATTTCATAATATTTTTAAATCTGCTTGTAAAGAGAATTAGTACACTGAGAACAATAACCAAAATGAAACTTATATGGAACAAAAAATGTCAATGCTGATTCAAAAGACGTTTTTTTAGCCATAGTTTTAGATATTACATTCAGATAAACAGAAACAATAATTTTCTGAATTAAATTGATCAATGTGATTTATTAGTATTATTAATGCAATATAAGATACATTTTGTAATATATCTGTACAGTGGACAGATGGCAGTTTTCAAATTAAGTTTTCACAATAAACATACAATTTTTATGGATGTGAACACGCCCTTGCAAATGCAGTGAGGGGTAATTTGATTTTAAGTGACACAACTTCAGAACTGATTTGAACTGATTTTCCCTTTTCTTCCAGAACATATTTATCTCATTGCAATGCAATATGTCATAATTGTGCATGTAAAATAAAATTTAATAAAAGTTTAATGAATGTTAAGCATGATGCTCCCACCACGACCATATGCTACAGTTACGATGAGATTGTTTTGTTGGATAATCATGTTTTTTAAAAAGACCACCATAGCAAGGAAGCAGATACAGCTTATATGACAGTCAATTCAGAGGAACGTTTTGAGCTTCCTCTCACATGCATAAGTCAACTCATAAATTGGTCATAAAGAGCATTTATATGATAGCAACAGCTAGAACATGTGTTTGGCAGGGTGCTAAAACTCACACCAGATTTTTTTGTATATATATTGACAGGAACATCTTATACAGTATAGGATGACCAAAATGGACTTTGAAAGCAGGGCCTCAAAATGCTTCTGGCTTTTTAGCTTTTAAGCAGGAGGTGTCAGAAACTTTACCACAGAGATAACTGGCTTATGGCGGCCAAGCCATAAGTTATGTTGCTTTTAGATTCAATGATGTCGACTCTTCCTATATCAGTGTGATGAAGAATTCACCAAGCGCTTAATTGTTCACAAACTTGTACAGAACGTGAACTGGGATTTGACCATTGTGAGAGGTTAGTTTTACTCTACTGATGTACCCTACTCCGTGTTGTTGCAGAAGTAATTCTACTCTAGAGGAACCGCTGGTTCAGACACCACTTGCAGTTGGCTGAGGAAATAAAAGTTCCACAAGGGGGGTTTTGCAGCAAAGCAATAGAGGAACTATTTTTGGTTCACCAAATAACCTTTCAGACAACAGTTCTTAAAGCTTTTAATGTTGTTCATATGTCTGTGTGGTGTTTTTAATATGCTTTAAGACAAACCAAGTCAACAAGTCAACACCATTGCTGTGTATTTTCTCCTTAAAACTGCAGTAAAAAAAAAAAAAAAAAAAAACGGTTTGAAATCGCTGCCGTTTCTGACGTCATAAATTACCTTGTAAACAATCATGTCAACGTTCAGGCGGGTTAGCATATCATCGTCTCATATCAAGAGAAGCCAGCTTATCCTGGTATATTTTTTATGTTGATCTGAAAAATCGGGTACATTTAGCAGTATAGCAGGTTATTTATGTATATGATGTAGGCTATATAACAATGTTATGATGAACTATATGTTCTTCAAAGTGTTTTTCCAAGGATGCTGATTTTAACAGGCAGCTGACTGACTCTGAGATGGCAAACATGATCATGGTTTGTGTAACATTAGCAACACATTATTAGCTGTTTGATAATGTAGTCAAGCAAAATGCTAATCATATTAATTACCGTTATGTGTCCGACGTTGTAGAGAGCGATACATTACCATTCTGATACATTGACTTGTAGAAGAGCCCATATGAGTGAGTGGAGGCGGGGCTCATTTGCATATGTATGGCTCAACATATACTAAATGAAGAAAGGGATTAGTTACATTCAAGCTATTTTAAGGCATGAATTAAAAAAAAATCCACAGGAAAACCGTTTAAATATGTCATTTTGGTGATCAAAAATTCATTTTATGGGATATAATTATATTGACTACAGTACAGGGGACTTTAAAATAATGGCTCTTAGTGTGAACAACATTTAAAAAATCTTATGAACGTTCCATGAATGCTAAAAGTTCTTCATGGACATCAAGAACCTTTATTTATGTAGTGTGTAGCTACCATCATTGGGATTACGACTGAATTCCTTGACGTCAGAATGCCCCTAAAAGTAACAATAACGCATTGCCAAGGGACCTTGATTGACCTGGGAGAACCGTCCTAACTCTATCTTATGAGAACAAGTTGGCCATTTCAAATGAGCTCGTATGATTTCATTTTTTGGGGGATGATCCACCCCTAAACCTAACCGCTGAGTGGGGCGTAAGGAGATTGCACAACTTCATAGTAATTCAACACTAATTTGCCAAAACATAAAACAAATTGTTATGAAAATGTTGGCTAAACAAGTGCCACCATTTTCCAGACGCGCACCACAAGTTGTGGAGAAACTGGTGTTAAATGGCTCATAGATGGCCTGCACACACTGACATACGGACAGAAGAGTGTCAGTCAGTAATTGAAGAAATTGGGAGAATGAAAATGAAAGAAAATGAACCAGAATGAGAAGAACGCAAACATCACTGCTCAAAGAGAGGGAAACAACGACATGCGTAAGGACAGATCAGTCAAATGATTTATCTACACAGCCTCTAGGTATGTTCTCTGATATTGCCGGTCTTGATTTTGAATTGCTCCAGGACACAAATACCACAAAACAGAGCGCTCATATTTAACACAGATTTAATTTATTACATCAATCTGACTCTGTGTAAAGCATGATATTCTTTGATATAAGCAACCACTTTTCACATTGAATATATCTGCTGACAGCAAAATGAATACATTTCTGCAGCACCTAGTAGTAGTAGAAGTAAACATATATTTAAAATTTTACCTAAATATTTGAATACCAAGGACAACACACAAAAAATAAGATAAATTTGACTAATTATGTTATGTATTCATTCCAAAATAAATGAATATTAGTGTAATTATTGTATTAATTATTTTATTTATAGGCTACAGTAAGCAGATGGTTCGATTTCAGGTAACAAAATATGAAATCCAACACTAAATTGAAGAAGAAAAAAAACACCATTACAGAACAAATTTATTAAAGGTTTAATAAACAGAAGATCATCAATAAAGAGCATCAATGTGGAATGTGATCTTTGTCTCACACAAAAACACAATGGACACAAACAAACACACAACTGAATAAGATCAGTGAATTATTAAAGTTTCTTCTTGAAACATTTTGAGAGTCTTACATTTAGACATTAGAACATTTAGACAACTCTTTACTGGTCAACAAGAAAACGGGGAAACTCTGATTACAATGACCTCCGACCCGGTTAACTGAAGCAGTCCATACTAGCTTTGGCACGCTCCATCTCATGAAGGAAGTTATAGAACTGGGGTAAAGTCAGCTCTAATGTGGAGAGACACAAACAAAACTATCAAAAATGACATCAAATGTATCCTGAAAATGTTGAATCAAGTACAGTATAACAACTTAGACAATTAATTTGAAGTAAACTCACCCATGTACACATTTTCTGTTGCGTTTCCTTTTCTGATCACCAGTTTCAGCTGTGAGAAGAAAAAAGTTTAATGAATCACAAGCCTTATTCATTAAATATTAAATATTCACTTCAATATGCGGGGCTCTTCCCCCAATGTGGGTATGAATTAAAAAATGTTGTTTATATACTAGGGTAGGTATGTTCTACACTAATCAAGTCAATCCCTGAATACTGAATTACTTTCTAATCATTTTAAATAACCAGCTAATATTCATTAAGAATATAGATAAACTTTATTTAGCTTTAACTGTCTAGATTGGTAATATGTGGGAAACATTTTTTTTTTTTTTTTTTTTCAAGACATGTAATGTTTTAAACACTACATTTGTGCAGGGAAATTAACTTTAAAGAAGATCTACATTTCCCATTTTCATTCATGGGGATAACATGGAAAATGAGCCATGCTTTAGTGGAGGATTTCGGTGACCTGGTGGAAAACAAAAACACTTTTAACATGAAAATGACATTAAATTACCACTATAACCAGTAGATGGCTGCAGAGGACCACATTAGCTCATTTGTTATTTCCACTTTTATGCTATAAGTTTTGTGTTTTACTTTTAAATATATCATAAAATGATTATAACAAATTTTAGAAATGTATTGCACTGAAGTATAGAGTATAGTAAGAGTAGGAAGTCACAAAGTCTCATGCCATTTAGATGAAAGGAATTTCATCAAATAAATAAGGCCAAATTTTACAAATGTCTTGAATTGTTCCTGCATCATATTATGTAAACTGCATTTATGACAAAGAACTACACAGATGCAGATATCATAACAATCTATCAATAAATGCACACACACATCGTCCTCTGGTTCTGACGCTGGCTTTGTGCTGCTGCGGATTGAAGAACTCACTGAATAACGCAGACTAAAATACGGGGAGGAGCCGAAGCCTGAGTTTTAAAGGGGAGGTGATCACGAATTAGTGTAGCCTACATATTACGGATATTACATTAGGCTGCTTCTGGAAATACAACACTGAAGATTACAAATGAAAAACAACATACTTGACTGGCTACAAACAAAAAAAGAATTTCACATTTTTAGCCTTGTATTGCTGACGATGATCATTTATGGGTTGGGGATCGTTTCCTTGGACAAGTGTGACTCAAGTTGAACAGAAACTTTGTGGAAATCCCCATTAGGTTGAGTGTTTCCGTGCAGCTTATGAAAATTAATGTGCTGCCAATGATAATGATTTGGCTATTGTGATAATGATTCGGCCAGTCTGCCACTGGCGGACTGTCAAAAGAATACAGAGAACTGCTTATCAGTGGCTCTGTTTACATTCCTGATTGGGACACACTGCTTCAGTGCTGTGCAGGAAGGCTATTGGATAAACTATAGACAATTTGTCTGCTGCTGTAGCTGAGGGTGATACAAATCCACCAGATGACAGATGTTTTAATTGTGGTCAGCAGGGCCCTTTAGCCCGTAACTGTAAATGCCCACTCAGAAGGTGTAAAAAAAGAAAATGTGACAGAAATTTTTGAAGGTAGATCAGTGAGAAGAGATAAAAAATAAGGTCAAAAGATTCAAGTCTTAAAGGGCTCATGAACTGCATTGTTTTATAATGTTTCCTGGTGTGCACTTATAATGTTAGTATGATTTTTACATCAAAAATTGTCATAATTTAGAAATAAAAGGCATTTTTCCTAGCCTGATTTTAGCAGGCACACACTGATTTGGCACATTCCACATCCTGTCGTTCTGTCAATATAAGCTGTTTTCAGACTAACTAGAAAGTTTTGAGCTCTGAAACTTACAGGATGGTTTTATAGTACAATGACCTCTTATATGTCAAAAGATCAAGGGATTTTTTCAAAAAATTTTATCAAATCCTTCTGAAGGAAACATCTATAATAATTATTTTATAATAAGTGAATGGATAAATACAGGTTGATGATAAATTATAGACAATGACTCCAACAAATGTTGCAAAAATATATAAAAATGATGTTTATTTGAAAATGCATGTAATTTCTGGCAAAGATGTCTTAAGCTGGACTAGAGTCAAAAGATAGTAGATAAAAGTCTGATGTTACAAGTTTATGGAAATGCAGTTTACCAGTTCTGAATGCCTCAGAGTCTCTCTCTCATTCAAAGTCAGATAAAAGCTGCTATCTGAGCCTGTGTCATAGGTGATAAGCTATTTATAGTAAAGAACTGTGTTTCAGTTGAAAATCATAGACACGGAGATGTTAAACGAAATCATGCTACAGGCAGTTCAGATTTTATACATTTAGAGGGCAATTTTTATGTAAATGTTTTAAAAGTAAAACTGAATGACTTTAAAGAAGTCTTTAAAATAATAATACAGACCTTAAACGATAGAAGTGACATTTTGGACTAGTTTATTTTAGGACCAGTAACTTCTTTGTCTCCTTTTAAGCCTGGAACACAGCAAGCCGACGGTCGCCGGGCAGTTTTTGTGCGTCGGCCGGCTAAGTTTTCTCAGTGTGTTCCGCACCGTCGGCTGAAATTGGTCCTTGTCGGCTTTTTTCGGCCGATTCGACACGATTCAAACACAGTCGGCTTTCATCAGCGCTGGATCGTCGGCGTCGGCTTGGTGTGTTCCAGGCTTTAGTCTCCACCATGATACAGGGCCAATGGCTCCGGCTACAGATGTACAGTAGCAGTACACTGAATGGACGGTTGTGATAACTAAACTCACTGAGTACAATCCCAGCAGTGCTAGGTTGCTGACTGACTAATTTTCTTCGACGTGTTGGCGACTAGAAACGCAGATCTGTGACCTGGAAGGTCACAACGTGTCTAAATCCAGGGTCTGAGTGTCAGCCGCACAATCGATGGAGATATGCTTCAGTCTATCTGTCCATGTGTGGAAAATGTGTTTATCTATTTCTTAGCCAATCAGAATCATTCAACCTGAAGCAATGATGTAGCTCAGACCTTGGTGAAGGGTATAATTGCTGTGATCTTTGTAACTTTAAGCGGGGCGGCCTACGAACTCCTTGTGAGTCTTGAAGCTGACTTCTGCTGATGAAACTGCAAACTATCTTCAGTAAAAAAATTCTTTCATTTATTATAATTCTGACTCTTGTCTTAAATTGACTATACTTTTAACTCCTGATCTTAAATAATCATTTATGGTCCTTGGGTCATTAACTGTAAATCCCCTAACAGTAGAGAGAGTTCAGGAGAAAGTGGGTCAATTGTTTGATAACTAACACCTGTTTAGTTATCTCAGTGACAGGATATAAGCCACTGGCTAAAGGCACCCACACACTACTACAAGATAATCGGGCCGATTTTGGGCCCAATTCTCCCCTTCCGACAATCCTATGTAAAGTCCCGATTATCTTGATGGTTCTACAGATTATCTTATCAGATTTTCCTGTGGTGTGAGGTGTGTTAAGAGTGATTGAATCTGTTCGGAAGAATGTCAGAGCTGCACTGATCTCAAATCGTAAATATTCAACATGCTGAATATTTACGATCAGAAATCCTGTTGTGTGTGGGGAACCCCGCGGACAAACTCGCACATTGGAACGAAACGATATCAAATCAGAAAGTGAGCTGACAGAAGAATAACACGACTTCATCCAAACATCTTTCTTTTTTTCCCGCGAAATTGAGTGGAGCTGAGTGTGGAGTTGAAAAGCTGCCTTTTCTGTTTATTATTGAGATGTAAAATAAAGTTTGTGAAAGTTCTTTTGCTTCCCCAACGACTCCTACCATTGACCAGAAAAGTATTACACATACATAACAACATTTTTGGGGAAATCTGTCAACTCCAACTCCACAAAATCTGAAAAATCTGAATCAACTAGCGTCAATTTCTCCAGACAGTAAAAAATCTGGGCAAAATTTGGGTTGCATATTCCAGCCTTTAATCTGTTTGAACCATCAAGAAAAGGTTAAATGCACCTTAAAATCAATCTATCGGTGAATATTTGCTCTGACTTTCAAAAAATGAAAGAGGTTTACCTGTAGAAAAATGTTTCCAGTCTTTTGCAGCTCACTTGTACCAACAGTAACTGCAAAATAGTATGCGTTTAAATTATTCACATATTATTTATATTTTTATTTGCATGGGAAATTATATAGATTTAAATACAAATGTTTATTGATTGCTTACCACCAAATTTCCACTCCATGTCAACAAGCTGGTTGACCATTAGTGTCTGTCCCACAGCCAGCCTGGACAAAACAGGGTAGTGGACTCTCCACTGAAATAAATGGAATATGTAGACACACTGAATCTTAGTCATACCCATCCACAACCGCAGGGAAACAACAGAAGCACCAAAATAACTCACCCATGATGGCTTAATGTTAAGTCATACCTGGTCAGAGAAATGACTGGCCTTTTCTTCATTTAGTCCTGTGATTAAGCAATAGATCACACTGTTAAATATTGACTAATGGGAAATATACACTCACCTAAAGGATTATTAGGAACACCTGTTCAATTTCTCATCAATGCAATTATCTAATCAACCAATCACATGGCAGTTGCTTCAATGCATTTAGGGGTGTGGTCCTGGTCAAGACAATCTCCTGAACTCCAAACTGAATGTCAGAATGGGAAAGAAAGGTGATTTAAGCAATTTTGAGCGTGGCATGGTTGTTGGTGCCAGACGGGCCGGTCTGAGTATTTCACAATCTGCTCAGTTACTGGGATTTTCACGCACAACCATTTCTAGGGTTTACAAAGAATGGTGTGAAAAGGGAAAAACATCCAGTATGCGGCAGTCCTGTGGGCGAAAATGCCTTGTTGATGCTAGAGGTCAGAGGAGAATGGGCCGACTGATTCAAGCTGATAGAAG
The DNA here is from genome assembly GCF_963993115.1 of Abramis brama. Lineage (NCBI taxonomy): Eukaryota > Metazoa > Chordata > Actinopteri > Cypriniformes > Leuciscidae > Abramis > Abramis brama. The sequence goes on along the minus strand of NC_139984.1, from coordinate 15,290,597 downwards.
AGCAACTTTGACTGAAATAACCACTCGTTACAACCGAGGTATGCAGCAAAGCATTTGTGAAGCCACAACACGCACAACCTTGAGGCGGATGGGCTACAACAGCAGAAGACCCCACCGGGTACCACTCATCTCCACTACAAATAGGAAAAAGAGGCTACAATTTGCACGAGCTCACCAAAATTGGACAGTTGAAGACTGGAAAAATGTTGCCTGGTCTGATGAGTCTCGATTTCTGTTGAGACATTCAGATGGTAGAGTCAGAATTTGGCGTAAACAGAATGAGAACATGGATCCATCATGCCTTGTTACCACTGTGCAGGCTGGTGGTGGTGGTGTAATGGTGTGGGGGATGTTTTCTTGGCACACTTTAGGCCCCTTAGTGCCAATTGGGCATCGTTTAAATGCCACGGCCTACCTGAGCATTGTTTCTGACCATGTCCATCCCTTTATGACCACCATGTACCCATCCTCTGATGGCTACTTCCAGCAGGATAATGCACCATGTCACAAGGCTTGAATCATTTCAAATTGGTTTCTTGAACATGACAATGAGTTCACTGTATTAAAATGGCCCCCACAGTCACCAGATCTCAACCCAATAGAGCATCTTTGGGATGTGGTGGAACGGGAGCTTCGTGCCCTGGATGTGCATCCCACAAATCTCCATCAACTGCAAGATGCTATCCTATCAATCATGGGCGTCAGTTTGGTTTGAAATGTGCTGGGGACAGAGACGCATTCGGAAGTGCATTTTCAGAAGTGCTGGGTACAATGATGCATTCATTTTTTTTCTCTCTTTCGCGCAGGTTATGTTTTGAAAGACGATGTCCTGTAGCTCTGGCACGGACCCACTTTTCAACAGGCCCACCCAAAACTAAAAAAAAAAAAAAACTTTTACTATATTCTAATTTTGTCAATAATTATAAAAAAATTGCCAATAAGCTCATAATTTGTGCTAAAATAGTGTTTAGTTTTAAAAAACATTTTAAAAAGCTGGTTATATTTTGATGTTTGTGTGCAAGTTCAGCAGACAGTGAGGTTCGGGTTTGTTCCGATCAGAGCTCGTGAGTGGAGAGCGCATTTCTGAATATTCCGCTCCGCTCGTTCATTCCGCAGCTAGGGTCGCTCGCTCAACCCAGATGTCCTGTTGCCTGGTTCGAAAATATGTGGAATAAGGGCTGCTTCCGACTAAAAGTTTTTTTCCTAGTCGACTAGTAGGCTAGTTGTTCATTTAAGTCATTCGTGGACAAATCGCCCCGAGAACTGACGCGTTGTTTTTCCCTCATAAATGTGAACACGGAAAATAAAATAAAATGAATATTATAATGTTTTTTTTGTTTGGTCAGACAATGATTACCAAATTTCTCTCTCATATTGCTCCTCACAACCACTGAAAATGGTAAAAAAAATCGAACCAAAAGTCAAATTAATATGGACGGAAGCTAAAAGTGGTGGGTACAAAATGACTCATGACGAAATCTGGTGGGTACGCATCCCCCCCGTCCCCCCCGAAATCGACGCCTATGCTATCAATATGGGCCAACATTTCTAAAGAATGCTTTCAGCACCTTGTTGAATCAATGCCACGTAGAATTAAGGCAGTTCTGAAGGCGAAAGGGGGTCAAACACAGTATTAGTATGGTGTTCCTAATAATCCTTTAGGTGAGTGTAATCAAACATGTATAGATTATGGCAGTGAGGAAAGATCGATTTGTACCTAATGAGAGCAAGTCCACCTTCACCTGTTCAGCTGTTAGGTTTCTTTTTAAAGCACCTGAGAAGGGAGGAAGACATTAACATTGTTTCTATATTCACATTCTATCTCTGTTCCAAAGCCTAGTGAACTAAACAGGCAGCATTCTAACGGATATGGACCTTGATAGCATACCAATGTGAATCTATGTATCAGTCAAATTACTTATATGTAATGCCTTAAAATGCTGCCTACGTAGACAGCTCACTATAGGCTTTTTAAAACTCAGCCTATACATTTTTGTACGTCTTTCTGATGCATATTATTCTACACTACCACTTTGATTCTTTCCCCCCATCAGTATGATTAGTAATATGACACGTTTGTCTTAATTTTAATGTCTAAAAGCACAGGCAGCAGGATAGTCATTGCATGCAAATGTAGCAGCACACCAATGCATACTGATTGGTAGAGTCGGGCAGTCTGCATGTGACATTAGGTCCAGATTCCCAAGGGCAATTTGCAACAAGGGCTATTTGCATATGTTAGGATCCTCTAGACGCATAATGCAGCAATTTGGTGTAAAATACAGTGAACAATCACTCACTGTGATTAGGATCATAGCATTCACTGTTTAAATTAGTGCTGGGGTCAGGCTAAGCGTCTACATTAGATGTTATCACCAGCAGAAGGGGAGTGCATTATTCAACAGTGGAAATTCAGATTAAGGTGCTCGATCTGTTCAAGCTGAGGGTTCTGAATGTTTTACCATGAGGTAGGAGGAGTACACTCTTCATCAGAGCCCTCAGTGGCCCTGCACTCATCCCATTCTCTCCAGCAAACTCTGTCAGCTGATGCAAGAACCTCTCGGACTGAAGAGGAAAAAGACAAATATTTAACTTTTACTTGGGTGCGATTATAAATCCTCTTAAAGGGATAGTTCTCCCAAAAATTAACATTCTGTCTTCATTTACTGACCCTCATGTTGTTCCAAACCTGTATGAATTTCTTTCTTTGCTGAAGACAAAAGAAGATATTTTTAAGAATGTCGGTAACCAAACAATTGATAGGCCCCATTGACAGATGAAGAAGAAAGAAATTCATAAAGGTTTGGAACAACTTAAGGGTCAGTAAATGAAGACAGAATGTTCTTTTTTTTTGGTGAACTATCCCTTTAACTACAAACAGAATCATTTTACACTACCATTTTACAGGTTATCACAAATGTTCACATAATCAATCTTTCTTTACTGTTAACCCTTTTTATTGTTATATTCATGTATTCGGGAGACACTTTTACCCAAATCGGCTTCATTCAAGGTAGACATTTTATCCTTTCTTGCATTTCCTGGCAATGATTTAACAGAGAAATAACTTTTCAGAGATGTAATCTGGGAGTGTTGCCTCACCTCTTTGGGTTCTAGAAGGAACTGGTATAAGATCTCTGTCAGACTCACGAACTGCTGCAGGGAAGTAAAGTTATTGGCCTTGAATGTAGGTTACATTGGTGTATTATCTACTATCTAGGTGAAAAGCTGAAATAAAGGTATGTCCGTAAACACAGTAAGTACAGCAAGTAGCATGTAGAAACATGCAGATAAATGCACACTACCAATCAAATGTTTGGAAACAACTTGACTTTAATTCACTCTCAGCAGAATTGAACACCAGGCTCGCGTTTGCTCCTTTTCCATTACTGTTCATCTTGTTCAACTCACCCATTTAAAAACATTACAATATTAGCTAAATATTAGCACACACACACACACACAAAACCTAGGCCTATATATCAAGCATGATGTATTTAGATATTTTAACATCATAAGTCGAGTGTTTTCAAACTTTACTGGTAGTGTAATGTATGTTTGCTGTTGATTGTTGCATACAACTCTTTAGCAGTGGCCAAATACATATTAGAAAAAAAGGCATAATTGTGTCTATGCTACTTATAAGAAGTCAAGTTGTTTCCTCAAACATTCACAGCAATCCAAAAATGAGTGCCTTTTATCAACGGTATGATATCGTATAATTGTGATCGTGTCGAAATACACTAAATACAAAAATATACGGTAATTCGTTTTAAATAGCTGCCTTGAAGTTTAATAAGTTACGCGTAAAATGCATTACATCACTAAAGGAGCTCAGGTTATTCATGCTAATGCTAAGTGTTATGGTAGGATATCATCACGTGACAACAACACATTATACACGCATGTATATAACACATACATGTATTAAGCGAGACATTAGGTGACTTATTTCTGAAGGCGCGATGATCGATAGACCCGTTTATTTACATCCAGTTTAATTATTCACAAAATCTGTTGATCACCAATACATTAAACTCATTATTTGGGATTATAGTTAACACTTTCCGTTCCCAGCATAGCCTACTGAACTCCTACCTGTTCACTGAATTTATTCAGATTCTGAAAGTCAGTGCTGACATTGTCGGGTAAAGTATCATTCGTGAAATGCAACTGCAACATTGTTTCCTTGCAGCTCCGCTGTTCATACACTCAACTGTCACATCACATCTGCTTCTACACTTCCGCTGTTCAGGCCAACGATTTAACGCAGCACTTTCGCCATTCTCAGACTTGCGCGCCGTGAGCACGTGGTCATAAATGTTTGTAGTGCAGTGATAATGATGAAGATTTTGTGTGCGTTAATTAAACGATCATAGTCACAATTATTTTCTTTAAAGTAACTGATTATATTTCGTCTAATTCGGGCTATATAAAATATGTGCCATGATATTAACCCTTAAATGGGCAGCAGCATAAAATACCTCAGTAAATTAATGTATTGCTATTTTCCAAAACATCAGGTCTCACATAATAACATTTCGTGTTTTTATTCAAAATATTGCTTATATTTTCAATTGTACAGTTTGTATCTCATATGTAAAAAAAAAAACTAGGCTATCAATATTACTCTGGCAAAATCTAATGCAATGCCATAAACTATATTTGTTAGTTTGTTTTAACAGTAGCCAAAAAAAATTTGGTTTTATACCAAGTCACTTGACCTGAGTTTTTACAGGGTCAAATTTTTAAACATTTTTCTCAGAAATATATGTAAGCTATAACAACACATAATATTATACTATGGTCAACATACAAAGTAGATATTTAATAAGTTCCAACATTATAAATAGGCAACATACAGGCCTAAAAAATATGTTTCAAACAATCCAATAAAAAAAAAACCAACATGCATATTTTATATGCACAGAATAGAATCGTACAGCACACGTGCATGGCAAACCGATCTCATCCAATCCCGAGAAAGGGTTAAACAGTAGGAGGTAAAAGTAGCTTTTATTCAGTGGGAGTGCGATTCGAGACCCGGGAAAAGTCACGCCTGAGTGTAGAGGCAAAAGACCGAGCGGACCTTGTGAACGAGACTCCATTTACATATTCACCCTAAGGGTCTATAGGCGTGTGTACTTGCAAAGATTAGTGTGACATACCTTGGTACCTTGGCAGTGGACAGTGGACTACTATAACTGCACATTCAACCTCTGCTCTCAAGCGTTTTTCAATAACACTTCTCCAAGACAGGTAAGTTTCATGCCTCTTCTGCATGGAGCGCTAGTGCGCGTTCTCGGGGAGAGTTCAAGTGCAGCATGACCGCACATGTCTGATGATATAGACTTGCTCAAACTTAGTTTTATATTACTTACTTTAACCAACAGATCTATATGTAACTAGAATGTTGAATTTCGTTCTGTTAAACCTTGAAATAGTGTGTGGTTGTCGAGCGTGCATGGCTGAGGCGTGCTGGAAGCTTGTCTTATTGGAGATTATGTAAGTGGCGTGGGGAAGATTCTGAGATTTATTCCTCATTATCCTACATTGCCGGTTTGAGGTATTAGGTGTTTTGTGCGCATTTCCCAATTCATTTCTATTTGTTAGACTTAAGGGAATTTCTTATTCAAAGTTTCCACGTTGTCAAGAAATCCAGATGTTTAGTGAAGATGCAGTGTACAGAAAGTGGGTTTTCCTCACAGATTAAAATAGTAGATGTAAACGTAATTGAAGCCCATATTCTAAATTTGTCACCGTTTTCCCCCAGAAAGAAACCAACTTTGCGAATAAGTAGATAAACGAAGTAAAATAAATTCTGTAAGCCATTTTAGAAACCGGTTTATTTAATTGACGTCAAGACGTTTAGTAACAGCGTCACGGGGGTTAAAGGATTAGTTCACTTTCAAAAAATGTGTCCATTATTAATTATGTTGCAAAAGTGAGATTTTGTCACAACAGTAACAAAACAGTAACCCTACCCTACTGTTAAACCCTAACAGTAACCCTACTGTTGTGACAAAATCTCACTTTTTTCCATAATTAATAATGGACACATTTTTTTATACTTCAATGTAAATTCCTCACTTAGGCCTATGGGAATGTATTTAAATTTAATCGAAAATGAAAGTTCGTTTCAACTTTATTTTACAGTACGTACTTACAATGTACTTAGGCTACTTAAGAAAATTCTGGGTAATATAAGATAACTACAGTCAGGGATTAATGTTAGGTTTAGTTGTAGGTTCAGGGTTAGTACCTATAGTTATTACCTAGTTATTGTAATGAGTACATAGTATGCCCATGGGGAACAGGACTGTAAAATAAAGTGCTACCGAAAGTTCGATTTACATACCCGAACTTTATGATTTTCTTCTGAACACGTAATGATATGTTAGTCAGTTAGGGACTGAATGACAAACTCTGTCATCGTTCACTTTTATTGCATCTTTTTTTTCTGTAGAAGGAAAGTGAATGCTAAATGAGGCTGTCATTCTCATTTTTGGGTCCGCACAAGAAAGATAATCACATACTAGAATTGGACCAACATTAGAGTGAGTAAAGAACGACATCATTTTCATTTCTGGGTGATTTATTCCTTTAAAGCAATAGAAATGTGAGCGCGTGTAATAGTGCAGGTGAATTCCTCAGCGGGGTGAAAGTGAGTTGAGTCGAGCGTGCATCTGAGCGAGGGTAACGTGCTAATTGTCGATGGTAGACTGTACGGCGGAGCGCGCGCTCAATGCCCGCGGGGCCTCTCGAAGGAATGCCGCGCCGTCACTATGGTTTTGCGCTGCTGCATAAAAATGACTCAGACTTCAATCAAAACTCTAGTAACAATGAGTCTGCACACTGAACTAAGAACGATACGGCCAGTTCGAATTACGTGTCACTCTCTCGGCTTTTATTGATGTCCTAAACTTAAGTCGTTCATTCACAACTCGGTTTATTTTCTGTCAGCTCACAGCTGCATTCACGTTGGAAGAAACTAGGGATGTCCGATTTGTGACCAAACCGTTGTTTTGAATCCTCTTCCAAGTGCATGTTTTTAAATGCATGTTAAAATGTATTTTGACCTCATCATTTTACAGACAAGGCTCAAGCTTAATCCCAGACTAAAATGCTTGTTTGAGCCGTCTTAACTGAAATAAACTTGCTGTGACATATCTTAAATCATGTCAGTGCCGTTGTTTTGTCTCAAGATGCACACCAGTAATGTTTTTTTTTTTTCTAAGGCACATTTATAAAAGATACTTAAATATCCTAATTGAACTAAGGCCTGGCTTAGGCTAGTCCAAGCCTTGTCTGTGAAATCGGGCCTAAATGTCTTAAAAGAACACTCCACCGTTTTTTTGAAATAGGGCTTATTCACCGTCTTTCCTACATTTAGATAGGTTTGCAAACGCATTTTTGTCTCAGTGCATGCATTGTTATAGTTCGGAAGCGCCACCGCTAGCGTAGCTTAGCATAATGAATGGAATCCTTTGTTGCCAGCTAGCATGTCATGAGTAAAAGTGCTAAAAAAAATAAAATAAAAAAAACGAATTACTTCTTGTGGTATTCACAACGAGTACAAATAGCAATGCAGATTAAGACTAAGCAATTTCCTAGGCAGATATTGACTTGGGACTATATTAGGGTGAAGCACAGGCGAAGCACTGCTACTTGGGCGCAGAGATATCACACTCACCACCAGTTCGTGTTGACAATCATCCTCACGTCCTCAGGCTGTTGAGCGATCGCAACCTCCTCCTCCTGTCGTTCTATTTCCAAAGCACGCAGCTCATCTTCTGAAAACTCTGGTTCATAGAGGTATGGTTCTTGCTCTTGACTGTCTGAGAAGTCACCCTCCTCGTCTCTCACAAAATCCGCCATGTTCATCGCCATTCACTATGTCTACTGTAGGAAAAATAGCCGGCTACTATTTACGCCGGTAAACGGCTGTTGACGGAAGTTGGGGGATTTCAGGTGTTGTGTGATGTCTCTGCGCCCAAGTAGCAGTGCTTCGCCTGTGCTTCCCCCCAATATAGTCCCAAGTCAATATCTGCCTAGGAATTCACCTAGTCTTAATCTGCATTGCTGTTTGTACTCGTTGGGAATACGCAGGCCACAAGAAGTAATTCGTTTTTTATTTTTTTTTATTTTTATCACTTTTACTCATGACATGCTAGCTGGCAACAAAGGATTCCATTAATTATGCTAAGCTAAGCTATCGGCGACGCTGCCAAACTAAAACAATGCATGCACTGAGAAAAAATGCGTTTGCCCACCTATCTAAATGTAGGAAAGACGGTGAATAAGCCCTATTTCAAAAAACGGTGGAGTGTTCCTTTAACTGGACCTCTTGTTGAAAGTGTCAGACTTCTCTCTGGTGACATGTGCAGGACTTATCCAATCATTTAGTCCGCTTAAACCCCACCCCTCAAGCTTGCGTTCATCTGCCTCCATTGTTGTGTGCAATGCAATACATATCTCAAAAACCAATCAACAACAGATGCATTGAACCAAGTCCCCGTAATTAATTTTTTCTTTTTCGATAATTCTGAATGTACGTCACAATATGGAAAAAGAGATCTGTTGCTTCTGCCACTTTTATCACAACTTTTTAGTGATTTGTTCACTCATCGGATTGAAGCAAACTATTTGAAATGACCACATTTTTAGACTTCCCTAAACTTACAGTACTTGAGGAAACTTTTTTATTATTATTTATTATTATTCATAATAGAATTTGAAACATAGACAAACACACACATACACAAACACAAAAAAACGGCATTAATTCATAAACCGTGCTCACATTAAGTTCAGTCCGCGATCTCTGTCATTCATACAGACCTTTGATGTGGCCTCTTATTGTATTCAATCTCATTCACCTTCACAGGTTTTCTCAGTTCTCCCACTGGGCTGTGGAGGGAGTATGTGTGCTTATAGGACCCATAAGGAAAATGAACGCATTGTCACTTAAATAATGGACTTGAAATGAGATCCATAGAAGAAGTTAGGAAGTAAATGCCTTTATTTGTGCAAGTACTTGCTTGTGCTTGTCTGCAGACTTAATCACTATGTCATTTAGCCATTGCTTGTAGGAGACACCTGGATGCCCTGTATGTGTCCTGTTTGCATAATGTGGCTTGTCACTTTCTCCAGATCCAGTGAGCATGTCTGATACAGGCTGTGATCATGGCCTTAGCCAGCTATGAGGTCATGAGGTCCGGACCTCTGTAATTTTTTTATATTCAAAAATAAAATTTAAAGCTCTCTGAATGATTTACTAGCCGTTTAAACAACTTCATATGAGTGTTTGCAATTCATGTCGCTGCGAGAAGCTAGAACATTTAACGGGGCTTGAGAGCGTGTTGCAAGTGAGGCCGCAATTGCAGCATCCCATCCGTGTTGCCAGATCCACCTATTATACTTTTTATACACCTATTAGTCTTTTTGGGCTCGTTCCCATTTGTTGTGACTAGGGATGGGACGATTACCGGTTTCACTATAAACCACGATAAAATGTCCTGACGGTTAGTAATATCGTTTAAAATTTAATTATCATTAAAACCGTGTTTGATTATCGCGATTTTAGATCCTGTTCAGCCAGCAACAGTCTGATGCAGGCGCAGCGCGCAATGTTGTTGTTTTTTTTTATTCAAGAAGGAATTGCTGAAGGCAGTGACCGTGCTCGGGAGATTTTTCTGCCTTTTAAGAGAACCAATTCTTAGGTGTGGTCATATTTTGGCTTTAACAAAAGTCCTGAGGGAAACTTAATTGAGGATGGTCACCCTGTCAGCTCTAACATGCACAAGAAAGTTGCCGAGTCGTCTTGTGTGACCACTGCTGTATAGCGAACGCAAGGCAAGTTAACTTTGACCTCAATACCAAAACTACGTCTGGGAAATAATTGGGCATAAAATGGTGTTTTTTTAGTTGAACTATTTTATCTCACTCACTTGAAATAAACGTGAAGCTTCCGCAAAGAAAAGTTCGCAGCAAGTGGCGTTGAGCCAAAGACGAACGAACAAGTTAAAACAAGACTATTAAGAGACATTTAAGGGATAATAATTTATATTCATTATACACTTATTACACCGATGTTTTTTATCACATAATTACGGGGACATTGAATTGAGATTAATGTTTTAAATCTTACCTGTTTATAAATCCATTATGTACAGCGTACAAAACAATCGTTCAGACAAGATGATCACAACAATATTATCAAACTCTAAACAATAAATCAACTCTTTGATTTAATTTTCAATACAATTAAAAACGGAGACGCAAGACGGCAAGTTGTATTTGAATGAAACGAGAGAGCGCGTCCATTGTGATAGGCTACATGGTGTAACCATAGACAGTAAAAGAAATGGACACAGCGACCCCATTGGAACTCAATTGAGACAAGTGAAGCCCATTTTCAGCGATTTCTTAGCACTTCCTTTCCTGACGCGCAGACTCAAACCGAGCAAAGCGTTACACGGACCACGTGAGCAACCCGTCTGTCTTCTAGTAGCTGTGCCAAGAGAAATCTGAATCATTCCCTTCCGAATCTTGCAGAGACGGAGAGTGTGAGTAGGAGCTGTCCATAAGCTTTGAGCAGGAGAAACTTTTGCTAGGTATTCTGATTAATTATATTGTCATTTTGCCTCCACGTCCCCCCGATTGTCCGCGAGCTTCTCCTCCCGTCTATACGGTAATCTCTCTAGTGTGCGACAGAGAGTCGCGTGGTTATGACGCAATCGTTAGCCTACTTTTACAAAAACTGCTTCTACGGGTCCATAACATAAGCTACAAGGTAATGGAGCATTTTATACATTGTCGTGTATCTTTAGAAATAAATAATGGACAAATGGAGTCTTTAAACGCCTCAGATGCCAAAATGAATGGGAGTCAATGGGATGCTAACCAGGCGGGAAGGAAGTCGACCGGAAGTTGAAGTCGGCCGGGTGCCGACATCTTGTAGCAGAACTTCACTTGCGTTAGCATCCCATTGACTCCCATTCATTTTGGCGTCACTTTGACAGCGAATAACTTTACATCTGAGGCGTTTAAAGACTCCATTTGTCCATTATTTATTTCTAAAGATACACGACAATGTATAAAATGCTCCATTACCTTGTAGCTTATGTTATGGACCCGTAGAAGCAGTTTTTGTAAAAGTAGGCTAACGATTGCGTCATAACCACGCGACTCTCTGTCGCACACTAGAGAGATTAGCGTATAGACGGGAGGAGAAGCTCGCGGACAATCGGGGGGACGTGGAGGCAAAATGACAATATAATTAATCAGAATACCTAGCAAAAGTTTCTCCTGCTCAAAGCTTATGGACAGCTCCTACTCACACTCTCCGTCTCTGCAAGATTCGGAAGGGAATGATTCAGATTTCTCTTGGCACAGCTACTAGAAGACAGACGGGTTGCTCACGTGGTCCGTGTAACGCTTTGCTCGGTTTGAGTCTGCGCGTCAGGAAAGGAAGTGCTAAGAAATCGCTGAAAATGGGCTTCACTTGTCTCAATTGAGTTCCAATGGGGTCGCTGTGTCCATTTGCTAACGCAAGTGAAGTTCTGCTACAAGATGTCGGCACCCGGCCGACTTCAACTTCCGGTCGACTTCCTTCCCGCCTGGGTGTAACGTCTGTCAGAGAGTTTGAAGTCTGCCCAGATACAAGACAGTGCAAATTAACTGGTAGTTCCACGAGACTTTTATAGATGTGTTCTCTCAGTTAAGCACACTCTTCACATACATGTCGAAGAGCGAATGTTAAAAGGGAAAAGAAAACACTTTAAAACACGCTACAAATCAAAGTGGAAGTAAACACATTATAATAAAACAACGGTCAGCAGTAGAGCGGTCATCTTCCTCTTTGCGCGAGCAATCTCACTCTCACTGTGCGTGCGCGCTCACATAAAAACAGCATGCATACAATAACGTACGCCATAGAAGTTATCTTAAAGGCACATCAATATTCATGTCATGAACACTACTTAACACTAGGCGGCCGTTACAATGGATGTGCGCGGTGTTATAATGCGTTGCTATTGACGACCGTCATTATAAGGAAGGAAATGCCACATAATAGAATCTTGCTCTAAAAAGTGCATAGAGGTGCTTGTTTTATTTGTTATTTGTTGATTTTCAAATATAAAACTTGTTGAAATGTCTTCAGTGTGATCAACTCTTTTTGAACACTTTCATCTCGTTTTAACAAAACCGTGATAATATTGATAATCGCGATAATTTTGGTCACTATAATCGCGATATTAAATTTTCATACCGTCCCATCCCTAGTTGTGACACTTTAGAGAGTTAATAAAGTGGGAAGTTGCATGTTAGGGTTAGTGATATATTAATCTTATTTCCAAAACACAAGCTTTTAACTTATTTCGTATTATTATTATTATTATTATTATTTTCTTCTTGTTTTTCATAGCAATATCTGGCAACATTGTACTGCCGACATTCATTTAAAAAAAGAAGCTTAGAACAAATTGTAATTGCTGACAGGAAGATAACACATTCGTTAAGTCAAACGCAATGACCATCGTGATTATCTGTAAGAAATTTACAGCACTATCAAAAACAATAGCATAATACAGATCTGTATGTTACAGAATGAAATATCCAAAATACTGGCCAGCAGGAAGACGGCTCATGCTTCGTAGTTAACCTTTCACAAAGTCATCATAAAAACATTCATTAAAGCAGTGTTTCTCAACTGGTGGGTCGTTTTGAGTGGTTCACGGAGTGTGCAGTCAAAGAAACAACAAGCGTAATTCTGTTTTTCTGACGCTGGGCTTTTATTTTAAAAGCGGAAAAGTGAAAGCAGTTGACTCTTCTATCAGTGCCTGAGAAAACAGCGTTGTCCTCACTTAGTATCCATGGTCAGATGAGATGTTGTGAAGTTTATGTCAGTGTTTTTAACATTATTCTAACGTTATTTTTGTAACTATATTTCTAAATGACTGGTCTCACATACCAACTTATTTGTATTAACAAAAACTATTTTGGAACTTTCTTACCTTATACTTTTTATTCATCATCAGTATGTGTCATATTCTTATATACAGTATATAGGCTATATGGGCCATTCTACAGAATTGGTTCAAAGTCAGAGTTGGAAACGTCTTGAATTTTCTTTGTCTTTTTCCACAAATTTTGTATGTATGCAAATTGCATAATATCCAAGGTACACATTTCTAGTAATTGTGCAGTTAATTATCATATTGTATTTTCAGAAAGTTTTGGAATATTTTTCCTCTCCCCAAATTTGTCACTACCGAAACACAATAATAAATAATTTAATAAGAAGGCTTATATTGACCTATTCATATTTTGTTTACATCTACCTTCTTTGCTATTTAAAAAAAAAAAAAGTTTTCACAGGTAAATCAATAACAATTACAATTTTGACAATATTTCAAGTGTAATTTATAAGATTTGTTGTATTTTGAAATCTAATCTTTCTTTGTAAAAGGCATTAAGTTAATCATACTGATTTCAAAGTTAAGGATTCATTACAATCACTATAATAACATCTTAGCTGATAATTCAATATACCTTATTTTTTACACAAAACATGCATGTTTTGGTCGTGACGGCACATTTTCGGTAGTGACAGTAATGTATTGGTAGCAACCACATCACATTACAGAATTTTAACTCGCATAAATAAAACCCTACTAAAACATACTAAGATACTAATGATTTGCATAACTGTACAAAAAATTTGTTTATTTCCCCCAAATGTGTTCCCTTTTGTCACTACCAAAACAATGATGACATGTTTCGGTCATGATTGTTCGGGACAGCCACCTCCCAATTGAGAATACCCAATAAATGATGATTACATATATATTAAGCTTACTGATATTTTAAATATTATTGTGGGATTAAATAGATAATAGAGGGATCTTTGTAAACATCTAAGATTTGAGTACTTGGCCCATATAGGTCAAATTCCTTTAAAAAAAAAAAAGGGTCGCAGCTTAATGTCCATGGGAAAATGTGGGTCCAATGGCCTAACCAGTTGAGAACCACTGCATTAGAGCACAGACAAAGTTATTATTACTTATCCATATAGCAATGTTTATTATGGAAATATATTACAGTAATCAATATTGTTACATAACAAATTTTGATGCAATAAAGAAGGTCTAATTTAACAACGTTTATCCTCCAAAACAGACAGAACAGAGAGAGTGTAGAATGGCAAAAAGTTTTTGGCAAAATACGTTAGATGTAATTCTTTTTAAAAAAGCCTAAATTGAAAGATCAGGAAGACGGATATGAGGACAAAGAGGAGAGCAACTGTGATATAGACTATAGAAAAAAACTGCCTTCCAAAGCGATAGGAAAAAGTAATGAGTTAATGACAGAAATACATTCACCACTCTCGGCCTCAGGGTGTAACATGAACAACAGCTGTGATCTGAAAGTATAAATGACTAATGACTGTTGTGTTAACAGGCTGAAGAACATAATAATGTTAAGCATGAAAGTATTAAAGGGATTGTTCACCCAAAAATAAAAATTATGTCTGACAAAGCAGTCAGGAGAGTTAGTAGTAGTTTAAAGGATTAGTTCAATTTAAAATGAAAATTAGCCCATGATATACTCACCCTCAAGCCATCCTAGGTGTATAGGACTTTCTTCTTTCAGACGAATACAATCGGAGTGATATAAAAAAATATCCTGGCTCTTCCAAGTTTTATAATGTCAGTGGATTGCAACCAAGAGATTGAAGCTCAAAAACGTGCATCCATCGTTAAATGAACTCCAAACAGCCTTATGAAGCAAAACAATGAGTTTGTGTAAGAAATTCTTTAACACGTTACAATATTTAACACGTTACAAAGTGAAATTCTAGCTGAAAAATGATGTGTACTGACGTCTTTCCGCAGCTGAAACAACATTCCTTCTGATGTTCATTTATGTTTATTTGATGCTGTAAATTAACTAGATGGAAGAAATGATCGGTTCACGAGCAGCTTTACCTGAGGCGCTACAGCGATCTGTTACGACACATTAATGAGCCACAAAATGGTATTTATTGTTTAAATTTCTTAAAAAAAAGATTTTTTTTTGAAAGATGAGACTTTGTTTCATATCAAAAGTAACCTGGTCTGTCCTGTCTGCCAGCACGTTGTCTGTGTCCTCTTTGCTCCACGATGTATTTTTCACGGCGTGAGAGCAGCATGGCTTGTCGGACATAGTAACAGTAACTAAAGGGGGCGGGTCTTTGC
Organism: Abramis brama; assembly: GCF_963993115.1. Taxonomy (NCBI): domain Eukaryota; kingdom Metazoa; phylum Chordata; class Actinopteri; order Cypriniformes; family Leuciscidae; genus Abramis; species Abramis brama. The sequence goes on along the minus strand of NC_139984.1, from coordinate 15,275,355 downwards.
GAACGGTCAATTCTCACGTTTTTTTTCTTTCAAAACATTAAGTTTAGATCTCTGCACTCTTAGAAAAGTCCATAAAAATTGCGGCCAATGTACTTTCTTTTTTATGGGTAATCTGTGTTTGTTCTTGTTTTGAGTGGGTATAAGTTGCTTTCGCTTTGTTTCCATGGTTATTCATTGATTTACACCTTCATTGATTAATGACTTTCATGTCATTAATTAGTTTCTGTGTATTTAATCCCTGTATTTTGTTTAGTTCACTTGTCCGTTATCTTCACATTATACTGGTTGTTCTGTTCGTGTTAGGGATGTCCCGATACCACTTTTTGCAGAACGAGTCCGATACCAATACTTTGATTTTTGGTACTCGCCGATACCGTAACCGATACCTGAATTTTCACTGCATTTGTAATTTTTAAATGTATTAGTAGATAAACCAAAAGAATATACATCATATTAGTTGGCTTAATTTGTTCATCAAATATATATTTCTTTCAGTTATTTTCATGCTTAATTAAGCCTGCTAAAATGCATTGTATGAGCTTCTGTTACTTTCACTGTTCATTCTATTGCTCTATCATATTTTATCTTTCATTTAATAGCACAGCACATATTTAGAGCAGGGCTCAGTGCTGAGGATCAGGTCAGCGGTTCAAATGTTTGTCAAAACCAGTGAAATATCAATTATTGAATCCAATTTTGATACTACAACAAAAACTACCAGCCTAATTAATGTGAATTTAAAACAAGTAAGCAGTCAGTAACAAAATAAGAACAAACAATCGAATTACAAATAGGACAAATAAATACAATAGAACAAAGAAAGGCTACAAATGAAATAAACAGTGTTTTTAGAGTTTTTCAGGTAGATAAAATTTGAATAAAGTAATCAAATGTGGAAAAAAATCATATTCATTACTGTATAAATTATATATAGATGGATATTTCTGTAAAGTTGAAAAGGGTAGCCTATTTAGTCAAGAGCAGTTAGTATTTATTTGTCCCTTGTTTGATTAACATTAAAACACAGAAGCAGGTTTATCAAACTGCTGCCCCTTTAAGACCGAACGCACGGACCGCATTTGAACATGGCTACATCCGACTGAACAAACTTTCCACTTATGTCTGTTTAAAGGGATGTGCTCGACCAGCTCGCGCGTCTGTGCCGTTGCGCACTTAATCCACTGCGCGTTTTTCTCTTATCAGCTCGCGCACCACAGCTATGTTACTATACACACGCACCTTGTACGAACCCTGTGAAATGAGCCCAAACTGCCGACATTATACTTTTCTATGCCTCAGTTCACCTCCACAAAGCACTCGCGGCGGCCAGTTTCGTTTTGCAAAATGTACGTGGTATTGGTGCGTGGTATCAGCGAATTTTTATGAGTACGAGTACGAGTATATGAGGACAGTATCGACATCCCTAGTTCGTGTCTTACTAAATCTAAGTATCTAACAAGTATCTTACTAATTATAAGTATCTTACAATTCTCAAAGCCCTCCCTCCCCCAAAAGATATGATATTTCCTCCAGTATTTTTGCTATAACTATGACAAAGCTGCTTGTTTTTAATCTTTTTTTTTTTTTAAGAAGAAACTGGGAAACAATAGGTATTGAGGGGAAAAAAAGTCTAAATTTTATGTTATTGTTTTAGATTCATTTAGTTAACTTATTAACTAACTAATTTATTAACTAATTAATTTTATTAATAATTATATAATAATATGAATATTTTAATTCATCCTTTGGCCCCCGTGGAAGTTTGCTGAGGCCCCCTAGTGGGCCCCGGGCCCACCGGTTGAGAACCGCTGATCTAACGTCAGAGAAGACGTTCCTGAGAAATCTGTCTGTTCCATGTTGGCCAGCAAAGCCATTCCTAAATAATCTGCCGTCGCCGTGGATTTATGGGCCTTCGTCAGTGACTCATCCCTCCACACTCTTTGATCCGTCGGGCTTCCTTCTTTTCTCTGGCTTCACCTCAGTCCTCGGGCACACCGGCTATGCCTCAGTCCTCCGGCACCCTGGCTTCGTCTCGGCTGCTCGTCCCCATGGCTCTGCCTTGGTCTCCTGGACATTCTGTGTCGGCTCTTCGGCTCTGCATGGGTCTCCACCGCCTGCAGCTCTGCCTCAGTCGGTAGTCCTCCTGGTTTCTACTGTGGGCATTTGTCCTGGTTGTCCTGCTGGGGGTTCCTCCCTGGCTCCTATAGCATTCAGCTCCTCCCTGGTCCTTGTGGCAATCTCTCTTGCTTGCTTTGCGTCCCCCACCGAAGCCCTCCCGCTCTTCTCTGTTGGGCTCATTTGTTTATTATTGTTGTCAATGAAGCGCAAGGACATGCATTGTTGATGGGGGGGATATGTTACGGGTAATGGACTACTTGCACAACTACTTCCGCGTTCTAGTTAGTACATATCGGGAGTTTCTGGTTAGAGTGTTCAGCGCACCTACATACATGAGAATGCAGATTATCACTATGTTTTATGGCTGCCAGTTGATTAAAACAATGAATAATGATCTCTGTTTTAATTATCTTGAGCCTGCTGAAATGTTCCTATACATATATTTTATTTCCAACTGTGCATTCTGAATAATAAATAGGCTAAATATTAGGGATGCACGATATTGCATTTTGGCCGATATTCGATATGCCGATATTTTCAAACTAATTTTGTCCGATGCCGATACCGATATATACACATTTTCCCCCTGGTATATTTACACTTTCATTTTACTGAAGAGAAATTCAAGTCCTCCTGTACTACCTTTACCATATTACACTCATGTGTTGTAGATAAGGCAATACACAAGACAAACAAAACAACATTTGATTCTACCATAAATGTATAATTTTACAAATGTGGACAGACATTCACCCCTGAAAAATAGGTAAATTATTTCACTTGGAGAATAAATGATATGCCAGTGCCACATTTTATTTTTAAGTTCAGACTTCAAACTTCAGTCCTTAGGAGTAAAATAAATAAAAATAAATTTTCAAATAAAAAATTTACATCTTCTCCTAATTGAACAGGTCTACCAAATGCTCCCCTGTTTTCGGTGCTGATGCGGTGGTGACCCGTTCATGTAACATGTAAGGGTGGCGCTGCCAATAAAGCAACTAAAAGCTGTCACAAAGAAGCGCAAAAGTAATTATTATGAATATGTCAAATATAGCAAGGAGACATTTTAATTGTTTATTAATAAACAAGTGTTTTCTGTGTCGGCTGCAAAGATGAAGTTGACTGACTCGCGATCTTCGGAGTAGGCTAGTGAACCCGCCAGAGAGAAATGCACATTTCGGATTACATAGTTTTCTTTCGTTTTGAATTGTTCTGTTTAAAAATATGATTTCAAACGTTCTGTAGATAATATATATATTTCTTCTCAGGTCTGTGAGGCAAGTAGGCTATGCTGAGTTTCGTTTCATTTATGCCTCTTTCAGAGCGCTCACGTCCGTAACCGAGAACTGTCACTGTTTTTCCTCATAAATGCGAACACGAAAAATAAAATAAAATGAATATTTTATGCTCTGTGGAGAGCATAGTAGCTTGGAGAGCTTACATTAGTAAGCTACAGGACATCGTCTTTCAAAACATGACCTGCACGAAAGAGAAAAAAAATTACTGCATCATTGTACCCAGCACTTCTGAAAATGCACTTGCGAATGCGTCTCTGTCCCCAGCACATTTCAAACCAAACCGGCTCATGCTCGAAATGCCTCCACATGTTGGAAGTTTTAGTTGCTGGCACTCATGCTGGCACTCATGATTCACGGTCGTCACGTGCACATAGGAAACACGCCACCCTATCGGCAAGGCTCATCGGCAGAAATATTCATATCGGCCGATGCCGATGATGGTCATTTAAAGCTTATATCGGCCGATACCGATGTTGTGCCGATATCATCGTGCATCCCTACTAAATATATTTATCCACTAAGCTGCAGCAGTCCTATATGCTCGTCTTCTCATTAACAGTTTTTTTCTCTTTCTGACGTTTCATAACTGTTGGGTTTACATTTTTAAATGAAATTGATTATTAAAAGGATTGCTTGTGTGCGCTGGTGTTTATTCCAGTCTTTTAAAATAGTTGAATGAATGAATGCTTGTGAGGTGCCTGTAACGATGTTAAATAGGCTAGGCTATTTAATCAATAACGTACACAGCGTAGAGGAGAATGACAGTCAACTACTTTGAATATTATAGCATTTTTAGCATAAACATGTAAATAGTGAAAAGATTGACATTGAAAAATGACACAGAATGATTAAAATATTTCATCCAAATAAATAAATGTTCGTTGTTCGTACTGATGTTATTCATCTGTTCTCATACACTTCAGCGTCGCGGTCACTAGTTCAGACGAACACTGACACCCTGTGGTGAAATAATGGTGTATTTTTAACAGCCGCTGCTTTCTCAGATCGGCTTGGGTTGAATTAAAACTTCATGTTCCGATAAGTTTGGAAAATTCTGCACACAGTAAACATCAGAATATACCTTATCCTGTCAATAAAAATTGCCAAAGTTTTAAATCTTATTGCGGACACTCATTTTAGGTAGAGTTTGTTCAACTCATTGACCACAGTACATTGAAAGTAAACATAACCGGAAATAAGTAAGACATACCATTTCCAAACGGAAGTGCGCCACGAAGCTCAGTGCAAGTGGTCCATTGTGTTTGTTCCTGTTTTGTGTGGGTTTTAGGCTACGTTTACACAAGGCCGGTTATTTTCATAAACGGACATTTCACCCTCTCCGTTTTCAGAAAAGTGTTCGTTTACACAAACCCGTGTATATGCCGTCAAGAGCATGCCAAACCTGTAGGTGGCAGTGTAACGAGAAGCTCAAGCCCATGTTAGCCAATCAGAATCCCGAAAATATAGGTCGCACCTTTGACGCAGTGCAAGTTCTGTCGCATACTGTGACGTCGACTGCCTAAAACTCAGTTTACATGCAAACGTGCAAACAGAGTTTTCCAAAATCTCCACTCTGGCCGGAGTTTTTAGAAAGAATTGTTTTCAGAGGCGAATTCTCCGTTTGCGTGTAAACGAGGGGCAAATGTCTCAGTTTTTCAAAATAACCATGTACGTGTGAACGGGGCCTTAGTTAAGTTTCATTGCTTTCAGTTTGTTTCCATGGTTATTCATAGATTTACACCTGATGTTCATTTTGTTAATTAGTTTCTATGTATTTAAGCCCTGTGTTTTGTTCAGTTCCTTTGTCCATTATCTTCAAATTATAGCGGTTGTTCTGTTCGTGTCTTACTTAGTCTAAGTATCCTCAGAGTTTTGTTTTTGGCATAATTTATGTTAAATAAAAGCTACTGCCAGAGATAAGATCGAGTTGTTTTATTTCATTATTTTCAACAGCATGTGTCACTATCTTTATATGAAATTGAATTATCTGTATTGATTATTTTATCTGTATTTTGAATTACGCATTACATTGTGTTTTATGGTTAAAAGAAATGTCCGTACATTTAACGGATAATGTTTACAAATTGCTTAAATGCGAAATTCGAATTAGCGGCAATTTGGCGCGAATATTGCTTGAATGGTGGGTCCATTATTCTTCTTAATGAAAAACACAACAACAAAACAGTACCATGACAAACTCGGTTATATTAAACAAAACTTTTATTAACAAAACGAATAAGCACGGCATACACCATGCTGATAAATGAAATCTGAGTCCTGTTGCTGATCTGTGCTGCGACTCTTGTTCGGCACAAACTGAATTGAGCAAATGCGTTCAGTTTTTAATCGTAGTGTCTGTTCTCTAACGACGGCAGGGAGCGGTGCCGCAATGGGAAAGTGATGTAATCGTGTGTGGCTGAACCCCATAACATCGACTATTGCGGCAAGCCTAGTTTACGTGGAACACATTGCTTCAAAAATATTGATTTACTTTACCCAGTAAAACTGTTCAAATCTGTATCAGAAAAGCTTAGTGTGATACACAGTAGCATTCAGCTAGACAAAACTGACAGTCAGTGAATTAAATGTTTTGAGCGAGTTACTACATTTTGCAAACATGCAACAAAGTTGTGATGTCCCATACTGTAAAACAGTTATGACAGTTGCACTTAGAGTTAAGACAGTTTCATTAAATGAGCCAAAGGGATTGAGAAAAACTGAAAAACTGTTCACTGCTCTGTTCCATACAACAAAATGAGGGTGAGAGTAATCAAATAATGACAGAATTTGCATGTTTGGTGAACCATTTCTTTAATATAGTGGCCTTAATTATCTTATTAAGGTGAAATGTAACATCAAACGATTTTTGTCTTGACTTACCTAGACAGTCATTACATATTATTACCTGAAACAAACATCAGAAACTGGAGGTAAAACCTTATCATAACTGCAACATATTGCTGAGTAGATACAGATCAATACTGTTAGCTTTCTGAAGAATCTACTGTATCATTGATTGTGTAATGATTTTTTAGAATGATGAAGTCATTATTATTTGACCCACTTTTCTATTCCTGGTTCTTGAAGGAAGTTTGAGTGCTTGTTTCCTAAGGGCAAATATGACAACATGTTTAGCTGAGACAGAGGTCAATGTTTAGTTAAAGACTAAACAAATATCCATTCATCTTTTCTCAGAGGAGCATGCATTTGCTAGTGCATGCTTATGTTTTTCAATATTTGAGTCATATTGGGTTAATTTTTTTCTGTTTTGCCTCTTTTTTATCATTTATTCAAGTCTGTTTCTTTTTTGACAGGATAAAGAGGAAGAAATAAAAAAGACGACAGAAGTAGTGATGCCATCCAATAAGTACTCCTCCGCTATAATGGCGGAAAGTGACAAGATGACTGCCACGGTAAGATGGAAGAAGAGTGTTGGGAGAGCAGTTAGGATATGTCATGATTTACCCACACTTTACTCACTTTTCTTCTTCTGGGGAACACAAAAGGAGAAATTTTGAAGAACGTTTTCACATTACAGATCACATGCGTTCCTGTTGAAATGACTGGAAATGTGAAAATTCACAACAAAAGTTAAATGTTGCCGCACCTTAGTGCCGTTTATTCCGGCATAATGCGATAGCTTTGACCGTTATTTGCTGAAAATCCAACATCCACCCTAGTTCCAATGATATCTTCATCACTTAAATTATATCAGCCTTACTTTCACTTCAAAAACCACTCATCTGTTTGACACTTTTCTCACCTAGATTGGATTGGTGTGGGTGTCCCATTCATCTCTGGTGTTTTGGGTTCAAAATGAGGCCAAACGTGCAGTGGAATTTAGGGGATTAGAGAAACGGGAGAGAGAGGAAAAATGAAAGTATCTGGTTCTGAGAACGGAAGAGCTGCTCTAGCAGGTTTGTTATGACAGCTCTAATCAACTTTGCCCTGAATTTTGATATTCTAACGGATTTTTCTACATATTCTTTACGACTGTAAATGAGGCAAGACCGCTTACTTTCTTCTGGTCCTGCACTCCATAGAGTGCAAATAGAGAGAGAGATAAAGTGAGAGAGAGCAGGCTCTTTGAACGCTGCACCTGGCTGAGGAAGTGCTCTGAATCCCATAGACCAGCTGCTTGGCCAGGGAGGAGAGAGGAGCACACTGGCCATTCAGACGCCCAAGAGCATGTGCCATCTCATTTTGAGCACAACTGAAACTAGTCTGTTCCAACAAATCTGTTCTATGAGACGTCTTAAATGGTTCTGACCTCCTTGTACTCTGTTGCAGCATGTCAGTGTTCTGAACATCATTAGCCTATTTCTTTTTAACTTAAAGGAATGTTTGGGGTTAAATACAGGTTAAAGCTATTGACACCATTTGTCACAGGCTGTCGGTTACCACAGAAAACAATTTCATCAGTTTTTTTCAAACAGAGATCATGATTCTTCCGCGAACAGAAAACTGTACAAAATAGCATGTCATTTACTAGAGGTTCTGACAAAATGTTATTTAAAATGTTTAATTAAAATGAATGAATTGGCTTCTTTTTTTTTCTTTTTTTTTAAAGGGTTTGAATGAATGATTTATGAATGAGTAATGACTTAAATGACTTACTCATAAATACTTCACTTCTTTCATTACTGGATGAATCAGCGAACAAATTTCTTGATTGAATGACTCAATGACAAATACATTTTTAACAGTCACTTGCCACCACCTGGTTGTAACAATGTAATGATACAATCATTATTTGAAGTGCCAAGTGATTTACTCTATTTTGATCGCTTCCGTTGACATTAGTGTTTATATCTGAATTATAAACTTTTATCCCAGTACTTATGTGATAATATGAATATTTGTAAAAGAAATAACGATACTGTGTGGTTGTAAAGACTGGTTTTGAAGCTGTTTCATACCTATACATGATAACTGCTTTCTCTTGGGTCAGTGGTAGCTCCGACGCAGATTTGAATATTCCGGTATGATTTTATTAAAGGTTTTATAGACAGGCGAATGGTTGTTATTTAGGAATAAGATCGCTTGGTTGTTTGAATGGAGATTTCGATCTTTTAACGATTAATCGTTCAGCTCTACACGATACCAATTTATTTTTTCCGGAATTTTCCTAAATGTGAACATAAAGAGATCCTGGAACACTCTCCGTTTACAGTGCAGTCTATAAGCCAACAGTTTTTAAGATACCTCCTCAGTTTGGTTAGTTTCAAAGGATATTCGTTTGCTTTAAAGTTTATTTGGAACAATCATGTAAGGCCAAAATTCTTGAACAAAAAATTATTTTTGGTGCTCCATCTAAAAGAATGTGGCCACAACAAATCAAAATCTAAAATAAATTATTTATGATAAAATGAACAGACAAAATATTTCCAATTAGTCTGGACTTTGTGCTGGTCAAAGAAAACAGTGAAAAAAAAAACATATTTCTATAAATAAAAAACATTGGTTACATTGTATTTTTAATAATTCAAGAATTTCCATTTCGCAAAGCAGTGCATCATGACAGAAACTGAGTGATTCAATTGTTAAACATCAAATACTTCACATAGTGTGCACATACTTCAATTAAATGGAGCGCAACAGAAAGGAAGCACAGTATTCTTTGTTAAGGCTAATTCATACTGCACAGAGAGACGTCGACCAACATCTAACCTCCTCTTCTACATTCTAAGCCCGACAACTAAAAATCAATGAAATAAACGAAAACAAGTGCCGACCAACGCCAACAGGAAGTAACGTACTTATCAGAAAAAAACCCTACGAAAGGTCTGTTGCTGTTACAGTGTAAATTTTCCTTCATCAAATGTATAATTTTTACATTTATTTTTGGCATTTTTCCACTTTATTTGGATAGCACAGTATAAAGCCAACAGAAAGCAATGTGGGGTGGTGGGGGTGATTGGAAGGGACCACAAGCTGGGAGTCACTTGGGTAAATGTAGACAAGAATGTGAACAAGAACTTCATTTATTTTTTTAATTACCATTTATATCCTAGCTTATATGTTTTACTCCATTTTTGCACATACTGTGTGTACATTGTAGAAATGTACATATTTGATCACCAAAATGATCTTATTAAATGTTTTTTCCTGTGACAAAAAATGTCTTTATGCCTTAAAATAGCTTGAATCTAACAATATAACACCCTTGCTTCATTTAGTAAATGCGGAGTAATGAATTTGCAAATTATCCCCGCCTCCTCTCACAGCAACTCAAAGATCCACTCAACTTTACTGTAGTAAACACTTTTTAGCCTTTTGCTTGACTACGTTATCAAACAGCTAATAATGTGTTGCTAATGTTACACAAACCATGATCATGTTCGCCATCTCAGTCAGACAGCTGCCTGCCAAAAAATCTGCTTCCTTAGAAACGCTTTGAACAACTCAGAATGTCAGTGGAGATTGGAGAAAGACTTATAGTTCATCATAACATCATAATATACATCATATACATTCACCCGCTACATTGCTAAATGTACCTGATTTAGTTAATGATATGCTAAAGCCCGCCCCCATTTTGACTTGACTGGTTACAAGGTAGTTTGTGACATTGGAGAACATGCAATGATTTTGCACATGGTTTGTCTTAAAGCATATTAAAAACTTGAGTGGGACTTTAATTGCTTAAAAATAGAAATTATCGACAGATAAATTGATTGTCAAAATCAAGTCATTAATTGTAGCCTTAGTGTTTTGCATTTAAAGGGATATCCATCCATCCATCCATCCATCCATCCAAACTGCCTATCCTCTGTAGGCTCAGCATCTCAGGCCTAAATTTCAGGATTAGTTAATCTAAAAAAAAATTTCTTATATGACAACTCTCGGATAGATTGGCATGGTTATGGATATGGCAGTGTTAATGTATTTGGTCTTGGCAGAATTATCTGCTACACTGCTGCTGCAGAGGAAGTACAGAGACATGCTACTGTGAGCATGTAAGACATGCTGCTGCTGCATACATAACAAACATAGAATAACCCCTGTAGCAGATCTATACAGGTGGAGCTGGGGAAGGTGGGGTTGACCAGTAGATGGCGGCAGAAGGAGCACTTATTGACTTAGCCATTTCCACTCCCATATGGGAAAAAGTAGGAAGTCACAAAGTCTAATGAAAAACAAAAAAAAATTCTTCAAATTGTGACTGAATTATAGCCTAGAAATCTAGACGCACCCTAGCGGCAGCAAAATTTATTTTGCAGCCAGTGTAGTCTACCAACTCTCCGTTGACTTTCGAGCTGGAAAAACCAAACTCTAGTCAGGCCAATCAAATCGTGTATAGAGTCGGTGGGTGGACTTAACATAATGACGGCAGAGTTGTGACGGTTCTGCGTATATTCCCTGCTACTTGAAAACAAAGAATGGCGGCTGCTGCTGGCGAACAGCGGTCTTTCGAATCGGCTTTGGCCGCGACTCTGGAGGACTTGGAGTTAAGCTGTTCTTTGAGAAAAGAGCAAAGAACAGCACTGAAGTCATTCTTAAAAAAGGAAGATGTGTTCGTAGTTTTGGCAAAAGTTTAATCTATCAACTAGCTCCGCTGGTGGGAAAACGCTCTGGTTGGTTGTAGCGCTATCCTATTGCGTGCAGAGGGAATTTGAAAGACAACCGTTTATCCCGCCCCTCGGATTGAGCCGTGCCAATGGTGAGTTGCCAGACCTAACATCTTGATGTAGGTCTGGCTTGCCAGGCTAACTGAATTACACAGAAAGCAAGTAAAGAACGCTCCCTTTATAATCACTGAAGCTTTTGGTCAATTGATCAGTTTCATCAGAAGAACAATGGTACATTTCATAAGAGTAGAATATTTAAATTTTCCCGATAAAATGTGTTTTTTCATGGTACTGTTCTTAATAAAAGTAATAAATTAAAGGTATAGCGGAGGATTTTTTACTTCCGGGTGGATCACCTATACTATTGGTCCTTCTAATTGTCAATCATTCTGGTGAATCAATCAAACTTATTCAAAAAGTGGAGAGGGCGGGTCTTATCTAAAATTCGGAAAGATCCTCCACTATACCTTTAACTTTATAATTAAAAATCCTCCCAGCACTACTGAATCAGGTGCTGGTGCCACCATCTGTAGAACTTAGTGGCGCCGATGCTACTGCTCATAAAATGTTAGTCTGGAGTCCTGCTATCCTTTTAAGGCTGAATACTCAGTAGTTTGTGTTGTCATTTTGAGTTTCACTCGTGGATTAATTGAGTAATAACAGGTTTACTGGCTAAAACAAGTTGTCCCACAGGTTCATGACATGTGCTTCCACTGTTTGCTCATGTTGTGTCTTGTCTGGAATCATTTATGTCTGCTAACAGAGCTGTTATCTGATGAGCCTCTCCGCTGTACCTTTGGCTTTGGGAGAGTGTCTGTTCACATGGTTGGGAAGCATGGCAGAACTCTGGGAAATAACATTGAGTTTCTACACATTGCTTTTCCTCTGTGTGTGTGTGTGTGTGTGTGTGTACTATTACATAGTATCAATGGGGATCTGAGCCACCTGTTTTGATCCGCTGACTTTTTTCAGCCTTTCAAAAGCTTGAGCCGGGGGCCCCTTTAGGCAAGAGCAGTGCAGGGGGTGTCATTAGGAGCCAGCAGAAAGATAAACTGAATGAATGAAGGAGCCCATAAACCCCTTGACCTCTCCAGCCTCTACTTGCCTCCTTAAACAGAATATATGTTTAATTTGATGTAAGTTTACTCTTGTTCATGCTTATGTGATTTTGAGCAGCTCTTGCATTCATTTATAGACAGATTTTCTAAGCATCATGCTGATGACGTAACTAAAAATTTATATGCTAGAATTCAATATTAGGATTATCGATCCTACTTTTTTGTCATTGTATTTTTTAAAAAAAATGAACCATATTATAAAATGCACCTAGTTCCCCTAAAAATGAAAATTCTGTCATCATTTACTCAAGTATGTGTGGTTTAGGTATTCCCTATATTATGGGGACATTTTTTGGTCCCCATGAGGAGAACAGCTTATAATGGTAATTATTATATAATAATTAATAATTATTATGTTTTTTGAAAATGTAAAAATGCAGAAAGTTTTCTGTGATGAGTAGGTTTAGGGGATATAACATACAGTTTGTACCGTATAAAAATCATTATGTCTATGGAAAGTCCCCATAAAACATTGAAACTCAACGTGTGTGTGTGTGTGTGTTGGCAAAACCTCTGATCTGCTGCAGAGCAGCTGTGGCATTAAAGATGTCTGGCATTCCAGTGGACGGTTCCAAAAATGCGACAGCAGATTGTATTGTTCCCACATTCATGAACACACAATGTGCTTTAAGAAAACAGTGCTCTCTCCTTTTTTTCCCCCTTTTTTGTATATTCAATTTTCGTCTGCTCATCCACATACACAATTTACACTTGCACCTATTCAGCACTGTTCACATTAGAGGGTGATAAAGCAACAACAAAAAAATCACATTCATATTTTTCACCTTTTTGACATTTTCATGTGTTTGCTTTGAAATTGCAAAAATGACACTTTTTTTGTCAGAAGCACCATAAACGAAATATACTAAAACCTTTCAATGTATCTACTGTAAAATGCCAAGCAGGGACTTCTTTCAGTGATGACAGAAACAAATCAATGTGATGAAACAAACAAATGATTCAGAGACTTTATCATACAGCTGTGCTTGCTAAACAAGTGTAAATACTGTTAAACCGTTTTTGTCTTAAATAGAATATCACAATCTTTAGGGAAAATTAATGGGAATAAACAATAATATAATTAATCATTGCAATACAGTTCAATAGTTTGGAGTAAGTAAGATTTTTTTGAAAGAAGTCTCTTATGCTCACCAAGGCTGCATTTGTTTGATTAAAATTACAGTAAAAATTTGTGGATTTGGATTTGCGCAATGACTAATTTCAATAATGTTTAAGCAGAAATTTTGCAACCGACTAGTCTAACCGGAGACAGTCTGTATATGCAATTTATTTGTATTAAGACTTCTTAATCTATGAACAGTCAAATCCCATACTGAATGCCACTAAAAATAGGTCAGGTACATGCAATACATACATACTTGCATTACGATCATTGTATATTAAACTTGAGTGTTCACTTTAACAACATGTGACATTATAGACATATTTATTCAAATGAACTGATTCAATAGGCAGCTGGGTAGGGTTGCACCAGCCGTTCGTAAGTTCTTTCTTAAGTTGGAACGTAAAGTCCACACTAGAGGCTTAGTAACTACTAGCTAGTTTGTAACTAACTCTGAACTTTATTCCGTTGCACCATTTGTTCGTAAGGCAGAACACAGCTAGTAGGTCGTAAGCTCTCCGTAAAGTAATGCGTAGTCGCATAATATGACGTATAGCCTCGATGATTAAAATGAGTGTAAATGTCAGCATAATCATATATGTCTAAAGAATTGAAGTCTGTCAGGTAAAAGAAGAGCTTATTGATGCAGTTCAATCTGTCTGATATTTTATTCCATCCTTTACTCCTGATCGGAGGCTGCCGTAAATATTTAGTTTATACGTAGAGTTACGCTTCAACTAAGTTTAATGGTGCAACGCAAAAATATTTAGAAGTGCGTAAGTCGTAACTTAGTGTCCATTTACGTCAAAACTAGGCTAAGTTATAACTTACGCACAGCTGGTGCAACCGGCCCCAGGACCAATGAGTTCAAACCCAATAGCCTAATATAAGCAGATGTCCTCAAATAAAAGTTAGTCTCCATAAGGCCGTGTGTCCACCAAAGCGTTTTTAGCCAGCTGAAAACGCTATGCACTCTGCTGAAAACGCCTATCTGTGGGCGCTTGAGAGCATTTTGGCAGCGTTGCGGTTTTTTTCAGTTGAGACACTTTGCTTGTTCCTCCACTGTGATTGGATGGTTGGGTAAAAAGTGACAGTGATGAGCGCTGCGTTTTACCCAAAGTTGAACATTCTTCAACTCTCGGTGACCTGTAAAAAACGCCGAGCGCTCTGCGCTTCAGCGTGAAAAAAATGCTCAGTGCCTCGCTACGCTCATGGCGTTTTAAAAAGCGGCGCTCCCATTGAAAATAATTGAAAAAACATGCCAGCCGCGTGAAAAAAAGCTTTGGTGGACACACGGCCTAAGTCAGCATGTTAAGATATTGTTGTTCGTTACCACGGCAACCACTTCCATGTCCTGGTTTGAACATGAATGCATATGCAGTAAAGTCAGCCACGAAAATAACTTTTTCAGCGTTCATTTTTCACTGCGTATTTTGAGTAAATCCTGACAGTATTCTTTTAATGCCAAAAGAAGCGCAAGCTGTTAGTAAATCTGGCCCCTAGTTGTCCTCTATTAGTAAGTAAAAATGTATATTCTATTTACTTAAAAGAAAGGGTCAAGAGGTTTAGCTGGTGAGTATTGCCCAGACACTGCTGCTAAATGTCATAACTACACCTTTCATTGATAATCATAATTGGTGATGTGTTGGGGTGACAGTGATGTTGTGAATATGTTTGGACCTGCCCTCCATTAGTATCTATTTTACATTTACATTTACATTTATGCATTTGGCAGACGCTTTTATCCAAAGCGACTTACATTGCATTTCAAGGTACACATTTTACATTCTTATCAGTTCTTGCTTTCCCTGGGAATTCATCCATTTTATGAATAAGAACAGAAAATATTTGTACCATCACACACCCATTCAGCTGTGCCAGGTAACATGGGATGCAGTTCTGTTGATTGTGAGTTGTCCAAATGTTGTGTTTGTGCTCTGTGATCTGTGAAGTTTACAAACCACAATTTTTTCAGGCTGCCGTGAATGGCGACACGTCTGTGGGGGAGGGATTGTCAGAGAATGACAGCGGTCTGGAGATTACCAATGAGAACAGCCCACTAACTGCGGCAGAGCCACCTTCACCTTTCTGCCCCAAACAGAACGGAGGCGCAGCCTCACCCGCAGGTACACAGACTCATGTTCTGGGTTCAGCATCTGGGACATTCTGCCAATTACTTCAGAAAGTAACTTAAAACATCATGTCTACAGTAATGCAATTACAATGCAAGTCTATAAGGCAAGACATTTTGGAGGGTTTAATAGAAGATAAGTGAATACAATTTTTTTTAACCCACTTGATTGAATTGACATTTACCGATGTATTTCCTGAGAAATTGAAATCTTTTTTTACATGTAAATACCAGGTATCCTTGTGCATATCATGTGAAAGTTACCATGTTTAGCGACATTACATAATTATGACAGGAATTTAAATATTCGATATAACTTTAGTAAGCAAGTCTATCACACTAGTCTCAAACACGTATGTTTAAGTCTTGTGGCTATACTTTTGGAACAGTTTGTTTTAAAGTTTATCTTGGTGCAGAGCCCTTTTTGCTTGTTTTTACAAAATAATTTTCAATGGTAATCAACAATGTTACAGAGTGTAGGAAATTAGCTTGATTATCTCCTCCATTGTCAAATATTATATTACTATTAGAAATGCTAATTGTTATTATTCAGTACATTTGAATCAATTAAATTAAATGATCACTTAGGTGTCTAAAACGTATAACCAGGTAGGCCTAGGATAAAATAATATCCAGTATATAGAAACTAAAGTGTCTGAATTTTCTTATACTTTGTCATGAACTTTCTTAATCTTTCAGACGAGAGTGTGAACAGCATCAGAAGAAAGAGATCTCGTAAGCGCTCCGACACAGAGGAGGACAGTGCCTGGGATTCCTCCTACAGTGAGGTGAGAATTTACTTAATTTACTTACACATCTGATCTTATCGCACACTGACAGAACGCTTCAATAAGACACATCTATTCCAAAGTCCATTTTACTGCTGTTTCCAGAGACATGGCTGAAATAGGGCAAAAATAGTTGCTTTAGTCCAGGAAATATATATCTATCCATCCATCTTCCTAGCGTTATTCCTGCTCGTTTGCAGGGTCCACTTTACTCACACATTTGCACATTTACACACACATTGCCCTTCCTGACACAGCCCTGCACTAGTGCTGGGACACATTCACACACACACACACACACACAACAATTTGTCATATCCAATCCACCTTAACTGCATGACTTTGGACTGTGGAGGAAACCGGAGCACCCGGAGGAAACCCACGCGGACAAGAAAGGACTCCTGGCTCAGGAACCGGGGACCTTCTTTGCTAAATCAATATATCGTTGAATAACTGAGAAGACAAAACACTCAAAATGTGGTGGTATAATCATATTTGCATAGATTCCTCCATTCATTCACCTCTGCTGTGATAGACTACTTATGCATTTATGGTGATAAAAATACCACATGAAACACGATAACTTACCAATAGGTTGCGTAATTTTAGAGAGCAGGTGCATCATGGAGGCTTTCTGAACAGATGCAGGAAAACACATACATAGAGAGTTGGGTATCACTTCCATGGAACTTCTGTGGATTATCCACATGAGAATTTCAGAACAAAACATGCAGAAGAACACATTGTGCAGCATTCCTGCCGCCCTTTTAAACAAAGACCTAACTGCAAACTGTGTGCATGTGTATGCACGTCTAATTTGTTGTTGTGATACACATATACCCACAACACATTTCACCCTTTAAGATGTTAAGGGCTATCCAGTCTATACTATAAAGACTCCTTAAAATCAGATACATGATGATAAACAGATACGACTGTATTATATATCACTTCTTATCTTTTCTTTTGTGTTTTGGGCTTATCTGCGATTTTCCTATAAACTGATAAAGCTTGTGCATCCAGTGCAAAGAGAAAACAAAGCAAAACATTGAAGATATAGGTCAGATTATGGGAATTTATATAGTTTACAGACTGAGCAGGTGTTGTTGTGTGCATAACCTTGCCTTACCAACCTATTATCAAAATGATCAAATACAGTGTATGGAATTATATTGTGTCTAAAGTATTGATACATGCTACTTTTGTCTTCTCCCATCCTGTAAATACTTGACTATTCCTGTATATAAGTGTAAACAAGCAGCAAACAAAATATACATTTAGAGAGAATTAAAGGTCCCGTTCTTCGTGATCCCATGTTTCAAACTTTAGTTAGTGTGTAATGTTGCTGTTAGAGCATAAATAATATCTGTAAAATTACAAAGCTCAAAGTTCAATGCCAAGCGAGATATTTTATTTAACAGAAGTCGCCTACATCGAACGGCCCGTTTGGACTACATCCCTCTACTTCCTTCTTTAATGACGTCACTAGAACCATTTTTTGACTAACCTCCGCCCACAGGAATGCTCCCTCAACTCTACCGAAATTTGTTTATGTACTTGCCCACTTCTTATAACTTACTGTGTTTACTCAGCTCTTACGGTGATTTTCTGAAGTAAAACTGACGCTTCATCTTTTGTGTGATGTACAATAAACTTTATTAAACTCATCAGTATATGTTTGATCATCATTCAGACAGCAGACTTGTAGGCTATTAATAAATAATGGATACATACAAGCAGATGACAAATACGTTATAATAACCGTAATTAAACTACTAAACTATACCTGTTTCATCTCTATACAGCACTCTGACTCTGTAGGCATTATTGTCCGACTCGAAATGAACACCGTTACTGAGAGTTTGTGATATTATCATCATTCCGTGAGATGAAATTGTCCTGAGAGACTGAGCGCGAGCTCATGAAGCTCCGCCCCCTGGGTCGTCCAGCAGCAGCTTATTTGCATTTAAAGGGCACACACTAAAACAGCGCATTTTTCTGAGCCCCAAAAAATGACAATTTAAACATGCTGTAAAAAATGATCTGTTGGGTATTTTGAGCTGAAACTTCACATACACACTCTGGGGACATCAGAGACTTATTTTACATCTTGTGAAAAGGGGCATAATACGGGACCTTTAAAGTAAATAATCATTATAAATAATCATATTCATTTAGTTTCAGCAATGTAATATTATAATCTAATATCTGACATTAGCCACCCTGCACTCTAGATTTTAGTGGCCATTGAAAAACCCATACGAGTTGACCGCTAATCATTATTTTTATAAAATGTACCTATAAATATGGTACAGTACTAGGACATATGGATCAGCTTATTGTTACGGGATTATGGTTTCAGGAAAAGGCTGACATTGGGTCTGGTTGTGAGACGGGTCTGCGGCAAAGGCCTCGTCCCAGGACTATTTTCCAGGCAGGACTGACAGCTCACAGTAAACCCTGCAACAGAGAGAGGGGACATAGTAAACAGGATCACAGCAGCATGGTAATGCTCACATTCACACACACAAAGCTGCTTTATGCTTTAAGTGAAGTTTTGTCTGTCAGACACTGAAATCCAGGCTGACGAACAGAGATCACCCTCACGACAGATTAAAGCTGTCATGCCACTGTCAGCTCCTCACTCTTAACTCAACACCTTTAAGTGGAGCTGTCTATCACTGTGTATTTATGCTCTCACACATTTGAAGTTGCCTGTACCCAGCCAATCAAAACAGTGGTCATGACACACACACCCCCCGCCCCCCATTTTTCCCCGATAAGTCTTTTTTCGTGGTTGTTTTGTCTGTGTTGTGTCTGTGTGCAAAGACAAAAAAGTGCAGTAAAATGACATTAATTAAATCTCAGACCGATTAATTAGCTGTTGTTACTCCACCACCTACATGACGACAGAATCAGCAAGGTTTGAACGATGGATGTGCCACAGTTACTACAGTTATTTAAAACAGTCATCTCCAACAATGTATTGTACTATGATAGTTAAGCAGGGAGTTATGATACTGGTATTGTACAGGAAACACTCATCTGGTAGACCATCTTGGTTAAGGTTCCTGCTGGCAAAAACAAGTCATGACCAGAAACCAGCTACCATGTTCCAGAACACGGCTATCCTAAGTGATTATTCCAGATTAAATTCAACTTAAGCTGTGTTGACATCACTGTGGCATGCCGTCAGTCACCACAGAAAATCATTTCGAACTGCCTCACAATTTGTAAAAACACACACAAAAACGTGTTGGCAGAAATGTTGTTGCACTAGACGTCTGTGAGGGCAGCAGGTTGTACATTTGCCCCTAATTTTCTACTGTACCTATCATTGCAATATTTTTTATTGTTATTATTTTTTTGTTTTGTTTTTGTTTTGCTTTGACTAAAGGTTGAAATTGTGTGTGTCTGTAGGTTTCTAGTGTTCCTGAGGGTCCCATACTGGAGCTCATGGAACAGGACTCTAAAGACTCTGCACAGAGCAGCGCCACATCCACCTCGACTACTGACACAGCCAGACAACCTGAGTACAAGGTACCAGGAAATCACACACACACACACACACACACACACACAAATTCACAATCCACCTATCCTGTCATGTCCCGTTCCTCTTTATGTTAATGCACAAACAATCCACAAGTACCAATATTTGTCCACCTGCCTTCAAAATGTAACAGTAGCCTCACAGAACGGCTCCGTTTGAATGT
Organism: Abramis brama; assembly: GCF_963993115.1. Classification (NCBI taxonomy): domain Eukaryota; kingdom Metazoa; phylum Chordata; class Actinopteri; order Cypriniformes; family Leuciscidae; genus Abramis; species Abramis brama. Next base: position 15,255,492 of record NC_139984.1, on the reverse strand, counting down.
GAAGATAACAGCCTTTGTGCTTGTGGTGTATCCTCTCCTTTGCGTGTCACTAAGCCAGGCAGCTGCGCGTTTAGAGAGCACTGATGACCAAGACAAAGAGACGGTGAAGGTCTTGAATGGGGGTTTTGTGGGTTATAGCATCTTCTAAGTCACTGTTGAGCACAGACTCATAAATACTCACTGACACTCGCACAGGTGAGGAACAACAGCGCTGTTGAAATGGTCCTGACTGATTGAGAGTCGTGCTCAGACAAGCTCAGTGTCAGAGGTTTTGCGTGTGTCTCAGCCCATGCTCAATCCAGCTCTCTGATTGCTACAGAGCATTTGATTGTCCTTCTTTGTGTAACTGGATCAAAGAAATCTGTGCAGTGAGAAGGTTAATTGTCCATCTTATTTAAAAGGATAATTCTCCAAGAAATTATAATCTACTAGTCGAAGCCTGCATGATTTTTCTTTTTTCTGTGGAGCACAAAAGCAGGCTGGATGGGAACAAAACGGACCAAATAACAACATAAAACTAGGACATACTGAAGAATCTCAAATCTTCAGATTTAAAAATGTAAAATAAATTTAAATTGACTTTAAAGCCATAATTCACTGAAATCTGTGTCTGTGTACTTTTCAAATCTAATGCGGGTTTGAGTGAGTGTGAAAATGTTAATTTATGGTCAACCATGTCTAATTTTCGCATATTTCCTCCTCAGGATAATAAAGGCTTTGGTATTGGAGAGTTAGTCTGGGGCAAGATAAAGGGCTTTTCTTGGTGGCCCGGGATGGTGGTGCCCTGGAGAGCGACAGGGAAGAGGCAGGCATCCCACGGCATGCGCTGGCTGCAGTGGTTTGGAGATGGAAAATTCTCAGAGGTAACAAACAAAATGAAGGGTTTCAGAATACCACAACTTCAGTAGTTGATACTAATAGCAGTGAAATTTCGATCTCAATTTCAATAGCACAGCAAAAAATGATATTAAACATACTCTTTTATTTTAAATGTTAAATATTGATGTAAATATTATCAGTATTAAAATAATGGTATAAACTTTGCTTCAAGTTTTTCCAAGCAATTATTCAAGTAAACAGTCAGTAACAAAATCAAGCAAGCAAAAGAAATAAATAAAAAGCGCTTTCAAGTAACTAACATCAATATCAATTCAATTCAAGTAAACATTCAGAAAAAAAAAGATCTAAAGAAAAATAAAAAATACTTATCATGGTTAAACATAATAACTTGTTTACAGCATCTTCTACAAAATTCAAAGAAAACAAACACCTGTTTTTCCAGGAGATTGCCATAATTTTCACGGCCACTGGCTCAATTTTGCTTAAATAAAGTACTGCTGACCGTGGTGACATCACTTGAATGCCATATTGAATTGGTAATACTGATACTGTAGGAAAACTGGTATTGTGACATTGTTTTATCCTTTTGATATGATCCTGAATTACTGGTACCTCTGATATCATTAGTTGAAAGCTGTGTACTTTTCTATTGAAATTGAAAGCTATCAATTTTAACATTTATTAGGCTTTAAAAAATATTACAACTTTTAATTTAAGTGAACTTAAAACAATCCTCACATAAACCCATCATAAAAAATGTCATATTTACCTGTGCCCTTCAATATATCAGGGCTCATTTTTTGGCTCAGTCAGACCGGTTCAGATTTTTACTTGCCCTGTCAAAATGCACAAACAGTTATTATTTTCCTTGTTTTTGACACATGTAGTAACCTTGTAAACAGTGCATATTCAGGTAGGTCTAACAGATAATAACAGAAATTTAATAAAGTTATCAAACACTTCACAGTCTTCACTGCATAAATTATAAATTCAATATAGATTAATCCTTATTAAAGCTACAAATGTTATTCAGTCAAGAGTAGTGTGCGATTTTCTCTTTTTCTTTTGTTCTTTTATTATTCTAATGACAGACAGCAACAGATTTATTAGGCCGCTGTCACTTTAAGACCTGCCGCACATGACATGGATTACCTGATTCGCATCCCATTCTCTCACAACTCTTTACATTATTTTAAGACTTCATTTAACTCATTTCACACTGTGTTTGCAAGGATATTCGACAAAACTAGCATTTTGGTATAATTTTGTGTGATTTTGTCCATTCAAGTGCTGTCTTAAGTGGCTTTTTCTTGTGTGTTTCACAGAAACACTGCATTGCATTCTCTTTTTCTCATACTGCACTGCATTCTCTTTTGTGCCTTATCATGCTTAAATGGCTTGAATGGTTTTAAAGTATTTGCATGGATAAAATCATGAACATATATTGTAACGCTAGCCAAAGGATGACGGGAAAAAAGCGGGTGCTGCCTTAATTGCGTTAAATATTTTTAACGCGTTAAACTGAAAAAATTAATCACATGCGTTAATGCGTTTTACAGCACTAATATATATAGTGTATTACATATACAATTAAATTATTAACTTAACATGCACACACACAAATGCTTGCCCTGAGCCCTGGTTACTTTCTGACCCTGGTGTCATGTGTATCTTGCAGGTGTCTGCTGACAAACTTGATTCCATCACAGCCTTCCCGAAGTTTTTCAACCAGTCATCCTACACCAAACTGGCTTCCTACCGTCGAGCAATCTTCCAGTCCCTGGAGGTGAGAGCAGAGAGCAGTCTGTGTTCATTGTTTTATAGCACTATTTTCTCCTATGGGGAATTAGCTGCAACATCTGTAGTTCACTTAATAGAAGACAATTATACAAAAATATGCACCTGTTCTGAATTCTGGGAGCTTGGACTTTACTTTTACATAATGCAGTGTGTATGTGTTTATGTGTGAGATAAATAGGAGACTGGGAAAACACTCATCTAGAAAGTCTGGAATTCCCCAGATCTTCCTTAATTATCTCTCTGTGAATCGTACCTCCTAACAAACTTAACAGAAGCATCCAAGCCCAGACATGCACCAGAATGACAGGACTGGCTACACTTTCTCTCTCTCTCTCTCTCTCTCTCTCTCTCTCTCTCTCTCTCTCTCTCTCTCTCTCTCTCTCTCTCTCTCTGTTTTTGTACCCCACTCTTTTGCAGTCTCTATACAGCATGATTAATATCTGCAATTTGTCTTTATTTCTACTGAGAGGATAGTCTTTCTGAATACATGTTATTTTAGACACAGTATGCATAGTTGGTTTTATTCCACCTGAGACATTTGTTTCCAGGATGGTTTCTGTTTTCTTACAGTTAATCTGACATACTGCTTTCCCACTATCTGCGTGTCCTCAGGTGGCTAGTATACGGGCAGAGAAGACTTTTCCTCCGAGTGAGTCAGACAGTCTTGAAGAACAGATAAAGCCCATGCTTGACTGGGCTCATGGTGGCTTTATGCCCAAAGGCCAGGAGGGCCTGAAACCCAGAGAGAACGCGGGTGAGTACACGTCGTCACCGTGAAAGCATCTCAGATCTCACACTCAATCCATGCAGTTGTAAAAAAATACTTGAGTAAAAGCTCTTAACTTGGGGTTAAATAAGATGCAGACAAAGGCTTATGACTGTAGGTGGTGACCACAATTTAAAATGCATTAATATTATTGAATGGCATTACAAAATATTATTCCATGTAATTTTAATGAAATAATGTAGCACCATGGCTACAATTTTGATTCACCAATAATACAATTCTGGCTGTTACCAATAAGTCAATAAATATTTTTGTTATGGCCTCTAACTGATAAATTGCAAATATTAAAATACTAAAATGCATTTTTTAGCTGTTTTTACTAAAAGCAACTTGCACTGGCATATCTTAAAAAACATTGTTTTGTCTCAAGATGCACACCAGTAATGGAATGTTTTTTTCTAAGGCACGTTTGAACTAACTAATCCTGGCTTAATCTAAGCCCTGTTTGTGAAACCAGGCCATAGTCGACTAGAACTTGACTCAACAAAAACAGGACAAGATTGACTAAATATGATGGAAACTAAAAAGTATATTTTACACAGGACTAAGACTAAATGTAAAAATAGCTGACAAAATTAATTCAGTAAAAATATTCCCTTTACAGCAACTAAATACAACTGAACATACAAACTGAACAAAACATTAAAATAAATGGGTGACTTGAACCACCACAAGACATGAAAAGACAAACTCTTAAAACCGCACTTAAAACCGTTACAGCAGTTTCTACAGAAAGCCCTACAGACTGAGTTTCTACTGGCAGAATTTCAAGCATTGCCATCTTGTCATAGAAAATGTTAGCAACAGGAAAGTAATGTAACTTGTTGGTCAAGTTTTTCTCAAAGCTGTTATTACAAGGGAATGTTATGAATTAATTTGTAGTCTCACACTGTAGTTGAGTTCCAAGACGGCGACTTAACGAACAATCCCTTTTTTTTTTTGTTACCCCACACACATAGCAGAATATATCTGCAAAATCAAAAATGGATATTCAGTAACAAAACGACTTGATTATTTGTATTAGTTATATTATATTATTATATATTAACTGCTTTAAAAACTCTAATAAATTAATATAGTTATCATTTGTGTATTTTTTTTTTATTTTATTTTTTTTACATTTTCGGCCCTGATTCTGTGGAAAATGTGTTAAATAGAGCTGAGACGTCTATTATGAAAGCAAAATTATTAAACAAATAAAACGAAATGTGTGGAACTTTGTGAACAAAGGGTGTTCAAATTTTGTGTAAATCTGTGGCCGTAAAGTATTTGTGGTATTGCTTAAAAATCAAGTTGCAGGGCCCTCAGGCATCAGGGCTCAGTCAGGTAATAGCAGGTTACACTCTCACACTTACCAGCTTAGTGTGTCAGATCATAGACCTCTGTTCCGGATTCATTAGAGCTTGTTCATCATATTTAAAGGGCACCTATTATGCAAAATTCACTTTTACATGGTGTTTGAACATAAATGTGTGTTGGCAGTGTGTGAGCAAAACCACCCTAGAATGATAAAAATCCACCCAGTGTTTTTTTTACAATCTCAATAAATCATAAGCACTGTCTCAGAATGAGCTGTTCTCAGATTCGGTGCAATGTGACGCAGAATTGCGCAGGCCCCTCCCACGACTGTTGATTGACACTTCAGTTTGAGCCCAGACCCGCCCTGAGTGAGCTGGACACAGAGTCCGCCATTGTTCGACGCTTGAGCAGCTGTAGACAAGAATGTCTCCTAAGCGATTGAGGTGTGTTGTTGATGGATGTAAGAATGAACATATCAGTCTTCATTTACTCCCGTTGTTACTCGAGGATGGATCTGTACTGTTTGTGATCAAGCTTACACTCTCCGGAGCAACAGGCCTAACGTGACTGGACACGGAAGAAATGAAAGTGCGAGCGCGCTCTTTATGACAGCTCTTCGAGTCATTTTACGGATATAAGGTTTACCAGTTTATTTAGCACCCACTGAAAAGGTGTGTATATTTGTTTACTGTTAGTTGTAACGAGTGTTTTGTGTACTTCGCTGTGTATGTTGGTGATAATGAAAGGGAGAGAGAGAGAGAGAGAGAGTTTATGGATAAGACTTTAATGCACACTTCTTATACTATGTTTATTCAGCTCTTACAGTGATTCTCTGGAGTAAAACTAACGCTCATCTTTTGTGTGATGTACAATAAACTTCACTGAACTCGTCAGTATATTTTGGTCATCATTCGGACGGGTTTTGCTACAGCAGGCTTGTATTAGTGGATAAAAGCAGATGACAAATAAGTTATAACCATAATTAAACTAAACTATACCTGTTCTATGTCCATACAGCATATATTCTCTGGCTGTCTGTGGGCATTATTGTCCTACTCTGAGTCGAAATGAACACCGCAACTGAGAGTTTCTGTTCTGATATTATCAGATGAGATTGTCCTGACTGAAGCGCGAGCTCGTGAGGCTCCGCCCCCTGGGCCGGCAGCAGCAGTTAATTTGCATTTAAAGGGCACACACTAAAACAGCCCGTTTTTCTGAGCCCCAAAAAATTACAATTTAAACATGCTGTAAAAAATCTGTTGGGTATTTTGAGCTAAAACTTCACATACATACTCTGGGGACATCAGAGACTTACGGAGCCCCTAAAGGGACGTGGTGGTGGAAAATATTTTTAGGATTTTTTTTTCCAAATCTTTTGCGTTCCCTCGCAAAACTTTTGCGTTCCCCCGAGAAACTTTGCGTTCCCACGCAAAACTTTTGCGTTCCCTCGCAAAGATATTTGTGTTCCCACGCAAAACTTGTGCGTTCCCCCGAGAAACTTTGCGTTCCCTTGCAAATAACTCTGAGGGAACGCAAAGTTTCTCGGGGGAACGCAAAAGTTTTGCGAGGGAACGCAAAAGATTTTAAAAAAAAAAATCTCCCAACCTAAAATTTTTTCCACCACCACATCCCTTTAGGGCAGGGGTGTCCAAACTCAGTCCTGGAGGGCCACTGTCCTGCAGAGTTTAGCTCCAACCCCAATTAAACACACCTGAACCAGATAATCAGACCTTGATTATCTGATTCAGGTGTGTTTAATTGGGGTTGGAGCTAAACTCTGCAGGACAGTGGCCCTCCAGGACTGAGTTTGGACACCCCTGCTTTAGGGGCTCCGTAGAGACTTATTTTACATCTTGTGAAAAGAGTCATAATAGGTGCCCTTTAAATCTCCGATACCTTAGGTTTTCAGGAGAGCAACTTTGGTTTCAGAGGGTTTCAGTGTTTTCAGAATTGAAGCTGTCAACTTTTTCAAGTACATTATTTATCTTTCCCTTTCATCTGGGAAAAACTGTGAGTAATAGATCAGTTCAGTGAGTTTCCCAGGCATATTTATATGTGCGGTTAAAATGTCTTACTTTCCTGCTGACATCACATTAACCAAAAGCAACATTCACAACATTCACAGTCCCTGTCAGAGACCCACAACATAAGTTGAGCTGGGGCAGTCATTTGTTTGCAAGGTTTAGTGTGTCTGGTCTCCTCTCATTTAAACATGTGTATCAGGTCCTTTAATATCTTTCTTAAACCTTCTGTTTAAAACATATCTAACATATCAATCATTTTTTGAATTTGTACCATTGTGTTTTCATATAGTTGATACTGGGCCGTAAAACCTAAGGGTACTTGAATTTGAGTTTACAGATGTATTTGAGTTTAGAACCAAGACACTGAAAATGATTTTTTAAACCACTGCAGAGATGAGCAAGCAGAAGTCTCTTGTACTGTGGTCTTAACAGTGGGATCAGAAAGAGGAAATAGCCTATCTAATTACTTTACGATTTGTAGACTGTTGGCTTTTTCCCACAGCGATTGCAGATGTGGAACAAAACAGCTTTCTGTCTGCATGTTAATGGCTGTATTTCTCTTGGTAAATTTCTCAATGTTTTTGTCTAAATTGTCATAAAGTAATTCAATTAACCTGTCTGGACACAATAACTGATTAATGATTTATGATCATTAATAAATGTTTTTAATATTTTATATTTAAATCAGCACAAATAATTAAATAATCTATAGTTTGCACTAATTTAATAATATATATTATTTATTATATTAATATAATATTTTTCTGGCAGTTTAAATTAACAGTTTAAAAGTCATTGTTACCAAAAAATTCTTTATTTATTTTATGAATAAATGCTGTAGTGATGTGGTCATTCTTGATAATAACTAGCTGCTAAAGTAGTTCTCACAGTACGAATGCAAGTTGTTTCATTATCTAAGTGCCTGATCTATGAAATATAAATGTAGTTACACACAGTATTCACAATGTGTGAGCATGTTTGATTGTAACAGTAAGTAATATTAGTGCACCTGTGTCTCTTCCAGCTGAGTATTGTGTTTTTCCCATGGCCTCAGAGAGCTCAGTGCTGCAGGACTCCAGCCCTCCGGAGTTCCCCCCCTCTGCTAAAAAAGCTCGACTCAGCCTCTGTAAGGCCAAGCCTGGCACTGAGGACGTCTACAGTAGAGGTTAGAGCTTACACTAAGGATGCACTCCAAATGGGATGTTCATCCAAAAATGGCATTTCTGTCATCATTTACTCATCCCATAAGTCTCTTCTGAACACAGATTTGTATCAAACCTGAAAGATTTCTGTTAAAGTCTAGGGCCTCGTTTACACTGCAGGTCTTGATGCCCAATTCTAATTTGTTGCCTATATCCGATTTTTTTGACCGTCCGTTTACACGTCCTTTCAATTGTGACCCATATCCGATTCATGTGTTTACACTTGACATGCTATCTGAAACATCGCGCATGCTTAAATGGGGTTCTTGCACAGATGGACGAACGCGAAATATGCTTGATGCTAGCTTTGTGATAAATGCGAACTTCGCCAAACATCATCGTGATTGTGAGGCGGAAGAGGATGAAAAGTTCCATCATTGCAGCCTGCGCATATGCTTCAGTTATTGTGTGCGAGAGAGATCAGGACTGGTGGGACCATAATATATTGGGTTTAAATATTGGCTTTAACGAGGAGCAGTGGGTCCGAAATTTTAGGATGAGCAAGCCAACCTTTGATATGTTGTGTCAACGTTTGTCCACATTCCTCTCCTACGACAACACAACGTTTTGTGGGCCATCCGTCCCTTTGCAGATACGCGTCAGGTTTTGTCTCGTCATTAAACCGCGGAGATAGCCTTATGCCTCAGAAAATCTGATCTGCCTGTTCACATGACATTCGCATTTGCACATATCTGATTTATTTCCACATATGAACGAGGCCTGAAACCGATCTCGAAATATCCGTATGCATGCGTTTTTTTCCTGTTTACACGGTCATAGAACACATCCGATCTGTGTCACATAATATGAGCAAAAAAACGGAATTGGGTCACATTTCACTGACAGTGTAAACGAGGCCTAGGTAATCAAACCATATGGGTTTGGAACAACATGTTTTGGTGAACTAACCCTTGAAATGATACAGATACTTAATTGATGTCTAAATGGCCAAATTATGGTAAATCTTGTGTGACAAGATTAACAGTGAATTCTATGAGCTCCTTTACACAGTATAAAATATCAACATTTTGTTATTTTTTTCAAAATGTATCTTTTTTTCCCCCATTGAAATTCTGAACAATTGATTCAGGCATATAAATAATTAAAATATAGTATTGTGTTTTGTGTGCATAGTTTTTGTACCAAAACTTTGATATTTTATACTGTGTATAAATATACTTGTATACTGTACAATTTAGTAGCATTGGACTTGATGTGAACAAGACATCATTGAGCTTTAACTCTTATAATGTGTTTGAATTTCCAACTTGTTGCTCATGACTGCCATTTCATCTGCTTTTCAGAACAAATGGTCCATGAAGTTTTGAAGAATCACAGAAGTATTGAAGGTGTGTAGAGTTGCAACATGTTACAAGCCCTGCATTCACCCATTAAAACACATAAGGATCCATTAACAAAGAAGACGTTTTTTTCTTCTAAAAAAAGCCAGGTCTAGAGATGCATTTTTTTAAGTTGAACCACATTTAACTTTTTACAATGCCGTATCATGTTCAAGGCACTGCAGAAATGCATGTTTACACAGAAACAATGGAAAAGAAGTGCAGTGAAATGCGAAAACATGTTCTGTGTGAACGGCCCCTAACAGCATTGGAGCCATGGCCTTGTATAAAATACTTTTTATTTTTAGCAAATGTATTTTTGCATGTGTCAGTACAAATATTTATATTTTTCTTATGGATGCACAATATATCAGTACCACATTGATTTTAAATTTCAGATATATAATTGTCCATGCTAATTTCCTCTATTTTTACATTTAGATTTCCTTGGCCGTCATCTGTCACTCACTTAAAGTAAACTTTTAAAAACACAGAACATTTAATAACACTGTGTAATGTAATTTTTAGCCAATCAATATCCAAATATTCATTTTTCATACTGCACATTATAATGTTGTGATGCCTAATTTCATTTGCAGCTTTTAAAATGACAGATTTTAGTTTTTTAAGTTCTAATGTTTTTTTGTGTGTGACAAATGTGTATACAATTTTAATAATCAACCATTTTACCAATAACATGAAAATAAGTATTATTTGTAAATAATTCACTGGGTTTTTAATTTGCAGTTATAGCTGGAAAATATATAGCTACAATGTAACTTCATCACAGTTATATTTATAAACATACATTTGCGGGAAAGTGATGGCAAACTATTGGATACAGTATACATTTATGCAGATGCTTTTATCCAAAGCAACTTACAAAAGAGGAATAAAATGCAGTTTGTAAAAGAGCCGACAATATTTGTGATATACAATACCATGTTTAGTAGGACAACTACATTAGGAAGCAAACTAGAGAGGAGGAGAACTGCAGAGAAGAAAAACGCTTCTCATTGGTTAATCATTTTCAGCCCATTCTTACATTCTTATGGTTCCAAGAATAAGTTACTCTGGTATTTTGACTCAGCCACCTCAATATGTTTGCTTCCCTGTTTCAGAGTTCTGCCTCTCTTGTGGAAAGATGAGAGTGGCGACCTTCCACCCGCTGTTTGAAGGAGGCCTTTGCCTAACATGCAAGGTAAGAGTTGACCTTGTTCTCCACATTCTCAAAACAGAACACAGCACAACTTGAGAGTCTGGGAACATGGTTCTCCAACACGCGCTGACATGATTGCTCCTAAAATTGTCAAACAATAGCACTCGATCCTAACACCTGGACACCAGTGTTGTATCTATCGATTACCTTAGGGGGACAAAGTGCCACGGATCAGTTCCATCATCGCTGCATTATCCTATTACACTATTTGCAGCAACACGATACATTGCTGCAAACAGGGACTCTGTTTGTAGAAGGCTTAGCTATTTAAGTTATTTACACATGTTTTTATTTGTGAATGTGTCAGGATGTTTATTTAGAGATCTCCTACATGTACGATGACGATGGCTACCAGTCGTACTGCACCGTGTGCTGTGGCGGCAGAGAGGTGCTGCTCTGTGGAAACGCCAACTGCTGCAGGTACGAAACTCATGCTTCTCACAAACTCATTTTTGTCCCGCAATCTCTCACTCAATCTCGCATTTCATTCCATTCTTGGAATTTTGTCACACTTCACTTCCATAACCGCCCCCAAACCAGTGTTCATCTGTGTATATTGATAACTTACAAGCTCAAACAAGTTCAAAGTTTGGGGGTCATCCTTGACAGTACTCTATCATTCGAAGCACATTTAAACAGTGTCATTCACTCTGCATATTTCCACATACTTAATATAAACCAAGTTTGTCTGTCTCTCATAGTAAAGAGCACTGCGATTCTTGTTCATGCTTTAGTCACTTCCTGTATTGATTACTGTAACGCTCTTTTTCATGGACTGCCTTCAAAGCTTCTCTACAAACTCCAGCTAGTACAGAACTCCGCTGCTTGAATTATCTGCAGAACTCCTCTACCTGAACACATTACTCTTATACTACAACACTTGCAGTGGCTCTTGGTTAATTATCATATTGATTTTAAAATTCTTCTTAATTACAAGCCACTCAATAATCTTGCCCCTTCATACTTATCTGACCTTCTTCACATCTACACTCCTACTTGTACTTTAAGATCATCTTCTGCACTCACTCTTATTCTTCCTCAAACTCGCACTACTTCTATGAGGTCCCGAGCCTTTTGTCATGCAATTCCTTATTTATGGAACTTTTGCAAAACAGTGAAAGTCTTCGTGTTTTTAAATCTCACCTTAAGACCCATCTTTTTAGGCAGGCTTTTATGTGATTACTTTTATTACTTTAATACTTGTATCCAGGCTGTAATAATGAGTATTTGTTTAATGTTGATTGTTTTATTGTGTTTGTAAGGCGCCTATAAATAAAATGTATAATAATAATAGTAACATTTTTCACTAGGGTAGTCAGTACACCTTCATCACAACCCAAGTTGAATTTAAATCACTTGACAATGTAAAATTACATTTAAAACAAATATGTGAATTAATGTCAAATATAAGAACACGACAGCAATAAAAACATTATTTTGTGTAGTTTTTACTCATAATCTAGTTATAATCATAATTACTCTGTGATGTTGAGGTGCTGTACTTTGTATTGTATTTTTGCATTTCTTTAATACAATTTTTACAGTTTTTTTTTAAGCCCTGGCTCTTCAAATTCAGGTCAGGCCACTCAAATAAAATGCATTGTTTAAAAGTGCCACAGTTTCACCCTACAAATGGCTTACATATTAAACTCATAGTAGAAAAAGGTACACTTCACCTTTAACACTGTCGGTTTCATTTGCCTTTTTAAAGGCTGTCTTTGATCAGTGTCTTTGCCCGCAGGTGTTTCTGTGTGGACTGTCTGGATATATTAGTGGGAGCAGGAGCGGCCAACAGTGCCCGTGATCTGGACCCATGGCGCTGCTACATGTGTCAACCGCTGCAACAGTACGGTGTGTTAAAGAAACGCCACGACTGGAGCCTGAAACTACAAGAGTTCTTCGTCAATGACAATGGACAGGAGTTTGTGAGTCTCACGTTAACTTTTACAGAGAGGGAAATTCTCTGTTTGCAAAGCTGTTTAACTATACGACATATTTACTTTCTTTTCTTCCAGGAAAGTCCAAAAAGTTACCCTGCAGTCCCAGCAGAGCAGAGACGTCCAATCAGAGTCCTTTCACTGTTTGATGGCATTGCGACAGGTCAATATGATGTTTCTTTAGATTCTATATTCACCTTTTCTGGGGAAATTTACACCATCAGTGATTCACAGATGTCAATAATTTGTATAATATGTGACTACCTGATAAAATATTTTTAAATTACAAGATTTTTCCTTAACCAGGTCTAGAAATAATGCTTTTAAAATTAGGATTCGTCATATATTTGTCATATATAACTCTGGTTCTTCAAAAAGGGGGTGAATTAAAATAAGGATATCTTGAGTTTTACATGTTTTAGTTTATTTTAAATCTATCTATCTATCTATCTATCTATCTATCTATCTATCTATCTATCTATCTATCTATCTATCTATCTATCTATCTATCTATCTATCTATCTTTCTGTCTGTCTGTCTGTCTGTCTGTCTGTGAGACTTTCGAAGTACATAAAGTTGTGTGTTGTGTGGCCAGAACTATGGACACTAATGATTATGATTATTGGAATTTAAAGTTACTATGAATGTTTTAATGTTAATTTGCAGGTTATCTGGTGCTTCGGGACTTGGGCTTCAATGTTGATTTGTACATTGCATCAGAAATATGTGAGGACTCAATTTCAGTGGGAGCTGTCCGGCATGAAGGAAAAATCCAGTATGTGCATGATGTTCGCAACATCACCAGAAAAAATGTGAGTTGACAGTTTTCTGGCTGCTATATTTGACGTTTTCACTGTAGATAATTTAATGATTTTTTAGGTCTTTTATGGCTGTTTCTACATAATCAGCTTTCATATTAACCTAGTAAGACTCAGACCTTCAGCTGCTTCATTTGACTCTGAATGTGTATAGACCGATCGGCGCCGTCACATGCTACACAGGCTACACGCACCTGGCCCAAGGTTATTTGTTTAGTAGCATGTGGCTTGTTTCAACAGCACTTGATAAGGGTAATGGCCTCACCTGAGTCTGGTCTTTGTCGTCACTCCTCCAAGTTTCTGTTTGGCTTCTATTATTTTTCCACCTCACATTCAAATGCTCAGACACACACAGAGAGCTGCAAGTTGTCTTAAGCCTCAGTGACGGAACACAAAGGCGCTTTCTCCCTTCCTAAATCCCCTCTCCTCAATTCATCCATTCACCCCCTCACCCTCCCATTCAATCACTCATTCACTCACCCATTGTTGTTGCGAGGCTGGATTGGGCGGGATCGCAGAGAGGGATGCATGAAAGGGCTCTTGTCGCAGAAGAAAAGAGAGAAGGGATATATTGGAGGGTGGTTTTGGGGCCCTGGGCTGGGTTATTTATGAAACACTGAAAGAATGAGAAGGCCTGAAAAGAGTCCAGCTGCAGATATGCTCTCGCACTGGCACATGCAGACGTGCCAAGGATAAAGACGTATACACGCCATTCCCAGTTTCCTTTAGCAGAACATCTGGAATGCCTAATTAAATGGCATTTAAGACCCCAGTGACCGGATATTACACCAAATTACTCGGATGTGGTCAGGGAGTTTCCTTATCAACTCACGCTAACTTTGGCTAACATTCTAGCAGGGTTCTCCCAAAGTTATGAACAAACTTTCTTCAAATGTCATTAATAGAAAGTTTGTTCAAAGTTATCTGGTTTTTAATAATGTTCTTAAAACGTTAGCACACAAATGTTATGTATACATTGTTCATGGAAGGTTTTTTCTGAAACATTTTAGTTGGAAGTTCATCTAACTTTTTTTTATTGTAAACTTGTTTAAGGATATTCAAAGAACATTAAAAAGTAACGCTTCTATTATGTTTGCAAAATTATCGAAAGGAATGTTTCCTTAAAGTTTGCATAACCTAGAAAAAACATTTAAACATTTAGAAAACTGGACGTTTTGAATGTTCAGAGAACATTCAGTTATAACATTTTCATAATATTAATATGAACATTAGCAAAAAGTTCTTAGAACATATTTTTTGTTAGCTGGGATTAGAGTGCAAAAGTCATGATCCTTGATTCAAAATCCCTTTCATTTTCTTCATGGGGGATTGATTTTTAATGATAACTTATTAACTGTTAAAAAAGACTTACTGTGAGCTACAAGGAATTCCTGGTGAAAAACTACATTAGCCATGATTCTGCAAATATATATATATATATATATATATATATATATAGCATTGTATTTGTTTCCATCATTAAATCCGTTAAGTACACAGTTTTATACCTTTCTTTTTGTCTGATTTTCAAATAAGTTTTTGCTTCAAATCAAAGTTTTGTAATGTGATTCATCTCGTAACTGTTTGGTTTGGTCCATGGCTTATAACTTTAACAACGGCTTTTTTTTAATCCTTATGGGAAAACTGCATATGGATGAAAAACTGAAAAAAGGAAGTTGCACTGTATAATAAAACATCTGGAAACAAACTAATGGATCTTCAGAGTTCCTGAGGTGAATGTGCCGTGTAGCTGTGCTAACACTAGATGGTGCTGTTCTGTTGCTCAGATTGCTGAATGGGGGCCCTTTGACTTGGTGATTGGTGGAAGTCCCTGTAATGACCTTTCAATTGTCAACCCTGCTAGGAAAGGCCTGTACGGTAAGACATTAAAACTTATGAATATTATTAAGGTTATCTTTCATCCTCCCACACAAACCCCTTGTAGATTCTATCATTTTTTATGATAACATGCTGTTTTATGTCACATGCTGAAATATTTTTGTGGTGTATTTACAATCCAATCTATGGCAGTGTGTTTTTATTAAAAAGTGTTTTATGTTAAAGTCATCATGTTTTGTGCTATGGACATGAATCCATACATCCATCCATTCTCCAAACTGCTTATCCCTTGTAGGGTTGTGAGACGGACATGAATAATATCTCAAATTATGCAGCCTGTTAAGTGCAGTTGTGCTATTATTTTCTAAGCCATCACACATATAATTTTAGCCCGGTGGACGATGAATGAGAAAACTGACTTAGACTAACATAAGACGCTTTTCCACCATCGGGCCAAACCATTCTTGTTGCTTAACTGTTAAATTATGTGCCGGTCCGGCCCAGCCGGTAAGGATATGGTTTAATTTTCCACTGTGTAAGAGTTTACAGAGGCTTGAGATTCAAATAGCAACCACGTTATGGAGGATGACCAGATATTTCTATTGTGATAGAACAATAGAAATAGCATGTTGAGCCAGGTACAGAGAAACTGGTGGTCGGACACCAGACAAGTGACCAATCCTGACTGGCAACGTCACTACACGCTGAGCTCAAGTGGAAATATAAGCGTAACCGTTCCTTACCGTTCTTAGAACCGTTTGGCCTGATGGTGGTACAGCGGCTATTGTAAATATGTAAGACTTTATTTTTTATTATGTTTCCTTTATTATATTGTGTTTAGAGGGGACTGGGCGCCTGTTTTTTGAGTTCTACCGTCTTTTGAGTGAAGCAAAACCAAAGGAAGGGGAAGACCGACCTTTCTTCTGGATGTTTGAGAATGTGGTCGCCATGAGCGTCAACGATAAGAGAGACATCTCACGATTCCTGGAGGTTTGAGTTTCTTCATGGCTGTTGTTGTTGGAGATGAATTGATCTGGTAGTTTCTCATTTCAATTTGTTTGTGTGTATCTCTAGTGCAATCCAGTGATGATTGACGCTATCGAGGTATCAGCTGCTCACAGGGCACGTTATTTCTGGGGAAACCTGCCAGGAATGAAGAGGTATTTGTCATCTCATCTACCCCACCTTTCTCTTTCTCTAAACAGTCTCCAGACAACATTTCTAAACCTTTTTAGTCAGCATTTTAATAAAAATGAAAAAGCGATATATGTACTATATGCAATTTTGAAATGAAGGTGCTTTCCTTCAGGCCTCTGTGTGCCACTGGGATGGATAAATTAGAACTTCAAGACTGTTTGGAACATGGCCGTGTTGCCAAGGTAATTTATTTTCCATCTATGAAAGGCTCTGGTGAAAATGTAAACCTGTGAGCCCTTTATTGATTTCCTTTATTCATGACCTTGAGAGGGTTGTGTCAAGCATAGTCTCTTAACTCTCTTTGTCTTTAGTTTGGTAAGGTGCGTACCATCACAACACGGTCCAACTCCATCAAACAGGGCAAAGACCAACACTTCCCTGTCGTCATGATGAATGGCAAAGAGGACATCCTGTGGTGCACAGAGCTTGAGAGGTGTGTTCGCAACAGCCAGATAATATCAAAAATATTAAATGTCAAATTCTTAGTAGGGCAAAAATATCTTTCGATATTCATGATCACGATTTTATCAGGGTTCGTTTTCATGTTGGTTTTACTATTTTGCAAGTGACTGAACATTACAGCCAAACTAATGTCCCTATTTTAAAAACAAAGCCTTACAAGGTAACAAAATATAAAATAAAAAAAGAATGACAGACATTTAGGCCAAGTGGCGAAGATAAAAATCGTTGTCATTATTTTCTTTGTTATTAAAAAATAAGAACAAAAATACACATTATATATAGGCCTACACAACATAATGTACAAATGAAATAAACAGTGCTTTATTTTTTCAGCTACAGTAGGTGTATTTAACAGTAGCATTCAAGAAAGAAATTGAATAAATATAAAAATAAAACACTACATAGAATTATTCATTGATTCTTATTAAAGCTACTGTTAAAGTTTTCAGAGGAGCGAGTGATTTTCTCTTTGTGTTTTATTAACATTAAAATTATTAACATAATTTCCCCAAAATGAAAATTGTCATAATTTACTCTCTCAAGTTGTTTTAAACCCAAATAAGTTTCTTTCTTCAGTTGACAATAAGTTATTTTGAAGAATGTGGTTAACCAAACAGTTGCTGACACAAAAGAAATCATCTTTTGTGTTCAGCACAAGAAAGAAATTAATACAGGTTTGGAACAACATTAGAGTGAGTAAATAATGACAGTATTTTCATTTTTGGGAAATCCCTTTTAAGGACAAGTGACAGCATGTTTACCATTAGGCTACTGTCACTTGAAGACTTTAGACATAACTAACTAACTGTGTTTATGTAAACCTTGTGTGTATTTGACAGTACAAGCGCAATAAGACTCAAAAGATAACTTAGTCTAGTAACCAGGCGCTGTTTGACAGGCTTTTAGTGCCTGTGTGCTTCGGGTGTATGAGCTCAGAAAAGCGCATGCTAGAACAGCGCACAGCACGCGACTGATATGTTTAACCGGCAAGGCTTTAAAGCACATGCAAATAATGAACTTTTGTGAATTGCAGTGTCCCGTGAGTTTAACTATCTCTGCGCTAACATGTGATGTGAATGTACGTCGCATTGTACAGTATGTTGAGACGGAGGCACCAGAACTGCAACTGATAGAATGTGCGCTGTAGCATGATACTACCATATTTCTTCAAAGCAGATCATGGAGACATTTTAATCGCCCACGATCAAAAATCATGATATCGCACACCCCTAGTTCTTAGAAATTAACTTTTTGTATTCATGTTGACTTCATATGGTTTTGAAAAACCTTTATACCATTTTCAACAAACATTTAAATGTAATGACTCAAGTAAAAGTGCTAATTTTGTTGAAAAATAATTTCTCATAGTTTTCATCAACATTTCACTGACGAAAACAGAAAGTTTGTGATGAAAATCTATATCTCAATCACAATGAGGGAGATTAGATGCACAGATTTCAATGGTAACATACTGATCTACCCGGCGGGATAATAGCATTGCTGCATGTCTTATAAAATGATTAAAAATGTCAACATCTGAGAGAAAAAGAAAAACAGACATGTATAAATTTCACATTTGATGTCAAGGACCATTTGTAAACCGTGCGGAACGAGAGCTCGAAAATCACGATTGCACAATGGCTCGGGACAGTTGAAGGAACTGATCAAAAGTTTATCATGCATTTGCACGCGTTTTGCCAATTTAAACAGAAATTTTTAATTATTTATGCGCAAGATACACACAAAGCCACCTCACAGCATACAAATACTGAATTGAGTTCTTTCACGTTTTATCGCACTTGAAAGGACAAATACACAAATATATAAATGCCCGTTTTGGTGAGTATTCATTTAAACAGTTGGTTATGTCTTAAGTGAAAGTAAACAACTGGGAGATAATCGGATGTGCATCATTGGATCCTTGCATTAGGTCTTGAAGTGCCAGGAGCCTAAACCTGCTGCTTTCTGAGTCCTTAATGTTAATTCAATCAACAAAAGATAAAGAGAAAATCATATAGTTCTTAAGATATTTTATATATACCATTAATAATTAATAAATAACTTTTATCGTATGGCATCTTACAGTTCAAACTACGGTAACCTTATCATGTCATAAAAAAGGTAAATTTAGTAATTCTTAGTAATTTTTTTACTAAGAAATAAAAGATTACAAACCACTTGTCACACATAGGTTGCAGCAGAGATGAAACAGGATCTTAATGCAGCTTTAACTTTACTTTTCAAGAACAAACTCAAATCTTTATTTAATTATATATTTAAAAAAAAATAAAAAACAAAAAAAACTCAGGAATAACAGGCCCATGAACAGAACAACCAACATACCACAACATAGATCTGACGAGCTGAAAGAAACACAGGGCTTAAATAGACAGTGGCTAATTAACTAAACACACCTGAACGGAACTAAACCAATCAGTGACCATGGTGACAAACAGGCTGGAAAAGTGAACTCAAAATGTGACAATAATCTTTCTTTTCAAGAATTTCTTTATTTCAATGAGTCTTTTCCATTCATTATGTTAGGACCGTTGTATCATCCTATTAGTTTTTACTTTATGCCCCTTCAAAAATAGCCAAATAAGTTTACATTGAATTAAATTGTGAATTCATGTCAGTTCATATGTATTTTTTTTATTTATAAATTAATAGATCCGGACAAAAAAATAGCATCATGTTTTTAACACAAAAATGTATCTTTCTCTTGTCAGGATTTTTGGCTTTCCTGTCCACTACACGGATGTTTCTAACATGGGCCGTGGCGCCAGACAGAAGTTGCTGGGACGGTCTTGGAGTGTCCCTGTAATCCGTCACCTGTTCGCCCCATTAAAGGACTACTTTGCATGCGAATAACACACGTAGTCCATGTTCAGTTAGTCCAAAGTCACACAACAAACACAATAACAAAGTACAAAACCAAATGTCCTCAATAAGGAGCTCCTGGAGAGCAGCTAGTCTCCGATTTTACAAGACAATCTCAGATTTGGAAAGATAAGCTGAGAAGTTGGGCTGACTTCAGGATGAAGGTGGCCTTGCCCTTGACCATCAGCCCAAACTCCAGGTAGACACTGTGCTGCGTCGCTTAGTAAAAACACAGTTAGCTTTTGTACTAGATGTTTTTGAGATTGATGTGCCTGTCAAGGTCTTTGAAACTGCCAGGGTTCGTCTTGACATGCAGTTCTCATGGAAAAAAATAATAATACAAAAATGCCTTACAATCTCAAACTTTTTTTTTTAAATTGAACAATTTTTTTTACAGTATCTTACCAATCTTATTTTGCTAAGAAATGCACAAATGTGCAGTTTTCTTATCATGGCATAGATTCAGTACACTTGCATGTGACACATTTCCATGGTATTGTTGGTGTGAGAAAAATACTTGATGCAAACTTATCAATGCAAACTTAAACACCAAGCTGTGAGCCCTTACAAATGCATTTAAAGAGATGCATTAAAAGATTTGATTCCCCATTCGTGTTTCATACAGCCTACATTCCCTCTGTAACATTGCACAATAACAGTATAACCGGAGGGTGTTTTTATTAGCAGAACCTGAGGGCATTAGCCTGCTGAACTTATACAGTTGTTTTCTTGACAAGTTAGTGTCAAGTTATTGCTCAAGATAGAGATCAGTGTACTGTATTTTAACCTTAAAATAATGTTTACAAACTTAAACTCATTTCAACACATTTTTAGAGCTTCCATATTATACCTTGTTTTTTAGATTGACCTCTAAGATGAGGGACTGGTGTAGATGTAAAATGTCAGCTCTGTATGGGTTTATCTCGCATAGATGCTTTCATTTGACTTAACACTGTTGTTTTTATACTGACTGTTGCTATGTACAATAACAAACACATTGTATCAGGCATTGTATCATTGTAGCATTCTGATTCTTAAAACCGATGCCTCATCTTTCTAAAACACTTAATGTGTGTTGCCTTTTGAAGAGAACAGACACATCCTGCCATGCGAGGGTTGAGAAGAAGATTTCTGCTTTTGTTTATTAGACCTAATGCTGTAACACAAACTGTTTTATATGTCTAATTATATGCTTAATGAAAACTACTGTCCAAAGACAGAGCTTGAAGTGGAAAGTAACCTTTAATACTTCATAAGTCATGGAACTAATTGTTTAGATATTGCATGTAAATTACACTCATTTGTTCTGTAAACATCTTGACAGGCAACAATGTATGTAAAACAGCACAAATAGCTTACTGTCATTGTGTTTTCTTCAAGTTTTTTTTTTGTTGTTGTTGTAGTGTAAACACAATATTGATATCATAGATCTAATATTTTGCTTAGTAGATCTTTAAATTTGATGTATAACGCTGTCTTTTTACTTGTTTATTTGGTAACATAATGAACATGTTAATCTATACTTTTGAACATTAACAGTGCTTTTATACAGTCATTTTATATGTACTTTTATTTTTTATACTTTTTTCTGATAGTTTTTGTATACAATTTATTTTTCTTTTGGGACTTATGGTATAAAACATAAAAAGTAACCAAAAAATGTTAGTATCCTAAACAAAACCAATAAAGACAGACTCCAAAGATTGTGTTTTGTCTATATTGCTTGATTTTAATGATGTGGTTATGACTGGCAATCATATTTGGGTCATTCCTGGGATTCTGTAATATTTCCGTCCCCCAGACTTTTTAAAGTGGTGGATCACCAAAATGAAATGTTAAAAGATTTTCGCAATATGTCCATTATAATGAATAAAAATAATTATTGCATTTAAATAATTTTTAGCATAAATAATGTCTTTAATTTACTTTAAATTTCAAGCATTGTGTCATGTCCCTAAGGCATTTCACTGAATTTGTACTTAGAAAATATTTAACAAAATGTGCACAGTATCTATGATTTTTTGACAATATTGTATTTATTTACTTTCTAGTAAAAAAAAAAAAAAAAAAGATATTTTATAAAAAACAGACTATGAAGTCATGTCCCTCAGTCTGAACTCAACCCCGTCCCCCAACCATTCGCCGCCCATAATAATTTAGACTTCACCCATATGTACCGGAAATGACATCATTCAGGTCTCTTTAACACTGGTGCAGAAGATGGTAAGTAGTATCCTACTTTTTATTCATATTTTTGAGGCGTATTTTAGTCAGGGAGGGTACTGTCAAGCTTAACATCTCAAACCCATCACATAAAATAAAGATGGACATTTATTTTTCGAATTTTTATTTTAATCCACAAGAATATACAAGTATACACAATGTGGGAGAGACAATTAAAAATGAAAGCATTTCTTGCTGATTACCACCTGACATGTTAAGGACTAAAAATTTTGGTTTTAGTTACATTACATTTACATTTAATTAGTTACAATTTAATTTCAACATTAAATTGAAAACATTTTTTACAAAAAGAAAGAGACCACAGTCAAACAATTACTATATTTTAAACTTCATTCCCATGAAAATGTGTAAATTATCATAAATGTTACATTTGTAGTTATTATTAAATTGTTATGAGGGACACATGAGCAGTATAATAAATAATCAAAGTCTTTATTGCCTGAGGTGGGAAAATATAATTTGTTGGAGGTTTGATGATGTTTAGAAAATTAATCATATGTAGTTTACAAAATCCAACTTAAAATATTTCTGAATCCCAGGAATGTCCCATCAACCAATTTGAAATGAATGTTTTAATTTCAAACGTGTAAAAAGTTGAGTCCTAAACACTGACTAAATCCACTTTTACCAGATATATGCATTTAAAATGTCCAGGGAAAACACAAAATACTGAATTTTGCCTAGTGAAATACTCACAAAATCTCCAGCAATACCACACTGACAATTAAGTTGGGGGAATATTTAGGCAAATAATTTTATTATAGGAATTAGGAATATGAAGCAAAACATAGTTCCAACTGAAACAACACTATAGTGACCAACAACCAAATGATTGATTTTTCTTACATATCCTCGAGCTGCAACACCAACTTTCGCCTCTTTCACATAAGGATACATCATTAAACTTAAATCTTCAGGCATTTTATTGGTATAAACTCAAAGAATAAGGATCTTTGTGATGAAAGGGAGAATATTTCAAAAACAAGTCTGGCACACTCAAACATGTACCTATGAAAAGCTGCACCACAAAGACATTCGCCTATGTACTGACACTTCTACCAGTGACTGAAAAAATATTTATTTACAATAAAGCAATATACATAAAGAGACTGTGGAGGTACAGTTTACTACAATCTGCAGTCAATCCATAGCCTATACTGCATGATATGCTCACTGTGCAATATGCAGTGAATTAGTATTCGCACATCTTTGCTTTATTCACAAGATGAAATGGTTAGAAAACAAAACAAATCGTAGGTTTGGGTATCTCTGTAATATTGCTACTGGATACTACATCGTTTATCCTGTACACTGCTTCAATTAAATAAGGTATTCAATTAAAAATCTTGTGGTAACGTTATGCACGTGAATCACTGTTGTCAAATTAGCTTATTACGTAGCAAGCTTGCCTCTTCGATAGGCCTCTTTTTTGTCTCGGTCAACCTTTTAAAAGTCATATTTAGTTAAAACAAAGCTCTTTTTCAACAGTCGTGCAAACGAACCCGCTAAAATAAATTACTTCCGGTTCATTCATGGGCGCCAGGATACGGTATTGTAGCCTAACGTTAGTTGTTGTGCAAATACAGTTAGTCAACTGGTATTACAATTGTATGGTAATATGCAATTCCGAACGTATTTTTCTTAATCTACCTGGTTCGTCTTCTGTGTTTTAACTATTAATTTACATTACAAGTAACGTTACAGAGATGTTTAACTGGCGTATTATATAACATCGTAATACATCCGGTCAGCATTCAAATGCTGAATTCGGATAGACTCTCGCTACTAGCCTATTGCCATAAAAAGGTATTGCAGAAATGTTACGCCTATATAATGTTATGCTATTCCGAATTCAGTCTGTTTTTCGTTCCCTTTGCCGTTTGAACCGTCTTTCTGTCTGTGACCAAACAGCATTCGAATGCGGGCCGGGTTGTAAAAAGCATTTGATTGGTTGGACCAACTGAAAGAACACGCCCCCATCACAAGCGAGTCGTTGTTTTGAGTCTGAACGAGACTCGGCACTGCTGTGTGAGTGAAGTGAACAAAGATCTGCAGACCAGCGGAGATGCCGTTCGTTCAGTTCGTCATGTGAATTAGTAAGTATCGTAAAAGAGTATAGAAGCCAATAAAAGTTATTTGGAATCGTTTACAACACCATAAAGGGAGCGGAAGAACTGAAGTGTTGGGAAAACGCGTAGGATACGTTGCAAGATCTCTTATTAGGTTCGTAGACATATGTAACAGTTACATTGTAACTATAAAGGAAAATCATACTCGTTTCGGTCGCGAATGACTCGGCGTTTTTAACGAATCGTTTGACTCACTTGAAAACACACAAAAAGACACGCACTGGTCGCCACCTACTGGGAAATTAAGGTAATATCCGTGAACGAATCTTTTTGGTCAACCGATTCAAAAGAATCGAATCACATGGGATGAATCAAAATCCCCAAAACTGATGTACGGTGTTTCCACGTTGCAAAACAGCAGAACGAACGCGTGCAATAGAACGTTTTTGATTCAACGCGATCGACTTCCCTGCGTGAAATTGACCAATCCGATGATCCGCTGAAGTCGCGGGATCGCTACAGGTAGGACCGATTACCAAAACACTGAACCGACCTTGTGGTGGTGGTAAGTAGTGGTAAATGTAATGGATTTCTCTTTATCTGTAACTTGTACACAGTGAATGTAAATAGCTGGCCGCGCGACGTGAGATGCGGAAATAGCTGTGCGCGCGAGCTGCAAATCAGGGTATAGCTAAAGATTGTTATGCATGTTTGCATTGCATTGGTTTATATATTTGTTATATATTTGATCAGAACCGTTAAGAGTGTTTGTAGTTATTAATATGTGGTTGCTTCACTTCAGTAAGAAGAAAATTTACATCATTTCGTGCACATTTTATGTATATAGATTAAAACACTGCAAGCACATCTGAGTTTAAAATATATACATTTATACGCTTTATGACGCCATTTTTTGTCTCTAAGTTATTTCTATAGTGTGCGCCTTACAATTAATACAATAAATGTTTACAAGTAACATGAGGGAAAACTACCATCTCGTCAAAGAAAATATATTACTTAAAATAACGAGTTTTTAAAGCAATTTCCAGTCACCTTAACGCGTTGTGTGAACCTAATAATGTTGAATAAATTGCTAAGTGTTTAGATACAGTAGTCATTTTAGCATGAAGTTTCAACAACATACAGAAACATGTTTTTAAGACATTAGTTTTTGTCTCTTTGTTTCCCTGCAGCCGGTGTCCCATCATGCAGTGTGGAGGAATGGCTGCTGGGAGCTGGAGGCCGCTCGCGCTTCATTGGCTCCAGCAGCTGTTTCCTCCCTTTAAGTTTTCGCGGCAAATTGAGGGGTCCGCGTGTGCATATGCGGATGTTTTTATTTTATATTTTATTTTCAAAACGACATTTAACTTTAGACTAATAAACTAATCGTCTTCATCTGTGAGGACTTCCTGGCAAGAAGAAAACGTATTTTGTTCGGTTGTTTGTCCTTTCAAACCGATTTTTTGTTTGGTTGAGTGAACAAAACCACATTACCACTTAATGTGGTTTGCGCATGCATTATAAACTTTACTTTTTGTCACAAAATGTCAGAATCTGTTGTAAAGGAGTTATTACATACTTAATACTGTCTTTATGTGTGTATCATTATTAGGTTACCTATCTGTAAACAATTATTTAGCATCATTTAAGTTTTCAGATTAATTCATTACAATATCTCCACAGGTTATGGGAAAATGGTGGTTAATGTAAAGACTGGAGATGAGAAACACAATCTCAGTGAGCTGTTGGACTGGCTCAATGACACACTGCAAGCCACTTTCAGTCAAGTGGAGCACACCTGCTCAGGTATTTTTGTTATCTGGTTAATTAAAACATTTTAATTGAATATAACAGCTATGTTGACACTAACTGCTACTTGCTAACTTTTTGTATGAAGTAAGTTTTGAAGTTTATATATTTTTCACTAAAACACTTTAATGGTGTGTTTTTTCAGGTGCTGCTTTTTGTCAGTTGATGGACATCATTCATCCTGGATCTATCGACATAAATAAAGTGAAGTTCACAGCTAAAGAGAACACAGACATCTTGAATAATTTCAATCTGCTACAGGAAGCTTTCAACAAAGCACAAATCAAGAAAGTGAGTTTGTGTAAACTGGAAAAAAAAACATTGAAAATATTTGATGCAGTTAAATTAGATTCAGGTTCACATTTTTCTTTTTTAGTTATACTGATATGCAGTTATCAACATGCATTTTTGTCAACGGATGCTTTTTTTTCTCCTTTTATAGGAACTGGAACTGAAATTGTTGGTGAATGGAGACACCCTGAAAACATTAGATTTGCTTACATGGTTCAAAAATATGTATGATCACAATTTTGCTAAGCAGAAGTATAACCCTCAGGAGGGTTTTTTTGAAGAGGAAGAGGTGTCATTGAAATCAAGCAGAGAGTTTGGAATGTGTAAGTGTTCATTTTTTTTTTTTTTTGAGTTTGTATTATTGATATTCTGATATTATATATTATTGATATATTGTCTTTTTTTGTTGCTGATAGCCAAGAATGTAGAACATTCTTCAGCACTCTACAGTCCTGCAGAAACAAAGCATCTAAACCAGAGAATGCTAAATGCTAAGAAGGTGTCAGATGAGTCTTCCTCCTGGATGTGTTTCATCAGAAAGTATTGCCCATCTACCTCAACTGATGCTGGATCAAACTGTACCAATAGCAAGTACAGTCTAGTATTAGGCAAGAAATGCCGGGAAGATATTACAGTCTTCAGTAGTCAGACTCCATACTGCCTTTATTTATACCATGCTGTGGAGCTTGAGGATGGGAAAGAGACCAGTGTGGTCCTGTTGGGCTTTTTTGACAAAGCTACTGGGGAAAACAAGATCAGACTGCTTGATGTTCTTCATCTAAAGGAAGAGACTGCTGATGCTATCTGTACGTGCATCGTGGAGATGCTGAGGAAGTTCAGAATACCTCTAATGAACATGGCAATATTTTATTCAAATTTCCCAGATCATGAACATGTTCTCGCTGGTCTAAAGCTGCAGAAACCTGGGATTGTGTCTTTATGTGGACTTACAGATATGACAGGACAAGCGTGTCATAATGGTTTCATGAAAATGGAGTTTTCTGGCCTGATTCTGAATCTCATCACAGAAATCTACAAACACTTTCCATCTTTCCCAGCTGCTCTACAAAACTTGCTTGAAGATGTTGAGGGGTCAAACTTCAATAATCTCCTGACGTTTCAAAGCTCTCTATTCTGTAGAATAATCCAGAAAATGACTTTGGCTTGGTCAGACCTTGAGAAATACTTTGGATCTCAGGAAACAAATGAAAAAGCAATCTGTCATCTTCTCAGTGATCCCAAAATAAGACTCAATGTCCTCTTTCTTAGCCATGCTTTGCAACCGCTTTGTGATTTTCAGGAGAGTTTTGACCGAGGTGTCGGCGTGACACAGCTGCTCCAAGATGCTTCTCAATTAGTGAGATGTTACACTGCGAGTTTCCTCAGACCAAAAGCAGCAGAGTTTTTTCTTAGGAGAGGAAAGACCTCGCTTGTACAGGACACAGTGGGACATTTACCTAGAGGAGAGGTTCAAGTTGGCAAACAGGCTGCTGATTTTCTCCTGCAATGCTCTGTTGAGTTGTCTGACTACTTGGAGACTTTCCAGAGTTCCATCATCTCCTTCTACACGACTGTTACTGTTGATATTGTTGAACGCTTACCCTTCCCAGACTCCACCCTGAGAAACTTCTCATTAGTGTTGAGTCCAGGAAAAAAGCTTGAAGTGACCGGCAAAGTCGTCCAAGATTTAGGTGTCTGTTTTGGGGTTTGCTCAAGCCCTGAGAATGTCAGCTTGCTCACTGATGAGTTTTTGGAGTATCAGTTCATTGATGAGGGTGACGCACACCCAGCTGACCAGTCAATGGAGCAGTACTGGAAGACCGAGCTGAGGATTATGGGAAGGACATCTAGTTTTGGGAAATTAATCATTAGCTTGTTAGCCCTGCCCAAAACATTGAAAAAAGAGGTCATTTTTGAACAGGTGAGATATCAATGTGACAAAGTTTTTTTCCAACCACTTTTAACTTACTAAGAGTTTATGAAAATGAGTTTAGTTTGGAGACCTATGATGATATTAAAAGTATCTAGAACATCCAGACCACCTTACCTCCATAGAACCATCTAGAGCATTCAAGCAATATGACAGTGGGTTGTACTCAAGCAGACCTTTAAAATTTGGTTTGTATTTTTATGTGTGGTTGTCTGTATCTCAGATGATTCTACAAACTGACAGTCTCAAGGAGGGGAGAATGGAGGACTGTGAGGAGAAAGACATGGCTGAGGATGATGTCACAGACAGTAGCTCATATAAAAGCGCTCCATCACATCTCAGCCCAGAGACTCAAGGGAGCATCACATCCGGTAATGAGACATGCATATACGCTATAAGGCAAAATAAAAGACATCTCTGAACTTAACAACAAACTTATCGAAAGACATTTAAGGAGATGATCTCTACTTGCTTTGCATCACACTATAACAAATGCATTTGATTTTCAGATGTCATTGACTTAACGGAAATGGATGATATTGTGCCAATTGAAGTGGAGGACATTGCACCAATGGAAGTGGACGATATTGTACCAATCTCTTCTGATTCAGACACAGAAAGCCAAAATAACACAGAAGGTTTTAGACTCTATTCAGATATTCCAGCTAGTGGTATTTTATCCTTAGTTTGTTCAGTTCTGCAACATTGAGACAGGTCTAAGTGAAATTTGCATTGCCCTTTTTTTTCCAGGGGATCTGCCATATGTCTCTGTAATCTTAGATGATGATGATGATGATGAAATCACTGATGATGACGACGATTACAACTGTGATGCTGGTGATGTCATATGGAATTATGCGGTAAATATCTGCTTATTGGTTTTTGTTTAAAGTTCAGTTATGGATATCTTGATTGAATGCTTTCCTTTTTCTGACAGAAAAGAAAAGGAAATACATCTTCAACACGAAACAGTGAAAAACCAGACAGTCCATACCAGGTAAGTTCTATTATTAGGTATTAAAAATACCTTTTCTATTGCTTCTGTGCATCTAAGTTAAAGCAGAAGTATTAAGTTTCTTTGCCTTTAAGGATTTCTTTCAAATGGAACAGGAGAATGTATTTTAACATAAATACATTTAAGTAAGGTCTCAGACTCTCCATTCAACGACTGCTGTGTTTCACTCTTTAGGATGGTTACACAGTCGGTGAGATGGTTTGGGGGCCAATTGAGGGCTTTGGTCTTTGGCCTGGACTAGTTCAGATCTGGGACAGCAAGAGGCCTTGTGGCTCCATACGTAAAGTGATTTTCTTTGGGAACAGGATGCTGTCAGAGGTACAAAAATGATTATGCAGAGTCTCATGTGCGAGTATTGTGTTATTCTTTTAATTATTCAATGAGAATTATCATGTTATATATAATTGTTTGTCTCATTGCAGATCCAAGCTGATGATCTCCTGCCCTTCTTTTCATTTGCTAAGTGCTTCTGTTCTAATTCCTTCGCTACAGTAAAGGCGTATAAAGATGCCATTTTCAGTTCTCTGCAGGTAATGAATTTTGCTAATTTTGTTATTAGTGCTCTATGGTCCATGTAGCATGCAGTCTGCAATTTAGTTTTAGATTACTGTCTGGAAAACCGGTTTTGGGAAGCTAAGTCTAATTCTGTCCAAAATTTCACTGGTAATAATTTTGTTTGCACTCTGTAACGCATTTGTTTAAAATTCCTCTTGGTGATGCTAGTGACACAGAAATTGCACTTACCCTTTAAGGGTTTCAAAAACTTCCAAATGTTAGTACAGAAACATCTTTGCCTCTCATTGTGTGATTTGTCATGTGTCTCTAGGTGGCGTCCAGGCGCAGTAGAATGTTTTTTTCCCCGAAGACGGACTCTACGGATGAGCTGCTTAGAGTTATGTTGAACTGGGCCTTTGGAGGCTTTGAACCATTGGGCCCTGATGGACTTCAGCCTCAATCAGAATACAGTGGTATGCAGCAGTTAAGCACTGAAGACACTCTTTGACCTGCTGTATTTCATTGCATGGACTGTAGCATCATTTGCTGTATTAATTTGCTGTATTTTTATCTTTCCTTCTCTCTTAGACAAAATTGATGTGCCTCGATCAGGGAATGGGGACATGGGAAACCACAAAGACCATACAGGAAAGTTATTTAAATTAACTGTATCTCTGAATAAACTCCCTGAATCTCTGGACCTGAACAATGGCTCGATAGACCTTGGGACAACAGATGATTACAGAAAACGCACGGATCCGAAATGGAATCAGAGATCCTCGCAGACTGTAAAGACCCGTAGAAAACAAAAACATGCACAACGGAATAAACATCAAAATGTTAAACCAAGCATACAGATAGAGTCCAGACAGAACAGCCAAATAAGACGTATGTACGCAATTGATAGTTATTATTGCTATTAAAGTTGTGATGGTAAAGTAAAAAAAAATCCCATGTAACCTGGTGTTTATTGACATGTTTTCAGATCAAATGGTGCATGAATTTTTGAAAAACAAGAGAAACATTGAAGGTGAGAAATCATTTCATATATATTGCAATAAGTATTTATAATGAGTAAAGTTCATCCTAATTTTACTACTCTTTCTTCTCAGAGTTCTGTTTATCATGTGGGAGTGTGCCTGTTGAAATCATCCACCCACTCTTCGAAGGAAGGCTGTGTTCAAACTGCAAGGTACTATATTTATAGTTATACAACTAGAATTCACCACACATGGGTTACAGCTATACCAGCTACACTTATTACCAAAAATTGCATGAAATCAAGTATACAGTCATACAATATCCTTAGACAAACATTTTCAGTAGGTTCAGTAGCTGTGCAAAGAATAGCACTAGTTTTAGCTGAATGATTTTAATGGTCTGTCTGTTTGTTTGTCACATGTAGTACAATTTCACGGAGACGCTGTACCGTTATGATGAAGATGGCTATCAGTCGTACTGTACCGTGTGCTGTTCTGGCATGGAGGTCATTCTGTGCGGCCATGAAAGCTGTTGTCGGTGAGTCTTTAGGATATTGGTGATTCAAAATATAGAATCATGTCACTGTCATTTTTCATTTTTGACAGATCTGAAAACAAGGCTCATTTTCATCCATGTGAAATTCTATATCGCATCTACCCTAACTAAAGTCTATTGTCAATAAAAATCACTTTGTACATCAATGTGTATAGTTTTGAGACAAATTCAAATAAAAGAAATGGTTAAAAATGAGGACCCATTTTGGAATATTTGCACATTAGTTGCTGAACATTGTAAATGCTTTGATTTGTCTCAGAAAAGACAGCAGTGGATATTTATTGAATATATATGTTTAAGTAATATGTTCCCATCTAGTGATTATATAAGCATTGCAGATTGTTATGTTTGTTTTTGTAAAGGTAGATAATAAATCAGATGGCAGACAGACAAGAAGCAGACAACATTTTATTCTTACATTTTTATGTATTTTACATTTTCTCTCATTTGCGGTTTTGGTAGTGAAACAAACTATTTAAATAGAAAAATGAAGTATCTTCTCTAGTGTCCTTACACCTTTGAACCCCACTTTGTATAGCTGAATTTGGTCTCTTTTCTTTCTCTAGCTCCTACTGTGTGGACTGTCTGGATATCCTAGTGGGTGAGGGGACCTTCGACCGGCTGAAAAATGTGGACCCGTGGACCTGTTACCTGTGTGCACCTGAGAGCAGCTCTGGAGCCTTGAAGCCCAGGCATGACTGGAGCATCCGTGTGCAGGAATTCTTTGCCAACAACAGTGCAATGGAGTTTGTTAGTGCTTGTTTCTTATAGTTCATCATATTGTAAAAATATTAGATGATCTTCCTGATTTGTATTTGTATTTGTATTGGTTTGACTTCTGACATTTGTCCTCCTCAGGAGCCCCATCGTGTTTACCCATCAATCCCTGCTACCCTGCGACGTCCAATCAGAGTCCTTTCCTTATTTGATGGCATTGCCACAGGTAACTTCTCATCTTCCTGGACCACTTGTAGTTTAATACACGTCTATCACAGTATGTTCTTGTACTGGTCATGTGGTTCATTGAAATGCATTTTCGTGTTTCAGGATACCTCGTTCTGAGGGATCTTGGCTTTAAAGTGGAAAAATATGTGGCCTCAGAAATTGATGAAGAGTCCATTACCGTCTCTATGGTCAACCATGATGGAAAAATCACTCAAGTGGATGATGTTAAAAACATTACGAAAGAGCATGTATGGTTGCAAAATAATTTTTTCATCATCTTGTTTGTTTTCTGTCTATAAATGTACAAATGCACTGAGATTTAATTACAAATCAAAAGAAGATTCTGCTCATCAAGTTTATTCTCTTTCATTGTTCAGATTGAGAAATGGGGCCCGTTTGATCTTCTCATCGGTGGAAGTCCATGCAATGACTTGTCCATAGTCAATCCTGCCCGGAAAGGCTTGTTTGGTATGACAAAAGTCAAAAGTCTGGATACTGACTAACTAACACATGGTTCACACACATCAAATTTAAGGTTTTGTTGAACATGCAGCTGCTGAGCGGACTCAGTGCCTGGTCTCAAAATATAACATATTTCATTGCATCTGAGATTCTCTTTACTCTGCAGAGGGCACTGGGCGGCTCTTTTTCGAATATTATCGGCTTCTGAATGTTATGAAGCCGAAGGAGGACGACCCACGGCCGTTCTTCTGGCTGTTTGAGAATGTGACGTTCATGGAAACCAAGGTTAAAGCGGACATTTGCCGCTTTCTAGAAGTGAGTGTGATTCTGTTGTGTTTGATAAATACTCAGCGTTTTCTTGTAAATTTAAATAGCTCATGTTCAGGCTGTAAGATTTTTCTCAGTAGAGTAAAAACAGCTGAATCTCTCCATTTTTAAAACATTTTTTTCTAGTCACATGGTGTAATAAGTGTGTGTGGTTTGTTTTTAGTGTAACCCTGTGCTTGTTAATGCTGTGAACGTGAGTCCAGCTCACAGAGCAAGATACTTCTGGGGGAACATACCTGGCATGAACAGGTGAGTCTGTTATATTCATATGACTATCACACCCACTTAAAGGGATAGTTCACCCAAAAATGAAAATTTTGTCATCATTTACTCACCGTCATATCAAAATTTTCATTTTTGGGTGAACTATCCCTTCTGTGAAATACACTCAACTGTGTACAGTATTTAATTATGATATTCATTAAGTGTTTTCTTCTGTTTTGACCAGACCAATCATAGCATCTCAGAAAGATAAACTCAGTCTTCAGGAATGTCTGGAGGCCGGCCGCACTGCAAAGGTTTGTCATAAGTTTCTAGCCAAAGATATGCAGTACATGGTTATTGAAATTATGTCACAGTAGGGATGAGTTGTGACATCTATAATGTACTTAATTTGCAGTATGACAAAGTTCGCACTATCACTACACGGCCAAACTCACTGAAGCAGGGTACCAATGATGCGCATTTCCCCATCACCATGAATGGAAAAGATGACAATATATGGATCACAGAATTGGAGAAGTAAGTTAAACTTCTATTCCTTTAGCTGTAAATAAAAATGTAAGCATAAATATGTATTTAATGTATGCTCTCTGTCACACTTGCACTTTGACAGGATATTTGGATTTCCGAAGCATTACACAGACGTGAAAAACATGGGGCGTATGCAGAGGCAGAGAGTGCTGGGGAAGTCCTGGAGTGTCCCTGTCATAAGACATCTTTTAGCACCACTAAAGGATTACTTTGCTTGTGACGAGGTCCCCTTGAAATGAACAGAAGATTTTATAATGATGATCTTAATCTTTTTCTGTCAGTGTGACTCAGAGACTCAACTACTCAGGGACATGAGAGTTTGTTGCTTTTAATTTTTTTAACCCTTTTTTAACCAAAATGTTATGACTAAGAATCATAAGAATGAAGAATTGTATGGAATAATGGATGCTGGGAAAACTAAAGAAAGTTGATTACATTTTATTGAAAATCACAGGTCACTTTTTAAAAATGTTATCTTTTTCTTTTTTTTCTCTCTCAATTTGTAATCAAGTTAAGCTTCAAATACATTGACAAATTTGATGTGGGATTGAGCAAAATGAATAAACCTGGTAAATGTGTTCAGTGTTCATCTGTGTCTAAAGTAAAGAATATTATCAAATAAATCAAAAGATACAAAAACAGTAGCCTAATTCACCACAGGGCAGCCACATCTTTGCCCCCACATTTTAAGAATTGAAACATTTTGTGAGTGGCATTTATATCCAGAGACCTGGTTTATCTTCGACCCTGATAATTCTACATTGCGATGACCGCAGGTTTAATCTTCTATAAAAGATGCATTTACGAAAATAGTTATTATTTAGATATTCACCGTTTTCATTCTGAGAGTGTTTAAAAGTCTCAAACGAGTTATTGGCTGTTCCCAAATGAAATGAGAAAACGACTTTTATTTTGAAACGTGAGGACAAGCATGTTTTAGATGGCCAGTCGTGGAAAAGTCTTCCACTGTGTAAGTAGTTGTTTAATACCGTTTTACAATGTTTAGAAGAAGATTAATAAGTAGTATGTGTGAAGTGTTCACATAAACGTGCAATGTGAAGGAATGGCCGCTATTTTGGGAGGCCACTTGCGCTTCATTGGCAGCAGCATCCGTTTCCTCTCTTTCAAGTTTTCGCGGTAAATGAATGAAGCCATGTGTGGATAAATGAGCCATATTCATTCTCAAAGCCTTATCTTCCAAGTGTTGCCACTGAATTCTGGACATACTAGGTGTAACGACGTCTTTATCTAAAGGGGCCTCCGGGCAAAAAGAAAACATCTTTTCGGTTTGTAGCTTTGACTTTCAGTAATGTGTGGGTTACATTTTCATAATTCCCGCAAATTACACATTAACTGACAATAGTGTAATTCAGTATTCATTTAAAACCACAGTGCAAAAGTGTTAACATTATCAGATGTAGAAGTCCATCTTTATAGCTGAATATATTAGACTCGGTGTGGGTGAGAAGCACACAATCTTTTGGGTTTGTTTCTATCTACATTCATTCATTGCACTTCTGATCTAACTTGTGTCATCCACAGAATACCGCGCGCAGTAATTACAAAAAAGAACAACTCTTTTCGATTTAACGTTACCGCCGGTTTACTGACTGATATTAGATTATGTGTTTGTGATTTCAGTGTCATATTACACGTCTAATTGAGCGTACTATGATTTTAGTAAGTGCAATTGAGAAGTTTTTGTTTAGTGACTAAATGCAGTGCAACATGTCGTCGTTAAACTGTACACGATTTGTTTTCATACTTTTTCAAACCAAAACCATATTTTTTTTCCAGACTTTTCAAACATTTTACACACAATTTCTCTGCAGGTTATGAGGGGAAAAATGTAGATGAATCTAAAGATTGGATTGACTCAATAACGCACTGCAAGCCACTTTCAGTCAAGTGAAGCACTCCTTCTCAGGTATTTTTGTTTTCTGGTTAAAACATTTTTAATTGGATAGTCATGTTGTCACTGACTTCAAACTTTTTTGTGTGTTAAGTTGTTTGTGATAGTCCAAATAGTTCTCCTTCGTCATCTCAAAGTCTGCATGGTGTGTTTTCCTAGGTTCAGTGTTTTGCCTATTTATTGACATAATTCCCCTCTGAATATGTTTATGTAATTCATTTAAAGTTTTGTACACGATTTGAGTGTTTTATAATGCATTTTTAAAAAAATAATTATGATGTGCAGTGATCAACATTATTATCACCACGTATTTGTACCCCTTTTATAAAAACTGGAGCACAAATTGGTGAATGGACAAACCCTGAAAACATTGTACATTGTTCTGAAAACAACATGATCAGAGCCTGAAATGTGTTGGTGTTTACTTTTGAGTACAATTTTTATTGACTGAGCATATTAAAAAATGAAATATGTCTTGTAAACAAGATGCTATTTGTCATCCTTTTATTCATAGCTAAGAAGGTAGAACGTTCTTCAAGAATCAACAGCCCTGTATACAAACAGTCAAGGTGTCCAAACCAGAGCATGAAGAATGCTAAAAAGAAATCAGATGAATCTTTCTCCTGCAGCCCGGCCACATTGTGTTTCATCAGAAAGTATTGCCCATCTACCTCAACTGATGCTGGATCAAACTGTACCAATAGCAAATACAGTCTAGTATTAGGCAAGAAATGCCGGGAAGATATTACAGTCTTCAGTAGTCAGACTCCATACTGCCTTTATTTATACCATGCTGTGGAGCTTGAGGATGGGAAAGAGACCAATGTGGTTTTGTTGGGCTTTTTTGACAAAGCTACTGGGGAAAACAAGATCAGACTGCTTGATGTTCTTCATCTAATGGAAGAGAGTGCTGATGCTATCTGTACCTGCATCGTGGAGATGCTGAGGAAGTTCAGAATACCTCTAATGAACATGGCAATATTTTATTCAAATTTCCCAGGTCATGAACATGTTCTCGCTGGTCTAAAGCTGCAGAAACCTGGGATTGTGTCTTTATGTGGACTTACAGATATGACAGGACAAGCGTGTCATAATGGTTTCATGAAAATGGAGTTTTCTGGCCTGATTCTGAATCTCATCACAGAAATCTACAAACACTTTCCATCTTTCCCAGCTGCTCTACAAAACTTGCTTGAAGATGTTGAGGGGTCAAACTTCAATAATCTCCTGACGTTTCAAAGCTCTCTATTCTGTAGAATAATCCAGAAAATGACTTTGGCTTGGTCAGACTTTGAGAAATACTTTGGATCTCAGGAAACAAATGAAAAAGCAATCTGTCATCTTCTCAGTGATCCCAAAATAAGACTCAATGTCCTCTTTCTTAGCCATGCTTTGCAACCGCTTTGTGATTTTCAGGAGAGTTTTGACCGAGGTGTCGGCGTGACACAGCTGCTCCAAGATGCTTCTCAATTAGTGAGATGTTACACTGCGAGTTTCCTCAGACCAAAAGCAGCAGAGTTTTTTCTTAGGAGAGGAAAGACCTCGCTTGTACAGGACACAGTGGGACATTTACCTAGAGGAGAGGTTCAAGTTGGCAAACAGGCTGCTGATTTTCTCCTGCAATGCTCTGCTGAGTTGTCTGACTACTTGGAGACTTTCCACAGTTCCATCATCTCCTTCTACACGACTGTTACTGTTGATATTGTTGAACACTTACCCTTCCCAGACTCCACCCTGAGAAACTTCTCATTAGTGTTGAGTCCAGGAAAAAAGCTTGAGGTGACCAGCAAAGTCGTCCAAGATTTAGGTGTCTGTTTTGGGGTTTGCTCAAGCCCTGAGAATGTCAGCTTGCTCACTGATGAGTTTTTGGAGTATCAGTTCATTGATGAGGGTGACGCACACCCAGCTGACCAGTCAATGGAGCAGTACTGGAAGACAGAGCTGAGGATTATGGGAAGGACATCTAGTTTTGGGAAAGTTATCATTAGCTTATTGGCCCTGCCCAAAACTTTGAAAAAAGAAATCATTTTTGAACAGGTGAGTGACATATTAACCAGATATCAGTGTGACACAATATTTCTCCAACAAGAGAGCTCATGAAAATGAGTTTAGTTTGGATTAAGAGACCTATGATGATATTTAAAGTATCTGGAACACCCAGACCACCTTACCTCGATTTCAACGCATTAGTCTGCCATCTAGAACACCCTAGCATCATGACAGTGGGTTTTATGCAAGCAAACATCCAAAGTTTTGGTTTGTATTTGTATGTCATTTTCTTTCTCAGATGTTTAATCAAACTTACAATCTCAATGGGAGTAAAATGGAGGACTGTGAGGAGAAAGACATGGCTGAGGACGATGTCACAGACAGTAGCTCATATAAAAGCGCTCCATCACATCTCAGCCCAGAGACTCAAAGGAGCATCACATCCGGTAAAGAGACACAGGTCGTTGTACCTTTGAAGCTGAAAAACTTGTCAAGTTCTAATGTTATAACAAGGTTAATAAAAGACTGTTGAGGAACTGATCTCTATTTGCTATACATCACACTCTAACAAATGCATTTGATTCTCAGATGTTATTGACTTAAGGGAAGTGGAAGACATTGTGGCAATGGAAGTGGAGGATATTGTGCCAGTCTCTTGTGATTCAGGCCCAGAAAGTCAAAATGAGCAAAAAGGTTTCAGGTTCTCTTTAAATATACCAGCTAGTGGTATTTTATACTTACTGAAACTTTGCAACCTGGCCCAAATCAAACTTTAATTTTGTCCTTTCTGTGTTGCCAGGAGATCAGCCATATGTGTCCAGTGATGATGATGAGTACAGCAGCAGTGATGATGATGACAGTTACAGCAGTAGTGGTGATGATGTCGTATGGACTACGGTAAATATGAACTTGTTTACAAAGAAGGGTGTTGTTTTGTTGTAGATATCTTGATTGAACACATTGCTTTCTCTGCCAGAAAAGAAAAGGAAGTATCTCAAATAACAATGGGAAAACAACCAGTCAATACCAGGTAACAACTTTAACATTTCTAAAAATGAAAGACTTTTATTACTTGTATGCATTGTAGTAAAAGCTGAAGTGTGTAATTTCTGTTTCTAAACCTCATCAAAAGGAATTGTAAAAGATTGTTTTCAATTCAAGCCTTCAAGTTTCAAAAGTGATACAAATTAACCATAAAAGTATTATAATGTGAAGGTCATTTGGTTCATCTGCTATATTCCAAGTTTTTAAAGTCATGTGATGGCTTTATGTGAGGATTTATAGTCATATGATAGCTTTATAATAAGATGGGAAGAACATTTCTAAAATTACACACTTCATCTTTAAAGTAATCTGAGTGATTCGATCTTAGACTGTCTAATGGCTGCTGCTTTTTTTAGGGCAATTACACAGTCGGTGAGATGGTTTGGGGGCCAATTGAGGGCTTTGGTCTTTGGCCTGGACTAGTTCAGATCTGGGACAGCAAGAGGCCTTGTGGCTCCATACGTAAAGTGATTTTCTTTGGGAACAGGATGCTGTCAGAGGTACAAAAATGCAGAGTCTTGTGTGCAAATTTTGTGCTTTTATTTAGTCAACAAAAAAAAATCATGTTATATATTTTTTCCATTGTAGATCCAAGCCGACGATCTCCTGCCCTTCTTTTCATTTGCTAAGTGCTTCTGTTCTAATTCCTTTGCTACAGTAGCGACATATAAAGATGCAATTTTCAATTCT
The DNA here is from genome assembly GCF_963993115.1 of Abramis brama. Classification (NCBI taxonomy): domain Eukaryota; kingdom Metazoa; phylum Chordata; class Actinopteri; order Cypriniformes; family Leuciscidae; genus Abramis; species Abramis brama. The sequence continues at coordinate 15,216,337 of NC_139984.1, read as the reverse complement.
CTGCAGGTAATGCAGATTTTATTTGGCTAGTATCATGTTTTCGCACTGTAGATTGCAATTTAACAAATCAAACAAATTGTCCATGCAAGGACATAAAAACAAAAACTGGTAAACATGTAAGCAAGGTTTTATACAAAATATTCTCTAGGTGGCGTCCAGGCGCAGTAGAATGTTTTTTTCTCTCGAGACGGACTCTACGGATGACCTGCTTAGAGTTATGTTGAACTGGGCCTTTGGAGGCTTTAAACCAACAGGTCCAGATGGACTTCGACCTCAATCAGAATACAGTGGTATGCAGCAGATAAGCACTGAAGACATTCTTTGGACTGTAATGTTGAACTTTAAGTCTCTGTTTCATATTCATTGTATTTGTCTTTTTTTGCTTCCTTAGAAGATGTTTTTATGCCACGATCAGTGAATGGGAATGTTGGATCCTCTTCGAACTACAAAGACTATCGAGAAAAATTATTTAAATTAACTGTATCTCTAAATAAACTCCCTGAATCTCTGGACCTGCACAAAGGTTCGATAAACCTAAGAAAAACAGATGTTTACAGAAAATTCATGCATCCAAGATTGAATCAGAGATCCTTGCAGACTGCGAGGACACGCAGAGAACAGAATCGCACAAACTGGAATATGCATCTAAATAACAGCGAAAGTATGCAGGTCGAGTCCAGACAGAACAGCCAAAAAAGATGTATGTACACCATTTGATATTTATTATTGCTATTGAAAATTGTGATGAAAATTGTGACAAAAAAAGAATCCCATGTAACCTGGTGTTTATTGAAATGTTCTCACAGATCAAATGGTTCATGAATTTCTGGACAACAAGAGAAACATTGAAGGTGAGAAACCCTCTTTCTAGACATTGCAATAACTGTTGTTAATGAGTAAAGTTCAACCTAGTTTCGCTGCTTTTCCCTCTCAGAGTTCTGCTTATCATGTGGGAGTACATTCGTCGGAATCATCCACCCACTCTTCCAAGGCAGCCTGTGCATGAAATGCAAGGTACAGTGTAATTACCCAGCTGTAGATGTTCCTCACGTCACACATTTGTAGTTTTCAAGGATATAGACTAGGGTTGTCTTAATTTTCATGTTGGCCAGTAGGACACCTGCATCTACTTAAAGAGTTTGGCTATTTCAGCTACACCCATTAGTAAGGGATGCATAAAATCACCTATATACTGTTAGTGACTGACCTGCATAAAGCTAAAGTCCCTTTAAAGTCAGTGCCCTCAGCAACAATTTATTTTAACAATCTATTGTTTAGACAACATAATTTCAGAAATACAATCTCACAGTGGAATCATTAAGTTTGCTACTTTAACTCAAATAGCTGGTCCAATAATGCTTATGCACATTAAACAGTAAACAACTAGGCAAATGCTCATTGAAATGATTGATTCTAATGTGAACAGCATTAAATAGGCAAATAGCAAGTGAAGTGGGACTTTAACTGCCATTAACCACTACGATTTCTCCCATTAATCTTTGGACTGTCTATGTTTAGATATCTGACAAAGCTGACCTCAAACCAACCTGTTTGGGATGAATTAGTGTTCAAAATCTGCACCTGACCTCACTTATGCTCAACATCTGTAATGAAACGTTGCGTTGAAAGTCTACACCCTTTGCTACAGCATTGTACTGTTCATCTGTGTTTAGTAATGCCACTACTTGTAACTGAATGATTTCAATTGTCACATGTAGTATAATTTCACGGAGACGCTGTACCGTTATGATGAAGATGGCTATCAGTCGTACTGTACCGTGTGCTGTTCGGGCATGGAGGTCATTCTGTGCGGCCATGAAAGCTGTTGTCGGTGAGTGTGGTTGTGTTGAAATTACTAAGGTAAAGCTGCACTATTTGTCAGTCACTAATCAAATAAGTAAATTAGTGACATTGATCATGTGACTGTTTTCACTCCCAAGCCCAAGTTTTTGCTAATGCTGGAGAACATGATCATCAGGTTTATGCAAAATTTTGTAAAAAGTTAATGCTTTTAGAGTGCTGCTGTCATGAATTGGTTTTGACCACCAATCTAATTTGGTCTCTTTTCTTTCTTTAGCTGCTACTGTGTGGACTGTCTGGATATCCTTGTGGGTGAGGGGACCTTCGACCGGCTGAAAAATGTGGACCCGTGGACCTGTTACCTGTGTGCACCTGAGAGCAGCTCTGGAGCCTTGAAGCCCAGGCATGACTGGAGCATCCGTGTGCAGGAATTCTTTGCCAACAACAGTGCAATGGAGTTTGTTAGTGCTTGTTTCATATAGTTCATCATATTGTAAAAATATTAGATGATCTTCCTGATTTGTATTTGTATTTGTATTGGTTTGACTTCTGACATTTGTCCTCCTCAGGAGCCCCATCGTGTTTACCCATCAATCCCTGCTAACCTGCAACGTCCAATCAGAGTCCTTTCCTTATTTGATGGCATTGCCACAGGTAACTTCTCATCTTCCTGGACCACTTGTAGTTTAATACACGTCTATCACAGTATGTTCTTGTACTGGTCATGTGGTTCATTGAAATGCATTTTTGTGTTTCAGGATACCTTGTTCTGAGGGATCTTGGCTTCAAAGTGGAAAAATATGTGGCCTCAGAAGTTGATGATGAATCGGTGACCGTCTCCATGGTCAACCATGATGGACAAATCACTCATGTGGCAGATGTTAAGAACATTACGAAAGAGCATGTATGCAAGATAATATTGTCTGCTTTCTGTTAATAATTGTTAAAACCTCTCAGTACAAATGCACTGATTAAATTACACATTCGATGAAGAATCTGGTCATTGTTTTTCTCTTTCATTGTTCAGATTAAGAAATGGGGCCCGTTTGATCTTCTCATCGGTGGAAGTCCATGCAATGACTTGTGCACAGCCAATCCTAGCCGAAAGGGCTTGTTTGGTAAGACATGTCTGATGCATGTTGCACACAAAATGAGAAGCACTTTCTTGCTTTGGCAAACTATAATCTTCCTGGCTTTATGCAGCTTCATTGAGTCAGAATACCTATGTTTGCCAACCTTTTTCCAATATTCAAAAGTCTGGATACTCAAAATGAACGCATGGTTCATGCATCAAATAGGAGGATTTTGTCAAACTGCTGAGCAGTCTCAACACCTGGTCTCATGTCAAAACATAATTTATTTCATCTGAGATTCTCTTTACTCTGCAGAGGGCACTGGGCGGCTCTTTTTTGAATATTATCGGCTTCTGAATGTTATGAAGCCGAAGGAGGACGACCCACGGCCGTTCTTCTGGCTGTTTGAGAACGTGGTGTCAATGGAAACCAAGGTTAAATCTGACATTTCCCGCTTTCTGGAAGTAAGTGTGATTTTGTTTTGTGGTATTGATGTTTGAACCTGTTAGGTGTGTCAAATACCTTCGGCAGATTCTTGTAAATTTGTAAAAAAAAATGTTAAAACATGTTCAAATATTTTTCTCAAATCATGGCCTCGCATTTTCAGTGTTATATTTTTTTTCTAGTCACATGGTGTAATAAGCGTGCCCGTGTTGTGTTTTTTTTATTAATTTTTTTTTTTTTAAGTGTAACCCTGTGCTTGTTGATGCTGTGAAAGTGAGTCCAGCTTACAGAGCAAGATACTTCTGGGGGAACATACCTGGCATGAACAGGTGAGTCTGTTATTCATATGACTATCACACCCACTTAATTTTTTTCGCTGATAAATACAACTGTGTTAAGTAGGGATGCACTGATACTACTTTTTCTACTTTTTCTGCCGTTTGTTTTAAAAACATCCAATTATATCCTGTCAATCAAGGGTGCAGAAAAACGTGTCAGACTGCAACTCACATTGTGTGTGAAGAAAATCTCTCTTGTGATGAATTTAGGGCAAGTTAACTTGACAATAACGCTTTAACAGGTAATAAATAGTGACATTTAATGCAGGCTTTATTAGACCCTATGAATCACATGTAGTTCAAGCCAGGGTTGCCAGATCTAAGGTTTTTGTTACTTCTGATAAGAAACAAAGTCGTTTTGACGCTCTAAAATGTGACGTGACAGATCGCTGTAGCGCCTCAGTTCAAGCAGCAGTGTGTGAACAATATCACTTAATGTTGCATTTATCTCAGGAAAGTTTACCAGTGATCACAGTTTGTTAGTTAGCTATAAAAACAGTAGAGAAGAGCTTATTTACTGTTAATTATAGAAAATTAAGAAAATTCAAACTATCGGCTTCAGCCGATATCATTCTGAATAATCAGCAATCGGTATCGGCAGAGATATTTAGTATCGGTGCATCTCCAATTACTAGTGTGCATCTTGAGACAAACCAATAGCACTGACATATTTTAAGATTATGTCAGTGCAAGTTACTTTCATTTTAAACAGCTCAAACATGCATTTTAGTCTGGGACCAGCTTAAGTCTTGTCTGTGAAACTAGGGGTAAGTGTTTTCTTCTGTTTTGACCAGACCAATCACAGCATCTCAGAAAGATAAACTCAGTCTTCAGGAATGTCTGGAGGCCGGCCGCACTGCAAAGGTTTGTCATGAGTTTCCAGCCAAAGATATTTTAATGATCCCATTACACTTAACTGTGTCAGTGTTGTCCATGTGAGTTCTGACACTGTGTAATCTACCATTTTGCAGTATGAAAAAGTTCGCACTATCACCACACGACCAAACATACAGAAACCAGGCGTCGATGACAGGCATTACCCCATCATCATGAATGGAAAAGATGACAGTCTGTGGATCACTGAATTGGAGAAGTAACTTTTACTTATTCTATCCTTTCAGTTTTACATTCTTTTCAAATTCAGTCACAAATATGTATCTGATTCATGTTCATGCACTCTTCACTTGCCCTTTGACAGGATATTTGGATTTCCGAAGCATTACACAGACGTGAAAAACATGGGGCGTATGCAGAGGCAGAGAGTGCTGGGGAAGTCCTGGAGTGTCCCTGTCATAAGACATCTTTTAGCACCACTGAAGGATTACTTTGCTTGTGACTAAGTTCTCTTGAAATGAACTGAAGTTTGTGCACTTTTCATCTTTCTCTTTCAGAGTAAAAAGACTCAGGGAAACAACAGTTTGTAAATTTTTGTTTTACATGTTTAAAAAGTAATAAACCTAGTAAATGTGTGTAGTGCTCTGTGAAGTGACAAGACCTTGTGGAACTTTGTATTATTGAGAACTGAAATGAGGGTTGACCAGTGATCAAAATTAACTTCTCATTTATCCAGGCTGTAATTTAATTTATTTGAGCTGATTTCCACCATAATGTTTTTTTTGTTTTGTTTTGTTTTTTTTCTTTCAGAGTAGTTTTTGCACTTATTTAAAATAAGTGTTGGTCTATTTATATTAAATATGTTCATTTAATCAATTAATGGAAATGGTAACTAAATATAAACTTGTTACTGAGTTTAGAAAGGAGTATCATCAAATGTCAGATAAGAAAAAAAAACAACAACAGAAAATTCACCAGGGGACTTTTTTTTTTTTTTTTTTTTACATTAGTTTTATATCGGCCAGATTTTTTGCTCAAATCCTGGTTTTCTTTTGTAACTTCTATTAATGATTGTGCATTTCATTACAATCACCACATAATTAATAATAAAATAGTTAACTTATTCGGATGGTATTTTAGAGTCTTAAAACGAGTTACTTGCTAAGACTTTACATGACCTGAGAAAAGAGACTTTTATTTTGAAGTGTGATTGGTTGAGTCCTGTTTTGGATGGACAGCACCGTTGTATATCAATGATTTGTTTACAATGCTTGTAGTAGAAGTAAAGAGCAGTAACGTTACCATGTGTGAAATGTTTACATAGTTAACAGTAGACCAATTCATCTGTTGTTTAAACATGTTTCGTCAGGCTGTTAAGAAACTAGGTATCTATCATAATGTCAAAATTCGGTCACTGTCAACACTTGTTTTACACGTGCTATGCTTTAGGAGTTCTTAATGAAGACGTTTCATTTAGAAGTCATGCTTTTGTTTGTTTCATTCCGTAACGTGTGTCATTATCAAAATGTTCGCAACTTAAAACAATGTTAAAACAATGTAAAGTTTTGAGTTAAGACGAGTTTTTATTAACAAGTATTTATTAGCATTCTGGAATGATTACTAATAAAATACAACTTTACTGTTTTTATTTTATTCCTTGAAAGTTATTTATATTCACAAAAGAATAATAACACCTGTGACATTCTTATAAAATGTTATTTTCTAAAAACACATAAATAGCTTCTCAAAACATGCTGGTCAGACTAAAATAAATACATTAAACCCAAGATTTTCAGCCTGGGGGCATGGGAAAATATGTGAAACAGTTCATTTTCTTGTTGTTATCTTATTTTCTATATTGTCCTGACATTCCTTACAAATTATCTTTTAAAACATTATATAATGTAATGTTTATGCTCTTCATGTTAGTTATTTTAGGTCCCTGGGTTGACTAATTCATATATTTAACAAAAGATGTGGAGAATAATAGTAAATCCTTTTGGAAGCCTTTTCTTAAATACTTGATCACTGAAACTGGATTACTATTTTTCATGACTGACTAAAGTTGTGTTTGTCTCAATATTTTAGAAAAAATAACCCACGTCACGTAGATTATAAAATCAGAATAACTATCCAGACAATTATTTTGCATCTTAGCAGAGCTTTTGTGGAAGAAGGAAGAAAAAAACGTGTGGCTTATGAATTCAAGAAATTTACACCAAGATGGCTTTTTACTTTAAAGTATTTTATAAGAGGCACAAATTCACAATCGAAACTGCCCCTTTTTTCTCTACTGGCATGCAAGTATCCTAACCCATTCTGTAAATTTAATAGCATTTGTTATGAATTACAGATTCTTTGATGCCAGATGCTGGAAAGCAACTTGTGACAACAGCGATGTCCACAATTAAATGTGTGGTGGTTGGAGATGGTGCCGTTGGTAAAACCTGCCTTTTGGTTTCATTTACAAACAAGTTCCCATCAGAACCGACAGTAAGGAATGGATTTTTTTTTTCAATTATGTATGCAGTACTATTGCTCTGATTGATATGTTCCTCTCTACCAGCTTGAAAAAGAAAAATACAACCTTTGCACCCATTATTAGTGATGACAGCTGAATAGATCGTTAAATCCCATCAGTTGCAATACTCATGGAAATAATCCTGTCAATTCAGTTGCTTTGTCATGTTCTTTTTCAGGTGTTTGACAACCAAGCTGTGACTGTAATGATTGGGGGTGAACCATATTCTATTAGATTGTTTGATGCTGCAGGTATATGATAATATTGCAATTAATCTATACACTTATAATACAGTGTGGGGAATATCTTAAACAGATTTCATATGAACACAATTTGCATAACTCACAAACCTAAATATTTCAATATTTTGTAGGTCAGGATAAATTACGGCCCCTAAGCTATCCCCAAACAGATGTCTTCTTAGTTTGTTTCTCTGTAGTTTCTCTTTCCTCGTTTGAAAATGTGAAAGAAAAGGTGAGTCTGACAGTGATCTGTCAATAATGTGGAATCATTTATTTTTTGCTAACAACAATTCATTTAAAATGCAGTGGGTGCCTGAGATAACCTATTACTCCCCGAAAACCCCCTTTCTGCTGGTTGGAACGCAGATTGACCTAAGAGACGATCCTATAACTATTGCAAGGCTTGCAAAAAACAAACAAAAGCCAATCAACCCAGAGACCGCTCAGAAACTAGCCAAAGACTTAAAGGCTGTGAAATATGTTGAATGCTCTGCTCTAACGCAGGTGGGTATGCTTGTAGAGTATGTTCTTTTTCTAAAGCCATGCTTTTGCTTTATTAGCATAACAAAAAAAGATTTGCTTTTTCTTTTCATTACAGAAAGGACTGAAGAACGTATTTGATGAGGCGATATTAACAGCTTTAGAGCCCCGAAGGTCCCAGAAGACATGCAAATGTGTTATTTTATGAGCTGGACACAGCAGCATAATCAAAGATGAATCTGGACGTAATCCAACAGAATTGGATTTTTTATTTTTATTATTTTTTTATCAGGAAAGTAACAATAGCTTTTACTCAACAGTTTTTCCCCCATTATATACCATGGTGCCCATGTCACATAATTGGATATGTGTGCAGCTTTTACACATAGAACTCTCTTTTGTGATACTACAACACTCTTCTTAACAAAAATGTTAGTATGGTTGTCTAGAGTGGGGTAAGATGTGCCACTTTTTATTTAAGTTGTCAAATAATAAGAGGAGAAATGTGAAGTAAATAGGAGTAAAATAGGCCAGTTTATATGTGTGGATGTCTGTCATGACAGATAATTGTCAAAGAGAAATATGAATATGACTTTTTAAAAACAATATAACACCATGTCCCACGGTAGGGGTAAGTTGTGATATGTCAAGTTGAGTCATTGGGTAATATCTGAGAAATTTGTATTTAAAAAAAATATTTATACAGAAAGCTCTTGCTGAACATTCTTCACACTTTCTTTAAGAAAATACGTAAACCTGTGTTTCGGAGTATTTCAAAAATATAGGCCTACATGGTTTTATACATTTATCCACTTTACCAAAAAGTATGCAATATATTTTTAGACTAGGCTAAACTTTGGCATTGAGGGGAAAATGGTCAAAAATCACCTTTTCTAAAAAAAAAAAAGGTCAGACATGGCCCTTTAAAAAAAAAGGTCACATGACAGAAATTAAGGCGGTGATATGTCTTTCCCACTGCTACATTTATATATGCAATTATACGTATTAAATTCAATATTAACAATGTGGTCTTGTAGCCCAAGACTGGTTGCCCACTGAAATTAAGAAAGGTTGAGCCTGGTCGGTACATGGATGGGAGACCTCCTGGAAAAAACTAGGTTGCTGGTGGAGGAGGTGTTAGTGAGGCCAGTAGGGGGCGCTGCTCACACTGTGGTCTGTGTGGGTCCTAACACCCCAGTGTAGTGACGGGGACACTATACTGTAACGTGCACTGTCCTTCGGATGAGATGTTAAACTGAAGACCTGACTCTCTGTGGTCATTAAAAATCCAAGGATGTCCTTCGAAAAAAGAGTAGGGGTGTAACCCCTGCATCCTGGCCAAATTTGCCCATTGGCCTCTATCCATCATGGCCTCCTAATCATCCCCATATAGTCATTGGCTTCATCACTCTGTCTCCTCTCCACCAATAAGCTGGTGTGTGGTGGGTGTTCTGGCGCAATATGGCTGCCGTCGCATCATCCAGGTGGATGCTGCACATTGGTGGTGGTTGAGGAAATTCCCCCTTCTATGGAAAGCACTTTGAGTGCTATGAAAAGCACTATGTAAATGTAACAAATTATTCTTATTATTAGAGATAAATTCATGTTATGGAAACATATCTGAAACTCAAGTTCTTAATGAAGACCCTCCTTAAACATGAATGAGTGTTTAAGGTACTCAGTCTCACTGCAACACAGTGTTTAGGAGATAATGAGGAGGCATTGATAACTAAGAAAGGAGGACCAAGAGGCCTTTTTAAAAATAAACAGCTAAATACTCATTTATATATTGTGCAAAAATAAATACAAATACAGAATGATTATGACAATCTTCAAATCATATACAACAATCTTCAAATCATGGACAACAATTAGAGATGCACTTATTTTCTTAAGGCTTTTTTAAGTTCACCATTACATAGAACAGCGTTTCTCATAACAGAGAACAAATTCAAACAGAGTTGGGGTACTGGAGTCCAGCTTGCACTTGTCACAGACTCTAAAGCATTTTCACTCAAAAAATGTTTCAGAGTGCGACTAAGTCCAGCGCTGTCGTTGAAATTCATGACTGTGTCAGTACTGCATCCTCACGAAAATCTATCATTTGCATGTGATTTTAGGTCTTGTACATTCAAGTGACATTTAAACATTCAAGTGATTTTCAATTGTTCAAACTCAATAAGACATGAAAGATAACTGAATTGGATACTTGCACGCTGTCTGAAATGGTGCATTTTCGCCTTTTCAGATCCCAATACGCTGTTTCCATTCACTCAAGTAACACGGTTAGTTACCAGTTGAATTTATATCGATGATACAGTCAAGTCTCGCTCTATAGTTTTTCACATCTGAAAAGCGGTCACTCAGAAATGTCGCAATACAGAAGTCAAGTCGGCAACAACTTCCATTAGCTTACATTCCATTAGATACTATTAATGAGATGATGTGAAATTTAAAAAAAATGCTTAAAGCAAGCCTAAGATATTGACTTAATATTTAATTGGACTCGGACTCGACTCAGCTCTTATGGACTCGAATAAGGTGGACTCTAACCCAACATTGCAGGACAGATCTCCACGCTACTGTTAGTGATCCGTATTCCATAATGACCTGCCCAGAACTGTGTATCCTTCCCACCGTGAGTGAAACGGATAAACCGAACTCCAGGTCCATAATCCTTAAAGACGTGTGTCATCTAAAATAATAATAAAAAAAAATATATAGTAAGAATGACAGAGTTATTTGATTAAATTTGTTTGTTAATTTTCATTTCCTCTACTCACTTCACACCACTTCATATCATTCCACTGTGAAAAGAAAACTGGTTCAGGCTCAAAGGTATAGATGGGTTTCTTCTTCTGATCAAGCAACTCTACACAGATCTGGTACTCACACCCACAATCGCAGCGTTGGGAATACCTGCAGCAGACAAAACATTTGCATATTATACTTTAACTGGTATAATAAATAAACCACTGATATGGTAACATAACATGAGTTTGAGCGAACACTCACCAGTCTGATATTTTGATATGAGGTTGCAGTTGATCCATGAAAGCAGCATTATAACCTTCTTTCTTCAAATCAATCAGCTGTTGCTTCAAACATAACCTGAGGACAAAGTTTACGGGTGTCAAAGAAGGCCTCAGACTCATCTATTGTCATATTGGTTAAACCGAATGAAAATTGTATTTTAATGCAAATAATTTCAGTGTGAACTTTCAACTGAAGAACAGTCATATCAAACTTACATGTAAGAGGTGACAAAGTATTTTGGAACTGTGTTATTTGAGATTTCTATAGAATTATCTCCTATTGCCCAGCAGTCACCGCCATTCTGTACAATCTTCCATCCATTGAACTCATCTAATCAGACCACCAGAGAGGAGAACGTTACATAAATGGAGCAAGTGACATTAGTGGCAAAGGAATAGTGTTAATGTTTTTTTGTTTTAGTTTTTTTATTACAACACAAGTACCAGAGGTTCATATAAGCCTATAGACATAAGAGTCTTTGAATATTGTCTTGGACAAAGGGGGCTTGGAATAATTTAAACCTGAGTAAATATTTTTTTAGGACTTATTAGGTCCCTCTTGGAAGTTTGCCATTTCTGCATGTACATACTTGAAATGTGCTCTAGTCTAAAGATCAGTTTTTGTTCCAAATATTGCAATATTGAGGTATTCATAAATGCCTGTTTAACCAACATTTGTTGTGAGCCATAAACCAAAGATGATTGTTGTGGTTAAACCACAAAAGTAAAATAAAAAATGTGATTTTGCAATACCAAATCATAGAGGTAATCACTAAAAAAACCAAACATATTATTTTTTTACCTTTGCTGTCATCTAACGCTCAATTAAAGTTAATATTTAAAAACACTAATCATTTAATAATACTATTAAATGTAATCTTAAAATGAATATCCATTTTTTCATGCTGTGCATCACAACGTAAAAAATGCACAGCATGAAAAAATGGATATTCATTTTAAGATTACATTTAATAGTATTATTAAATGATTAGTGTTTTTAAATATTAACTTTAATTGAGCGTTAGATGACAGCAAAGGTAAAAAAATAATATAAGAAATGAGAATAAGATAGCTGTTGATATCGACCAATACTGATAATAAAAAAGTCCAATATCAACCAATAACTGATATGTAACAATTTACAATCAGCTGGTGGAGGATGGAGAAAAGTGGAAGATGTCTAAGCATAAATCTGTTCAGAAAAATAGCATACAAGCTGAAAAACTACAAAACTAACAGTTTAGAATATGTTGAGACAAAAATATAATTGTTGAGGAATATCAATACAGTGCTGCCTTGCAAACACTGTAGGCTTATGATGCTTTTTGGAAACACAGACCTGGAACTTCCAGGTCTGTGTTTCCAAAAAGCATCATAAGCCTACAGATTGTAAAAACCATTGGCACCATTGGTCTTTATGATCAGCTTAGGTTGACGATGCTTCTGGGAAACAGCCCAGAATATGAAGTGCACTGCTTTATTGAAACATTACTTATTTTCAGTCCAGTGGCTCACCTTCTGCTCTGGGATTCTTGAGTAAGTTCCGTCGTTTCTTAGTCATAAAGTAAAACAGGCGCCAGTCCTCTGGGGGTCTGGAGGCATCACAGGGCTGGATCCCCTCTCTCCGACAGCGCTCTCTCCAGTGTGCAGCACTGTCCACCAGCTCCTTCCACTCACGACACACCAGCCGGCAGACTCGCACCACCTGATGTTCAGGCAGGTTCAGTAGGATCTCCTCAACCACAGCTAGAGGAACATATGGCTGCAGACAGAGGAAGAAAGATTACCTTTCAATTTAGATCCAGCTGTGGAACATGGTTGCTGTTGGTCCAAGCTGGTCATCTGCTACCATGTTCCACCCCGACCATTTTAAGATGGTATGACCATCTGGTTTATTGCTGGTCCACAATGATCGACTTAGCATAAGGCAAGTCAGTTAATTTCAACATTGTATGGCCAAGTTATAATATGATGCTAAGTCTCTATAGCAAGTGGCTACAACTGAAACCAAGAACTCAAAAACTTACTGAGTCTGATCTGGGTTCAAAGTCCCTCGAAGTAACATGAATGTTCACGCTCTGTGAATGACCCATTCTTGTTTTTTTTTAATGGCATTTGATATCTATAAGTCACTTTTGCACGTCTGTACCTACTTGTAAAAACACGGAAGTTACGTATTAAAAATAATGACAATGTTACAGAAGAAAAAAGAAAACGCAAATAATAGTAGCCACCTTCGCATTCGTAATATGTCAGACCGATCGTCTAACCAGCGATAACGAATGTTTACTGCAGCAGGACTCTGATCTGCCTCTGGAAAACTGAAATATATCTGGCAGTGGAGCGTGACGACTCACTATCGGTTTGACGCTGTCAACTGATCCGTTATATATGCGTTTTTCCAGTTTAGATATCTCATTAGTCACATGTAGCAGCATTCTAGACTTCAAACGCCGCTGAATCAGTATACTCCTTATAATCAGTATAATCCTTTTAAACACATGTTTTACGAGATTCAAAATCGAAAGTTCTATTACCGCATGCGTCATTGCCCCTCCCACAACTCTGACGAATGCATACGGGTTCAAAAAAGGAGAGAAGGGTATTCCCTATTTGGCGTTTTTCAACCTCTTTACCTGATTTGCACAAATCGAGTAGGATATAAACAGAAAAAAACAGAAGAAAAAAAAACAGTAAGTGGATTGTTGTAAACTTGATTTGTGTGAATTTGCTAGATGAGTGATTCTATGTCCAAATATATTTTTTAATTATTTTATTTTTAGTATTTTAATAATGTGTTACTCATTGTCATGGATTACATGATGTTACTGGCCATACCAATATAATATTTTCAGTAAAAAGCATCTTATATAGCTGAAAATCATGATTTCTTGTTGTCCCAATTAGTCAGTGTATTTTTTACATCATTGTCAAAAAAAAAAAAAAAAAAAGTATTTTACTTTTTAGGTATTATTTCGTTTATTGTGTTTATAAAATCCCTAAATAGTCATTTTCCTAATTATACAATTATTAATTCTGATAGGATGTGCGTTATGTGCTTTCTCTGAGAAAATATTTGAATCTAAAAAATGTAGTTCAAACAGTTATTTTGTAAAACGTCAAAATTGTTACCACAATATCAAAAGGAAAACAGAATGTATCACTGATCACTCAGTAGGTTGCTTAAAAGTCTTTTAAACACGATTTAATTAGTGCTATGTGATCTTAGCATTTATGCTAGTAAGTGGTGGTATGTTGTTTTAAAACAAAAAGGCCGATTCTTTTAATTAATGTTGATTTTGGATAAATTCTTTGATAAGAATCTTAGGCTTATTGGAAGATGAATTAAAAGATCCATGTTTGTACCCCTTAACCCCAATTTATTGGTGTGTTTGATTTACTATTTTTGTATTTGCACTAACTGAATGCCATTATAAATGCATATTATGTTGATTAAAATAAATAAAATACATAAAATAAATTATAATAAAAATACCAGGAAAGTTTGTTGATTGCGTCATTTCCCCATACATTTCTTTTAAATATTTTATTCTACATCGGTTAGTTTTTTTATCCTCATGGGGGTGTGATCTCATTAGACACTTGCAGTTGCAGAATAAATTAATCATGTGTGACAAGTACTATTGTAAATAGTGTATTTCACTATGGCATCAATGATCAGGAACTTCAAAAGATTGCAATTGGCTTTGGTGTCCTAGTAAAGTTCCTAGCAGAGACCTTAAGCACTTTGACTTTTCAACATTTTGATGTACCAGGACACGAGAAAGTGGAGACTTCACTGGAGAGGATTATTAGACTGATGAGTCGTTGGTCACTTCAGATACTAACCTGATTGAAACCATGATTATTGTAATTTATATTTTAATGAACTTAAGTTTCACTTGCCTTTACACATAAATTGAGTTATTTTTTACAATTGCTATAGACACATTCCTAAATACTTAGATACTTTTTCAAAACTCTTTACACAGTGAGCACAACATCAGTTGTGACATGACAATAGTGAGCCTACGGTCTGACGTAGAACCCAGAAGCGCTGCACTGTTTACACTACGTCAAAAGCGTGGGAGAATGACGTGGAAGAGAAGAGATTGCTGAATAATGTTGTTATTTTGGGGGTTTTTTTGCACACAAAAGGTATTCTCGTCTCTTCATAATATTAAGGTTGAACCACTGTAGTACATGGAATATTTTAACGATGTCTTTACTACCTTGCTGGGCCTTGAAAGTTGCAATGACGTTGCTGTCAAAAAGCTTTGCGGGACAGAAAGCTCTCAGATTTCATCAAAAATAGCTTCATTTATGTTCCAAAGATGAACAAAGGTCTTAAGGGTTTGGATGGAACGACATGAGAGTGAGTAATTAATGACAGAATTTTCATTTTTGGGTGAACCCTTTAAATTGTACACATTTTCAATGGTCAAAAACCAAATGTTGGTCACTTTTCATACAGCTGATACTTTTTCTTTTGAAAAAGAATATCTGAATAACAAATGGCTCTGCAGTGAGGGTGGGAGAGGGAGACTGGGCTGATGATGAATCAGGCATTATACTGGGATGAATCAGCTACAATGAGGAGAGTACAGATAGCTCAGGGTGGGAGGCAGTATTTCAGTGTCCCAGTCTATTAGCCAGTCCTCAATCTCAAGCTCCACCAAAACTCCCACAGGTACAATGGTTGCTGGTTCACACCCCTGGTCAGACTAACATTGGGGATTCTGTATCCGCGGTGCTCCGTCTCTCCACCCCTCCGCACTCCCTCCGGCTCCACCTCAGTCTTCAGGCACTCGGGTTCCTCCTCGGACACTCGTCACCACAGCTCTGCCTTGGTCTTGAGTGCCAGCGTTGTCACTCTGGTCCATCAGCTCCTCCCGTCATCCCCACCATGGCTGTTATCCCCAATCTTCTCCTCCTTGGTCTTCTTCGTCTGTCTGTCTGCTTTTGCCAGTCCTTCGTCTTCTTCTAGCCCACCTCCAAAGCCTCCTCCATCCCTCCCTCATCTCTTCTGTTTCGACGCGAGGTCGTGCCTTACGGGAGGGGGCCTTATGTCACGTATATGTTCCGTCTGTTTCATTATCATGGACTTTTCGTTTTTTGTCAGTCACATGTGTTCCTTTGTCTTTGTTTCCCACTACTCATCAGTTACCATGGACACTCATGACATCCACACACCTGTTGTTCGTCATTTAGTTCATCATCACTGTGTATTTAAGTTCCTCTTTTTGACTGTTCTGTTCAGTGTTGGGTATTGGTTGGTGTATGTTGTGTGATCGTAGAAC
The DNA here is from genome assembly GCF_963993115.1 of Abramis brama. Classification (NCBI taxonomy): domain Eukaryota; kingdom Metazoa; phylum Chordata; class Actinopteri; order Cypriniformes; family Leuciscidae; genus Abramis; species Abramis brama. Next base: position 15,200,270 of record NC_139984.1, on the reverse strand, counting down.
AGCCTACACTCTGTTACTTTGCCTTCATCAATGTGGATTACTTGAGTTTGTTTTCATTAAAGAACCCTTTTGTTTATTGAAACCTTAATGAACTTTCCTTCATTATCATCTGGACCTAACTGTGACAAGGTGTTATGATTAAAGTACACACAAGTACAAATGTTTGAGTATGCAGTCAGGAAAGTATAATAATAAATGAAACAAGTAAATATCACCATAGAGAGAACTAGACTACTAGAATATAACATCAGGCATGTAGAACAAACCTTGAAGGAGATTTATTTCCTTCAAGCCCCAAACCTTCAACTATTATTTCATAATCAAGCTTCAATGTACATTTATAAGTTCAAAGCTGTGAACATAACATCACTTACACACAGTAACTTTGAGACGTTTATTGACGTTAACTGCATGGCACTTAAGTAATTGATTATTTCATAAGCAGTGCATGTCTATGGCTGTAGTTATAGTCGTCGACTAAGTTCCTTCATTTTAACAGTGTAACATATAGGCCCGGTTTCACAAAGAGGGCTTAGACTATGCCAGCATTAGGTCTAGGATTATGCCAGGATTAGGGCATTTAAGTAGCTTTTATAAACGTGTCTTAGAAAAAACATTTCTGGTGTGCATCTTGAGACAAAGCAATGGCACTGACATATTCTAAGATATAAACATTACGTTGTATCTCCTTATGGCATAATGTATCATTGCATTTCCTAATTTGAAGGTCACTTTTGCGCCTGTTAAATTTAGGAAGGTTAAAAAAAATACTATGGAAAACACTCTGTAGCATCAGACTGGACAGATCTCCACGCTACTGTTTGTGACCCGTATTCCATGCTGGCCTTTCCAAAATTTTGTATCCTTCCCTCCATGTGTGAAACGGATAAACCGAACTCCAAGTCCATAATCCATAAAGACGTGTGTCATCTGAAATAAAACAGAATAAACACAGGGACAGTTACACTTTATCATTAGTTTGATTACAGGGGAATATCTACACTATCAGTATTATTCTACTCACTTGACACCATGGATAATTTTTCCCCTTTTGAAAGAAAACTTTCTCAGGCTGAAAGGTACTGATGGGTTTCTTCTTCTCATCAAGCAACTCTACACAGATCTGATATTCACTTCCACAATCAGAGTGTGGGGCATACCTGCAGATAAGACATGACAGAAATGTGGATCTGTTCTAAAATTGTGTTTTCATTTTAGAACCTGATTTAACATTGGTGATGTGTTCTTAAAGGGATAGTTCACCTAAAAATAAAACACTGTCAACATTTAAAGTACCACAAGCCAGGACTCGTGGTACTCCGGACTTATGCAGATTCTTACAACATAAAAAATTCATAAAAAACATAAAAAATTCAAATATGATTGTCATACAGCTTGGGTTCTCATACTGCCAGACACAATTCCAGCATAAGGCACATGTGACCCAGATGGACAGGTAATTTACAAGAATGAATCACATAAAATATGAAATTCACCACCTAAGATACTGTAACATGAAATGGGAGTTTGAGTGACACTCACCAGTCTGATATTATTATATGAGGTTGCAGTTGATCCATGAAAGCACCACTATAACCTTCTTTCGTCAAATCAATCAGCTGTTGCTTCAAACATGACCTGAGGACAAAGTTTATGAGTGATTCATGTGTGGATTGGCTTCATGATAGATTTATTTTAAAATTGTTACATATACTGAAATTAAATGAGCTCAAACCTTTTTTTGAAGGATCTACAATATCAAACATACCCATATGACGTTACAAAACATCTGGTGACCGGAAATATGTTCCTATTTCCTGCAGTCACCCAGTGGTCACCTCCATTCTGTACAATCTCCCATCCTTGAAGTCCATCTAATTAAAACATCAGAAAAGAGACGTTCCCTGAAGCAGAAATTAATTATAGTGACACTTATTGTACAATCTTAATGATGTGACTCACTTTGTGCACTGGGATTCTTGAGCAAGTTGCGATTTATGAGACTGAACCTGCAGGTGGAAACACAGAAGTTATGTTTCGCATTTTGAGGATATTACAGTAAACCAACTGAAACAAAACTAAAGTGAATGTAGCTACTATTATTTGTATGTCAAACATCACTCTTCTAATTTACTGCAGCAGCACTTTAATCTGCTTCTGGAAAACTGAAATATATCTGGCAGTGGAGCGTCTTTACAGCTCACTACTGGCTGATGCTGTCAGAGCTAATCCGTTATATATACTTCTTGACGGTTTAGATATCCCATTAATCAGAGGATTCTGGACTTCCAAAACCGCAGAATCAGGATCTAATTCTTAGGGATCACGTGTTTACTGTTTATCAACAATATAGAACACAGAGTGATTGCTGGTGGCATCAAAGCCTCTCCCACAACTCTGATAAATGCAATAAGGCTGCAGTAGGACAGGACATGTTATGGGAAATGTATTATGGTATTATGGTACAACTAGACATAAGATAGATTCTCAGCCTAGAGACTCATCACCCATTTTGAGAAGTTAGGTTATACATTTGATAAAGTGTATGATATTTATCACTGTCATTCAGTGTCAGCGCAACGAGTGGGTTCAGGCGCCAACCCTGCTGTCATTTGAAGATATGAAATATGGTATGAATAAATATGAATGTTAATGGATTTTCTGAATACTTTTATTATTACTATTATTAAAAAAATCAAACTATTATTATTATTACTTTTATTTATTACACTCTTTATAAAGTTTAGAAATTTGTTAAAATGGTTTTCATAAGCTCTAGTCAGAGCAAAATAAAATGAATTAGTTGTTTGGTTGGTTTGTAAAGTATAATTTGCTGTAAATAAACCTCACTCCCCTGGCCTTAAGAGGCATACCAACAGCTGACGCTAGAGGCTATGGTCTTTTCCATCCTCATTAACAAGCCCAATGCCTGCTTGATGCTGGTTTCAAGTGGGCGGAGCGGAAATAGTTAACATTTGCACTTTATTTTCATTTTTAATGTTTGTTTCATGATATGCCTACATATAACTTGTATCTGCATTGTGCATTTTGATAAAAAATAATTCATTGTTAAAATTAATAAATGTTTTACAGTAAAATAAAAATCATGCTAGAAAACACTACCCCTCATCAGCTGAATAGATCTCTACACTACTGTTAGTGATCCGTATTCCATAATGGCCTGCCCAGTACTGTATATCCTTCCCACCGTGTGTGAAACTGATAAACCGAACTCCAGGTCCATAATCCTTAAAGACGTGGGTCATCTGAAATAAAGCAGAACAAGCACAGTGACAGTTAAGCTTTGACTATTATGGCGCTTTTCCATTACCAGTACCAGCTCAACTCGACTCGACTCGACTCGGCTCGGCTCGGCTCGCTTTTCGCTCCGTTTTCCACATAGACAGTATAAGAAGTGGACAGAGCCATCTCATTGGATCTCAATTGAGACAAGTGAAGCCCATTTTTAGCGATTTCTTAGCACTTCCTTTCCTGACGCGCAGACTCAAACCGAGCAAAGCGTTACACGGACCACGTGAGCAACCCGTCTGTCTTCTAGTAGCTGTGCCAAGAGAAATCTGAATCATTCCCTTCCGAATTTTGCAGAGACGGAGAGTGTGAGTAGGTATTGTCCATGAGCTTGGAGCAGGAGCAACTTTTGCTAGGTATTCTGATTAATTATATTGTCATTTTGCCTCCACGTCCCTCCGATTGCCTGCGAGCTTCTCCTCCTGTCCATACGGTAATCTCTCTACTGTGCGACAGAGAGTCGCGTGGTTATGACGCAATCGTTAGCCTACTTTTACAAAAACTGCTTCTACGGGGCCATAACATAAGCTACAAGGCAATGGAGCATTTTATACATTGTTGTGTTTCTTTAGAAATAAATAATGGACAAATGGAGTCTTCAAATGCCTCAGATGTAAAGTTATTCGCTGTCAAAGTGACGCCAAAATGAATGGGAGTCAATGGGATGCTAACTGCAGGTGAAGTTCTGCTACAAGATGGTGGCACGCGGCCGGCTTCAACTTCCGGTCGACTTCCTTCCCGCCTGGTTTTCCATTGCAGATAGTACCTCCACAATAGTACCTGGTCGTCATAGCGACGCCGCAGGAAACTGCCGTGACTTAATCTTTTACGCGAGACGCGCGAGACACACCCGCTACCCACACACACAGGACAATGGAGGAAATCGAGTGTATGCTGTTTTTGGATGTTTTTATTTTTGTTTTTGCTGTTTTTTTATTCAGGATACTCCGTCTGGCGCGTGCAATGATGACGCAGTGAATAGTGACGATTCTCTCTGACCAATCAGCAATCTGTCGTGTTTTCACGTCACATTTTAGTATCGCCTCAGCTCGCTTAGAACCTCGCCGGAGGTGGTACGAAAAAAAGTACCTGGAAGCAGGTACAGGTACAACTTTTACACAGTGGAAAACCAAACAGAGTCGAGCCGAGTCGAGCCGAGGCGAGCTGGTACTGTGTAGTGGAAAAGTGCCATTAGTTTGATTACAAGAGAATAACTGGACTGTCGGTATTATTCTACTCACTTGACACCACGGCTCACTGTTCCCAAACGAAAATATAACTTTCTCAGGCTGAAAGGTTCTGATTGGGTTTTTCCACTGATCAAGCAATGCTACACAGATCTGATACTCACATCCACAACAAGAGATTGGGGTATACCTGCACCAGACAAACAGCAAATAAAAGCCTTCCTATTAACAAAGTGGCCTTTCATATTAAAACCTGATTTGTGCCAAATGTCAAGTTTCAAGTCAAGTCAAGTTTATTTATATAGCGCTTTTCACAATACAGATTGTATCAAAGCAGCTTCACAGTATTAAATTAAAATAATACATCAATGCTTGCTTCTAGTTTTAAAATGTCCACGTTTGCTAGTACTGTGTTCTTAAAGGGATAATTCACCTAAAAATGAAAATTCTGTCATTTACTCACCTTCATGTCGTTCCAAACCTGTATCAATTTCTTTATTCTGAAGAACAAAAATTAATGTTTTGAAAGTTGGACAATGGACCCCTTTGACTTTCATTGAATGGACAAAAAACACTTAGACATTTTTCAAAATATCTTCTTTTATGTTCCACAGAAGAAAGAAAGTCACACAGGTTTGGAACGACATGAGGGTAAGTGAATGATGACAGAATTTTTATAACTATCCCTTCAATGACATTTTAATTAAGTTTTACATAAAGAAATAAGATTCATTTTTCATTTTCTAGAATGATTGAGACTTCACAGGAAACAATGTTTAAAAGAGATGGGGGGGGGGGCGTGATCAGAAAGTACAAAATAAAAAATAATCTGCCGATAACAAAAAAACCTAACAATTAAATATGAATGTCATATCACTTTGGGTTTTCATACTACCAGTTAAAAATTATCACATAAAATATGAAATTCACCTCCTAAGACACTGTAACATGAAATGGGATTTTGAGTGACACTCACCAGTCTGATATTTTGATATGAGGTTGCTGTTGATCCATGAAAGCACCACTATAACCTTCTTTCGTCAAATCAATCAGCTGTCGCTTCAAACATAACCTGAGGACAAAGTTTATGAGTGATTCATGTGTGGATTGGCTTGATGATTGAACATTTTCAGAACATTCAAACATACCCATAAGATGTTACAAAACATCTGGTGACCGTGTCCAGAAGTGGTTTATTATTTTCTTCTGTCACCCAGCGGTCACCTCCACTACGTACAATCTTCCATCCGCGAAGTCCATCTGATAAGAAAATTAGAAAAGAGACGTTACCTGAAGCAAAAAAGCTTTTTTTACAATTGTTATTGTACAATCTTAATTATATGAGTCACCTTGTGCGCTGGGATTCTTGAGCAAGTTAGGTTTTGTGCATCTCAACCTACAGGTGGAAACAAAGAAGTTACGTCTCATATTCTGAAGATACAGTAAATATGAGAGAAATCTCATTTTTTATTTGAGAGAACACCCCTCAAAAAATGCCCCCTCATCTGCTTCTGTAAAACTGTCTTGTGGTGGAGAGTCTTGACGGCAGACCTGTTATGTACTTCTTCTTGGTTTAGATATCCCATTATTCAAATATAAAAATTCAGCCCATCCAGCCTTTCCCCATTAATGTTTTGCTGGGGTTATGGCCTTTAAATAGGAATATATACCTTAATCAATTAATAAATAAAGGACAGATTCGAATAATAATAGATATTTTTAATATACTGCAAATGTGTTAAATATTCATATTGCATTATATTGCAGACTGTTAATTATTGAATTAATATTTTACTAATTATTTTATTTGAACTGATCATATCAACACAAAAGACAAAAAGTCATAACTTCATCCTTAATTCATGGGATCCAAGCTATAAAGCTCTTAAATAGTCATGTCGCCTCAGGTCATGCTTCTGATGACATGTACCAAGGTCTAAATTTATGGTCTAAATACAATAAAGCTTTGCAGCGATACAGCCTTGTGTCCAATTTGGGGTGCTCTACATCAATTTCATTTGCATGCTATTCGATAACGGTTGGGTTTATCAAAAAGCTTTTGATAACTTTTGCCAGCATAGTCTGAAGATAATCTGATTTGATTTTCATAAAAATTTAAGCAACGTCTAGGAGGAGTTCAAAAAAGTAGTTTTTTAGGCGGGAAAATTTGGTGGGAAAAGTTTCATTATGGAAAATCATGATGTGAAATGAAATCACATCTGTTTCTAGCCCTTATAGGCCATGAGACGGGACCCCAAATTTGGGCTACCGGTCAATTTTGAGGGATTAAATTTCTTTTTGATTTTCATGAAGGTACACATCTCTAGTGTTGGAAAATGTGTGATACCATCCGATCCATGGTAGCTTTCATGAGAAATCAACACTTATATCATCCTATCTCAAGGTAAGGTGTTAAGTGACTACAAGAGAGAAAAATGCTTCTATAATCCAAACGGTTGTTTTTTGCACTGGAAGAGGCAGTGTCGGGGCTTTAAAATGATGTGTCAACCACCTTTCTAGGCCTCTGGGGCGCTGAGAAACTTTGAGTTGAAAATCGTTTTTAAAAAATCGTTCTATTGAACAACAGTTTATGGTGATATGGCTGTTTTGTTTTGTGTTTTGATCCCATGCTTTTTCTGCTGATTTGGACTTTTTCACGGAATTCTACTTGAGAATTTTGTGCAAGTACTTTTCTGGAGGTGTGATAATCAAATGTTTTATGCTGTTTCAGGCTTAGTGGTGGTGCTATCCACTTCAACATGGAAAAGGAGAAGGGAATGCCAGAAGACAAGTGTATCATACACCATGCTTCCTCAGGCTCTGATACTATACAAATACAAATTATACAAATTTCTACAAACTCAATACTCTTATACAAACTCCTATACAAATTTCATATATCCTTTTTCTTGACATATGTTTGAAAATCGTCCTCCGTAACCAAAAACTACCTTGAATCTAATGCTATCACACATTTTTCAAATACAGGGTCATATACCTACACAAAAATCACCATGCGGTTTAATCCCTCAAAATGGTACCGATCAACCCTCTGTCTCACGGCCTATTATGGTTCAAAAGTTATTAGCATAAACATGAGGGAAATTTTGGACAGTTGGTGGCGCTAGAGGGATTGAGTTAGAGACTCCAAATTTGCTATGTTGACAGTTCAGACTATCATCTATCAGTGTGCCAAATTTCATAACTTTCCCGCAAGCAGTCCGCAAGCAGTTCTATGAGCTGCCATAGACTCCCAGAGCGGAAGAAGAAACGGAAGAATAATATAGCTGCGAGCAGCCATTAGCGGGGCCAAGCACAAGAAGAGGATAAGACATGCCAACATGGCTGGGAGTGTCAGACCAACTGCAGCAAGTAGCAATTAAAGACATTTAAAGATGAATTTAGGCAAAATAGCTGAAAAATCATATATACAGTAACCAAAAATATAATTTAATGGATTATCACTTTCAACCAATAGGTGGGGCTGTCTCGAAACCTTTTGAGTACCTTCAGGGCATGGTGCCAATGACTCGTACCGAGTTTCGTAACTGTTACGATTATGTTTGTGTGCTCATGATCTGTGTCTTGTTGTTAGATTCTGATTGGCTTCGGATCCTGACAGTCTGCTGGGATTCGTTCGTCTCCATGACGCTCTGCCGGAAGCTGGCTATAAATGGCGACGCCAGCTGTCTTTAAGGAAGGGCTTTGACTGGGCTTTTGCTGTATGTGCGCACGCGCGCCCTCGTAGAGGTTTATTATGTAGCCCTGTGTCCCTCATTCGTTGTTAATTTGTTTCTTTATTTAGTTCTTTAATTCTTTAATTCTTGTGTCTAGTTTTGATCGGTTTTGACTGTGTGTCCTCGTGTTCATTGAAGAGCAAGCTAGAATGTCACGTGACATACATCGTGCTACACATAGCGTATTTTTATGTATTAGTTCATTAGTTTAGGGAGTGTTGCATTGAGTTGTAGTTTTCGTTTGTTAGTTAGTGAAGGTAAGTTAAGGGGTGCATTAGCACGCCGAAGATGTTTCTTTTTGATTTTTCTTTGATTTAGCTAGGTTAGATTTTATGGTTATAGTTAGAGGTGTTTTGTTTTATTTCGTTCTTTGATTTGGGCAACTGTCGTCATTTTATTTGGTGAATTTCATTGTATTTTTCTTCATCTTTGTTTGACTATTTATAGTTGGAATCATTTGAAGTTTATTTTCTCACTATGTTTATGGGCTGGTAATATGAATAAATCCATGTACATATTCTGAATTCCTCTGCTTTATTATTATTTCCCACTTTTTGCGTTGTACTTCTTAAAGATATTCAGTTGCAAAATAAATGTTACTCCTTTAATGTCCTTAGACAACATTAAAACATCTTGGGATGTAACAGTAACGATACGCTAATGTGTTCATAAAGTATAGCATTTTATATCACAATACTATATTGAAGTCAATGACAATTTCATGTTTTGTTCTGTTATAGCGCCAACTAGAGGCACAATCGCACAATTTCTTTTATGTGTTCTCAGAGTGAGCCCATACATGTGTGTGTCAAATTTGGTGGAAATGTCATTTCGTTTTGGAGTTATAAACATTTAAATGTAAACACAAAAAATTACCCACACCTGACTTTGTTTGCATTTTCTTGCCACTTACAATTAATATTTTGTCATTTGGGTATTAGCATATAGCCAACGACATATGTTTCCAAACTTCCTACGGTGGTTTTGTCTCGATCAGTCTAACGGTTTTGAAGATATTGGCAAATGTTTTTTAAGCGCTAAATCACAACGCTACACAAACAATAAGGCGAAACCTAGCATGTTTGGTATCGTTGGACTCGGCAAAGATTCACAAACCTAAGGAAATGACTCATGTGAAAATAAGTCAACCAAACCCAGAGTAATAAGCATCGGTCTAACGGTTTCAAAGATATTGGCAAATGTTTTTTAATCGCTTAATCACAACGCTACATAAACAGTAAGGCAAAACTTAGCATGTTTGGTATTGTTGGACTCGGAAAGGATTCAGTTACCTAAGGAGATGACTCGTGTGAAAATAAGTCAACCACACCCAGAGTTAAAAGCATTTAAATATTTAATTTTACCACTAGGTTGCGCTGGTTCAAAACTTCTCAGGCACCTTCAGGGCATCGTACTGATGATCCATACCAAGTTTTGTAACAATATGTTCATGCGTTCATAAAATACAGCATTTTAGTACAAAATTAAAAATGGCCGACATGAGAAAATTAGACATCATTCGACTTGGCATGACGCCCTGAATCTAACGGATTTTTAGACAAACTGTTCAGAAGTTAAACAGTTAACAAAAATAGCAGTTTTTCGTATCTCCGGACCAGTAGGTGGCGCTGCGCCGAAACGCAGCATGTCGCCTCAGGTCATGCTTGTGATGACATGTACCAAGTTTGGTCTGAATACGATAAAGCGTTGTGGAGATACAGCCTTACGTCTGTTTTTGCAAGCACTACATAAAATTAGTTTGCGCAGTATTCGAGAATGGTTTGACGAATCGACTTGAATTCCATGGGACCTATCTTGCACCCAGCGCAATTGACTTTGTACACCAATGCATGTATCATTCCTATTTTGCACCTGACACACAGCAAACTTTTCCCTCCACAGACACACGTCTGTAAATTAGAATGAACTTGCGCTCCCGGGGGCGGTTCAGCGAAAAGAGGAGGCGTGTTCCAGCGCAAACGTTCCCTGGTGCTATTTTGCAGTTTCAGAAAACAATTCCGCCACAGACCAGGAAAAACCTAGTCTAAAGTCAATGGCGCATTATTCAGATGCTATTTTAAGGGCGCATGCTTGGCTATAATGTAGCGTGTGCACAACGCGCATACACTTTGCTTCTCATATCTACACAGACACAGCAGTTGCCATTTTTGCAAACCATACATAAATTACAAGGAAAAATATTACCACACGAGGGAAATCAGTGTGTTGTCCATGAAGATGTGAAAAATAGGCATAAATCTAGCTTACACATTTACCCAAATTATTATATGCCTGTTTAACCGAAGCTAATTTGGTTGGGTTTCTCCCTCCCCATACAATGTCACTTCTCTGTCTTTTATGGCCCTGACGAGAACGTCGGTCTCCTCGGCTGTCAACCGCTCCTGGCGTGCGCCTGGCAAATCAGCCATCATAATAGCAATCCGCCATGGAACAAGCATGCCTGCTTTTAAAGGGAATGTGAGATGACGCTCTAATTGGTTTATTTCATGTTATGCCCAAACCACACCTATGAGTAATGTAGCTATTCAGACCAACCCATTTTAGATTTGCATCGGGCGCAAGAGTCATTTATCCCGCCGGTATAATAGCAACAGCGCCCGAGATCCGCCCACAAAGATACTTGCATTTCGCATTTGATACTTGCGTTTCAGATCGTTAAAATAGGGCCCCATAACATTTTGTTGGCATGGTCTGAAGATGATCTGGTTAAATTTTCGTGGAAATCGGAGCAACGGCCTAGGAGGAGTTCGAAAAAGTAGGTTTTTCTGAGAATTCAAAAGATTTCCTGAAAGATTTCCATGACAGAAAATGACGTCATAGGGTGCAATCGAATCGGCTTGAGCCAAGGAATCAGTGGGAACAAGATTTGTTCTAGCCTTTACGGTTCAAAAGTTATTAGCATAAACATGAGTGAGAATTTTGACAGTTGGTGGCGCTAGAGGGATTGAGTAAGAGACTCCAAATTTGCTATGGTGACTGTTCAGACTGTCCTCCATCAGTGTGCCAAAATTTTATAATTTTCCCGCAAGTGGTTCTATGGGCTGCCATAGACTTCCATACGGAACAAGAATAATAATAAGAACGCCAACGATTTCAATAGGTGCCTAGTCTGCCTACGCACTTTCAGTGCTCGGCCCCTAATAATAGGAATGCCAACAGATACAATAGGTGCCAATAATGCAACATTTCTACAATGTTAGTAAGTGCATGTGCATGGTCATTTTTTATTGGGTGATGCTGTGTGGATTGAAAAGCATGTAATAACCGTTTTGTAGACTATTTACCTCAACACTTCAGTTTACATGGTCAGAGCTATTCAAGCTGAAACTTTTTTTTACAGTCTATGGTATTTACATGTTTTTTTATTGCATTTTTAAAGTTTTGTTTAATAATATGCCTACATATGTCTTTATATCTATTATTATTATAATTTTTATACATTTTATTTATTTTCGCCTTACATAACACTCAAGGACACCTTACAAACACAATAAAACAATCAACATTAAACAAATAATCATTCTAATAGTCTGGACAGACTGAATACAAACATAAAAGTAATCACATAAAAGCCTGTCGAATAAGATGTGTCTTAAGGTGAGATTTAAAGACTTTCACTGCTTCGCAAATCCTGTGGCAGCAAGTTCCATAAATAAGGAGCTGCATGACTAAAGGCTCGGGACCCCATGGAAGTAATGTTGAGTTCGAGGGAGAACAAGAGTGAGTGCAGAAGATGATCTTAAAGTACAAGTAGGAGTGTATATATGAAGAAGGTCAGATAAGTATGAAGGGGCAAGATTATTCAGTGCCTTGTAAGTAAGAAGAAGAATTTTAAAATCAATACGATATTTAACCGGGAGCCAATGCAAGTGTTGTAGTATAAGAGTAATGTGTTCAGTTAGAGGAGTTCTGCAGATAATTCAAGCAGCGGAGTTCTGTACTAGCTGGAGTTTGTAGAGAAGCTTTGAAGGCAGTCCATGAAAAAGAGTGTTACAGTAATCAATACAGGAAGTGACTAAAGCATGATCAAGAATCCCAGTGCTCTTTACTGAGAGAGCCGTACGAAGTCGGTTAATATTATGTGGAAATATGTAGAGCGAATGACACTGTTTATGTGCTGCGAATGAAAGAGTACTGTCAAGGATGACCCCCAAACTTTTAACCTGTTTAGAAACAGACACAGGAAAGTTATCAATATTCACAGATGAACATGTAGATTTTGCCAGATTGGTTTTTGAGCCGACAAGGAGAATTTCCGTTTTACTGAAGATTTGATGTAAACCACTTTTTAATCTTTGCTTAACAATCTGAGAGGACAAATGGAGGAAAAGAAGAGGTAGTTTATTCTTATACGATTAAAATTATGTACGGTACACTCATATAAGATTAAGATATTTCATTTCGATATTTTATTCAACAGACTTTAAACTGTTCAAGCACAATAAGACGCGAAAGAAACTCATTTTGAAGCGATTGTGATATATATTGTTATCGTTACATAAAATTACTCATATCATAATATAAGATTTTGGTAATATTCAGTGCATGACTATGGCTGTTATAGTTGTCGACTAAGGTCCTTCATTTTAAAAGTATAACCATAATTATTGGAACAGAATACATTTACAAAAGACCTTTGTAATGTAAAACTTGTTATATGTCCTTATAACATATTAGAATTTATTAGAATTCCTCACCTGAAGGTCACTTTTGTGCCTGTTAAATTTAGGAATGTAAAAAAAACAAAAAAAAAAACAAAACTGAGAAACACTACCTCTCCGCAGCTGGACAGATCTCCACGCTACTGTTAGTGACCCGTATTCCATAGCAGCCTGCCCAGACCTGTCTATCTGTATCCTTCCCACCATGAGTGAAACTGATAAACCGAACTCCAGGTCCATAATCCTTAAAGACGTGGGTCATCTGAAATAAAACAGAATAAACACAGGGACAGTTAAGCTTTGAGTATTAGTTTGATTACAAGGGAATAACTGCATTGTCAGCATTATTCTACTCACTTGACACCATGGATAATTGTCCCACTGTTGAAAGAAAAATTTATAAGGCTGAAAGGTACTGATGGGTTTCTTCTCCTCATCAAGCAACTCTACACATATCCGATATTCACATCTATAATTAGGGAGTGGGGCATACCTGCAGATAATCAAAAAATGTGTTTTCATATTAGAACCAGATTTAACTTTGGTACTGTTCTTAAAATAATAGTTCACCTAAAAATGTAAATTCTGAATTCTGGATGATTTACTCCCCCTCATGTCATTCCAAACATGTGTTCTTTCTTCTGCGGAACATAAATTAAGATGTTTTGAAAGTTGATAAGTCCAAACAACATTAGACTCAATTAACTTTCATTGTATGGACCAAAAAAAAAAAAAAAAAAGTCAAAATATCTTCTTTTGTAGAAAAAAAGTATTAAGGTAATATGATGCTATAAAGAATCGCATGCGCAGGGTAAGATTTGTGAAAGTGTACATAAGATTGCAAGCGTAAATTAAATTAGCATGCGCAAGAGAAGATTTGTAAAGGTGTAAATCGCCTTTCAAGTGTAAGAAAAAACTATTTGCAGCGTTTAACTGTTATTCGTAAGTGTAATTCATGTATTGTGAAGCTGCAGCTTCATGCTAACGCAAAACAAATAGGATCTGTATTCCTCTGACTTAAAAGTACCATTTCGGCAACGAGAACCTTTCTGAGCCAAATTAAGATAAAAATGTGTTCTGGTGACTAGCGTGTTTGTTGAACCAATCAGATAAGAGTAAACCGAGAGTCATCGAGAAGCTCATCTGATTGGCTACATGAAGAAGGTGGACCCGCCCTCCTCTTCACGCTTGCAAAACTCAATGAGTGAGAGAATCGTGCCAAAACTGTAAGCACAGGTAAAAGAAAGACGCAACTGTACAAATCGGGGGTTTTCGGGAACTTTTTTGCCTCATGTACACAACAAGTCATTAGACATTTGCAACAGACATTATTTTTTACACAAAGTTTGATTTTACGCAATTAATCTGTTTTGCAGTTCCCGACTGTTGTTTTCGCTTGCAAATTGCTGTTCACAGGCCTGCAATGCTTTTGGCCGTATTAGTATGGGGTTCCATTTGTGCCAAAATGATGTCGACATGCTATCTGTCTATGCTATGTGTCGTCTTCCATGTCTATGTGTCTGTTTACTGTTTATGTCCATGTCTGTCTGTCTATGCTATGTGTCGTCTTCCATGTCTATGTGTCTATTAACTGTCTGTGTCCATGTCTGTCTGTCTATGCTATGTGTCGTCTTCCATGTCTATGTGTCTGTTTACTGTTTATGTCCATGTCTGTCTGTCTATGCTATGTGTCGTCTTCCATGTCTATGTGTCTATTAACTGTCTGTGTCCATGTCTGTCTGTCTATGCTATGTGTCGTCTTCCATGCCTATGTGTCTGTTCACTGTTTATGTCCATGTCTGTCTGTCTATGCTATGTGTCGTCTTCCATGTCTATGTGTCTATTAACTGTCTATGTCTATGTGATTGCCCACATGACTCAACTTTTGTCTTTGTCAACTCAACTTACTCCTGTCATCTGTCCTTGTCGTTTGACTGTGTCGTCTTGCTGTGTCAATGCTGCATGTGTCATGACTATGTGTTGTTTCACTCTGTCGTTGCTATGCGTTGTTACTATGTGTCGTTTCCCTCTGTCATTACCATGGTCGTTACTATGTGTCGTCTTCTCTCTCAAACAACATAAAGCAACGACAGAGTGACACGGCGCATAGCAACGACACATAGCAACAACACAAAGCAACAATATGAAGCAAGAGAGATGGCATCTTTATGGCATCATATTACCTTCATAAAAAAGTCAATTCAGGGTGAGTAAATGATGACAGAATTTTCATGGTGACACTCTTTGGTGACACTTCAATTTAATTCAATTTATGTCCTGATTACAATGTATGCAGATTATTGCAATAAAAATACAAAATAATCTGCCAATAACATGAAAAAAAATTACATATAATTATCATACCACATGGATTCTCATACTGCCAGGCACAATTCCACAATTCAAGGCAAATGTGACCCAGATGGACAGGTCATTCACAAGAATTAATCACATAAAATATGAAATTCACCTCCTAAGATACTGTAGCATGTAACAGGAGTTTGAGTGACACTCACCAGTCTGATATTTTGATATGAGGTTGCTGTTGATCCATGAAAGCACCACTATAACCTTCTTTCGTCAAATCAATCAGCTGTTGCTTCAAACATGACCTGAGGACAAAGTTTATGATTGATTCATGTGTGGATTGGCTTCATGATTTATTTCATATTGTAACATTGACTTAAATGAAATGAGCTCAAAGCGTTCTTGAAAGATCTAAAATATCAAACATACCTATGAGATGTTGAAAAACATTTTGTGACAGTGTTGTCCGGAAATAGTTTTCTATTTACTTCTGTCACCCAGCAGCCATCTCCATTCTGTTCATTCTCCCATCCTTGAAGTCCATCTAATTAAAACATCAGAAAAGAGACATTACATTACCTTAAGAAAAAAATAATTATAGTGACACAGTTGTACAATCTTCATGATTTGGCTCACCTTCTGCTCTGGGATTCTTGAGTAAGTTCCGTCGTTTCTTAGTCATAAAGTAAAACAGGCGCCAGTCCTCTGGGGGTCTGGAGGCATCACAGGGCTGGATCCCCTCTCTCCGACAGCGCTCTCTCCAGTGTGCATCACTGTCCACCAGCTCCTTCCACTCACGACACACCAGCCGGCAGACTCGCACCACCTGATGTTCAGGCAGGTTCAGTAGGATCTCCTCAACCACAGCTAGAGGAACATCTGGCTGCAGACAGAGGAAGAAAGATTACCTTTCAATTTAGATCCAGCTGTGGAACATGGTTGCTGTTGGTCCGAGCTGGTCATCTGCTACCATGTTCCACCCGACCATTTTAAGATGGTATGACCATCTGGTTTATTGCTGGTCCACAATGATCGACTTATCATAAGGCAAGTCAGTCAATTTCAACATTGTATGGCCAAGTTATAATATGATGCTACTAATTATAGCAAGTGGCTACAACTGAAACCAAGAACTCAAAAACTTACTGAGTCTGATCTGGGCTCAGAGTCCCTCGAAGTAACATGAATGTTCCCGCTCTGTGAATGATCCATTCTTTATTTATTTTTTAATGACATTTGATATCTATAAGTCACTTTTGCACGTCTGTAGGCTACCTACTTGTAAAAACACGGAAGTTACGTTTAAAAAAACTGACAATGTTACAGAAGAAAAAAGAAAACGGAAATAATAGTAGACACCTTCGCATTAGTTAAATGAGAGGACCGATCTTCTAACCAGCGATAACGAATGTTTATTGCAGCTCTGATCTGCCTCTGGAAAACTGAAATATATCTGGCAGTGGAGCTCACTACCGGCTGACGCTGTCAACTGATCCGTTACTCTTTCCAGTTTAGATATCTCATTATACGTAGAAGCATTCTAGACTTCAAACGCGCTGAATCAGTATACTCCTTATAATCTGTCCTTTTAATTACGAGATTTCTCAAATCGAAAGTTCTACTACCGTAAGCGTCACAGCCCCGCCCACAACTCTGACGAAAACATACGGGTTCTCAGGAGTAGGTCTCTGCGGAACAACAAAGGACGTTTTCTAACGGTAATAGGCGTTTTTCAACCTCTTTACCTGATTTGCACAATACTATGGAAGCTTGTTTCCGCCACAGAATAAAACATTTTAAAAGGTAATTGCGACTTTTTATCTCACAATTGCGAGTTTACATCTCACAATTCTGACTTTATTACTTTATTACTCAGAATTGCGTGAAATAAAGTCGCAATTACGTATTATAAAGTCAGAATTGCGAGATATAAAGTCAGAATTGCGTGAAATAAAGTCGCAATTGCGTGTTATAAAGTCAGAATTGCGAGATATAAAGTCAGAATTCTAACGCTTTTAGAATTAAAAGAAATTCTTGAATGTGTAATTTATTATTTTAGGATCGGTTGTTGTCTGACCGGAATCTGTCCGTATCTCTGTTATTAACCTTGACTGCTTCTTCTTTAATTTGCTGGGCTAATAATTTACCTGTTTTTTCCCCATATTCATAATTTTTGTGTCTTAATTGTGTCAAGAATTTAGTCGTTTCTGCAGTGTATAATAAATTGAGTTCGGTCTGCAATAACTGCTTTCTTTTAAAGGTCTCGTGTGGGGGAGTTAGCATAAACTCTGTCAATTTCAACTCAATTTGAAATTTGAGTCAATTTCCTTAAGTTCTTGGGTCAATTTCAACTCCTTGTCCCTTCGCTGTTTATTTTTCAAGCTATTCAGGCAAATAATCTGGCCCCTCATGTATGCTTTAAATGTTTACCACCACAAGGTGGATCTTTTAATCTCTGGATCATCATTTGTATGCAAAAATATATCAATTTGTTTTTGCAGTTCTTCTATTACTTTATCATCCGATAAAAGAGCATTATTAAACCGCCATTTTTTGGTTGTCAGGTCAGGTCCCATCTCTATGTGGAATGATACTGGACTATGATCAGATAACACGATTGCTTCGTAGTCACAATGTTTGATGTTTGTTAAATATGCATAATCAATTAAAAAGAAATCTATTCTAGAAAACGAATGATGAACCGGAGAGAAATAAGAATATTTCCTTGTGTTGGGAGATAAAACTCTAAATGGATCAAATAATTTATAGATATTCATGAGTGCATGAATGGCTTTAGCAGACTTTGATATTTTGGATGGTTTTTGTGATGACCTATCAATTATTGGGTCTAACACCAAATTAAAATCCCCTCCAATAATCAACTTATGAGAATCCATATTAGGTAATGCTGTAAAGAAAGAGGTAATAAAAGCCTCATCATCAATATTGGGGGCGTATACACTAGCTAGAGTGACTGGTTTATTGTACAATTTTCCTGTAACAATAATATATCGTCCTCGAGGATCAGATATTATTTTTGATGTTAAGAAGGGAATTGTCTTTCTAATAATTATAGCTGCGCCTCTGTTTTTTACTGGGAATTTAGAATGAAATATCTGTCCAATCCATTTAGTTCGTAACCGTTTATGATCCTGATCTCTCAAATGTGTTTCTTGTAAAAACCCGATATCCATCTCTAATTTTTTAAGGTGGGTCAATACATTTCCTCGTTTAATAGGTCCATTGAGTCCTTTACAATTCCAGGAAATAATTTTGACCAAGTTTTTGTGACTAGATGAGTCTAAAATATAGTTTTTAGCCATAACTGTTTAGTTGGAAAAATAAAAAAATTAGGCTGCTCAGTTTTGTTTTTTTGGACGGTCTCCAATAAAAATCAAAGTTATATTCAATTGTAGTGCAGGTAAAAACACAGAATAAACCAAAGTCCCTAAATACAACAAACCCTGCTCCCTCCCTGAACTCCCCTGAACTAGCTGCTCCGTCAGAACTACAGAGGAAGCGCATATTCCCAAAAGAAAAGTTATTTATACACGCAGAGAGGTGTGTGAACATTTGACTTACCACTAAGCTCCTAAAAAAAGAAAGAAAATTAAACCAAATTCGTTTTCCAGACCTTCTTAACCATATTTTGGCCAGTACCTATGTCTCATGTAACCCAGAGTTCCCCATAAATAAGTAAAAATAACCGTAATAATATTCTATAGTAAAGAAATGTAAGAACAAATAGGTAAAAATAAAATAAATAAATGGTAAAAGGATTCACATTCTTTGGGTACCTGGTGAGAGTCTGTTACTCAGTTCGTGTAGGCCATAGCATTACCACACACAAGTGTTCAAATTAGTGTTCTTACGTTCAACGCTCATGATGATTTATTGCTGTCAATAAACCTCTCCACTGCTCGTGGGTCGGTGAAAGACATTTTGGAACCATCGGCTGTAATCTCCAGCTTGGCAGGGAAAAGCATTCTGTACTGGATTCCAGCATCACGTAGTTTGGCTTTCACTTGATTAAAGGCTGCTCGTTGTCGTCCTACCTCTGGGCTCATATCAGGGAAGATATGAACCTGTGCTCCCTCGAAGGACAGCTTGCCTTTGGACCGGGACAACGACATGATCTTTTCTTTATCCGAGTAGTAGTGAAGGCGGGCGATTATGGGTCGGGGCCGTTCACCATTACGTGGTTTTGGGGCAAGGCTTCTGTGGGCACGATCAACAAGAATGGGGCCGTCAAAGTTTTCTTCACCGAGCACTTTAGACAGAAACTTGGCCACAAACGCGGTTGGTGTGTTGTTTTCGGATCCCTCTGGGATGTTTAGTATCCTGCGGCTCCTGTTCTCCAAATCGATGCATTTTTCCTGAAGTTTCTTATGATCAGCAGCAAGAGATTGGCAAGAATTCTCTAGAGCCGTGAGCCTGTCAGAAGTGTCGCTGAGGGACTGCTCCATGCTCGTCTGTATGTTAGCTGCTTCTGCTTGCATTGAAAACAGTTTCTCGACTTTTTCCGTTAGCTCGTCACGAATAGTTTTCATGTCCGCTTTGGTTGTCTCCCGCAAGGATGAGATCTCGTCGCGTATTTCTTTGCCAAGGCCTTCTATTTCTGTTTTAAGAAATGTTCGCATGGTGTCTCCGTACGAGTTGAATTCTGATCTCAGTTCGGCACGTAGACTACCTAGTGAGATTGGGCCTTCTTCTGTTAGCCCCGCGGCTCCGCTGGCTTTAGCGCCTTCACTTTTTTCTGCGGTGGCGGCGTGAGACTCGACCTTCAGAGTCGTCTGCGTGTATTGTCTGCCCTTCCTTTGAGACATTTTAATATCACGGACGTTGTGGCTCTGTTTGTTTGAAATTAATTGGTCTGGAAAATAAAATTTAATACAATTTACACGGAGCTGGTTACTTGCTCTGCTCACGCCATGCGACCGGAAGCGGAAGTCCAACATGTTATCTCTTTAATGAACATGGGAAGGAGTTAGTTCTGGTGTGCAATGCAATGCAATGCAAAAAGCGCATAACCCATGTTATTTTTCAATGCACAATGTTAGATCGTTTATGCAATGCATTACAACAACACATGTTATCTCTTTAAAGAACATGGGATTGACTTAGTTATAGTGTGCAATGCAATGCAAGAAGTGCATAACCTATATGTTATTCTTCAGTGCACAACGTTAGATCGTTTGTGCAATGCAATGCAACCTGTTATCTCTTTAATGAACATGGGAAGGAGTTAGTTCTGGTGTGCAATGCAATGCAATGCAAAAAGTGCATAACTGATGTTATTTTTCAATGCACAACGTTAGATCGTTTGTGCAATGCATTGCAACAACACATGTTATCTCTTTAATGAACATGTGATTGATTTAGTTCTGGTGTGCAATGCAATGCAAGAAGTGCATAGCCTATATGTTATTTTTCAATGCACAACGTTAAATCGTTTGTGCAATGCAATGCAACATGTTATCTCTTTAATGAACATGGGAAGGAGTTAGCTCTGGTGTGCAATGTGACCCAAGATACATATTTCTAGCCAAAGAGTCCTCGATCTTGGGCTTTCTATACATACTCATAGACTCCTTCTGATGCTTCATAAGCCATATAGATGTCCATATCTGACCTTTTGAACTTATTTCTTGTCAAAGTGTCCTGAACATTTTTCAAACTATATGAAGTTATCGACTCCTTCTGATGTCAAAACAGCCTTATTTGACCCAAGGAATATATTTATGGCAAAAGAGTCCTCGATCTTGGACGTTCTATACATACTCATAGACTCCTTCTAATGCTACATAAGCCATGTAGATATCCATATCTGACGTTTTGAACTTATTTCTGGTCAAAGGGTCCTCAAAAGTTTTTAAACGATATAATGTTATAGACTCTTTCTGATGATAAATCAGCTATTCAGAGGTCCCCTTTTGACCTACTGAACATATTTCTGGCCAAAGAGCCCTAAAAGAATTACACTATACATTCAGATTGATATATTCGGATGTTATATCATCCTGACAAAAGTCCATATTTGACATACTGAATTTTTTTCTGGCCAAGAAGTACTTGAAACTTGACTTTTCCATAAATACTCGTTGACTCTTTCTGATGTTCTGATGTGCTCTTCAGCCATACAGAAGTCCATATTTGACCCAAATATGCTCATGCACGGAATGTTGATGGATTTTGACAGTTGACAAGGTTTTGTCAGTTTTGTGAAAAGATTGTTGGTTCAGTTGCTCTGCTCATCTCTCTATTTTTACAACGATTGATTCCTGCCGGTTCCATAATGAGACTTGACTTTGACTCTTGAGTCAATATGCATAGAGCGTTAATGTCTGCGTCTGTGTTTCTGAAGTCTGTGCAGCTTCAATGGAAGTTGATTGAAGATGGCATAGTTGGTAGTGTTGTTATAACCAGTCAACTGAACCAACAGTTCCACGCAGCGCGCCGTCCGTGGTCTGTGCGTTAATGTTCAGACTATATGGCTTATGAAGCATCAGAAGGAGTATATGAGTATGTATAGAAAGCCCAAGATCGAGGACTCTTTGGCCAGAAATATGTTTCTTGGGTCCAATATGGACTATTGGAGCCCAAAAATCCATATGAACTGTGCATGAGCTACTTTCTGACATTCTAACTGAAAGTGGGTGAATATCAAAATACATGATAGAAACATTTTGTTAAACCACTTACAAGTGTTATGTTGACAACACTATTGAAACAATTACTTTTTATTACAACTGTACATGAATAAATAGGCCATTTGGCCCTGGACTAATAGGGTATTCTATTTGTCCATTCTATTGGCTCTATTCTATTTTGAAGACTTGTGCTGGCTGCACAAGTCTAATTTAAGGCTCTCACAAATAAATAGTATGGGTATATTATACATTTTCTGAGTCATCAGAGTGCCTTGAGTATTGAAGTTGTTGAGTTTTTTGTCCCTGGTGTTCTTTCATGCCACAGGGATAAAAGAAAGCATACAGTTTAGGTGGAAATTGTGAAAAAATGTGTGTTATTTTTGGTTTAAAGAAGTCATGCGACCTCTGTGTTTGTCAGACAGATTCAGTACTGGGCTTAAATGAAAGCCTAAAAGGTCCCCTTTCCAACAATACCAAGCACCATATTATAGAATATTGACAATATCCCTGGCATGAGCCTAAACCAGATATACACCAGATTTCAAAAACGAAATTTATTTTAGGGGGTTAGTAACTTCATGAGCTGAAAAAAGTGATTTTGCTACCACCCCTGCACTGCTATCGTAATTTTTCTAGTACTAGGGGTGTATACCTTGCCAAAAAACAACGATAGCATTTGCCCCCCCGATGATACCGATCAACCCCCCTGGCTCATGGACTAAATATCTTATCTTAGATATTAGATATCTTTTGCATTAGAAATGCAAAAGATATTGTTAAATATATCGGTAAAAGAAGCACTTAGAAGGTTGTGGTTTAAAAATAAACATTCTGACATAAACACTCTGTCAGCTACACTGTTTACTTCTGAATATTATATTTTATTCACGGCCATCATTTGTAGTAACCTATTCACAAACTGTTTGCTCAAGCGTAGCATTTTTTCGGAGTTCACTGTGCAGCCTGCTCCCTGAATCGACGCGCTTATTCATTTGTGGATGTTAACTGAATCTGTAAGTCAGCTATGCTGTTTACTTCTGAATATTATATTTCATTCTGGTGCACTTAACGTTATCGCTACTGTGTAATAGCTATTAACCAACTAAACATATCCTATTCAATGCGTTCACAGTCTCTTTCACGGGCATCATTTGTAGTAACCTATTCACAAACTGTTTGCTCAAGCATAGCGTTTTCTCGGAGTTCACTGTGTGCTTTCTACCATGCACAAATAAAAATGTCACTGAACTTTTGCTGTGTAATTGTAACGATGAGCACTCAAACACACTAAACCAACAATTATTAAAAACACACACAAAAACTGATTTTGCACGGGCATTTTGAACTAGTATAATAAAATATAATATTCAGAAGTAAACAGTGTAGCTGACAGAGTGTTTATGTCAGAATGTTTATTTTTAAACCACAACCTTCTTGGGCTTCTTTGACCGATACAACCCTCTAATGTCAGAATGTTTATTATTAAGTGCTTCTTTTACTGATATATTTTACGATATATTTTGCATTTCTAATTCCAGCGTCAAACTTGGCAATGCACTTACTCGTGCCCGTAGCGAGACACCTGTCAAGTTTGAAATCCATCTGATTAACGGTTTGAGAGATATGCGAATAACAGACATACTGACAGACAGACAGATAGACGTTTCTGTAATTTATAGATAGATGAGCTTAAGTTTCATTTGCCTTTACAAATGTTATAACCAAACAGTTATTTTTTACAATTGCTATAGACACATTCCTAAATACTTAGGACACTTTTCAAAACTCTTCACACAGTGAGCACAACATCAGTCTATGTGGGCAAAACTGTGGATCATTTATCATTGCTTTGGCACAAAATGCATTCAATGACTACTCGACATGAGGGTCTTTCTTGTCAAGTCAACCAAATTTCAGAAACTTCCCCAGCTAAATTTTTTTTATTTTGTTAATATTTTCTTTCTGAAGAAAGAAAAACATGATGAAAGCCAAAATATGAATCCACTATTTTGTTGAGGGGGACAAAATTACAATTTTCACCTGAGATTTGGAGCCAACAAGGGAGTAAAATGACTTTAGAAAGATGGCAGCGTCATTATTTTATTTTTACACAAAGATTGATAGATTGATTGTTAGATATGTTAAATTTTGCTATCTTTGTTGCATTATATGGCAACGGTGACAGTTCAAAAATGGGAAAAAGCATGTTTTTTTGCTCGAAGTTTGCAAGTCTGTAACTATAGAAGTATTACAGATATCTTAATATCCTTTTAGTTTCTGGTTCTTAACAGTCTTTTCTTTTGGTATCTTAATTCATGAAGGCCCTGTATATGTTAATTCCAGAAATATTGGGACCTTAATGTAGCTCCATGAGAAAATTTTTAAACAAATTCTTATGGTCAAAAAACAAATGTTGGTCACTTTTCATACAGCTGATACTTTTTCTTTTGAGAGGAATATCTGAATAACAAATGGTTCTGCAGTGGAGGTGAGAGAGGGAGGCTGGGCGCGATCACTGATGACAAATCAGTATTCATACAGGATGATGACTCCGGCATTATACTGGGCTGAATCAGCGATAATTATGAGTGTACAGATAGCTCAGGGTGGGATAGGGTGGGAGGCAGGATCCCAGTCTATTAGCCAGACCTCAGTCTCAAGCTCCACCAAAACTCCTACAGTATGATGATTGCTGGTTCACACCCGTGGTCAGACTCACATTGGGGCTTCGGCATCCGCAGTGCTCCGTCCTCCCTCCGGCTCCACCTTGGTCCGCAGGCGCACCGGGCACTCGGGTTCCTCCTCGGACGCTCATCACCACAGCTCTGCCTTGGTTTTGAGTGCCAGCGTTGTCACTCTGGTCCATCAGCTCGCCGTCTGCGCCTCAGGTTACCATAGCAATGGCTTCACCTCCATCGGTCGTTCCCCGGATGTCGCCTGCCAAGACACCATCATGGCTTCTCCCTCCATCCTCCCTCCTCTTGTGCTATCGTCCTGGTCACGCTCTGGGTCTCATACACCTGGTCACTCCTATCATCTCCACCATGGCTGCTCCTCTTCGTCTGTCTTGTCTGCTTTTGCCAGTCCTTCACCTTCTCCTCACCCACCTCCAAAGCCTCCTCCATCCCTCCCTCATCTCTTCTGTTTTGACGCGAGGTCGTGCCTTCCGGGAGGGGGCCTTATGTCACGTATATGTTCTGTCTGTTTCATTATCATGGACTTTTAGTTTTTCGTCAGTCACATGTTCCTTTGTCTTTGTTTCCCACTACTCATCAGTTACCATGGACACTCATGACATCTACACACCTGTTGTTCGTCATTTAGTTCATCATCACTGTGTATTTAAGTTCCTCCTTTTGACTGTTCTGTTCAGTGTTGGGTATTGGTTGGTGTATGTTGTGTGATCGTAGAACAGCCTACACTCTGTTACTTTGCCTTCATCAATGTGGATTACTTGAGTTTGTTTTCATTAAAGAACCCTTTTGTTTATTGAAACCTTTATGAAGTTTCCTTCATTATCATCTGGACCTAACTGTGACAAGGTGTTATGATTAAAGTACACACAAGTACAAATGTTTGAGTATGCAGTCAGGAAAGTATAATAATAAATGAAACAAGTAAATATCACCATAGAGAGAACTAGACTACTAGAATATAACATCAGGCATGTAGAGCAAACCTTGAAGGAGATTTATTTCCTTCAAGCCCCAAACCTTCAACTATTATTTCATAATCAAGCTTCAATGTACATTTATAAGTTCAAAGCTTTGAACATAACATCACTTACACACAGTAACTTTGAGACGTTTATTGACGTTAACTGCATGGCACTTAAGTAATTGATTATTTCATAAGCAGTGCATGTCTATGGCTGTAGTTATAGTCGTCGACTAAGGTCCTTCATTTTAACAGTGTAACATATAGGCCCGGTTTCACAAAGAGGGCTTAGACTATGCCAGCATTAGGTCTTAGTTCAATTAGGGCATTTAAGTAGCTTTTATAAACGTGTCTTAGTAAAAACATTTCTGGTGTGCATCTTGAGACAAAGCAATGGCACTGACATATTCTAAGATATAAACATTACATTGTATTTGATATATATTTTATATATCTCCTTATGGCATAATGTATCATTACATTTCCTAATTTGAAGGTCACTTTTGCGCCTGTTAAATTTAGGAAGGTTAAAAAAAATACTATGGAAAACACTCTGTAGCATCAGACTGGATAGATCTCCACGCTACTGTTAGTGACCCGTATTCCATGCTGGCCTTTCCAAAATTTTGTATCCTTCCCTCCATGTGTGAAACGGATAAACCGAACTCCAAGTCCATAATCCATAAAGACGTGTGTCATCTGAAATAAAGCAGAATGAACACAGGGACAGTTACGCTTTATCATTAGTTTGATTACAGGAGAATATCTACACTGTCAGTATTATTCTACTCACTTGACACCATGGATAATTTTTCCCCTTTTGAAAGAAAACTTTCTCAGGCTGAAAGGTACTGATGGGTTTCTTCTTTTCATCAAGCAACTCTACACAGATCTGATATTCACTTCCACAATCAGAGTGTGGGGCATACCTGCAGATAAGACATGACAGAAATGTGGATCTGTTCTAAAATTGTGTTTTCATTTTAGAACCTGATTTAACGTTGGTGATGTGTTCTTAACGGGACATCAAAAAATTTAAATTCTGTCATCATTTACTCACCGTCCTGTCGTTTAAAACCTCTATGACTTTATTTCTTCTGTGGAACACAAAAGGAGGCGTTTTAAAAGTCGATGATTCCAAATTAATTCCAACATTGGACTGCATAAAAACACTGAGACATTTTTCAAAATTTCCTTTTGTGCTCCACAGAACAAAGAAAGTCACATAGGTTCGGAATGACAAGAGGTAAACTATCCCTGTAATGATATTCAAATTCAATTTATGTCCTATGTGTGTGTTTTTTTTGTTTTTGTTTTTTTTACTCTGTTGTGTAGGACAGTAGAGACATGACAGAAAACAATGTTGGAGAGAGAGGGGGGAACAGGAGTGGAAAGTACCACGAGCCAGGACTTGATCTCAGGTTACCTGAAACTTAACCGTACCATTTATGTCAGAGCTTATGCAGATTCTAACAATAAAAAAAAAAAAAAAAAAAAATATATATATATATATATATATATATATATATATTGTGACGAGCGTCCTCGGAGGAATCAGCGTCGCCCTGGCAACCAACGCAAAACACCTGCATGTCCTCACCGCCGGCTGATCGGTCACAGCTGCTCCCAATCAGCCCACAGCCATATAAGCAGCACATGCTGAACAGACAGACAGACTCGGGTCTTGAGCTGAATGAAACGCTGGTCTAACCTTTCTCTCGTTTCTCCCCAGAAAGCAGCGAGTGACCGACAGCCCACCACTTTGGAGCATGTTTGGACACCCACTTTCGACTAGGACTCAGCACCGAAGAGCACTTTGAGCACCAGCCACCACGTATCGGCTTACCTCCTTTCACCAGTTTCAGTTTAATGTAAATAAATCTACCCTCCGGTGCCTTGTGTTCACGAAGCCTGCCTTGTCGAGTGATTCTTCACCCCGTGACAATATATACTGTGTATATATATATATATATATATATATATATATATATATATATATATATATATATATATATATATATATTATTATTATTTTTTTTTTTTTTTTTATATGATTGTCATACAGCTTGGGTTCTCATACTGCCAGGCACAATTCCAGCATAAGGCACATGTGACCCAGATGGACAGGTAATTTACAAGAATGAATCACATAAAATATGAAATTCACCACCTAAGATACTGTAACATGAAATGGGAGTTTGAGTGACACTCACCAGTCTGATATTATTATATGAGGTTGCTGTTGATCCATGAAAGCACCACTATAACCTTCTTTCGTCAAATCAATCAGCTGTTGCTTCAAACATGACCTGAGGACAAAGTTTATGAGTGATTCATGTGTGTATTGGCTTCATGATAGATTTATTTTAAAATTGTTACATATACTGAAATTAAATGAGCTCAAACCTTTTTTTGAAGAATCTACAATATCAAACATACCCATATGACGTTACAAAACATCTGGTGACCGGAAATATGTTCCTATTTCCTGCAGTCACCCAGTGGTCACCTCCATTCTGTACAATCTCCCATCCTTGAAGTCCATCTAATTAAAACATCAGAAAAGAGACGTTCCCTGAAGCAAAAATTAATTATAGTGACACTTATTGTACAATCTTAATGATGTGACTCACTTTGTGCACTGGGATTCTTGAGCAAGTTACGATTTCTGACACTCAACCTGCAGGTGGAAACACAGAAGTTATGTTTCGCATTTTGATGATATTACAGTGAACCAACTGAAACACAAATAACAGTAGCTACATTCGCATTAGTTTTATGTCAAACATTGCTCTTCTAATTTACTGCAGCAGCACTTTAATCTGCTTCTGGAAAACTGAAATATATCTGGCAGTGGAGCGTCTTTACAGCTCACTACTGGCTGATGCTGTCAGAGCTAATCCGTTATATATACTTCTTGACGGTTTAGATATCCCATTAATCAGAGGATTCTGGACTTCCAAAACCGCAGAATCAGGATCTAATTCTTAGGGATCACGTGTTTACTGTTTATCGACAATATAGAACACAGAGTGATTGCTGGTGGCATCAAAGCCTCTCCCACAACTCTGATAAATGCAATAAGGCTGCAGTAGGACAGGACATGTTATGGGAAATGTATTATGGTATTATGGTACAACTAGACATAAGATAGATTCTCAGCCTAGAGACTCATCACCCATTTTGAGAAGTTAGGTTATACATTTGATAAAGTGTATGATATTTATCACTGTCATTCAGTGTCAGCGCAACGAGTGGGTTCAGGCGCCAACCCTGCTGTCATTTGAAGATATGAAATATGGTATGAATAAATATCAATGTTAATGCATTTTCTGAATACTCTTATTATTACTATTATTAAAAAAACCTAACTATTATTATTGTTACTTTTATTAATTACACTCTTTATAAAGTTTTTATAAATTCCTCTTTATAAATCCTAAAACACTCCTTATAAATTCCTTTAAATGGTTTTTATAAGCTCTGGTCAGAGCAAAATAAAATGAATTAGTTATTTGGTTGGTTTGTAAAGTATAATTTGCTGTAAATAAACCTCACTCCCCTGGCCTTAAGAGGCATACCAACAGCTGACGCTAGAGGCTATGGTCTTTACCATCCTCATTAACAAGCCCAATGCCTGCTTGATGCTGGTTTCAAGTGGGCGGAGCGGAAATAGTTAACATTTGCACTTTATTTTCATTTTTAATGTTTTGTTTCATGATATGCCTACATATAACTTGTATCTGCATTGTGCATTTTGATAAAAAATAATTAATTGATAAACTTAATAAATATGTTTTACCATAAATAAAAAAAAGTCATGCTGGAAAACACTACCCCTCATCAGCTGAATAGATCTCTACACTACTGTTAGTGATCCGTATTCCATAATGGCCTGCCCAGTACTGTGTATCCACCCCACCATGTGTGAAACGGATAAACCGAACTCCAGGTCCATAATCCTTAAAGACGTGGGTCATCTGAAATAAAGCAGAACAAGCATAGTGACAGTTAAGCTTTGACTATTAGTTTGATTACAAGAGAATAACTGGACTGTCGGTATTATTCTACTCACTTGACACCACGGCTCACTGTTCCCAAACGAAAATATAACTTTCTCAGGCTGAAAGGTTCTGATTGGGTTTTTCCACTGATCAAGCAATGCTACACAGATCTGATACTCACATCCACAACAAGAGATTGGGGTATACCTGCACCAGACAAACAGCAAATAAAAGCCTTCCTATTAACAAAGTGGCCTTTCATATTAAAACCTGATTTGTGCCAAATGCTAGTACTGTGTTCTTAAAGGGATAGTTCACCTAAAAATGAAAATTCTGTCATCAGGTCGAGTGACAGGCGCATATAGCGGTGGCAGGTCGAGTGACAGGCGCCGGGGGCAGCTGCCCCTGCCACGGAAAGATTTTACCCTTACTGCACCATCATGTCGTTCCAAACCTGTATCAATTTCTTTATTCTGAAGAACAAAAATTATGTTTTGAAAGTTGAAAAATGGACCCCTTTGACTTTCATTGAATGGACAAAAAACACTTAGACATTTTTCAAAATATCTTCTTTTATGTTCCACAGAAAAAAGAAAGTCAAACAGGTTTGGAATGACATGAGGGTAAGTGAATGATGACAGAATATTTATTTTTAGGTTAAGTATCCCTTTAATGACATTTTAATTATTTTGTACATAAAGAAATAAGATTTATTATTGGCACTTTTGCCTTTATTTTGTAAAATGATTGAGACTTCACAGGAAACAATGTTAAAAAGAGATGGGGGAGCAGGATTGGAGAGTACAAAATACAAAATAATCAGCTGATAACAATTTTTTTTTTTTACTATGAACGTCATATCACTTTGGGTTCTCATACTGCCAGGCACAGTTCCAGCATAAGGCATATGTGGCCCAGAGGGACAGGTCATTTACAAAAACATTATCACATAAAATATGAAATTCACCTCCTAAGATACTGTAACATAAAATGGGATTTTGAGTGACACTCACCAGTCTGATATTTTGATATGAGGTTGCTGTTGATCCATGAAAGCACCACTATAACCTTCTTTCGTCAAATCAATCAGCTGTTGCTTCAAACATAACCTGAGGACAAAGTTTATGAGTGATTCATGTGTGGATTGGCTTGATGATTGAAATTTTTCAGAACATTCAAACATACCCATAAGATGTTACAAAACATTTGGTGACTGTGTCCAGAAGTGGTTTATTATTTTCTTCTGTCACCCAGCGGTCACCTCCACTACGTACAATCTTCCATCCGCGAAGTCCATCTGATAAGAACATTAGAAAAGAGACGTTACCTAACATTTTTACAATGTTATTGTACAATCTTAATTATATGAGTCACCTTGTGCGCTGGGATTCTTGAGCAAGTTAGGTTTTGTGCATCTCAACCTACAGGTGGAAACAAAGAAGTTATATCCCATATTCTGAAGATACAGTAAATATCTCATATTTCTTATTTGAGAGAACACCCCTCAAAAAATGTGTACATGCCCCCTCATCTGCTTCTGTAAAACTGTCTTGTGGTGGAGAGTCTTGACGGCAGACCTGTTATGTACTTCTTCTTGGTTTAGATATCCCATTATTCAAATATAAAAATTCAGCCCATCCGGCCACACGTTTCCCCATTTCTGTTTTGCTGGGGTTATGGCCTTTAAATATGAATATATACCTTAATCAATGAACACATAAAGACAGAAACAAATAATAATAGATATTTTTAATATACTGCAAATGTGTTAAATATTCATATTGCATTATATTGCAGGCTGGAATTATTGAATTAATATTTTACTTAAATTATTTTATTTTAACTGATCATAACTACACGGAAGAAAAAGTCATAACTTAATCCTTAATTCATGGGATCCAAGCTATAAAGCTCTTAAATTCCCCTTTGTTGCCCTAAAGAGAAGTTTCCATAGTTCTTGGATAGAATCCAGAGTTTAACTGTAAGATCATAACGAGGTAAAAAAACAAACATGCTCCTTATTACCATGGTTTTATGGTTTCTATAATGACAACAACAACAACAACAACAACAGCAACGATAATAATAATAATAATAATATTACTAAGAATAAACTATGGTATTTGTAATGAAAAAGCTTAAACACATGAAAAAAAACAACCTCTAAAAGTGACTTATATCGCCTGATGGCTTATGCTACCGCTAACCTGGACGTCGAGGTCACTACTGTTATTTGGGAAAAGCCCAAAACTCACAAGTGTAAGGGAAAAGCTAGTGAATTTAACACTCCATAGAAATTTATTGATAACTGGATGATATTCGAAATCCTTTTTAAGTGTTGTTCTGAAAATTAAAGCATTTATAAAACTTTCAAAATTCAGCTAAACGTTTTTATACTCTTGTGTGAAACTTTGTTGACGGAAACAACTGTGTACACGTGACTGAGCCGAGGATTGTTGTGAGATAGTCAGACACAGTTACTTCAGACTACTGCAGCGTAATTTAAAAGATAGGACAAGATCCCAAACACATGTATCTATCCCAGCTACGGTATAAATATAAATATTAGTGCATTCCTGGGATTGGGCGTCGTTACACTACATCCTTATGCATCGCTTTCTGCCAGGACTTTTACAGGCTTTTTCCAAATCACGGAAGTGACCTCAACGTCCGGGTTAGCGGTAGCATAGGCCATCAGGCAAGTGTTAATAATAATAACACAATAATAAACTCCTGATGTACTTACAAACTTTCCAATGCCTCGTTTTATGGGTACAGAACCTATTTGTACTACAGTAGAAGTTTGGTACCATTCCAGGCATTATTAATGGGGTAATTTACAAGATACAACCTTGGATCCATTCGCGCCTGCACTAAGCCATTCGGCTGATATCTCTAAATAAGCTCTAACTTTAATAATGTTCGACCAAGGAAAAAAAAAGGTTGAAACAACTCCGAACCAGCCCTTTAAGACAAACCATGTGCAAATTCATAAGTCAGTCAACACCTTTGCGGAGTATAAAATTTAAAACTGCAGTGAACCAAAGAGTCTCAAAAACGCAGTTTGAAATCGCTGGTGTTTCTTACGTCACAACTAACTTGTATCCAATCACTTCATAGTGCGGCGGGCTTTAGCATAATCATTAACTGTTGCAAAGCAGAGGAGTCTCAAGAGAAGACAGGTTATCCCGGTATAAATTTCTGTTGATATGAAAAATGATGCACATTTAGCATTACGGCGGGTGAATTATGTACACAGTATATGATGTTATGATGAACTATGCTTTTTCCACTGACGTTCTGAGTTGTTCAAAGCGTTTCTAAAGATGATTGTTAGAAGGCAGTTGACGGACTCTGAGAAGGTGAACGAACAGAAACATGGTTTGTGCAACATTAGCAACACATTATTTACTGTTTGATAACTGTTACGAAACTGCTCCGAGACACAAAGGATGAGATCCAAATGCAGCTTTAATTAAGGGGCAATCCAAACACGTAATCCAATATACAGGCAATAGGTCAAAACACAGGTAGGCCGTCCAAACAAACAAACAAACAAACAAAACAGGCAGGGGTCAGAGGCAAAAGAGTAATCCACGGAACAGGCAAGAAATCCAAAAACCAAGAGACATGAAACCAGGGAAACGCTCAGAAATGCAGTGCAACAACATACAAAACTTTGCAGTGAGTGAATGTGACTGATGAGACACAGGTGAATGCAATCAGTGATAAGTCCGGGCAGTGAGTTATGGGAAATGTAGTTTGTGAGGGAGTGATAATAGTCTTGTGTGGAGTGCCCTCTGGTGGCTCTCAAGGGCACTCCAGCTAGTGACCGTTACAATAACATAGTCAAGCAAATGGCTAATCATATTAAACACCATTATGTGTCTGACATTGTAAAGCGCGATACCATCGTGCAGCATTTACTACAGTAAAGAGAGCGAGTAAATCTCTGAGCTGGTGTGAGTGAGTGGAGGCAGGGCTAATGTGCATATCAATGGCTCCTCATATACTAAATGAAGAAAGTGTGAAAAGTTAAATTTAAACTATTTTAAGGCATGAATATTTTTTTTCACAGCAAAAAAAAAAAACTTTTAACTGTCAGTTTGGTGATCAAAGATGAGTTTTAAGAGATACAATTATTGACTACAGGAGGACTTTAAATAGTGGTTAAATTTGATTTGTTTGTAAAGTATAATTTGCTGTAGAATTATTGTAGATGTATTTACATGTTTTTTTGTTGTTGCATTTTTAAAGTTTTGTTTAATAATATGCCTACATATATCTTTATATCTATTATTATTATTATACATTTTATTTACAGGCACCTTACATGACACTCAAGGACACCTTACAAACACAATAAAACAATCAACATTAAAACAAATTTTTATTATTATAGTCTGGACAGACTGGATACAAACATAAAAGTAATCACATAAAAGCCTGCCGAATAAGATGTGTCTTATGGTGAGATTAAAAACACGAAGACTCTTTCACTGTTTCGATAATCCTGTGGCAGCAAGTTCCATAAAAAAGGAGCTGCATGACTAAAGGCTCAGGACCCCATAGAAGTAGTGTGAGTTTGAGGGAGAATAAAAGTGAGTGCAGAAGATGATCTTAAAGGGGTGGTATAATGCCCCTTTTTATAAGATGTAAAATAAGTCTCTGATGTCCCCAGAGTGTGTATGTGTATGTAATTTTAACTCAAAATACCCCACAGATCATTTTTTATAGCATGTTAAAATTGTCCCTTTTTGAGGGTGAGCAAAAGCGCATCGTTTTGTTTGTGTCCCCTTAAATGCAAATGAGCTGCTGCTCCCGGCACAGAGGGCGGAGCTTCAAGAGCCTGTATTCTTTGCAGCTTGCAGACAGACACGCACTTAAATGTCAGAAACTGTTCTGCCTTTTATGTTCAAACCGGAGTCGGACAATGATGGAGAGACTCAAGAAGAAGAGACAACATGTAGAATGCAACATTACGTTTCTGAATGGTTCGTTGATGAATTTATGTTGCTGATGTGGAGTTAACTATCTTCAAGTCTTTGATTAGCATATTCTGTCATGATAATCAAATCAAATCAAATCAAATCAAATCAAGTATATTTGTATAGCGCTTTTCACAATACAGATTGTATCAAAGCAGCTTCACAGTATTAAAATAAAATAATACAACAAAGTTTGTTTCTAGTGGAATTTATTGATTGATAGAATAAAATTAAATATCCCCAAAATATCCCCAACTGAGCAAGCCAAAGGCAACAGTGGCAAGGAACCGAAAAAACTCCATCAAGCGGCCTAATGGTGTCCTAAAACTCCATCAGGTGACCTAATGGAGAAAAAAAAAACCTTGGGAGAACCCAGGCTCAGTCGGGGGCCAGTTCTCCTCTGGCATTTATGAACTAGAGGCCGGATTGTAATCAATAAATCGCTCGTGTGGGAACTGATGGAAGATGTCTAAAGTGCATTTGTGTTACGTACTGTATTGCAATATGTGAAAACACGGATGCGACAGCTTGAGCAGACTCCCAAATGTGTTCTACTACAACAACTCTTCCTCTTCTCATCATGGCCTCACTCCCTTTGTTGCGTGTTCCCAGGGGCGGAGTTTGTCAATTTTAGGGTTTGTGATGTCACTAACCTGGGAGGAAGCTTGTGTAGTCCCTATCAGTTGTTTCTTGTAGTCCTTAAAAAGCCATTTCTGTAAAAGTAAATATCCCCCTTTGCTTTGACCTTTGATGTTGTTTATTGTCAAACAGCAGCATACACACTAACTAAGTTAGAAAATTGAAATCATAATCAACCACCCCTTTAAAGTACGAGTAGGAGTGTAAGATATGAAGAAGGTCAGATAAGTATGAAAGGGCAAGATTATTGAGTGGCTTGTAATCAAGAAGAATTTTAAAATCAATATGATAATTAACCAAGAGCCAATGCAAGTGTTGTAGTATAAGAGTAATGTGTTCAGGTAGAGGAGTTCTGCAGATAATTCAAGCAGTGGAGTTCTGTACTAGCTGGAGTTTGTAGAGAAGCTTTGAAGGCAGTCCATGAAAAAGAGCGTTACAGTAATCAATACAGGAAGTGACTAAAGCATGAACAAGAATCGCAATGTTCTTTACTATGAGAGACAGACAAACTTGGTTTATATTAAGTATGTCGAAATATGCAGAGCAAATGACACTGTTTATATGCGTTTCAAATGAGAGACTACAGTCAAGTATGACCCCGGCCCAAACTATGAACTTGTTTAGAAACAGACTCAGGAAAGTTACCAATATTCACAGATGAACATCAGATTGTTTTTTGAGCCGACAAGAAGAATTTCCGTTTTACTGTTAAATTAAAGAAGATTTGATGTAAACCACTCTTTAAAGCTGCCGTCGGCAACATTTTTTTTTATCATATTCAGTGAAATTGACACTATAATCCGACAGAACAACATAAATAAGGTGGTTTTAGAAAAAAACAGAGCTTCTAACTCCACCTGGAGCGTGTTATTTGTTTTGCAAAAATCCACCGCTCCCGGATCATCGGGTCCAATCAGTGCAGGGGGGTGTGAGATCTGACTGTCAATCACAGGTCGTGCACAAGCCACAGATCCCCCCTCCCTCGTGCACGTTACAATATCACATGCACACGCCATGCCTGAAGTTCGCCTGAAGATTGCATGAAGCGTGATGGCGGAGAGAAAATCTACTAACAAGCTTCCAATTCCTCGGTTATTGCTATCTATGGGTAGATTAGCCAGGGCAGCCTACCTCCAAGTCCATGGTGTTGATCGATGCTGAAGAGATGGACGCGTTCACAGAAAATCAGGTACACACTCACAGTGACGCACTGACGAGCGCGACCTCGATGGGAGGGTGCTCGCTGGTAGTGGGGGAGGGGCATGAGAGTTGTAAACATTCAAAATTTTGGCTAAGTCGACCCAATCTGCCATACTTGCCGACTGCAGCTTTAATCTCTGCTTAAACCATCTAAGAGGACGGATGGAGGAAAAGAAGAGGTAGTTTATACTTGCAGTGAGGAAAATAAGTATTTGAACACCCTGCTATTTTGCAAGTTCTCCCACTTAGAAATCATGGAGGGGTCTGAAATTGTCATCGTAGGTGCATGTCCACTGTGAGAGACATAATCTAAAAAAAAAAATCCAGAAATCACAATGTATGATTTTTTAACTATTTATTTGTATGATACAGCTGCAAATAAGTATTTGAACACCTGAGAAAATCAATGTTAATATTTGGTACAGTAGCCTTTGTTTGCAATTACAGAGGTCAAACGTTTCCTGTAGTTTTTCACCAGGTTTGCACACACTGCAGGAGGGATTTTGGCCCACTCCTTCACACAGATCTTCTCTAGATCAGTCAGGTTTCTGGGCTATCGCTGAGAAACACGGAGTTTGAGCTCCCTCCAAAGATTCTCTATTGGGTTTAGGTCTGGAGACTGGCTAGGCCACGCCAGAACCTTGATATGCTTCTTACAGAGCCACTCCTTGGTTATCCTGGCTGTGTGCTTCGGGTCATTGTCATGTTGGAAGACCCAGCCTCGACCCATCTTCAATGCTCTAACTGAGGGAAGGAGGTTGTTCCCCAAAATCTCGCAATACATGGCCCCGGTCATCCTCTCCTTAATACAGTGCAGTCGCCCTGTCCCATGTGCAGAAAAACACCCCCAAAACATGATGCTACCACCCCCATGCTTCACAGTAGGGATGGTGTTCTTGGGATGGTACTCATCAGGGCTCACAAAATTTCAAAATCGCTGGTAGCCCTTCGGGCAGGCACTCTTCAGATTTTGGTAGCCCGAAATGAATTTTACTAGCCCAAATAAAAATATTTTTTTTTAATGTAGAAAATTGGTTAGGAGTCAAAACATGAATCAAAAACTTTTTCAAAACACAAAAATCAACAATTGGATATAAAATAATCAAATTAGAATCATCAATACAAATATGCATCTGGTAATAACTGAACTGAAATTTGTGTGACCAGTATGGAACATGAATCAGTCTGTGTCTGTGGCTCAGCCCCCAATGAGGGTATGATTAAAAAAAAAAAAAAGGTAACACTTTAGTTTAGGGTCTAATGCTCACTATTAACTAGTTTCATTAACATGCAGATGGCAGGGTTTTATCATCACTGAGGTCCCGAATGTGAGGTAGGCTAGTTAGGGGGTTTCGAAAAAATGTATTTCTCTGATCTACATATGTGCATTTTAAGATGTTTTGAAGGCCAAAAAAATTGGATAACAATAGCTTTAAAACCATGTCAGCGGACAGTAGATTATTTGTCAACACCTGCTCTCACTTCTTATCCATCACTCTTTCTTTTTCTCTCATCTTGCCCTGTCTCTTCCCCTCCTAAAGCTGAACTTTTTTAATTTACTGAAGGCTACAAATTGTATTATATTAATTCTCAACATGTACACATTCATTATTAATTTTATGCCTAACATGATGAAAACGGCTTTGTTAATGTTTCTTGTCCCCTCACAGTGACAGTAAACTAATTATTACATTACATGAGTCACATTAACTTACATAGGCCTATTTTCAGTTCAAAATGGCGAAATTCGACAAAAGTATATTTGCTTCAAACGAAATCGTTTGCCTGATTATTTTTGTCATTCGTTTCACATTTATGACCTAAAAAACTGTCAAATGTGAAATGTTTAGTTTAGCTACTTACATCTTATCTCGCACTTGACTGTAAACTGAAGCATCAGTCGCTCTGCTCAAATTCGCGCTCAGCAGCTTCTGTGGACATAAATCCCGCCTACTTTGATTTGATTGGTCATCTCAAATATTCTGACACTGACGAGCAGTGACGGCCCAATGAGACTCAGATGAACACACACACACACACACACACACACACACACACACACACACTGTCCTCTCTTTTTGACGTGTGCTCTGCTCGGCGCCGCTGCGGATTGAAGATGAAGAACGCGCTGAATCTGATTATAACAAGACTGACGCGAACACTATTTCAGATAGCCCGTTGGGCAGGCCGGTTATGCATTTTGGTAGCCCAACTGGAAAACACAATAGCCCCGGGACGTCAGGCAGGCGATTTTGCGAGCCCTGCTCATCATTCTTCTTCCTCCAAACACGTTTAGTGGAATTATGACCAAAAAGTTCTATTTTGGTCTCATCTGACCACATGACTTTCTCCCATGACTCCTCTGGATCATCCAAATGGTCATTGGCAAACTTAAGACGGGCCTTGACATGTGCTGGTTTAAGCAGGGGAACCTTCCGTGCCATGCGTGATTTCAAACCATGACGTCTTAGTGTATTACCAACAGTAACCTTGGAAACGGTGGTCCCAGCTCTTTCAGGTCATTGACCAGCTCCTCCCGTGTAGTTCTGGGCTGATTTCTCACCTTTCTTAGGATCATTGAGACCCCACGAGGTGAGATCTTGCATGGAGCCCCAGTCCGAGGGAGATTGACAGTCATGTTTAGCTTCTTCCATTTTCTAATGATTGCTCCAACAGTGGACCTTTTTTCACCAAGCTGCTTGGCAATTTCCCCGTAGCCCTTTCCAGCCTTGTGGAGGTGTACAATTTTGTCTCTAGTGTCTTTGGACAGCTCTTTGGTCTTGGCCATGTTAGTAGTTGGATTCTTGCTGATTGTATGGGGTGGACAGGTGTCTTTATGCAGCTAACGACCTCAAACAGGTGCATCTAATTTAGGATAATAAATGGAGTGGAGGTGGACATTTTAAAGGCAGACTAACAGGTCTTTGAGGGTCAGAATTCTAGCTGATAGACAGGTGTTCAAATACTTATTTGCAGCTGTATCATACAAATAAATAGTTAAAAAATCATATATTGTGATTTCTGGATTTTTTTTTTTAGATTATGTCTCTCACAGTGGACATGCACCTACGATGACAATTTCAGACCCCTCCATGATTTCCAAGTGGGAGAACTTGCAAAATAGCAGGGTGTTCAAATACTTATTTTCCTCACTGTATATGTTTAACATTATGTACACTTATCTAAGATGAAGATATTTAATTTCGTTATTTTATTCAACAGACTTAAAAATGTTCAAGCACAATAAGACGCGAATGAAACTCAATTTGAAGCGATTGTGAAAAATATTGTTATCGTTACATAACATTACTCATATCTTAAGATTTTGGTAATATTCAGTGCATGACTATGGCTGTAGTTATAGTTGTCAACTAAGGTCCTTCATTTTAAAAGTATCACAATGATTATTGGAACAGAATACATTTCCAAAAGGCCTTTGTAATGTCATACTTGTTATATCTCCTTATAACATATTAGAATTTATTAGAATTCCTCACCTGAAGGTCACTTCACTTATACCTGTTAAATTTAGGAATGTAAAAAAAATATTCTGGGAAACACTACCTCTCCGCAGCTGGACAGATCTCCACGCTACTGTTAGTGACCCGTATTCCATAGCAGCCTGCCCAGACCTGTCCATCTGTATCCTTCCCACCGTGAGTGAAACTGATAAACCGAACTCCAGGTCCATAATCCTTAAAGACGTGGGTCATCTGAAATAAAACAGAATAAACAGAGGAACAGTTAAGCATTGACTATTAGTTTGATTACAGGGGAATAACTGCATTGTTAGTATTAATTAACTCACTTGACACCATGGATAACTGTCCCCCTGTTGAAAGAAAACTTTATAAGGCTGAAAGGTCCTGATGGGTTTCTTCTTCTCATCAAGCAACTCTACACAGATCCGATATTCACTTTCACAATCAGAGTGTGGGGTATACCTGCAGAAAGAAAGTCAATACAGGGTGAGTAAATGATGACCGAATATACATTTTAGGTGAACTTTCTCTTTAGTGACACTTCAATTCAATTTCTGTCCTGATTACATAAAATGTATGCAGATTATTGCAATAAAAATACAAAATAATCTGCCAATAACATTAAAAAAAATTACATATAAAAATCATACCGCGTGGGTTCTCATACTGCCAGGCATAATTTCACAATTCAAGGCGAATGTGACCCAGATGGACAGGTCATCCACAAGAATTAATCACATAAAATATGATATTCACCACCTAAGATACTGTAGGATGAAATGGGATTTTGAGTGACACTCACCAGTCTGATATTTTGATATGAGGTTGCTGTTGATCCATGAAAGCACCACTATAACCTTCTTTCGTCAAATCAATCAGCTGTTGCTTCAAACATGACCTGAGGACAAAGTTTATGAGTGATACATGTGTGGATTGGCTTCATGATTGATTGAACTTTCTTGAAGGATCTAAAATATCAAACATACTCATAAGATGTTACAAAGCATTTAGTGACTGTGTCGTCCGGAAATGGTTTCCTATTTTCCTCGATCGCCCAGTGGTCACCTCCATACTGTACAATCTCCCATCCATGAAAATCATCTAAGAACATTAGGAACAAATAAAAAAAATAAAGATTTTTTTTATATACTGACATGTTCTGTACAGTCCTAATTATGTGGCTCACCATCTGCTCTGGGATTCTTGAGTAAGTTCCGTTGTTTCTTAGTCATAAAGTAAAACAGGCGCCAGTCCTCTGGGGGTCTGGAGGCATCACAGGGCTGGATCCCCTCTCTCCGACAGCGCTCTCTCCAGTGTGCATCACTGTCCACCAGCTCCTTCCACTCACGACACACCAGCCGGCAGACTCGCACTACCTGATATTCAGGCAGGTTCAGTAGGATCTCCTCAACCACAGCTAGAGGAACATCTGCCTGCAGACAGAGGAAGAAAGATTACCTTTCAGTTCTAACTTTACCTTTTGAGTGCTGTTGAAAGATCCAGCTGTGGGACATGTTTGACAGTTTTCAGTTGGTCTTCTACCATGTCTCAAAAACCAGCTTGACCTGCTGGTATGACCAGCTGGTAGTTGATTATTTCTGGTCCACCAGCTTAGAATTGATAAACTAGTTACCATGTTCCAGAAAAGTTAACGTTAGTCAATTTCCGCATTACGCCTGGGCCAGTTCGGCAGTGCAAGAATGTCCCAGGTCTGAAAACTCTTTAAATGTGATATTGTTCAATATTTTAAGGCAGTAAGATCTTTCCTGGTAACACAAAAAGCACCGAATCCCAGTAATGGCGGTATAACATAACAAAGAACATCTTACTGAATCTGAACTGTCTTCAAAGTCCCTCGAACAAGCAACATCACTCTTTGACGGATCCATCCACAGAAGTTACGTTTTACAGTCGAACGATATTACAGCAAACCAACTAAAGAACAATTGACATTAGCTAGCTAATTTCGCACTAGTTATATGTCTATCATCGCTGTTCTAATCATTGAGCAGCACTGTAATCTGCTTCTGAGAAACTGCAGTTATAGTACTGCGGCAGAAGAGCGTGGGTACGGGTGACTGCTGTGCTGACCCGTCCCTTATGTGTACTTCTTCTTCCAGTTAGTCACATGACTGCATCCAGCAGCAATAAAAAAAATAAAAAAAAGTGTCTGCGCGTATTACTCATGGTATTACTATTATTACGGTCATTTCAGGAACAGCAGAGAACGCGCTTTCAGAGCGCTTTTTTCTTCGAGTTGCCCAGAACTGTTCATTTAAAAAAAGATCTCACGTTTTGTACTTTGTTATTCTTATTATTATTCATAACAAGTGTCTGTGGCAGTGCTGTACTTTGAATAATGTTTTTTCTTTCTTTAAATCTTTATTTAAGATGTGTTTACAGCATAATTATTTGCAAGCAATGTCATATGCATAACATTACCTCATATGAAACCACTTCATTGCAGCGTTTTGGAGATATTTGACATTCTTTGATTTGAAAGGCCTATAAAGACCAGAAAAAAACGAATGGCCAGTTCTTATAGGGGACGTCCCACATATAGCCTGGAAATCCAGACCTAAATCTAAAAGATTAATTTGCACCTTTATTAAGATCAACTTGTGCTCTCGCGAGAACTCTGGATTACCAGGTATCCCACATATGCACACCTCATGAAACCATTTTACTGCAGCATTAAGTGGAATATAGAAACCATATAATGTATGTCTAAACTCAGCAACAAAGTATCTTCTGTTTTATTACAAGGAACATTAATTAGATACTTGCTGCCCCAATGAGCATTTCTTGTCAAATTGTCACTCATTCATTTTGTAGTTCCTAAAGTATTGCATTCTTCTCTTGGCATTTAATAATTTTTTACTTTTTTAGTGTGTTAAATATCTTTTTTTGGCCCATCTTATCTGTAAAGACTCACACAATAGTTCAAAGGCCGCCCCCCTCACAGTTACAAAGATCACAGCAATTATACCCTTCACCAAGGTCTAAGCTACATCATTGCTTCAGGTTTCTGATTGGCTAAGAACATATATATATAGTCTAAACAAAATTCTACACCATTAGTCAAGATAGTTGAAGCACGATTCCTAGATTTAGGTCTGCTGGGACCTCGGAGGTCGGAGAAAGGCGTCTTCGGGTCTGTTGTTGCATGCCAAAGTGTCCCATAGCTCCTATACAAGACCTGCACAGAACATCCAACGCACACACAAAAGTACTAGGGAATCAGTTTCTCCAAGGTTGAAGAGGGCCTTTGAGTTCATTATTATCAGGACAAACTACCAAAACATACTGATAATACATTCCCAATCCCTCCTCAGGAAGAAGTACAGATACTATTCACTTTAGTTTCTAGAGAAATACACATGAAAGAGGTACAATTCTGTAAATCAGGTGAAGTCATGTATAGTTGGACCCCTGTAACCTTAACTCGTCAGCTAGAAACAGATATTTAGA
The DNA here is from genome assembly GCF_963993115.1 of Abramis brama. NCBI lineage: Eukaryota > Metazoa > Chordata > Actinopteri > Cypriniformes > Leuciscidae > Abramis > Abramis brama. The sequence continues at coordinate 15,156,957 of NC_139984.1, read as the reverse complement.
CAACACATGTTGAGGGTCACATCAGAATGTAGGCTACCTAAAAGCAGCTGGTTAACACTCGCATCAAACATATGATTAAAAGTATATTTGAATCACTCATTGAATATAGAAATGATTTATGTAGAAATGCTTTGATTATTAATCACTCATTACATATACATCGAAGCAGCAGTGGATTCCAATCCACCCCCTTCAATATTATAGAGTGTACAAGTTTCAAAGATTAACATCACTTATACACAGTAGCTTTGTAGTTTTATTTATAGCACTTAAATAATTTATTATACCATATTTTGATATAAATATGATATAATCCATTTTATAATCCAAAATATCCATTTTGCCTATGGATGGATGCATATAGTAGTCACTAACATTTACAACAGCGCTTTGTAATGTTATACTTGGAAAATAAAGTATGTATACATTCTTGGTATCTCCTTATAGCATAATGCATAATTAGAAATCTGAGGGTTATTTATGTGTACAGTCAGGAATGTAAAAAAAACATGCAGGAAGACACTATTTCTCTGCAGCAGGACAGATCTCCACGCTACTGTTAGTGACCCGTATTCCATAATGGCCTGCCCAGTACTGTGTATCCACCCCTCCATGAGTGAAACGGATAAACCGAACCCCATGTCCATAATCCTTAAAGACGTGTGTCATCTGAAATAAACAAAAACAAATGCAGACTTTTTAGTTTGATAACAGGAGAATAATTGTAAGTATTATTCTACTTACTTGACACCATGGCTCATCGTTCCACTGTTGAAAGAAAACTTTTTCAGGCTGAAAGGATTTGATGGGTTTTTTCCTCTGATTAAGCAACTCTACACAGACCTCATATTGACACCCACAATCAAAGCGTGGCGCATACCTGCAGGTAAAACATTTCATAATTGTACTTCCATATTAGAAATGGGTTTGTACCTAACACGGGTACTGCGTTCTTAAAGGGATAGTTCACCCAAAGATTAAAATTATGCTATCATTAATGTGGAACATAAAAAATATGTTCTGAAATTCAACAGGGTCAAAAAACAACAATTACAATTTTTCAGAATATCTTTTATGTTTTAAGGTTTGTATTGTTTTAACAAAATTACACTTTATGCAGAGTCTTGCAATAATAATACAAATTACAAATGTAAAATATAAACATCAATATTACGTTGTCATATTGCAACAATGTGACCCAGATGGACAGGTCATTCACAAAAAAAATAATCACATAAAATATGAAATTCACCACCTAAGACACTGTAGCATTAAATGGGAGTTTGAGTGACACTCACCAGTCTGATATTTTGATATGAGGTTGCAGTTGATCCATGAAAGCACCACTATAACCTTCTTTCGTCAAATCAATCAGCTGTTGCTTCAAACATGAGCTGAGGACAAAGTTGATCAGTAATTCATGTGTGGATTGGCTTCATGATTGATTGAACTTTCTTGAAGGATCTAAAATATCAAACATACTCATAAGATGTTACAAAGCATTTAGTGACTGTGTCGTCCGGAAATGGTTTCCTATTTTCCTCGATCGCCCAGTGGTCACCTCCATACTGTACAATCTCCCATCCATGAAAATCATCTAAGAACATTAGGAAAAAATAAAAAAAATAAAGATATTTTTTTATATACTGACATGTTCTGTACAGTCCTAATTATGTGGCTCACCATCTGCTCTGGGATTCTTGAGTAAGTTCCGTCGTTTCTTAGTCATAAAGTAAAACAGGCGCCAGTCCTCTGGGGGTCTGGAGGCATCACAGGGCTGGATCCCCTCTCTCCGACAGCGCTCTCTCCAGTGTGCAGCACTGTCCACCAGCTCCTTCCACTCACGACACACCAGCCGGCAGACTCGCACCACCTGATGTTCAGGCAGGTTCAGTAGGATCTCCTCAACCACAGCTAGAGGAACATCTGGCTGCTGACAGAGGAAGAAAGATTACCTTTCAGTTCTGATCCAGTTGTAAAATCCAGCTGTAGAACATGGTTGCTGGTTTCTAGATGGTCATCAGCTACAATGTTCCAGAAACTAGTTTGCCCACTTTATACCTGTATGACCAGCTGATGGATGGCTTTATATAGTGGTGAAGGGCTGACGTCAAAACCCGGAAGACTGGTTCCCTCGAGATTTTCCTATGGTGTTTTTCATTTTGTGAATAAAATAAAGTCTGTGGTAAACATAACTTGACGATACTCTAAGGTTTTGTTCTACAACGTAAACTGCACATACACCCTAAACTGTCTAGCCTAGTTACTTATTAGAAACGTATCCTACGTTTTCAAAAAATAAACATAGCTGCTTCAAAAAATCGCGTGTGTAGTTTACTTTGTATAACAAAACGTCCAATTATCGCAAGTTATGTTTATCACCACGGACTTTTTTGTGCTCATAAACTGAAAAATTCCATTATAAATCCCCATAGTAAAATCTAGACTAGCCCAAGTCTTCCGGATTTTGACGTCATCATCCCTTGGACAAGCTACAGCAAACAACTAAAGAAAGAAGAAAAAAAGAGAGAAAGAAAAGAAACCACTGTGTTCCAAACTCATCTACCATTTTTAACTGGATTTTCCAGCAGAAAAGTCAATTTTTGCATTATGTCTAGGCTAGGCCAGTTTGATGTTAGTTCTCAATGTAACTTACTTCGCCTGAACTGCACTGACTCCAAGCAACATGAATGTGCTCGCTCTCTGACTGACCCATGGGGACGGACCTACGTGTGGAAACACGGAAGTTACGTATCATAGCCTGACGAAGTTACGGCAAAACGTAGATACACAAATAGCTAACTTCGCATTAGTATCGTTCTTCTAACCAGCGATAACGACTGTTATTGCAGCAGGACTCTAATCTGCTTCTGGAAAACTGGAATATTTGGCAGCGGAGCGTCTTGACGACTCATACCGGCTGACGCTGTCAGAGCTGATCTATTATAGCCTACTTATTTCCAGCTTAGATCTCCCGCACACGTACCAGGATTCTGGTCGGAATCCCAATGTATTCCTTAGAGATCATGTATCGACACGCTTCGACAAACCGAAAGTATTGCTGTAATTATTGTTAGTGACGCCAGGCCCATGGCTCCTCCTACAGCACTGACGAATGTATTCTTCTTCTTCTTCTTTTTTGTTTATTGGCGGGTGGCATCTAACGACGAATGTATTGTCATTACTCAGATCTTTTCCACATGTTGCACATTACTGTCATCTGGTGGTCAAAAGCTATTAAGCTTCAGTATTCAGTCACAGCAGCTGGTTTACATATGGTCACTTACATGTTATCAAATAACAAAATTTTATTTGATTCGAATAAATAAAAATCTTACCATAAAAAAAAAATCATCACCATATGGGCAACTATCAATCCATCCATTTTCCAAACCGCCTGTCCTATATAGGGTTGAGTAAGACTAGAATAAATGAAATTAGGCATGTAGTGCAAATAGTGTTATATCACAATCAAGCTTTAATGTTTCAAAGTTTCAAAGGTTTGATGAACTTAACTTTGTTTATGGGTCAGAGACAAATACGGTTTGTCAAGATGAGAAATTCGAAAATCTTGTAAAAACGTATTTTAAAAGCACTAGTGCAAAATGCCCGTGCAAAATCAGTTTTTGAGTGTGTTTTTAGTAATTGTTGGTTTGGTGTATTTAAGTGCTCATTGTTACAATTACACAGCAAAAGTTCAGTGACATTTTTGTTTGTGCATGGTAGAAAGCAAATACTGATACTGACATAATGACATACAATAAATATGGAAAATTGAACTACACGATTCAGGGAGCAGGCTACACAGTGAACTCAGAGAAAACGCTACTTAAGCTCCGCTGCTTTCTTCGATCCTCTCTGTCTCGTGTGAGAGGGGGAGTGGCCAGCGGCTAGAGCGGCAAAAGGCAGTGTGTGCTTCTTTTACCGATATATATTTAACGATATCTTTTGCATTTCTAATCCAAACAACATCATACTTGGCACTGCACTTACTCATGCCTGTAGCAAGATACCTGTCAATTTTGAAATCCATCAGACTAACGGTTCGAGAGATATGCGAATAACACACACACACACACACACACACAGAAAGATGTTCCCGTAATTTATAGATAGATATAATATACAGAAGTAAACAGCGTAGGTGACTTACAGATTCAGTTAACATCCACAAATGAATAAGCGCGGCGATTCAGGGGGCAGGCTACACAGTGTACTCGACGATTCAGGGAGCAGGATACACAGTAAGTGCGACGATTCAGGGGGCAGGCTACACATTGTACTCGACGATTCAGGGAGTAGGCTACACAGTGTACTCGACGATTCAGGGGGCAGGATACACAGTGTACTCGACGATTCAGGGGGCAGGCTACACAGTGTACTCGACGATTCAGGGGGCAGGCTACACAGTGTACTCGACGATTCAGGGGGCAGGCTACACAGTGTACTCGACGATTCAGGGAGTAGGCTACACAGTGTACTCGACGATTCAGGGGGCAGGATACACAGTGAACTCGACGCTTCAGGGGGCAGGATACACAGTGAACTCGACGCTTCAGGGGGCAGGATACACAGTGTACTCGACGATTCAGGGGGCAGGCTACACAGTGAACTCGACGCTTCAGGGGGCAGGATACACAGTGTACTCGACGATTCAGGGGGCAGGCTACACAGTGAACTCGACGCTTCAGGGGGCAGGATACACAGTGTACTCGACGATTCAGGGGGCAGGCTACACAGTGTACTCGACGATTCAGGGGGCAGGCTACACAGTGAACTCGACGATTCAGGGAGCAGGATACACAGTGAACTCGACGATTCAGGGAGCAGGCTACAGAGTGAACTCGATGATTCAGGGAGCAGGCTACACAGTGAACTCTGAAAAAATGCTACGCTTGAGCAAACAGTTTGTGAATAGGTTACTACAAATGATGGCCGTGAATAAAATATAATATTCAGAAGTAAACAGTGTAGCTGACAGAGTGTTTATGTCAGAATGTTTATTTTTAAACCACAACCTTCTTGGGGCTTCTTTTACCGATATATTTACCGATATCTTTTGCATTTCTAATCCAAACAACGTCAAACTTGGCACTGCACTTACTCGTGCCCGTAGCGAGACACCTGTCAAGTTTGAAATCCATCGGACTAATGGTTCGAGAGATATGTGAATAACAGACATACTGACTGACTGACTGACAGACAGACAGACGTTTCTGTAATTTATAGATAGATGCATCGATCAGGTATGTTAAAATGTACACAGTGTATTTATGTTGATTTTATGTAATTAAAAATGACATTTTCACAATTTTTTACGAAAGTTAAGACTGAAATTAAAAACCATGTTATTACACTAAACTAGATTATTACATTTTATTCCACATTAATTTTCCTGTATAATTATATTTTTATGAAAAATACTGGTTACGCCAATTGACAAAAACCAGTTACACCACCTGACCATGTTGCTTCTAAAGTCAAAGGCCAAGTTCTGCAGAAGTGGTTTTATTTTTGTCAATGCTGAAAAAAAAAACTGAAAAGAGCTAATGAAGTTCATTCTTGTGTTACGCAGCACGTTTCAGCTTCAGCAAGAACCAGTGAGGTTCGTTTGAGCTTCAGCAAGAACCAATGAGGTTCATTCTCATGTTAATCTGCTTTTCTGTAGTATGCATTATTAGTATGGTGTTTACTGAGTTTGATAATATCGTTTATTTCTTTTAATATCAGTCTAATGCATTAAGCCATGTTAGCGTTTCAGTGCACGTGGGTTTCGTGACATCATCGCGTACAATAGAAGTCCCATTTCATTGGCTAGGCGCCAACCAATAAAACGGCTCTTTCAACATTCAACGTTAGATTTTTATTTGAATGGTTTTCACATTGGAGCTGTGAGTGTAAATGTTCACGTACAAGTACGAATATTTATTTTACAAGTTCTCAAATTCACATTTACGTGCTCTCGAGTTTTGCTACTCTTTTACCTTTTATGGATCGCCTCCTCATGGGGACACTAGACACTTCCGGTTGGCAAGTTGTAGGCTACTGTAAATAATATAGTATTTTTTATTACTATGGCATCAATTGTCAGCAGCATCTGGCAGTTGCATTTGTGCAACACTAGTGAAGTTCTTACCTCTAGAGATCATGTCAGTTTTATTCAAGTCCTATTTACTGTCTACATATCTGACAGTAGGCCTACAACATTTTACTGTTACACCTGCAAGGTTAGAACAGATACATGAAGAACATCTGATTTACATTACATATCAGTGGCTTTTAACTCTTTATCTCATTGCAGCACATTAGAACTGTGCCTCATGGTATAAATTCAGTTATTTTCATTTTCTTTTTTATGTTTTTATGTCTATGCTTATAATGATCAGCGGGGAACCTTACTTTGATTATTTGCTTTGGGAATGATGTTAAACCTACTGACGCAGTTTAAACAACAACAATTTATTCAAAATCAAAATGTTATTTGATTTTGAATAAATAAAAATCTTTGTGAAAGCTTTTAGGTTCAGTGTGCTGTCAGTATAGTAAAAAAATGTTAAGTAAGCAAATACCCACCATATGGGCAACTATCGAAATCCATCCATTTTCCAAACCACCTGTCCTATAGGGTTGCTGTTAAGGCAGCTACTACAATAAATTACATTAGGCATGTAGTGCAATAGTGTTATATCACAATCAAGCTTTAATTTGATTTGATTTTCTTTCCTTTTTTTTTTTTTTTACAAAGTTTCAAAGGTTTGATGAACATAACTTTGTTTACTCAATAATTTGGAATCACATAAGCAACTGATCATTTAATTTCATACTTATAGTCGCAGACTTCATTTTAACAGTGTAACATACAACAATTACCGGCCACTTTATTAGATACACCTTACTAGTACTGGGTTGGACCCTCTTTTTCCTTTAGAACTGTCTTAATTATTCATGGGACAGATTCAATAAGGTCCTGGAAACATTCCTCAGAGATTTTGGTCCAAATTGACATATTCAAAATTTGTTTATATTTACAAATTATATATATATATAATATATTATTATAATAGAATTATACAGAATATATCATTCTTTATGTCTTTAATCTCAATTTATTAATGAGAACGTCTTATAAACGTCTTTGCTGCTGACATTCGAAAAACAAATTCATCCATACCAATAAGGAAAAATGGCTAGATAAACATTACCCTCTAGTCTAGTGTATAGGCGTGAATTTGAGTTTCCTTCACCCTAAGGCTTAATCATTTCAGTTTGGGTGTGAAATGACCTTTACATTTGCATTTTACTTTACATTTGCCAAAAATAGAACTTGTGTTTTTAACTGTTAAAAAATAAACAAGCGAGCCCAGACCAGATGAGAAAAAGTCAAGCAAAAGTAACGTAACACATTACTAACAAGATATGAAAGTAGTTAGGCTATTTTTTTTAGGGAGTATAACACAGTATTGTTTTAATTACCATTACTTTTAAAAGTAACTTTCCCCAACATTGCCTGTGTCACACTACAGTCTTGTGTTTAGTAGGACTTTTATGTTTAAGTATATTCTTAGTTCCCCTTTGTTTCTGTGTTCACTTCCTGTGTTTGGTTCCTGTTTTGCCCATACTGTCTATGGTTTTGCCTTGTACCTTGTTTGTCACCATAGTTACCCTTATTAGTTCCCATGACATCAATCACCAACACCTGTCCCTTATCAGCCCCTTGTTAACCAGTCTATTTAAACCTCTGTGCTTCAGTTGTTGTTTGTTGGTCATTGTTGCTGTTTGTGTATTCCTGTTGTTGGTTTTCCACTGCCTCTGCTTTTTAGCTGTTACCCTTGTTTTTGGATTATCTTGCGTTTATGTTTGTCTATTAAATTTGTGTTAGCATATGGATTCTCTCTCCACTTCGTCCTTGCCTATACGTTACAGCCTGAAAGTACAATACATTATGGTATTGTTTAATCCTATGTATGTGTGAATATTTTCCATCTTAAAATTCTGTTAAAAAGAAGAAATATCATTCAGTATTTGGATGAGGAGCAACAGAGGCAATTCCCTCATTTAATAAATAAGCCTTCGTTATTGTGGGTGAAGTGGTACTGGAGCAAGACAGTCTTTTACAAGATGTTGAAATATTCTTTCAATTATTTTACATTGTGGACATTGAGCCCAAGCCTGCTTCTGCTGTTCTGCACTTTCTACAGCGCACAATATATTCTGTGCCAGGAGGTGTTCCCTCAACTCTCACATGCTTAGGCAGTTTATAATTATATTAGCTAGGCTAGCTTTGCTCTGATTTGTGATGAAATTTTAATTTATTTTATATATATATATAAAAATGTCATAATTAAAATATATATATATTATATATATATTCTGCCTGAATCTGATAATCTGGGACACGTGTTAGGCCTAAAAAAAAGCCAATATTCACCATAATTTTTAAAAAGCATTATGAAAAAATGACAAGTAGGCTACGGAAATCTCAATTCGAAAATGTATAATATTCATAGAAATTTCATTAATTCATATACACATATAGGCTAGTCATATATTTACATAAAGAGTGTTCCAATATCAGGAAAAATAATTTCGATCACAGGATTAACAATCTACTGTGTTAATTCTTTTAAATTCATTTATAATATTTTAAAAAATATCAACTAAAATTTAAGCAACAGCAAACAACTATTTGATTAACGGATTATTCATTTGGTTATTCATTTAAATTCTCCATTCAAATTGGGGCTATTCAGGGAACAAACACTCCTTGGAGGTGAGAGGCTCAGCAAAGTGAGAAAAAATAATAATTAACCTGCCAATTTGGCTAGTGATTTGACAGCGTTATCCACCACAGTTGATTTTTATCCGCATTTGGCAGGTTGGCGGGTGTTAATTTCAAACCCTGATTGGCTTTATATTAGAGTTCATTTTAAAGTATATCAGTGGTGTACACTAATTTGTAATGAGATCTATGCCCTTATCATTAGACTTATAAAGGTCCTAAATGCATATTTCCCCCATTTGAAGACTGTCCCAGATTACCCAAAGCATGCTGTCCCACATTCTCAATCATATTTAATAAAGTGGGATAACAAAAAAATAAAAAATAAAACACATTTTCAACACTTTAATACATATTTTGTTGCTTGAATAGATCACAAACATAATTTGACAACAATTAGGAACATTGTCTTATTAATGAAATATTTATGTCCTAATCTAACATTAATCTAGTCAGTATCCTATGTCAATGACCTTGTCATGAAATTCCCAGGGGAGCTTTTTGATTGACAAGTGCCCTGCCTGCTTCTGTGGCATCACCCCCATAAAGTCATGTGTTTTCAGTCACATGGCATCCATGCTAAAAGTCCTGTTGACTATATTTTGTTAGAGCAGGAAATAAACACATTGGAGCTTAGGTGTCCTATTACCCAATGTCCCAGATTACTCGAATTCACCCTAAATGCTAGATTTCATGTGCACATTCACTCAATATTAAACTTGTGTCTTCTTTCACAAGTTAAAGATTAAAAATTGTACGGAGAAAGTCCAAAGTAGTGAGCTTTATTTTGTTCATCTTTATTCATGTCCTTAATCCATCTTTTTATCAAACATCATTTTTTATCAGAACAGCAAAGCCACTGTTCACACTATACCAGGTTTGATGCAGTGAAACCAAACAAAAACGACACAAATAACATCTGGGAATTATACAGCCTAGTGATCGAAAACTTGAAAATGTGAGCAGGGTTTAGATATCAAATATACTAGACTAGAGACTGCTAAATTCATGGGCATAATGAAATAAATGCTATAAATTTAAGCTATGTTATAATGACCCGTGATCACGTGATCAAGAATGCAATGTCATAATATTTCAATCTGCTTTCTAGGAAAGAAGATAAAGTTGCCCAAGAAATAATATAAAGGTTTAAAACACGTGACAACTTGCCCCAATCTGACATTTAAGAAAAAAAATATATGCATGTCCTGAGAACACAGTTCTACCTTTGGATACAATTAGCCTATTCATCCAACCGCAATGCGATTAAACATTTGGAGAGAGAAAAAAAAAATCTAAATGAAGAGATTGCAAAACAACAACAACAACAACAACAACAACAACAACAACAACAATAAAACACTCTTAGAGAAAACACAACTTTTGACTCGGTATTTGTATCAGAACAATTATTGTAAGCCAGAGAGAATACAAATGTCGTTACATAATATTGAGAAACTTTCTGGGCACTGGGCATCCTCAACTGCTTTCGTAGAGGAACTGGCCGCGCCTACTTTGCATCAAGTATAAAAGCGCTAGAAAATCTAAAGTAGCCTACAACTCTTTTTCACGATAACTGAAGGATGGCCAACAATAATGGGAATATACTGAACAATCGAATAGATGACAGCATAAACTGCCCGACTGAAAATGACGACAATCAGCAGGTATGACTTTTAGAGAGAATTTGAAAACATCAGTGGGTTTAGTATGTAAATAACTTACATGGCTTCGGCAACATAGAAACTCTAAAATATGTTGGAACAAATATAGCCTATAAACAGTTGGCCAATTGGCATGTGAGTATGCTCATTTTGCTGGTGACTTAATAAAGTGTAACCGAAAAAAAATCGGTTACACTTTATTTTAAGGTGTCCGTGTTACAGTGTAGCCTAATTATATATTTATGTACTGAGTAATAATAATTAACTATGTAGCCTACTTACTATAGGGTTAGGGTGTGGTTTAGGGTTGGTTGCATGTAATTATGCACAATTTATATATGTAACGTGTAACAAGGACACTGTAAAATAAAGTGTTACCAAAATATCAAATAGGTAGCCTGTTTATATTTTCTGACTTGTTCTATATTAAAATGCTTTTTTTTTTCTTGTTAAAGGGATTGTTCTCCCAAAAATTAAAATTCTGTCATTACGCACCCTCATGTCGTATCAAACCCATAAAACCAGTTAATCTTCTAAACACAAATTAAGATCTTTTTGATTATATCTGAGAGATTTCTGTCCCTCCATTATCAGCTACGCAACTGACACTTTGATGCTTTAAAAAGTTCATAAAGAGATTGTAAAACTAATCCGTATGGATTGAGTTTAGTCCACATTTTCTGAAGAGATACGGTCGCTTTATATGATAAACATTAAATTTAGGCTTTTATTCACATACACTACCGGTCAAAAGTTTTTGGACACCCTATGTTTTTCATATATATTACACATTTTTGCAAATATTGTATTGAAAATAAGTAATATATTATACTACAGCACAACAACACATTTTTGATCTGCTATTTGAAATTAAATAACATGAACAGCTTAACTCTTGAACTTTTCCAATGATGGCCTAAATTTTGTTTGTAAATGACAGTACCTGTATACAGGTATAATGCTATAAATGTGAAGTGTCTCAGTCACAGTTGACTGACTGTGCTGTCCAGCTGAATTGAATTAGGGCTTAACAGTTTGTCAAATAGTTGGGGTGTTTTACCCCAGGTTAGGGTCATATTTGCATGTTTTTATAACATTCAGTGGCAACCAAGGGAGGCAAACATGAGCTTCCTCAAGAACCACTGAGGTTCATTCTCGTGTTACGGAGCATGTTTGAGCTTCCTCAAGAACCACTGAGGTTCATTCTCTTGTGTTACGCAGCATGTTTGAGCTTCTCTTGTGTTACGCAGCATGTTTGAGCTTCCTCAAGAACCACTGAGGTTCATTCTCGTGTGTTACGCAGCATGTTTGAGCTTCCTCAAGAACCACTGAGGTTCATTCTCGTGTGTTACGCAGCATGTTTGAGCTTCCTCAAGAACCACTGAGGTTCATTCTCTTGTGTTACGCAGCATGTTTGAGCTTCCTCAAGAACCACTGAGGTTCATTCTCTTGTGTTACACAGCATGTTTGAGCTTCCTCAAGAACCACTGAGGTTCATTCACTTGTGTTACGCAGCATGTTTGAGCTTCCTCAAGAACCACTGAGGTTCATTCTCTTGTGTTACGCAGCATGTTTGAGCTTCCTCAAGAACCACTGAGGTTCATTCACTTGTGTTACGCAGCATGTTTGAGCTTCTCTTGTGTTACGCAGCATGTTTGAGCTTCCTCAAGAACCACTGAGGTTCATTCACTTGTGTTACGCAGCATGTTTGAGCTTCCTCAAGAACCACTGAGGTTCATTCTCGTGTGTTACGCAGCATGTTTGAGCTTCCTCAAGAACCACTGAGGTTCATTCTCGTGTGTTACGCAGCATGTTTGAGCTTCCTCAAGAACCACTGAGGTTCATTCTCTTGTGTTACGCAGCATGTTTGAGCTTCCTCAAGAACCACTGAGGTTCATTCTCTTGTGTTACACAGCATGTTTGAGCTTCCTCAAGAACCACTGAGGTTCATTCACTTGTGTTACGCAGCATGTTTGAGCTTCCTCAAGAACCACTGAGGTTCATTCTCTTGTGTTACGCAGCATGTTTGAGCTTCCTCAAGAACCACTGAGGTTCATTCACTTGTGTTACGCAGCATGTTTGAGCTTCTCTTGTGTTACGCAGCATGTTTGAGCTTCCTCAAGAACCACTGAGGTTCATTCACTTGTGTTACGCAGCATGTTTGAGCTTCCTCAAGAACCACTGAGGTTCATTCTCGTGTGTTACGCAGCATGTTTGAGCTTCCTCAAGAACCACTGAGGTTCATTCTCGTGTGTTACGCAGCATGTTTGAGCTTCCTCAAGAACCACTGAGGTTCATTCTCTTGTGTTACGCAGCATGTTTGAGCTTCCTCAAGAACCAATGCGGTTCATTCTCGTGTGTTACACAGCATGTTTGAGCTTCCTCAAGAACCAATGCGGTTCATTCTCGTGTGTTACACAGCATGTTTGAGCTTCAGCAAGAACCAATGAGGTTTGTTCTTGCATGTTTATGTTTGCTGATCAATGTTTAAATGTTAATAAAAGCCTAAATTAAATCTGTTCATTATATAAAGCAATTGAGTCTCTTAAGAAAATTTTTGAGTAAAATAAAACCTGTAGCAAGGTTAGTGTTCAGGGAAGAGTCTATGGTCTATGGCAGTAGAGTCGGCTTAGCTCGATAGCACCGCGGAATTCACAGAGCAATAGCAATCGCGCCACCGGCCTCGCTCCATTCCCATGGCTCTGGGCCCCGCCCTTCTTGCCGCATGCTCTTCTTGCCGCATTCATAGTAGTTGCATAGCTGTCTGTGAAGGGAAAGAAAGCTCTCAGATTTCATCGAAAAGATCTTCAATCTTCTGTTTCGTAGATGAACGAAAGTCTTACGGGTTTAGAAAGATCTATCATTCACTAAAGCATTCACATGTGATATTGATGCTTACATGTTAATCTCGTGCAGATAACTCCAGGCATCCCTTTGTCCAGGAAACTGTGCTATGCCATTGGAGGAATGCCTTATCAAATGACTGCAACCGCCAAGGGCTTTTTCATGCAGATCTTTTTACTGGATGTTGTGAAGGTGAGTATAAAAGAATACAAGATGTGTTCTTCTTCAGCAGATGTCGGTGTTGAACACCATATAAATATGTATGGCCTCTGTACAAATTCACTGTCACAGGAGCCTGTCAGATACTCTTAGTAAAACATGATATACCTAATACATTGACCTTCTGAAAAAAAATTATACATAAATGATACATAAAGGAAAAAACATTTAGATTTTTAACACTTCCACACCCATTAGTTTGGTTAGTGATGCAGGAAATCACCCTATATAACAGTAATATGAATGTTATTTGTTTAACAATACAAAATGTGCCAATTGTTTACATAATAATGATAGTTCTGCTTTTTCACTGTGTGAATGTGCGACATGATATTGTTTGATTATTTGAACTAAATATAATCCAGTCTGCTGTATAACTTAACTGAACATTATTTCCATTAAAATCTAACCAAACAACAAACAATAAGACAATAAAAAAAACATCCCATTGTGGTTAAAGGATCTAGACTGATAAATTAAAGGTCTATTTGAGGGAGTTTTGGGGCATTCATGAGAGACAATCACTGTGTGAGCTGTAGTTCGAACAACTGACATTTATTAAACGCATCATGGTCTATTTCAACTCTTCCTCAATTTGCATGGCATGTTTGTATGCCACACACTTAACACTTTTTACTGAACTGTTAGCACAGGAAGTTAAAAAAGAAGTATGTGAAAATATCCTGTGAAAATTAATGTTTTACTTGAATAACTTCGTAAAACATTGTTTTATAAGTAAACGATTTTTTTTGTTTTATTACAGAAGTATTTACATATTATACATATTACATTTTTTTTTTTTTACAATAATGTGGTATAATGAGTGTTTTATGAGAAATAAGTAATTTTCTTCTGGTCAAATGTTTTTCCATAGATGGAAGCTTTCTCTGCATCCATCATCCTCTTCCTCGGTCGAGCTTGGGATGCCATTACGGATCCTCTGATTGGATATGCTGTGAGCAAGAGTGGCCGGACCAGAATTGGTAAACTTATTCCTTGGTGAGTGAGTGTACTGGTTAAAGGAATAGTTCACTTTAAAATGAAAATTCTGTCATCATATACTCACCCTCATGTTGTTTCAAACCTGTATGAATTTCTTTCTTCTGCTGAACACAAATGAAGATATTTAGAAGAATGTCAGTAACCAGACAGTTTCTGGGTCCCATTGACTTCCATAGTATATTTTTTTCCTACTATGGAAGTCAATGAGACCAGAAACTGCCTGGTTACTGACATTCTTCTAAATATCTTCCTTTCTGTTCAGCAGAAGAAAGAAATTCATACAGGTTTGAAACAACATGAGGGTGAGTATATGATGACAGAATTTTCATTTTAAAGTGAACTATTCCTTTAATATCTGACTTAGTGTGAAGCACTTCCTAGAGCATATAAATGACGATTGTGTTTTTTTTTTATTTTTGTTTTTTTATGTGCCTAATGTGCATCATTATGTGATCCACCCTCTTTACACAGGATTGTTTTAACTATGCCACTTGGGGTCCTATCGTACGTCATGCTCTGGTATACCCCACAGGACACCATGTCCTCTGCCTTCAGTTTCAGCTGGTACTTCATATGGTGCTGTCTGTTTGACACCTTCATGAGTGTAAGCCCACTATTACTATTATCTGCCCACAGTTTTCAGTTGTTTTACACGTTCAGCGTTAAAAAAAAATCAGCTGTTAAGGACATTTCCTGCTTAGGGGATGACCCAATTTAAATTTGTTTTTGAACTGAGGTAATAATGCTTTAGAATTTGAATTCATTTTACATTGCAAACAAAAATACAGTGTCACTATTGTGCTAAGCTCTTTCCTCTGAAGTACTTATGGTGATTAAATATAGAACTCATTACTGTAATTTTCAAACAGCTATGTTTGCTAATATAACGTGTAATTTGATTCAAAAGTTCACAATCCGAAACATTTCTTTCTCTTTCTGTCTTGCTCAGTGCTACCATGTGCCGTATTCTTCCCTCAACATGTTTCTGGGGGGGAATGAGAAGGACCGAGACTCAGCCACTGGTTACAGTAAGAAAATATAGCCTCAAATGACAATCATTGTGGTTCAAGCACCAAATAGATTTGTAGGAGATAAGTGTTGGGCAAGTTGATCTAATTGTCATGCATCTTAACTTTTCATATCCTGTGGCTGTGGCTATTACAGCCTTCATCTGTCATTTACAGTGACAAAAAATGGCTGATAATCTAGACATTTCCAAAGATTGGACATTCAAAAGCATTCAAAAGAAACAGGCCAATTACAAAATCATTTGTTCAGTGTAATAAAAGTGTTGTGTGGCTTTCAGAATTGAATTTAGAATGCCTATTAAATTCCTGAATTTGAATTGAGAAAGGAAGTAAAATTGAAATGAATTGGAATTCAAAGAAATTCCAAAAAGAAAAACTTTGAATGTTGTCTTGAGTTTTGAAAAGGCGTTGACATAGAGAGAGCAATAGATAGAAAGAGTGATCAAATTTATTACAGTTTTTCTCCATTGTTTTGGCTCATTTCTTGAAACAGAAATTACATTCTCAAAGCTCTAAGATCATTTGGCAAAACAGTCTTACAGTTCAGCACAACACTATAGCTCACTTGCAAAAGCTCATATCTCTCCTAAAACTGTTCACTCATGCTTCAAAACTAAATTCCTTTCCCATATAAACAGTCAGTGCCACGAAAATGGCAAAGATCCTTCTCAATTGCTTTGGCTCATTTCTTGAAACAGACCGGACGTTCTCAACACTCTTGGTGCTTTTGCCAAAATAACTTGGATGGTTTGGCACAACACCATGGTATACCTGCAAAAGTTCATACCTCTCCCAAAACAGTTCACTCATGTGTCAAAACTAAATTTCCTTCTCATTTAAACAGTCAGTGCCCCCAAAATGCTTCGTCCCTTTGGCATTGTGTAAGCACTGCAAGTCAAAATGTTTAGATGTTTTGTCACTATGGCAGAGGACCATTGAAATATCCCTCATGTCCACCTTTCAGTCTTAGCCCAGTCCTTCATTGACAATGGTTACTGTACTGTTTTTTTTGTCTAGCTAACAGAATACAATTGTGTATAAAACTGAAAAAAGGAAAAAAGAAATAGGATTTTAGGGTAAGAGTAGCCTCCAAGGTTTGACATCACACATTGCACTCATACTGCCAAGGAAATTGTAACCATTATCATTTACACACATAAAGTAACTTCCATACATCAGAGTAAAAAGAAAATGTATACAGCATAATATACTGTAATATAAACACACAAACAAAAAACAAGTTTCACAACTAACAGTTCTTCACTGGTCGCTGTCCTCACCCTCCCTCTCCTGGCCACCGTCCTCACCCTCCTGGCCATCCACACGCTGCTGTCTGTCTGGCCACAGATGCTCGTCCACATCACAGTGTATATTCTCCCTTGCGATGCAACGAGGGAAGAAACGGCGTGCATGTCGCAACCATCCCCTACACTGAGCTCCTGTAATATCCGCACATGGAGCAGGGACCTCTGATCTTGAGCCCGATGCTCATACACTCTCCACCTCCAAGCGGAGAAATACTCCTCAATAGGATTGAGGAAAGGAGAGTAAGGTGGTAGGAACACCATGACCATCCTTGGATGAGTAGTGAACCCGGCCCTGATGAGCGGGCCACGGTGGAAATTCACATTGTCCCATACAATGGCATATTGTGGTAGGTGAGGCCCTACGAGACCTCTCTCATTTTCAGGGATCAAATCAAAATGAAGGCGGTCCAAGAAGATGAGGAGCTTCTGCGTATTGTATGGGCCAAGACTGGGGATGTGAGTGGCCACACCATTCTCAGATATGGCAGCACACATAGTTATATTGCCCCCTCGCTGGCCTGGGACATCCACCGTGGCCCGGTGGCCAATAATATTACGGCCACGTCTTCGGCCCTAGGCCAGGTTGAAGCCAGCTTTATCCACAAACACAAGGATGTGAGGGGTCTCGTTTCCTTTCAATACCATTATTCTCTACAATATAGCGTAAAAAAGGAAAACATCAAATCATACAGAAGAGTCACAGTTACAGACAATTACATAGGAATGTTCTATGTTCTCCACAAGTTCAATATACTACTGGCCACTACTCCAGTGGTTCCAAACCTGGGGTACATGTACCCCTATGCAGAGGTACTACAGGGGGTATTTGACAGAAAGGGGAGGGGGAAAATCATCAATGACTAGACTTACTGAAATGTTACAGTAAAACCCACAGTATTAGATAGATTTACATGGGAGGCACTAATTGCAGCTCTTTGACCCTTTTTCTTATTGTATGTTATATTCTTCAAAATAAGGATTATAAGGATAATTGCATCATACAGTAAGCTGCAGTTTTAAGGCGAAATGTTGAAGTCAGATAAATCAAATACTTTCATACCTGGATTACCTGGATACACAAATCAGGTAAAGTGGGTACTGAAGCCAAAAAAGTTTGGGAATCACTGCTTAATTGTAAAAAGATTATAATGATGGACAACCAGCAACTGACTTACATACTGGTACCGCAGCTCTTTCACTCTATCAGAGTTCCTCTCAAATGGTACCCTGTAAATTTGCTTCATTGTCATCTGATGCTTCTTCAGTATCCAGTCTATTGTGGAGATGCTTATAGAGAGTTGACATTTTGGAATATGGCATTGTCTTGTAGGATTGCAGCGCGGATCTGTCTCAATGTGATGGCATTATTTGCCATCACCATGTTACAGATCTCTTGTTCTTGTTGTTCATTGAAAAGTTTTGCTCTGCCACCCGTGCAAGGTTGTCGTCCAATCCTAGACATAGAATTCAAAGGACAACACTCCATTCGTAATGTATACTTTATGTATTCCTTACAGAATGAGTTACCTATGTAATTGTATTGTTGTTTTACTTACAGTAACTTTACCACAATTCTAATGCATCACTGCACAGTGACTCGAATACTACTGTAAACTGTATCATCAATACTGTAGAAAATAAACTATTTTATTGTTTACATAGTTTATTTTCTCCAATGTTTATCTTGTCAGTTTTAGTATCATAACATCCCATTGAGGTAAGATATTACTGTAGGCCTATCACACAATCACAATCACACACACACACACGCACACACGCACACACACACACACACACACACACACACACACACACACACACACACACACACACACACACACACACACACACACACACACACACTAAATGAATAGGTAAATGTGTAAATAAATTTATTTCTTGCTCTATGCACAGTGTCCTGTCCTATACAACATATATTTCCATCATTGACTGACAACATACCTGTTTTCCCTGCGAAAGGTTTGGATGATGGAGGAGACTGTAGAGCGAGGCACATTAGGCTGCACTCGGCGACCTGCCTCCGCCATTGTGTGTGAGGCCATGGTTGATGACATGGTCTATAATTGTGGCCCGAGTTGGGACAGCATGGTGTCTTCATGCTCCTCTGCCTCTTCTCCCTATTCCATTGGTTCCACCACGCACCCTTACTCCTCCTCCTCCTCCTCCTCCTCTTCTTCTTCCTCGAGCAGGCAGTTGCCCTTGTTCATTTACTTGGCCAGGTGCCTCCATGTTCAGAAATTGTACTGGTCCTGCATGGTCAAGCTCTATACATACATGTTTGGCAGCATTCACAGTAAACAGTACATTCACAGTAACTAAACATACTGTTTGATTGGTCATCTGAGATGTGTGAAACTCCTCCTTCATTGGTCAAGTTCTAGTTTCACCTGACTGTCAATTGCTGTAATCAATTTATCAAATTTTCCAAGGGATTCATATATGGTATTCATGGTATTGTTCTTGACTAATTTTGACAATTGAACAGACTATTGTGCATGTGATGACTTATACAATGAAATGACGCTGACACGTTTTGGAGCGAACAACCATTAGACTGAGAATCAACAATCAGTTTAGATCAACAAGATCTATTCACTTGGAAATTGTGCTAAATGTAGGCTACCTGTACTTAATCATTTGCAAAGATGTACTGAGACATTGAGACATGTACTTAGACATTTGCAATTTGATGAAATGAATGAGAAATTAAATTCTGTTTTGAACAATTGCCAAGTGGTTTGGAGGTTTGTCCATGTTGTTTTGAGAATGTCATTTCTGTTTCAAGAAATGAGCCAAACCAATGGAAAAAAACTGTAATGAAGAAACTTCCTCTCTTCTACCTTTATTATTATTATTTGTAAGCAGGTTACAGGGATTTATCTATATTTACTTGGATTGAAAGGCTATAACCTTAACTGAAATCTGTTTCCTGTTTAAAAGAGAAAACAGTCAAGACCTTTGCTCTCTGTCATGATACAGGAATGGGCATGGAAGTGTTCGCCACCCTGGCGGGAGCTGCCATTCAGGGTCAGATAGTGGGGGGGCACCATGCCAAAAAAACACACTTCTGCAGCTTACAGAATGGCACGGATGGGCCTTCTGGGAACCACACAGATGACATATCTCTACAAAATACAGTGAGGCACAGAAAATACCCTTTTACCATTGTGTCAAGCACATTAACGGATATAGTGGAAGTTCTTATTAGTTATTGCTTGTGAAATGGCCACACATATTGACTGCAAACTATCAAGGCAACTGTTTTTCTTAAATCCATAATACAGTCATGTGTAGAAGATAATATGCTTTCTGTTTTGAGCAAACGTAGGGCCTTTCTCTGGAAGTGTTTCTCTCCAATAGGCATAAAATGTATGTCTAAATTCTTCTGTTTTATTTCCAGGAACAGGAATTAGACTCTCTAGACAAGATATTTTAAGTTTTGTAGATTTAGTTGAATTAACAGTACTATTCAAAAGTTTGGGGTCTTATGTTTTTGAGAGCATTCTCTTATGATTACTGAGGCTGCATTTATTTGATCAAAAATACAGTAAAATTTCAGCATCATTACTCCAGTCTTCAGTGTCACATTCTTCAGAAATCATTCTAATATGATGATTTGACGCTTCAGAAACATTTCTTATTATTAGCAATCTTGAAAATAGTTATGCTACTTAATATTTTTGTAGAAACCATCATACATTTTTGTCAGTATTCTTGAACTGATGGAAATTTTAAAAGAACAACATTTATTTGAAATATAAATCTTTTGTAATGCAGAATTAAAGTGTTTTGAAAGGTATAGTGCCATGTGTCTTGTAATTTCTACAGAGAACAGCCTATATGACTGGTGCACTGACATTAGGAATGCTGTACTTTTTGTGCTGCCTCGTGCTTTTTCTTGGAGTAAAGGAGCAGTTGGGTAAGTCCAAATGAATTACCATGAGTTCAAATACCATGCCACATGTTCTTTCAAGCTTCACTAATAGTAGCCTACCACATCAGTTTCAAACACTTTATGTATTTTTGGGGACAAATGACTAGATGCAGTGACGTCTAGAGTACTTCAATGATTTGCATGTGTCTACATTTTACTTTAGCCCCTCTGAGTAAACTGGACCGTATAAATGTCTCCTATCTTTCTGGTATGAAGATGATATGGGGACACACTTCATATGTGCGGCTTGTATTTGGCTTCCTCTTTGCTTCACTTGCCTTCCAGGTCAGACGTTTATCTGTTTAAATCATGAATTTATTTTGAAGTGTTTGTAGTTAATATACCAAAATGAACATGTTTGAATTGCCTAGAAAGATGCCCTGTTATGTATTATAGTTTTTATATTAGTCAAACAGTAGAGACAAAAAATGGAATTTATAAAGTATGACTGTAGTCGTGATGATAAGAATATTTGTTTCAGATGGCTCAGGGAAATTTCGCCCTCTTCTGTACTCATGCAACAAAAATGGGACCATATTTTCAGCATCTTGTTCTCATATTATTGGTGAGGTATCCATTATTTCAAAAGTTTATAGTATGAAGTACTGCAAATAGCTATTTCTGCATGATCTAAAAAAGGTGTCAGGCTGCTTTACCTGTTAAATAGTATCAAATTAAATAGAAAACTTGACCCATTAATTTTGATGTTACAACATGAAGTATTATATTATATTAATTACATTTTAAAATTATATTAAAGTAGGCTACAACAACTTATATGTTTTTGAATGTTTTATCTTAAACATGTAAAATTATACAATATTCAGGCAGGTTTAGCTGTTAATTTGAAGGGATAGTTAGAAATATTATCCTTTCTGCTCTTCTACAGACAGCAGCCACAATATCAATCCCGGTGTGGCAGACATTATTGGTCAAAATAGGCAAGAAGACCACAATATTCATCGGCCTTTCAGTGAGCACTACTTTTTGTTAATTGTTTTTTTTTTAATGGCTTTTACAATTAAAGCTGTATATTTGTTTCCATGGTTTCATCTTTCTTTCTCTTCTGCAGATTTACATCCCAGCTCTAATTGTGATATCCCTAGCGGAAAGTAATTTACCCGTCTTCATTATTATGTCCACGTTAGCCGGCACAAGTATGGCAGCCCTCTTTTTACTCCCTTGGTAATGTAATCGTTATAAAATATCTCTTCTTCATTGTTAAAGCCCTTACTTGCTCCAATACATACTCCACAGCGGCTCCTCTTGCATTATTGAGACATTACGCTAACCCAGATAGTGGTCAGCTGGGAATTAGCATACCCTTCCCATGCTGTAATGCACATAGTCAAGCTATAAGTAAGCTTTTATTTATCAAGGACACATTCAATTCATCAAAAGTGACCGTAACGACTTTTACATTGTTGCAAAAGATTTCTATAGAGAGCCTAAGTCCCTCCCCTCCGCTTCCGGCTCATGGGACCTTATTTCGGAAAAAATATGTATGGTAGTCAATGGCGAGAGACAACTTATCTTTTTATTCCGTCTGAACTGTGCCCTGAATTACACATATGATGTTTGTCCATTTAAAAGATAATTATGAAAGTTTGTCCTAAAAAAGAAGAGTAACATTTAGTTTTATGTGAAAATCTACATCTACAAACTACATCTCTTGTCTCTCACTATGTACGTCACCATCCGTTGCTCGTATGTGTGCAGTCTGGCACAAAACACTCAGGCATGACGGCGTAACGTTACGATTATAACGTAAGACTATAGAAAAAATGAAAGACGTTAGCTTCAGTTAAGTTAGCTTCATTCATTGAGAGAAAAGGTATGACGTCACATGTGCGCCTTTTGGGTTTGTAGTCTTTGTAATTATGTATTTTCACAGTCTTATACCTCAACAGTTTTACATCAAACTGCGACTTTCTTGACTTTAAAATGTATCTTTTAAATTGACAAACATCATATGTGTAATTCAGGGCACAATTCAAACGAGATCAAAATATTTGTTGTCTCTCGCCATTGACTACCATACAATATTTTTCCGAAATAAATGCTGCGTTCCAGTCCAAAATTGTCATGCCCTTCACTCGCTAACTTCCCTCCATCTCGTTCACTCGGATGTACGTCATTGCTTACGTTGCACGAGTGCCCACTACTGGCGGAAACTGCGCCGGGCTGAACTGGAACATCCTAAGCCCTTGATCACTTGGAATCAGCTATGGAGTTTATTTATTATTTAAATTTTTTCCCTTTAAGAATGTGTTTAATGCAGCATCCAAATGTATATATATAATTAATATATCATAGAGTTGTTTGTTGTGGTGGTGATTAGACGAGATATGTGGTGACGTCACAATCGTACTGCATTGTGGGACATATAGGTACCTGAAGTGTACATATGAAGTAGACTCGCTCCCTCGGTCAAAATCGAGGGAACGAGGGTCTCTCCATATAAACTTCCCTCGTCCACTTCACGAAGTGGAATGCACTTCAAAATGGCGGCAGGGATTTCCCCGAGGGGAAGTGCTTAGGGAAGTTCGCAAGTGCGTGTCTAAAAGTGGACTGGAACGCAGCCATGGTCCCATTGTGTTCCACCGGAAGGGGAGGGACTTAGGCTCTCTATTCCAAATAAATGCTTTACGGTTGAACTTTTTATTAATCAAAAATGTATAATTCCACAAAAACTGTTTTCAACATTGATAATAAGAAATGTTTCTTGAGCAACAAATCAGCTTTTTAGAATGATTTCTGAAGGATCATGTGACACTGAAAACTGGAGCAATTGCTGCTGAAAATAGAACATTTCACAATAATACTGTTTTTATAATACAGTATTTTTGGTCAGATTATATATATTGAACATGCCATAGGCATACTATAAAACCAGATTAATTGTTTATTTTAGGTCAATGCTGCCAGATGTAGTGGATGACTTCAAAGTCAAGAACCCATCTTGCCAGGATCTAGAACCACTATTCTACTCCTGTTATGTTTTCTTTAACAAATTTGGTGGAGGCATGGCTGTTGGAATCTCAACTTTGGTACTACAGTAAGAGCTTCCTTCAATCAGATTGTGTTTTGTTTGCCAACAATGGTAACAAATGTTATTTTTAAAAGTTTTTATTTGAACCCCCAAAAACCTTCTGTGACCGATTTCACAATACTTTGTTAACATTCATCCTTAACTCTGCAGCTTCGCAGGATACAAGCCTGGTGCTTGTAAACATAATCCAGGGGTGATATACTCGCTGCGGATACTCTTCGCTCCTGTGCCCATCTGCCTGTTGCTCATCAGCTTGGTGATTTTTTGCTTCTATCCCATCAATGAAAAGCGACGGCAGGAAATCCAGATAGCTTTAAGGAAAGCAGGGTATGTGTTTCTGTTTGTATAACATTGAGAGGTTTATTTTTCGAGAAAAACTGGCTGGGTTGAGGGGTTGATGTGTGATACATTACTTCTTTCTACATACTAATAAAATAATGACAGATAAGAAATGTTCTTAGTGAACTATTGACATTTTTTTGTTGCCACATCTTTCTGCTATACGGAAGCAACTTCTTTCAAACAAAAGGTTAATTTTATTTTAGTCTTTGCATTCATTTCAACACCACTAAGTTAAGTAACATATTCAGTGATGTCTTCATGTTCTCACACTGTGTTCCAGTTTTGCATTAGGTTGTAATAACTGTTTAAACTGTGCCACCACTGCCTGTTTTCTTGACATGTACAGGACAGAGACCAGCATGAAAGGAGAAGAAGAACTGAGCCTGAAGTAATCACTGATGTCACAGAAGGATTCCACTACTTTTGTAACATTTAGAGGTTGTGGAACTGTTAATAATGAACAACATGTTTTTAGGCTTTGTATTGTGCATGGTGAATATTTCTCAGTCCTGTTCTGGAGGGACTCCAACACTGTTTAGGAATCTCACAAATCTTACACACTCGAGATGAATAAAGGAGACATTTAAAGTGTGTAGTGAGTGTGGTTTCAAGATCAGTTGCATAAACAGTCACTGATAAGACTGTGTCTTAAGAACAAGTCAGGCCAACTAGTAGGCTACACTCTAAAAACACTGGATTAAAATAACACGACTACTGGTTTGCATGATAATTCCTTTATTTTACAGTACAGCATATTTTATATAGTTTTGAATACGCATTGCATACATTTAAGCTCGTTTAACAAATATTAGAAGTAAAATCGACCAGTCTCTGTTGTCCCGTTTCCACCGTAACGGCGCTGGATCTTGCGCCGAAGTTTGTATCATGTTTAGCGGGGGAACTTCTAACTTCAGACCGCTTCAATCGTTGCCGAAATATGCTATGACTGACTCCATAACCTGTCCATAAACAATCAGTGCACAGTTCTGAGAACATATTTTAACTTTCTAAGTATTTATATTCTGGATCCTGTATGTTGCTTTGCATAAAATGAAACGATATACAGAACAACAATGAATGTATAAATAAAAAAAAATGTACACAAACCGGTATTTAACCGAAGACATGCACCAATTTGACTGAGCTGCACTGCTCTCTCCTGAAGACAGTCCCAAAAAGCCAGCGATAAATAACTCATATATCTCATATAAATAACTGTTATATCTGACCCAGGATCTGGGTTACACAAAACTACTCAAACACTGAAAAAAATAACCCAAAACAAAGGCTCAACCCAGGCTTTGGTAAAAAAAAAAAAAAAAAGTTTTTATTTTTTATTTTTTAATATTTTTTTTTAGAGAGTTAGTCAAGGGGTAACCAGTCTTTCTTTGGGGATTCAAATTAGACCAATTTACTGTTTTATGTTACTGACATAAAAAAAACTATGACCAGTGTTAAAGTAAAAAATAGTAACTTGCACACTCCAAAAAATGCTGGGTTGTTTCTGTAAACAACTTGTTGGGTTGATTATGCCGGGTCAAAATTCTGGGTTGTTTGGGGTACTATAAACACATTCTTGGGTTGCTCATGCTTGGTCAAATGAGTTGTTAGGGGGTCATTCACAAATAAACAGCTGGTTGGGTTATTTTGACCCAGCAACTGGTCTATTAGTTTTTCCTTCTTTTGGATTCTTGGATTCTGGATTCTTCACTTCTGACTCGAGGAGCACGCCACTTTAATATGGAATATTTACCTATATTTTTAATAAGTTGTGGTAGCAGCAAGCTCATTTTAGAGTTATTTTTTAGAGTTATTTTTTTATTAAAAATGTTTAA
This sequence comes from Abramis brama, assembly GCF_963993115.1. Classification (NCBI taxonomy): domain Eukaryota; kingdom Metazoa; phylum Chordata; class Actinopteri; order Cypriniformes; family Leuciscidae; genus Abramis; species Abramis brama. The sequence continues at coordinate 15,130,930 of NC_139984.1, read as the reverse complement.
AAAAAAACTATTAAATATAAATTTTCTTTTTTTTACAGTGGCCTCTTTGGTTTATTGTATTACAGAGACAATAATTATTTTACATTTGTTTTATTTTATAACAAATATTTATTACTATTTTTATTGTTAAGGCAATGAGACCGGAAATACCCCAGCACATGAGTAAGAGTTAACCCAGCAAGAGGGTTAATTTCACCCACTGGTTGGGTCAAATAAATGACCCAGAAATCTGGGTTAAATGTTAAAACCCAACACTTGGGTCAAATCAACCCAGCGTGTGTTCTGTCCAATAGTGACCCAGCAGTGGGGTTAAAGTTGGGTTATTTTTTAACCCTGCAGTTTTTAGAGTGTAAGACTAGTCTAAGCCGTTTGCATCCGGCCACATGATTGAGAAACATTAGTTGGCTAGACTTAAAGCCGCAGTGTCATTTCTGCTTCATATCCAGACAAACAGATAGTCCCGCCTCAAACCCAGACCACTGGTGAAGCCAATGTTGCTGCAAAGTGCTTACACTCTTCAGAGAATTCAACCAATCAATGGTTTGCTGATAACTGTCTATTCATATTAAGCTGAGAGAGTATAATAACATTGAAAAGATACACACAGCTTGTCGTGTATGTATTTACTTGTATCAGCATTTTTGCTTAGAAATAGTAATGATGATAATGATGTAAAAGTGTATAAATAAACAGCCATGTGCAAATATGTGCAAGGTCGTCTTGCCTTGCAGAAAACTGTTCAGCGCCCTCTTGTGGCCAATACTTATTAGGCCTTAAAGTCACCATGAAATCAAAGTTGACAGTTCTTGTTTTTATGGAATATTGCAGTATTTAATCAAATGTATTTATCCGTGCACATTATTATTATTTTTAATTCATGTGCCCTCGTAGTATTTAATTAAAATAATTTCTCCTCCCATTGTCTCTGAAGATGTGTGTTTCGGTTAAGACGGAACAAACTGTCACTCACATGAGATCACACCAATAGCAAACCACAATCACCTAATCAATTCCCCATGGACAAAATCAAGTGTGCCCTACATTTTTTTCTTTTCCGAGAAGCTGTTTCACAATAGGGAATAAAAGACTATCTCAACTTCCTTTTCTTGCCAACTTTAAAGTAACAGTTCAGTAAAAAAATTAAAATTCTGTCATAATTTACTCACTCAAAACCACTATGACTTTCTCTCTGTTGGTACAGTTTTGGTGCCCATTGAGTTCCATTGTATCCATTCCATTGGCAAAATACGTTCTTCTAAGTTCCACATAAGAAAAATAAACAATTTTGGAACGACATGGATGTGAATTAATAGTGGCAGAATTTTTAGTTGAACTATATAAGATCAACATGTGTTGGGTGACTGTCAAGTTGTTCATGCAGGGGACGTGGGAGGTGGATATGTACTATACTCCAGTCACCCACATTACACCAAGTGAGTGTTGAGAACATGTTATATAACAGGTACATTACAATGAGCTGGAAGAGGTGAAAATATCTATCTATCTATCTATCTATCTATCTATCTATCTATCTATCTATCTATCTATCTATCTATCTATCTATCTATCTATCTATCTATCTATCTATCTATCTATCTATCTATCTATCTATCTATCTATCTATCTAAATTGAACTATCTAGCCTGTGTGTCTTGAATCCATCCATCCATCCATCCTACAAATTTTTGTTGATAATAAGTTGATAATAAGAATAATATAAATAATAGGCTTTAAAACATCATTATTTGCTTTTGAATATGACTATTTGTCCTCCAATACAATAGTTATATTTTTCACTCGTAGCAAAGGGGACGGATCACATCAGTCATCATGTTGTAGTGCGATGCCATTGGACCCTCTCCCCTCTTTTGAGTTTCCAGCAGACGCACAGCACAACGCGTCTTCTCGTAGCAGTCACGTGACCCGACAGCATCCCCCCCCCTCCCTCCCTCTCTCTCTCTCTCTCTCTCTCTCTCTCTCTCTCTCTCTCTCTCTCTCTCTGCCCGCAAACAGCTGTGAGCGAAACAGTGTGCGGGAGGGCTCTTCAGAAACATACACACGAGCAGGACAAAATGGGAGTGGAGATCGAGACCATAACCCCCGGCGATGGTAAATTATCATATAAAGTAGCATACTATTCGTCACGCTTTGTATAATTCATCTGTCTCTTGCTCCCTGTTTCTCCTCGCGCTGCAATCACAGGGAGGACTTTTCCCAAAAAAGGACAGACATGTGTGGTGCATTATGTTGGTGAGTTGAATTTCAGATTTTCTTTTGGTCGGTGTACAGTATGGATGTAGTAATCTTGCCCTGTTTGCACGTTGTGTGTTTATATTGATATTTGTAGCTGTATGGTTAAATTATCAATGGCTTTATTTTAAAAAAGGTTAATGCATTAAGAAATATAAACATATGAAAAGTCGAAATGCCTTAAAGATATAGTAAAAATTTTGCAACAAACGAGGAAGAAAATCAAGCCAATATGCATCATTAGTTGTGTATTGTTTGCACACACTAGCGTTTGTCCACATGATCCTCATTTGACAGCTGAGACTGAACAGATTTAGTCTTTGTTTGATCGCGTCGGATAGACAGATTAGCACTGTCTGGAGTGAGTCGACCCCTGGGGATGTTGTGATTGTCTTTAAATTGTTCATACTAACTAAGAAATCGCTGTCTGTCAAGTATATTATTTGATGATTAGGCTATATGCAGCCTTGATATAATATTCAACATTATGCCAAAAACAGCCCACAAATTTTAACTTTACATTCTCATGACCCTTACTTGATTTTTCTTACATAATTTTCCTGGAATTTTTAATTATTTGTGGTGCATTTTCTCCATAAACGTTTTTTGTTTTTAAATAAATATTTTTACGTAGAGTATTTACTTATTTTTACTAAGTAAAAAAATAAAAATAATCTATGATTTCTCAGTTTTTTATTTTTGTTAATTTACACGAGTAATTAAAGGTTAAATAAAAATGGAGGGAAAATGTCAAAAATAATAAAAAAAGTATATAGAACTAAAAATAATAATAATAATAATGAGGAAAGCATTAAAGCATGAAGGCATTAAAGCACTTAAAACAAATGTCCATCTTGTGGTTCAGGGCTTCCATCTCATTATTTATTTATTACATGGGAAGAAGAATAGAAAACCGGTCACAGATATTTTGTCTGTGAGCTTGATTTATGCTTATTAGACATAGCAACAGGTCATTCGGCCAAGAACCATTGTTGTTAAAGAGCATTATAACAGTTGCTGTGTACAGTACATATATACAGCAGTCTTATGTCTGTGGATATGTCACTCCACTCCATGTTATTGTTTCATATCCTGATAATTTACTGCTATTAGATATGGGTTAGAGGGACGGAAAATCCCCCTGACAGAACAGAACAATAATAAAGTCGCCCATTTATCTGATGCTCTAACCTCATTTCCTGTTTTTCATGGCCTCGTCCTTTTCCTCTCAAATCTTCAGGCTCTCTGACAGATGGACGAAAGTTTGACTCTTCCCGTGACCGTGAAAAGCCATTTAAGTTCAAGATTGGTAAACAGGAAGTGATCCGTGGCTGGGAGGAAGGTATTGTGCAGGTGTGTGGTGGTGTTTTACTCACTCAGAAAAATCATAGGTAACACTTTTTGATTTAAAGAAGTTTAAATAATATCTTAATAAAGAACTACCAAATCCAGTCTGTCTAGGATTGATATTTCAATGGGGAAAGATAATTCATGCCTATATTTTTGTGACTTTTAGATGAGTGTGGGCCAACGCGCAAAGCTGACCTGTTCACCTGATTTTGCCTATGGTAATAAAGGCCATCCTGGGATTATTCCCCCAAATGCCACCCTCATCTTCGATGTGGAGCTTCTCAGTTTGGAGTGATTTAATGCTATTCACTGCCTTTTGTTAATTTTTCATTACTTTATGAATGTTTCAAGTGTCAAAAGTTTAGGGTTACATTTTATATTGTTACACTGTAATTATACATTTAAGTACTGAGTAAAAAACTACATAGGGTTAGGATTAGGGTTTGGTTTAGGGATAGTTTCATGTAATTATGCATCATTTATAGTTATTACTAACTACATATAACATATGTAATGTAACAATTACACTGTAAAATAAAGTGTTACCAAGTTTAGTCTTAACATTACTTAATCAGTTTTAGCCATTCTTCTCAGAACCATCTTATATTATTCAGCATCCCACTCTTACAGTTTTAGGCATATTATATAAAGATCTGTGCTTAATTTGATCTAAATCCACATTTCATCTTTTGCTTTGGTCACATTACATTAGAACTAATTCTTAAACTCTTTTAATTTCAGTCCAGAATTCTTCCTGTGTAATTGATATATAACCAAATCACCAAAAACCTTGCAATGTCCTTAATCTTGAACTTGAATGTTAAATTGGCAGACGGCGACCAACGGCAATAGATGCTGTTGGGTTTTGTCGGACAGTGTTACCCCGTCAACATCTGTTTGCGTTGGTCGCCGTCTGCCGATGCAGTGTGAATTGGCCTTTAGACTTTAGTTTCTCTTGTGACTTTTTCTCACACTGTGATTGTTGTTGGCTTGAGACCAAGTACAAATGTGACTGTAGAAAAATTTGTAACCAGAATCTGCAACTTTATCCCTGAATCGTAATCCCCCCCTCCCCCAAGAAAACCATAAATTTGCCTTAAAGATGTTATGTTTGAGATAAAAAAATCGGAATATTTGTTGCATTGTTACTTTTTACATTGAATAAATTAATAAATTACAATTAATATTTTTTTTACATTTAAAAAATACAGAAAGTAATTTAAATTATTTAAAATATTTAAACACTTTATTTCGATAGTCCACTTTAGACATGCACTAACTATATGTAACTTTGCAACTACATGTCAACTAACTCTCATTAGAGTATAAGTAGACTGTAATAGACTGTTAGGGTTAGGGTTGCAAAGTTACTCATAATTAGTCGAATGTCTGTTGGGGAGCATCAAAATAATGTGTTAGCAGATATTAAAGGGAGAGTTCACCCCAAAATGAAAATTTTGTCATTACTTACCCTCAAGTTGTTTCAAACCTGTATGAATTTCTTTCTTCTGCTGGAAACAAAAGAAGATATTTTAAAGAATGTTGGTAACCAGACAGTTGTCGGCACCCATTGACTTCCATAGTATGGGGGAAAAAAAATACTATGTAAGTCAATGGGTGCCGTCAACTGTGTTCAACAGAAGAAAGAAACTCGTACAGATTTGGAACAAAATTTTCATTTTTGGGTGAACTATCCCTTTAAACAGACAGTCTGCTAATAGTCTAATGACTTGACATGCAGATGCAAAGATACTTATAGTAGAATGTCTAAATTGGACTATCAAAATAAAATGTTACCTAATTTTCAGTCAGTTTTGAATTGTTAGCTTTGAACAGGCTCACTGGTTTTGATTAGTACAAAGAATCAAATTCTTGAACAATCCTTGTGCCTCCTTGTGTGTTTCACACCTTCCAGAATTTCACTGGTTTTGTATAAAGTGATCAGAAGTGTTCACAGTGATCAACTGATAAAGTGCTGTCATATCCTGTAATCACACTTTACAGTAGCCCAGGCTGATTAATATAAAATGACGAAATATGATAGTACTGCTATTTCTGTCAGTTTGGTGCGCAAATTTTTTTTTTAATAGCCTAGTTGTTTTTTCCCCCCTTTGCTGTATGTTATTAACATGCAGCTATCTGGAAATGTTTTTAATGTGTTTACTTTGTTCTGTGTATGATGAGGTTGTGTAGTTGAGTACCGGTAGCTGGCACATTTTGCAGCGTTGCAATGGATGCATGCCATATTTAGTGCTTAAAGATTTTGTGATCATGTTTCACTCTTCATCTAACAAACAATTAGCTTGCTAACACATTTAAAAGATGGGCACTTTGTGTTCTCATTGAGCTGGAACAATATTTGTTCTCAAAGATGGACAATGTCTGAAAAGCACATTGCGACCTACTCTACCATATTTTCATGACACTACTTGCCATTACATTTTGATGCTAAATTATTTGCTGCCATCTATTGTTGTTAATGTAGACCGTGATGCCTTTAGACAATTGATATTGGATGCAGATATGGTGACAGTACTTTTTGTATAGACATGAAAATAATTTTTAATTCAAATGAAATCTGCAGATGCATAAATACTTGAGTCGATGCTGTTTATTTCTGTGATTGCAGGTCAAGCGTCAGATATATGGCTTTAATATTTCTGTAATGCTCTGTATATTTATTTATTGTCATAGACAAAAACCCCCAATAAAATAATTAAAATGTGCCAAGTGCTTTTACATGTTTTGGAAAATGTTGCTTGCTTCTGTTATTTCACATTAGTACATTCACTGTTTTTATGACTATGTATGCAAATCCTATTTGTGTTCAGAAGACTGGCACTCATAATAAATGTAAGATGAAGAGCAGGAGACTTTTACCTTAAACATTCTTACAGAGGTACTATATACGACGGCATTGCTTTACAACAATGAGATTCAACGGGTCAATGAATTGACAGCACTTCGAATTGTTTAGCACTTTATACATAATGAACCAAGATAGACAGAATCAGCCAAAATGAATGACTGAATGATTATAGGCTATTCTATATAGTTAATGAACTAGTAAATGTGGTAGAACTGTTCATTTTTGTATTCCACCACTACCATCAAGAATATCGAGATCTCTGATCAGTACAATCGTTTTACAGTGTTAACAATAACTGGAGTAACTGTTACCATGCTAGTTTTTGGCAGTCAGAGTGGCTGAGCTAAAGTTAATAAGTAATAAAAGAATAAATAGAAGTTGTAGCCCAGCCTCTCAAGATCAGTGAGAAGCGAACAACGTCATGAAACAAAATGAAGTCTACAACAGGAAGTAAACTGAGCTACAAAGCCTAAACTGTACGCACACACATATCACCTCCCGTCTAATGTTGTTCACTTCTGCTCCAACCTAAAGAGGAAAAGGGTCCCATCTACTGTGCTCAGCTTGTTTACATTCCTTCTCATTACATTTACCCCATTTCTTCAGAAGTCACTCGTTTGAAAGCCGAAAGGTAAGACGCGACACTCTCTAATCTGAATATTGTTGTTCAAATTATCTTTACGGTGATTTATTCAGTCAGTCAGGTAACTTACGTGGTAACGTTACTCACTGGCTAACCGAAGCTAAACTTAACCAGGCTGCCGCTAACATACACGAAGAACAAAGACGTGCTAGTGTTCACTTTACCGTGTTCGTCATATTTATATGTTTTTGTTTTTAAGGATATTTTTTGTGTAACACATTAACGTTACCTGCCATTATTTTAAGGAGAAAGAAATCGAACTTTATTCGTGTAATTAGCATGATTGTGTGGGTTGCTAACGGAGACTAGCTCGAGAGCTAAACAACAAAAACAGTCTATCAGTTCGACTGCTTATATTTTGAGTTAATTGTGCTTACTTTATGGTGACAGGGAGTATGAAACCTTAGTTTATATAAAAAAAACCAGTTGACAGGTGCTTTTATCGCCTTTGTTTACAGTTTTTGGGTAATTTAGAGAAAATATTTATTAAGTCTTTATCAGATAAACTGTTAGATTTTATATAACGTTAAGAGAGAGAGAGGAAGAAAAAGCAAATGTATAACTGAACTCTCTTTAAATCAGTTTTTGGGTAATTTAGAGGAGAAAATATTTATAAAGTCTTTATCAGATAAACTGTTAGATTTTATATAACGTTAAGAGAGAGAGAGAGGAAGAAAAAGCAAATGTATAACTGAACTCTCTTTAAATGCACGTTTAGCCAGTTAATATGATTATAACTTAGGCTATACATTGTTCGTCAGTGAAACATATGACGATGTCGATTTGATGTTTGCCACGTAGTTAACATTCAATACAATTTCCAGGTGACGCATGTTGCTTATTAGCTAAATGTTAATAACTTCAGCATGTGCCGCTGACATATGAAACCTAGTCATTTCTTGAGAAACAAGTTTTACTTTCGATTATACCTGTATGTTCAGTCAATAATGGAAATAACTGAATTATTGATGACTGAATAGGGAAAACAAACAATCAAAAGAGTGATGCTGACAGACAAACCTTTAAAGGCTTATAACCTAGTTTTCCTTTTTTTTTTTTTTTTGGATGAAGGGACTTTCCCTCATAATGACATCAGTTCACTGGCATTATTTAATCATTGTCGTTTATGTCACTAGGTTATTAGGCTGTAGTAGTCATAATAAAATAGATCATATTTAGTTAATGACAGCGGCGTTATATTTCCCCATAAGCTGTGGATTGAATATTGTAACATGAATCCTTTGCTGGTCTCAGTCAATAGAGTTGCAGACTGTTGCCATGGGAGATCCGTTTATTATGCTCAGCACTCATTCAGTCTGCCTGAAAATGAGCTTTGCCCAATTCTCCCCCATACCAATGGCCCCTCATCCACTCAACCGGACAGTTATCTACTGGCTTTGCCCCTAACTTAAGTTTGCTCTGGTGATTTTTCTGTAATAAATTGCGTGGAAAGTAGTCCACGTTTAGTCATCTAAGATCTCATCTAATCCAGATTCAAGCAGTGTGAAATCATTGCTTCTGCATTATCTTGCATTAGTGACGCTTTCCACAATAAGATACATGGTTATTAATATATTTTTTTAATTTAGTTGTATATTTATTTGCATTTTATTTTTGTATTGTTTTTTTTGTAGCTGAAACTTAAAAGTAATTTGTGCTCATTTGAATTTTATTTGAATTTTGGAATCATAGTTTCTGTTTCGCAGTTGTTTTATATTTATGTTTATATTATTTTAACTGTTAACAAATGTTTGAGTTTTTGTTAAAGACGGAATGAAATGATAATTCATCTAGGCCTATTTTCGAACCTATTTTATTGTGAATGATTCATCTGTGCACGTTTAATTATTATAAGTATTTTTAATTAAACTATCATTGATCTTCCAGTGACATATCCCAGAGACCCCCATTCATTTTCTCCACATAAAACTCACCCGTTTCTTACAATCGACTGCAAGCTCACATTCAGATTCTACTCCATCCATTCACTTTCTTCTCTTTTTGATAATTCCTTTCGCTAGGGTACACTGTAATATGGAAGAAAAGATCCGCCGCTACTTCCGTTTCTTTGTGACCTGAATGAAAATACTGATAACAGGTGTTGACCTCAGATGACTTAAAGCCTTAATGATGAGATTCCCAGCTGTCCTTTATGCCTGCTTGATTTATGACACACTTTGTGCCCACAGTTGATTCACTTGATTTCTGGCGAGAAGCTGATCTAGATCGAGCTTCAAACAATAGAGGCACACATGTCTGCGAGAAGACTGCTCACTGTCTCCATTAGTCCACTTTTTAGAGACATCTCTACTTTAGTGGAGTGCTCTTGACAGGAAATAATGGCCCTTTAGTACCACAGAGACATTTTTATGCGATGAGAGACTGTGTTTGTGTGGTAGGAGCCTGCCTGATATATTTTAGTGCCTGTTTCTGACATGTTGGTTGCTGTTGAATCGTCAGAGCAGATGTTTCAGTGCACGTTTGCTTTCACATATCAGTCTGTGTATGGTGGGAAGAGGGCGTATTGTTGGTTTGCATGAGCTGTTCTGTGTGGACTTGTGTGGGAGTTTATTCATGAGTGTGTGGGTGAGTTTTTTTTTTTTTTTTTTTTTTTTTTTTTTTTTGTGGTCATGTCTGTCTGTGAACATTTCTCAGATTTGTACAAAATGTCAGCGTGTAGGAGCATGTGCTTTAGCTTTAGTCTTGAATCTGACATTACAGGATAAGCAAATCCAGTCTCTTTAATCTGGTTGTAAACCTATATGTTCCAACATGCGTTAGAGACTTGAATAGTTCTCCAGGCTGTTTGTTTCATTTCCAGTCACTGGCAGTGCTCCAGTCGGACTGTTCCTAACTAAATAGCTCCCGTTTCCTATTTCAGTTTGTTCATATAATGAGTGACTAACTATTTCCATTAGTATGTGCATGTCTCTTTAGGGAAGTGAGGCAATGGGCAGTTTCTCCCATTTCCCAACATGTAACCATGCCTACCTTCTTTTTGGTGTTACTTAATGTTTCTTGCTAGAAATTAGTATTTTAGCTTTGTCCAATGCCTATATAACCATATGATCCACAGTAGGGTGTTGCTGTAGGCTCTTGTTGAGCATTTCCTGCATTTTTCTTTCTGCTGTCGTGACTTGTGACGTACAGTAACCTGATGATCTACAGGCAGTGGTATTGTTGACTGAAATACACAATACGTCATGTGATCACTGTCATATGATTATGACTAATGTCAGCGCCCATCAATCACATGCTTCTTGGCCTTTCCTCTAGTAACTTGTAAATCACTCCCTCATATCTTCAATTCCCGTCTTTCTCTTTTTTTTTTCCTCCCCCTTCACCTTCCCAGTAATGGATTTGTTCCCAGTAAAGCACTTAACTTCTCATTGATCTTCCACTATAAGATGAAGAGCGCAGTCAGGCAGTGTTTAATTCTGTTAGTGCTTTGGCTCTGTAGTGATGATTTCTGGTGGGATGTTCAGGTCCATCATTTTTTTAATCATGAACTTTATTCCTCATTAAACTGCTTTTTATTCTATCTTGCAATTTAATTTTGTAAGTCCACCATTTGATACTAATGGCGCTTTTCCACTGCATGGTACGGCACGGTTCGGCTCGGTACGGTTCGACTCGGCGCGGAACGGTTCGGCTCGCTTCGCTTTTCCACTGCGTGGTACGACTCGACTCGGTACGGCACGGTTCGGTTCGCTTTAGCTCGGTTGCTTTTCCATTGCAGTTAGTACCGCTTCAAACTGGGTGGGACTGATCGTTATAGTTGCCGCCTCTACTGCCATGACATCATCGTAAACGCGCCACATTTCAAACGCACAACAGGGGATGGTGCTCTTGATTCTCGGCATGTGGATGTTTTTAAATTAAATTAAACGTTCTTATAATGGTTTACTATATGGAAGGAAAATTCTTAACGTGTAATTAAACGTTGCGTTCATATTCTGGGCTCATCTGATTTTTTGTACATAGCATAGCCTACTTTGTTATGATTTTAGTATCATAATGATTAATAAATGCACGCACAATTATCCGTGAACTTGATTTGAACAAATGCCTTTCAACTTGTGTGTGCAAAATTCAGAATTAAATGAATGTGCAGCAATCTTTACAAATAGAGAGTCTAGGCCTAATGTACTGTTTTAAACTAGCCTACTGCCATTAAAAAAGCGCATTTAGTTAATGTTATGTTATTTTTTTCCATCTGCCTATGTTGATTATGAAAAGTGAACAGCACGAGTAGAGAGACATGGAGCGAGTCGGACATAATTTTGACCACTTCATTAAGTTTTGTTTTGTAGAAAGCCTTTCTTTAAAGTGAATTTCGTTTTGTATAAATTGTATCTTAATTTTAATATTTTTTTCATCAAACAATTACCTGGATTGAATAAATAAGAGCAAAATAGACAATTTAATCATTGAGGCGCCCGAGCGGTCACTTGCATTGTACGTTAACTGGAGCGCATCTCATCCTCAAATACACAAAGCTTGAAATGTCTTTAAACGAAATAATTCAAAACAAAAAGAAATAGGCTACTCTCTTATGTAATCCATTATGTGCATTTCTCTCTATAGGCGCGTTTACTACGAATATGGCGATCGTCAACTTCATCTTTGCCATGCACAGACACTGACAGAAAACACTATTTTACGAATAAAAATCAGTGCACGCGTTTTAATAAAATTAAAACTTTAATTGTGATCATTAAAATAATTGAATATTAAATATTTTGTGGCCAAGTTTTGCTCATTTATTAATAGTATATATATAGGCTATATATAGGCGTAATTTTATTAAATTGAACAAGCGCAAAATTCAGCATTCAATCAAATATTCAAAAAGACTTAATAATAATGTTATTTCAACATAATATCTCGTTATTTCGACATAATGTGCGTGCAACAAGCAAGATGTGCATTTGTAAATCCGGGTATGCCTGCATTGATTTTTATTTATAAAATAGTGTTTTCTGTCAGTGTCTGGCAAAGATGAAGTTGACGATCGCCATATTCGTAGTAAACGTGCCTATAGAGAGAAATAACATTATTATTAAGTCTTTTTGAATATTTGATTGCTGAATTTTGCGCTTGTTCAATTTAATAAAATGAAAACTTTAATTGTGATCATTAAAATAATTGAATATTAAATATTTTGTGGCCAAGTTTTGCTCATTATTAATAATATATATATATATATATATATATATATATATATATATATATATATATATATATATATATATATATATATATATATATATTAGTGATGCACCGAAATGAAAATTCTGGGCCGAAACCGAAAATTTAGGATGAACTTGGCCGAAAACCGAAACTGAAGCCGAAAATGGCTTCTTTTAAAAATGTATATATATATTGCTTGAATTTAATGGATCTGAAATGAAAATCACAATATAATAATCAAACTTTTATTAACAGTTACATAACAAAACATAAAATATTTTTAACAATAAATATAAATAATAATACCAAATAATATTAATCTTCAAGTTTTATGTTCCATCAAATAAAATAGTTTTTTAAAAGTTGTGCAAAAAAAAATCCACATTTTTGGAGATTTTTGCAGAACAAATGTTACATATTGCAACTTTGGTGTCCTCTCGTATAGGGCTTTTCTATAGTCACTTTTGTGAAAAAAAATCCTGTTCGATTTTTGAGACATAGGCTAAGTGTTCATTGAATCGTTCGTAAATTGCCTATATTTTGCGTTGATCCGTTTTCAACGCCAAATATAGGCAAATCCACGGACAACTAAACAGGCATTAGGACGAACGTAAAGAGGGCGCTTGAGACGCGCACAAGTCAGCAATGTGGACTGCCATAACATCAATGAAAAACATTACTGAAGGCTACATATTATGCACTATATTATGCAGAAATAGGCTATGTGTGTGTGTGTGTGTGTGTGTGTGTGTGTCAGAACCTGCAGTTGCTGTGTGACGCGCGTTCGCTGCGAGCGTATAGTGACGAGCTGGACGCGCTCCGAGAGAAGGACGTTAAAATCGATTCCCTATTTTCGTTTTCGAAACTTGTGTTGGTTGGTCCGATCGATTGTGCAATAAGTGACAGCCCTTTGACATGCTTAATCTTTGATAGGCAGACGCGTGATAACAGCTCGACCCTGAGTGAAACCTAAGTGCTTGCGCACTGATGGGAGGGGCGGGTGACATTCATTTTCGGTTAAACGTTTTCGGCTGTTTTTTTTTATTTCGGCCCGAAACCGATAATGCCATTTCGGCCGAAAATTTTCGGCGCACCCCTAATATATATATACACACACACACACACACACACACACACACACACATACACACATATGTGTGTGTGTGCCCTCAGCACATGCGTTAAAAATTATCCGGCGCCGCCCCTGACTGCAAGAAACAGTTTGCAAGAAACTTTTTAACTGCAAGAAACTACAGCGTTGGCTGTTGTCTACTGGCTATTTAAATCTAGCGGGTTTGTCTCGTGCATGGTCTCATGTCGCAAATACAATGACACTGGTAGTGACGATTCTGTCTGACCAATCAGTGATCTTCAGTGTTTTCACGTCACATTTTAGTATCGGTACGGTACGCTTGGAACCTCAACAGAGGTGGTACCATTTAAAGCGAGCCGAAGCGAGCCGTACCGTACCGTACCATGCAGTGGAAATGCGCCATAAGTGAGCCGTACCGAACCGAGCCGTACCGTACCATGCAGTGGAAAAGCGCCAAAGCGTGCCGTACCGAACCGAGCCGTACCGTACCATGCAGTGGAAAAGCGCCAAAAGTCACATTGTAAAGTTCAGTTTATAATGAATAGTTCTGAAATGTATGTTTGTGTTATGCGTGTATGGTAGTGATGTGTTATTGGATGTTTGTAGTTGCAATTGTTGCAATTGTTGCTACTGTCCCACATTTCTGTAATGGCTTGAGTCTGTCTACTCTGGAAGTGTCAAAGCTGCATGTCACCTCAGAATGTTCACTAACAGTTTTAGAATCTTTAGTAGACTTCAGCAATGCTAAAATGGGTGAATAACTATTTATCCAATTTAATTTTTGACTGAAATCTATTATATAATTTACATAATATTATTTTTCCATCATCATCAAATATATCAAATATAATAAAAATGTAACATATTACAAAAATTATACATATATAAAAATAAAACATAAAATAAAAATTAGTATTATAAAGTTAAAAAGTATTATAATAGTACAAATTTAAATTATTATAATATTAATAATTAATTATAGTTTTAATAAACCTGAGACAAAAATGTCAAAAACTAGGTTTGATGTAATAGTCTGACTTTGAAGTTATTTAAATGTGTAATTTTATTGCTATTTTATCTGTTATACATGGCATTTTTATTATATTGTAATATGTAAGCATTCATCCAATTAAATAACTCATGATTATTGATGTTGCTAGCATCATGCTCTTCTGTTTGAGTTATTGGAGCAAGACTGTCTTTTAGTCAAATCAAATCGTTTTATTTGTGCATATGCACTGAGTGTTGAAGGTTTTTATTTGTGCCTCTTCCTCTTGTGAAGTGAAATTTGCTCCTATGTCTGAAAGTACAGCTATTGTAGGAGTTATTATAATTTCTGGTGGTTTATCGACATGTTTTTTTTATGTCAATGAGGATGACTGTGCAGAAGACACAGATGGACTCAGAGGTGGATCATTTCACAACGTGAAAGCAACACCACCACTGAGCTAATGCCTGGAGAGCTGTGACACATCCGTGGGGGGTGTTTGATTTTTTTTTTTTTTTTTGAGAATGTGAAGGTGTCAGTCAGGATGGAGAATCCTGATGAATTCACTGTGTTTTTGTTCCTGATTAAAGCAGCAGTCGTTGTCTGTATGCTCCTAATACACTCCCTGATCTATCCCATCTAATTAGTATAGGTTTCAATTCCCGCTGGAGTCATGTGGTGTCTAGTCAGCTGAAAAATGAACTCAGGCAATATGGCTCTATATGAGCTCACTGAAAGCATTATGCACGCTGTCATATTTCCCCCATTTTCATGCTGGTACAATTGTGTTTTTTTCTAGGATGTCATTGTACCCATCCCTAGAGGACCTTAAAGTGGACAAGGTCATTAGGGTAAGCAGTGTTATTTTAGTATTATTTAAATACTATTATATTATCTATTCATATTTTGAATGACCTTTTAATTTAATTTCTATTAAATGTTTTTCAAAATATTTTTATTTCTCTATTTCAGTACTTGAACTTATTTCAGTTAGTTTGCCAAGCCAATATATATAATCTATTTTATTTTATTTCAGCTTTATAATTTAAAAACAAATGCTTTTTAAAGGGTTGGTAGCCGTCCTCATGATTAAGGCACTTTAAAAGATCTAGGATTGAAGTATAATTCAATGTTCACATGTGGTCTGCTCCTCTAGGCCCAATCCCAGTTTGCTGATGCCACTTCCAGTACCCCAGCCATCACTCAGGGGGTCTACCAGCCACAGCCTGCCATTCAGGGGATGCCAAGCTCCAGTGAGTCCGGGCTCTGCCTGTCTGTCTTCTTATGCTTCTTACGTCGTCTATCTTGCTTCCCTCTCCCTTATCATGCCATTCTCTCTTTCATTTCTGGAGTGCTGAGTGAGAGCTGTTTTTATAGAGATGAAAGGCATGCTAATGTTTTGTGAGATTGTCAAGCAGGAAATGAAGACATGCCTTAGGGGATCTGGGAGCAATTCAACAACAGTGCATCAGCCTTTCCTATTTCCTTTTTTTTTTTTTTTTTTTAATCTCAGTGTAAAACAAGTGCTCAAGTTGAACCCCTCTTATCCAGGCAGCACTGCCTTCCACCTATATGTTCTCATTAGCCGTGTTTCCACTGTCGGGCCAAAAGCGAGCATGCTAGTGCATGCCAGTCACTTCCGGGGCTTGATCAGGCCTTTTCGGGGCTTCATCGGTGCTAACGGCCAGGGTTTTTTTTGCCCGCCGAATACCTTGCTCCAAAGTGGGCCAACTGGGGCTTGAGGAGTGGTCATGAACAAAGGCAGAAAGGGTCAACACCACGGCTCATTTCCCATGTTATTATATCAGGCTACCTAACTTCAACACATAATACATTTCAAACAATTTTTATACGCACTTTCAGACACCAGCGAGTGTTTGAAATAACTTCCATGCTATCCGGTGGCGATTCTGATCACCATATGAGGCAGAAATATACAGTATTTATATGCGATGCTAAAGGCTTCTTTGCTAACCATTGCAATAATAAATACATAAATATGTTTATGGAAAATACCAGAGACTGCTTGAAGAACGTAGACAAATCATATGTGATTATAATCGTGTATTTATTTGGTTTCATGTTTCATGGTATGTTCTCTTTTTATGTGAAATGGTAAATACCAGATTGATTCAGCATGATTGATGTGCACTCCTGACATAAAGAAATAATTACATAACTTAAAATATCTGTCACTGTAACATTTTTTATTGTAAAACATTGTTAAATATCAATGCTGGAATCTTAAGTCTTTAAGTAAAGACCAAACATTCGCTTCTGTCATGCTCATATTGCGATCTAGCTAGTTTTCAGTCAGCTGGTGGGTTGTGTGATGTTGTTCTATGGAGGTTTTAGAGTAGCGCTGTGGGGCTACTGGTCCGACAGTGGAAACACAACTTGATTTTTGCCTCGGTGCTTGAGGTCCGAGGCTACTGGCCCCACCCTGCATGTTGTTAGCCCTGGTGGCTATTGCGTCCCTGTTTGAGGCCTCTCTGGACACTGCCAGGATATTACACAACAAGAATGTTAAAAAAGAGTTTTTAAGGTGGCCATATTTTTTTTTTTGAATGTGCTTGACGACCTCCTGTTCTGTAGTTGTAGATTTTTATTTTATATGTAAAAATATATCCAAGTTATGCATATATAATGTGATATATGTATATTGATAGAATCCTGAAAAAGTAACACTATCTATTAAGAGTGTAACAGTACACAAAAATTTCGGTTCTGTACATACCTTGGTTCGGTATGTTTTCTGTACAGCTGGGGAAAAAACTAAAAAAAAAAAAAAAAACTGAAAACAACTGTGGTTTACTGACAAACAACAAAAAAGTCTGTCAATGCAATGCAACACGCACTGCAGCTCATGGTGCTGTTTTAATTGGGGGAAGAGATTTGAATGCAAATATGTTAGCTAAATATTTTAGAATAAGAATTATTGTGCTCCCATTCTAATTGCTAAATGTCAGCAAAAATGTCAGATGTGTTCACAACATCAAAGTACAACAGTGTTGTAAACATGTTTATTTTTAAAGTGTAGATTTTTTTGTGTATGTCTGGACCTGATCACACAGTGTAGAAATCTAGAGACTGACTGGTGTGCTAGTGTGTGTTTGTGTAAACCTCACAGGCAGACATTTTCCTATCTGAGCGCTGGGGAAAGTAGGAGAAAGAGAAACAAGCATTGTAGCCATGATTCAACTCAGGAAATAATTACTGGTTGGAAACATTCATGGCCAGAATCTGAAACCAGCGACTGTAGGATGACTGACACTTGATCTCTGTTTTTCACAATTCTCTGTTATTTTGTGTTCTGCTTTTTTCACTTGCTTTATGCTGCAATCTCTGAATTTGTAAAACTACAGAAAAAAAAATCTACAGGCTTCTTCATGGCTAATCATCACTACGCTACTATGTTAGCTATTAGCTCTGTATCATATAGAGAATTCAAAACTTCAATATGAAATGCTTTCTTTCTCTCCATCCAGCTCTGTATCCAAATCTTGAGGAGCTGGGAGATTATATGGGCCTCAGTCTGAACAGTGATGAGGTCCAGAGAAACCTTGCGCTGGTCCCGGTGGCTGACAGTGTAAGTATGTGCATGTTTCTGTTGCTTTAACATGGCATAAATGTGTTAAGTACAAATGACAAAACAAAAGTTGATTGTCTCTGAGTACACATTTGCTTTTAGAGTTCAGTGTGGGTTTCTCTTCCCTGTTCTGAGGATTGCCACTCGTCAAGAAATATTTGTTGTATGCAAACAATGACATTTCAGAGTCTCAAATGCTTTCCTAGCAGTGCAAGCTAAACCACTCTTTCCTGGTTTAGTTTGCTGTAATTTCATCCCTGCCACTGTTGCCTTGTACAATAATTTTCTCTGTTAAAGCAGCCAAGGTAATTGTGTAAGCTTTCAAAAAGGCGGCAGTTATGTATGCGTGTTAGCTTTTGTGCTTTTGTGCTTTTTTCCTTACTTTTTTTGTGAATAGCGCAAACTGGCCACAGGGTGTCTTAGCATAACCCATAATTCTTTTCAGCATCATTCCTGGAAGCAGAGCTCAGGAATGACTCATGCACCATAAGGCCTGTGTTGGAGTGTTGCTAATGTAGGCTGCTCTCTAAAGGCATCTTAAAATTATACTCACTGTTCTGTTCAAGTACTAAACATTAGACCAGCATCTCCCAATCTTTTTTGTACCATCACAGCCCCATCAATAAGGCTCAAGTACCCATTTATCAACACCAAACCAGAAATGCATTTCTCTTCACTAATACTGCTGGATATCATACATTCAGCATTATTGTTAATATTGTTAAAGCTGCTTTAAAAAACATTACTGTGGGTGAAAAACAGACTCACAAACTAGAACATTCTAATATGAATATCTTGTTTTCATTCCTTTAAAAGAAGCTGAAGAATTACCAGATTTAATTACAATAATTTAATTGGTAACTAATTTGTTCACATTAGTTAATGCATTGATATCAATAACAATAAACTACAGTTCGTATTGATCTAGGTTTAGGTTAATATATTTAATGAATATAATGTTCATTGTTAATTCTTGTTCTTTTATAATACATTGTAACTAATTCTTATTTATGCAACTTTATACACACACACACACACACACACACACACACACACACACACACACACACACACACACACACACACACACACACACACACACACACAAAAGTATTAGTTGGAGCCACAGTCTTGTGGGCAGCGATTCCGAGTTCAAGTCCCGGTGTGGTGAAGAGTCCCAGCGAAGTGATGAGTCTCAGTTTAGGACCCAAGCAATCTGACTGGTTTAAATCTGACAGGCTTTAGTGCCTGGTTACAAATCAGATATCACTTTATTATATAAGTCGTTTGAACTACGTTATAATGACCATTAATGTCTTACAGTGCTATGCATAAGTTTAGACACCCATGCTAAAGTTGACTAAAAAGAGGAATAAAAAATCATCTTTTGGAAATTGAACTTAATGCCTTAATTAAAAAAAAGTTCCCTTGGCCTTTGGAATTAAAATAGCCCCACATCATCACATAGCCTTCACCATACCTAGAGATTGGCATGGTTTTATTTCAGTTAGCCTAATAGCTTATGGAAAGTACTCCATGCCAATCTCTAGGTATGGTGAAGGCTATATGATGATGTGGGGCTATTTTAATTCCAAAGACCAAGGGAACTTTATCAGGATGCATAGTATCCTGGATCCATGAAGTAACTAGCCTTTAAAAATAAAAATCTGCCTGCCTCTATGGGAATTTAACATAGGGGTGTCCAAACTTATGCACCCTGTATTTTAAGGAAGAACATTTATTTATTTACAATACATTATTCATTCACAAAGAAAATTGGTGTCCTTAAAGGTTGGATTTTTCCTAATTTTTTTAATTAAGGCATTAAGTTCAATTTCCAAAAGATGATTTTTTTATTCCTCTTTTTAGTCAACTTTAGCATGGGTGTCTAAACTTATGCATAGCACTGTATAACTTGCATGTTTCATATACTAGTATAAAACCGAAGCTATAGATTGTGAAATTAAACATTTCTCGTTCTTAGTGTTCTAAGTTAGCTTAGATAGTAGCATAGCATATAGCTATCCGAAATGATTAGAGAGAAAGTTTTTTTCACCATCTATGATATGTTTCGATAAAAAACTTCGATAACAAATATGATACAGGCATAATTCTGTTTAAGAATTAATTATGACATGACATGCTTATAATTTAAAAAAATTTATATTATGCCTTGTTGCATAATAACAATTAACAATGTCGCAAAACATACCTAAAAATGCAATTTCTTTCACTTTAACTATATAAATAATCAGGATAAAAACAAAAGATTATTACATGAATTAAAGTTTGATTTGATTACATTAAGAATCGCGAGAACAGCTTTAGATCAGGCATACTACTGGGGTCCTAAGCTGGGACTCATCACTTCACCACACCGGCTTGTAGTTCTTTCCTGATCCATTCCCCTCTCTTCTCTCATATTACTTCCTGTCACTGCTTATACTGTCCTATCATAAATGGCAAAAATAAAAATTCATAAACTCTACCATTAAGTTTGGGGTCAGTAAGATTATAATTATTTTTTTTTAAAGAAATTGGTTAAACTGATCAAAAGTGTCAGTAAAAACATTTATAATGTTACAAAAGATTTTTATTTCTGTAAAGATTCCTGAAAACAGTCCATCACAGTTTACACTAAAATACTAAGCATTACAACTGTTTTCAGCATTGATAATAATAAGAAATGTTTCTTGAGCACCAAATCAGCATATTAGAATGATTTCTGTAGGATCATGTGACAGACACTCTGCTAGCTCTAATAGTAACTCAAATCCAGCTTTAATAAGGCAGAATCTGCATTAGTACTACATTAGACCATTTGCATGCACAGCAGTTGCTATCCACTTAAGTCGTGTGTATGGAATACTGTTTCCAGGTCCAAGCCTCTAGTTGTTTCAAGTGAGAATACAGCAGTTTATGAACATTATTTATTCATATTACACATTAAAGGTAAGCTTTTATAAACTTGCGTGTCACGTTGCATATACTACATTCTCTGGGCTCACGGATTCCCGGACACCAATTAAATGATTATTTAAAAAGATAAATCCCTGTCTGGCCATGTGGGATTTCGGTATGGAGATAAAGTTAGGATTGTGATTATTATAATTTTTTTTCCTGTAGTATATTTGTACCATTTGTTGTTTGCTTTTGGTATCTGACAAGGGTTTGAACCCGGAAAAGGTGATACTTGTGATGTCAGACTTAACAAGCAGATTATACAGAAATAAATGTTAGTGTTGTATGTGACCAATACACTCACACATTTGAGAATTCATTAAAATAGTTTTCTCTCTCCTGGCAGCAAGTGGCAGTGCCGAGTTGTCTGGGTGGCATGGTGCGGCCCGTGACTGGTGCAGATGTGGGTATTCGGAGGGCAGAGATTCGCCCAGGTCTTCGGGAGATCATCATCTGCAAAGACCAGGAAGGAAAGGTCGGCCTCCGACTCAAAGATATCGATAATGTGAGTAAAGCTCTTTGCATTAAACACTTTCTCAGAGTCATGACTGGTGTTGTGATTTATTGTTTTGAGTGAGTAATTGGTATGTAGGTTAACTGGTAATAAGGCATTACACCCACATTGTCAGCATATGTGTCATTGTTAGCAGCAGCAGCAGCCAGATGTCATTATATTCATGCATGTCATTTCCATGTCATTGTCTTTAGGGAGTGTTTGTCCAGCTAGTGCAGGCGAACTCTCCAGCGGCTTTGGGTGGTCTGCGTTTTGGAGATCAGGTTCTGCAGATCAACGGGCAGAATGTTGCTGGCTGGAACTCAGATAAAGCCCACAAAGCTCTGAAGGCAGCAGCTGAACAACGCATCGAGCTCATCGTCCGTGACAGGTCAGTTATTTTCATCTATACAGTATATGTATCTATACAATACATGTTTGGGTCAGTAAGATTTTTTTTTTTAAAGTAGACTTTAATGTTCACACAGGCTGATCAAAAATACAAAAAAAGTGTAACATTGTAAAATTGTATTGTAATTTAAAATGTGTGTGTGTGTGTGTGTGTGTGTGTGTATATATATATATATATATATATATATATATATATATATATATATATATATATATATATCACAGTAACAAAATATTCATAGAAATTCGACAGAATCAGCATGACAGGTGTATTACTATATTTGTAGTTCTTTGCTGCCTCCTGGTGGTTGAAGTATTTTTTTTAATTCAATATGAAAAGAAGGAAAGTTCCTAATTGGTCCAAGTTGAGCTCTGTGACATAGTGGCGATTACCACAAAGTAATTTAGCAAAAAACATTAAACTAAATTCAGTTACAGTAAGGCACCTACAAGCAGTAAACATTTAAATACACCGTTTTTGAAGTATAGCCACAGGACAAACTGCATGTCGACATGAGACATCAATCACTTAATGACTTTACTGTTTGCATTAAAGTTATATGCAATATCATAATCGCATAAAAAGGGGTTGAATCAAAATAATTTTCAACATCATGCCACAAATTATGCAAATAGAGATCAACTTTTTATTATATTTATATATTTTATGTTCCAGACCATTCCAGCGCACAGTCACCATGCATAAGGACAGCTCCGGCCACGTGGGCTTCATCTTCAAATCCGGGCGCATCACGTCTCTAGTGAAGGATGGTTCTGCTGCCCGCAATGGCCTGCTCACAGATCACTACATCTGCGAGATCAACGGCCAGAACGTCATTGGACTCAAGGTGAGTTTTTTCAGGATATGCCTTTAAATGTGGTCTCTCTGTCATGTCCCAGTACCAACTGTTTTTATAATAAAATCACTTACTGTAAGAAATCAAATTAGTTGATCAATTTGAGATTTGTGGAGTAAAGTATTTTGTTTTCTGTCTCCAGGACACTCAGATCAAGGACATCCTGACCACATCTCCTACTGCCATGACCATCACCATCATGCCTAAGTTCATCTACGACCACATGATTAAGAAGTGAGACCCAGCTTTTTTTATCCTAAAATATCTAATAATTGTAGTAGAGCAGTTGCAAAATTTATAATTTCACTGTTGAGCCTTCCCGTAAACCTTAACCCACCATCAAATCTACCCAGTACAGCTGCACGATTCAGGATAAATTGAGAATCATGTTTTTTTTTTTTTTTTTAATATGGATCACGTTTTTCCCATTATTCTGAATAGACAACTGAACAATATAACATTTTACTCGAGGTTTTGACAAAATGTTAATTGCTGCAGTCTATTTAAAAAAAATTTTTTTAGTTAATATGAATTATTTAAAACAAATCGGTTTAAATGATTGATTCAATGACTCACTCGTAAAGACTTTCATTACCCCATGAATCAGCGTTTTTAACAAATCTCTTGAATGAATGATTCAATTGCAAATGCATTTTTTTAACAGTCACTTGTTGCCATCTACTGGTGCAACAGCATAACTGATACAATAGTTATTTGAAGCATCAAGTTACTTAATGGTGATTTTCTACTAGTCATCAGTGTTTATACCCGAACTATAAACTTATCCCAGTGCTTTTGTGATAATTTGAGTTTGTAACAGAAATAATGATACCTTCTGGTTGAAATGACAGTTTGTAAAGCTGTTTCATATCTATACATGGCAACTGCTCTCTCTGGGTCAGCAGTAGCGCCAACGCAGATTTGAATGTTCCCTGTGATCATACTTGTAAATAAATGACTTCTTAATGTGTATTAATAAGCTTACAGTGTGACATGAACAAAAACAGACTTTGAGACAAGAATTTGTATCAAAAATAATTGTCAGGCAAAATGTTCTGATGACAGCTCTAATCTGTGTATTGCAGGATGTCAAGCGGCCTGCTGAAGTCCTCAATGGATCACTCTGTGCCTGAGGTCTGAACACAGGACAACACGCACACCCCCTTCCACAATGCCTACAATCTCTAGCCTTCCCATTAGAGCCTTCCACCACATGGGTCGTCTATCACTGATGGGATAAACCTCCTCAATCACTTTCATTTATAACATGTACAAATGGCCTTTTTTATTTTACATGTTGGCTGTTATTGTTTTGCCTTCTAGTTCTTGATTCTGTCCTTCATGTCATTGTAGCCATTCTTTAATTGTTGTCATATTACATGTTATATAATAATCCATTGTCATAACTGAATATTATTATTATCCGATTATTTTAATTTGGCTGGGAGGCAAGGGGTTAAAAACTGAATCTGAGCTTCCTTTTTGAAAAGCATTAGCTTCAACACTCCTATCTTTTCCATTTCTCCCACTATGCACAAACACTTTTTTTTTTTTTTTGAACATCTATATGCCAAGACAGCTGTACTCTGCCAGAATGAATCATTGGCCAGAATTTGTAATTTCACAACTCATTTCTTATTGATTTTGAACATGTTTTTTAGGTGTTTAATCTTTGATGATATTCTGTCATTATCCTGTAAATGTTTTAGTGTCTCTAAAAATTTATATACGAATGTAACCTGAAGACTGAAATTATTACAAAAATAAATAATCATCCTGGTGATACCATTGGAATATATTGCTCAAATATATATATATATATATATATATATATATATAAAAAAAAAATCAACATGTTTTAAGATGGTCTACACATTTGCTCTTTTTCAGATGATTAGGAACTTGAAACAACGGATGTAAAAACGTCAAAAGTAGCAAGAAGTCTTTGTTCAGCATGCTGTTTAATATAGATCCTTTTACAGAGCGACGTTGGTCAAGAGCAATGTGCTGCAGTGATGTCTGTTCACACGAATATTACCATTAGAATATTATTCTACACAAAAATATCAATAGACAATATGAAACATTGCCAGACTTACAAGACTGGTTCCACTTAGGGTGCTGATACTGTTAGACAATACAGAGCCAAAACTGAAGTGCCAGATGAAAAATGTAAACATCATTGGAATTACTATGTATGAAAAAATCTCTATAACAAATGTACCTCTCTGAGATCTAATATTCTAGGCACAGTCGTATAATCCTGCTTAACAGACACTAAACTACTGATGTGAGTGTCAGTTTGCCACCAATTTTACATTTCAATATTCACTTTGAAGGAAAAAAACATGGCTTACGACTTTTGACTTGTTGGCGGCTAAACCACTTTCAATCTTTTCATTTAACCTTATAATTTGCAGAATATATGTGGTCCTAAGTCTTCTAACCATATTTGAAGGTGATAAAAAGAAACAGACACTTACAATGCAGGCCTCTATGGAAAGCCTGTTAACCTCGGAAGATAATTAACAAATACTTTATTAGTAAACTAACATGTATTAATATCTGTAGACTTCTTAATGGTGGATCTGAAGCTTTAAAGCAAACAATCTGTGATTATCAGTTACCATCCAAATGCAGAAAGAAAAATGAACTGATGCTGCAACACAAATCTCCAGCACACACTTACACAGCTCCGTTTTCTGCCAATTAAAAGAAGAGTGCTGAATGCTATTTAAAAGTATTTTTTTTTATCAAATAATAGAATATGACAGAAATATTATTACTCAAATTTACCAGCATATAGGGCCAACATACACATCTCTGCTTGTAATATGGCTTCAGAAAATTCAAGAAAATCTTATCAAGGCCTTGTGTGTCAATTCAGCAGTTATACAAAGCTTTACATCAGCGTAAAACATTTATCTGGTCAAATAACTAATGCAATAGTTATTTACGTACATTTCATTGACAAACAGACAGTAGCAGTTTGGAGGAAACCTCCTGTGTTCTTGGAGTAGCACATGATTACAATCTCATTTAACCTCCGTTAAGCCAAAAGACAACTATCTGCAAACCACACATTCATAGTTTAAACAAACAAAACAAAAATTCAGGAACATATACGCCTTCTTTTCTTATAATCTATTGTAAGGTTCTTTAATAAGCGCCTAGTTGGTATGAGGTAAAAATGTGCAGGGACTAGACTAAATTAAAGACATATGTATGCACTTGACACCACATAAAGCACAAATTAAGATTGTCAAGCAGAATAAATATCAAGCGCTGAAAACCTTACAGATGCCGCACAAAATCTGCACAACAGAAAGCAGCATATTATTTGAAAAAGAACTTTGCTAACAGACAACAAATAATGACTATATCCAACTACATATACTGTACACAATATCAGAGGGAGGAGGTAGACCGAAAGGCAGCGGCTATTAATGGTTAAGAGGGACAGAAGATAAGATGATATGTGAGATGCAAATAACTACAATTAGTGTTCATCTGGCTGATTATCTGGTACACTGTTTTCTGGCTAATCAATCCAGCTGTCACATACACAAAGTATAAATATTTAAGTAAATTTGTAAATCAGTGATGATTCTTTGAAATGGTGGTGTTGGTGAAATCTAACTGAACCACAAATCCACATGTATGCATTGGCCTTTGGACAGACAGAAACACACAATCAAGTTTACTTCAAGTAATTGCTTATAAAGTGAATTATAGTGCAATCGACATCACCTTAGTGCCAGTCAAATAAATGGTCAACATGAACATACAGTCATGGCCAAATGTTTGGAAAAAAGCTGTGGGCATGCTATTTTTTTTTAACTTTCAACAAGTTTTATATTCCTCTTTTCATACCAAGTAACAATACGAAGTAAATTTTTTTCTTTATTTGATATTTTTAGTGGAATTATATTACACAGTATTTCTGAAATAACATTAGCATAGCAACAACATGTTTAGTAAGGTGTAATGATAAATTAATTTCAGTTTTTATAGTGGAACGCAGGACAGCTGGTATGGCCTCTGCAGGTAAACCTCAACATGTGCACTAGTGACTGATGCTAGAGGCTACACTCTTTAGTGTTGTTTTTAGCGCTCCCAACTCACATGGTGGCTGTAGCCAGATTGAGCCCCATCCTAGGGTGCGTTTCCCAAAAGCTTGGTTAGCTAACTATGGTCGCAAGTTCCGTCGTTATCAGCATAGTTCAACGAGTCAGTGTTTCCCGAAACCATAGTTCCAAGGAACATTCGCAAACAGCATCGCAAAGTTGTGTGGTTGGAACGAAAGCTCTCAACCTGTGGTTAGAAGCATAGTTCTACCAGAAAGACTCGGGAGAATATATACCGTAACAAGTATACATTTATTAACAGCTCAGCGAGTAAATTATGATATAAAGTTCTTTGGCGTAGGCCCCATCCATAGCTCGCATTCCGAGGGTACGGAATCTGCATTTCCTGCCTGAAGACGAAGGCAGGGGCGCAGCCGACCCCTGGGAGGTATAAGAAGGGACCATCCTGGTGGTGGTGGGGAAGATGGAGGTGAATGAAGGCATCAGCATCTGCGATCTCAGACGTGTAAGTTTCGATCTTTTATACTAAAAGTATTTAGAGCACAATTGGATAATGAGAAGGTAATCGGTGACGTAACGATTGAGTCTTCCCGGCAGAACTTACGCTGAAGCTTTCATTTTCTTGTTTGCATGACGTGGACTCAATAAATACTTATCTTGAGCAAAATGAGCAAGCTGACATTCAGTAGCCTACTCTCTGTCTTTTATTTATAATACATACAAATGTCATTTACGTATTTTAGATGTCAAGATATTTAAAGCGTCGTTTTTGAAGAGTGCGCATGTATACGTGCTCAAGAATAAGAATGAGCCTATGATTGAATCAATCTCAAACAGATTAATTAAAAGAAAATATTACTCCACAACGTGTGTGACATCTTTAACCAACGTGGTTGAACTACCACTTTGTGACAATATGGTTTCGGGAAACAGTCGTGACTAGCTAGTTGATTTCTTCAACGATGCATCGTAGGCTACTATGGTAGTTAAGCAGTGAGTTACCTTGTTGTACGGGAAACGCACCCCAGAGCTGGCAGAGCAAAATCGCTAATTAGCCTTTAGTCTTTTATCCAAAAACATTTGGCTATGACAGTATTTTGATGGTCAATCACACAGTGAAAGACAATCATAAAATTAATTTCTGGTGAAAAAGCTCACATGACCCGATTAAAGTTATTTAACCCTGATCATTGTCTAAACGCTGAATCTTTTTACTGTTAATATTATTACTTAAAATGTGTTGCCCTTTTCCTAAATACACAATTTAGCATTCAACCATACAGAGCATTTCTAAACCATCAAACTTTCCCACTTATTTGAGGCCAGAATAAAGAATACATTTTCTAAAAGACTCCAGATGGACTAAGTATCATTTTGTGACAGCATTTATCTAGGACACTAGTTGTATATGCAAAGCATATAAATAGATGAGAAGGCGCTTGCCTGGCTCCTTAAGGGGAAAAGATGACTGCTCTGAGCCACACAGACAAAAGTAGTGGGACAGCTAACTACTGCACTCACGGCTACAACAATGATGGCCATTAGTAATCCAGGTACTTTGGCTGCACTGTACATTAACACAACAAAAACACTCACTCAGATAAATCAACTCACATTTACAGCACACACACCCTCCGCAGTGACAGTGAGAGTGACGCACAAAAGGTCAGTTCCTTCCCATCACTTACTGCGTCTCCTCACTCGAAATAAGGGTAACACAATCATATTAAAGGGGATCTTTTAGTGTCACTCACAAAGCTGTGTCATTGTGTCAGTCATTCAAAACACATAATCTTGCCTCTTTGTAGTGTAGCAGTTGTGGAGAAAGGTGAAAGATTGCAAGTCTTCATGAGCATCTTAGTTGTAGGTGTAAATACATGCTAGTGATTCTTCTTCCTCATTCTTATCTCCTCTTGAATATAGACCATAGAGAACCACAGCATTAAGGTGCTGTGCTCAGACACTATGCTTCCAGTGGTCGCCTCAATTAATTTTTAAGTTTTAACCACTCTCTTATTGCACATCTTGTGATATCACTGGCTTCAGGGCTTCCCAAGACAGAAGACAAGGTCTCATATATTCATTCCTCCTGGACCACCTCCTCCTGCGGGGTAGTGCCGAAGACCACCTCCTCGACGCAGGGAATGGAGGGCCACAGTGCAGCAACCCCGTAACAGAGAACCAATATGGTACATTGGCTGACCATCACGGTGTGGACCCCGACAGAGCCATGCCACTGTGGGGACCACTGGCACAACCACTGCAAGCAAATCCACTAGGAAGTGCCGGCTCCAGTAGTTCTTTACAGGTAAACCGCAGCCAGACGACTTGGAATCTGTGTTCATAGCACTCTCATCAACCTCATCTTCATCATCTGAACCTATATTGATTACATTATCCCCTGCAACCCCAGCCTCTGTAAGTACACTACGAGGCTGACTGGTCTGTGGAAGGGTGTCCTCTTCTGTCTCGACCAAAGTCTGCACAGAGCAAGGGGAGGTCCCAGGGTTTGGCAAAGGGTCTGGTAGAAGTTGAACAGAGTTGGTTACTGGAGATCCAATGGTCTCTGTGGTCAAAGCTGTTGTTGTGATTGCCAAGTCTGTAAGGGACTCTGAAACAGTAGTCTCCTTGACCGGGGACTCCATGGGGATCAACGCTAAAGATGCAGGTCCTTTTGGAACTGATGCAGTTGGTGCACAAGGCTCCATTGCAACAACCGGTGCAGACTTAGTGAAAAAATCAGTGACAATGGAAGTTGTGGCAACTGTTGCTGTAATGGCTGACTCTGTAGCTACCAACTCCAGATCATCTCCCTCATCAGACATCCAGGTAGAGGTCGGGCTGCAGGCCTGAGAGCGGAAGGTACGCTCAGCAATAGTGTCCAGATCAGAGTTAAAAGATGTACTGGGGCCATGTGCTGGCGCTGAAGCCGGAGAATGGTCGGTCTGAATGCCTTGCTCTCGCAGGTGGTGCAGGTATAAATGATGATGTGACAGACATGGATTACTTACGCTAACACTGGTCCCCATTCCGATCCCACTGCAGAGGAGTGGTACAACTCCCGTCTCACTGTTGCACAGCGCCTCATAGGTGGAGGAGTGTGGCAGGCGGGAGTACGCATTGAGCAGCGAAGCAGTTTCTTGGGACAGAAATGCGGCCTCCAGGAGCAGGTCTGCCTTGCTGGCTCCTCTTCCACTGTCTCCGCAGCAAACAAACCCGCTGTCCTGCGTGCCCTCGCCTGACAAACATGGAATGTCACACCCGTTTTCATTACCCCCACGTTCCGGGCCGGTCTGGTCACTCAGCTTGGTGTAGGTAGAGCTGCGGGTAAGCGAGCGAGCTGGGGAGCCTTCTGAAGACACCTCCAGGCCCTCGCTGACCTCCAGCCCTGCCCCCACCACCCCTCCACCCACTAGGGCTTCTCCTGCTTTGGTGGTCCCGACCTGAGCCAGCTCCATGCTTTGCAATAAAGACTCCAGCTTGTGGTTCTGGAGGTTTATGTCTTGGAAGCACTTCTGCACCCCAGTGTCGGTGTCTCCCAGACTGGATGAGACAACATCTACAACCTGTTTAAGCTGCTGGATCTCCCTGCGTGCCTCCTTTAGAGCCAGCTGGGCCTCTACACGGTGGCACTCCTCTTCAATCCAGTCTTCTTGCATACGAGACAGCTGAGTACGCAACTCATCAATCTCAGTGTCCCTAAGGAAGGAGGAGGAAAAAGTGAGAAAGAAGCAGAGGATGTCAAAAGAGAAGAGGAAGGCACAAATGTACAAAAGTAGAGACCAGCAGGTGGAGAAAAGACCAAAATTAAATGTGTTGTGTGAAATGTTTTCGATTATTTGAAAATACGGTAGGATTTTATTTTACAGTCCTGTTCCCCATGTAATTACTATGTACTTATTATAGTAATTGCAATAACTAGGTACTAACCCTGAACCTACCCCTAAACCTTACATTAATCCCTGTAGTTACCTTATATTACCCAGTACTTTCTTAGGTAAGTACACTGTAAGTACACGTAGGTGCACATACTGTAAAATAAATTGCAACCGAAAATGTCCCAACTTCATCTAAATTTGCCAACTATATGTCAGTCACAGATAGTTGGCTTTTCTTGAAAATTGTAAACAACATGGCTCTGTGGCAGTTTCAACACTGGTCTGTTAGAGTGGCCCAACACAGCAACATCCTGGCTTAATCAATTGTGTGAGTTTGGAATGGGACTATGTTTGTCTGACCAGTGGCAGAAGGGGAGTGTGCCAAGGAAACCTATTTGAAAAGAGCCAGGGGTCAGGGTTTGTCTGGTTACCATGGTGCAAAACAACAACTTTCTCCATTGAACGCCATTCACTGTTTACCACTGCATGTTCTTGTGATGCCACCAGCCAATCAGCATTGTTGTTGTGAATTTTTCTGTGGCTCGACAGTAATTACTCATGTGGCCTTTATGGCTCAAGTGATTAACTCATTACACACATCAGCTTTGAGAATGCATTACCACTTATATGATCATTGCTATTAGACAAATGGGGGCTTGCCATTAAAAAAACAGTTTAGAAGTAATAAATATTTAGTTTAGAGGCCTAGCATTAGAGGCAAATAAATGACAAATTGCACAGTCTAAATGCTAATATACAGTGGTAAGCAACTTGAATAGGTAAATCAGTCTTTGTAATTTTTACATGGTCTGGAAATCATCAACCAAGTACACATTTGTATAACAATTTCAAATAAAAGAACCAGTTTAATTAACTGCTGCTCAAAGCAGCTGCTTAAAGATAAAACCTAATTTCATCATAGACTGATGAGATCATTAGTGCATTGGTCCTCATTTGAATGATGCATGCCTTACCTGTCCTGCAGTCTGTCGATGGTCTCTTTAAGTCGTGCTCTCAGGTGTCTGATACACACCTCTTTCTGTTGCAGTGGAGTTAGATATTGCTCAGGTGGAGGGGGCCGGATACCGTGGTTATCATTGCAGGCGGTGTATTTCATGTGACGCCTGATATGAATGAGAAAAGTGGTATATAGAAAAACAATACAATATATAAACAAACAAGAAGACGTTTGAAAAAGAGGCAATGCATCATTGATCTCTGGGTGAGTTGTGGCTCACCTATGGGTTGGGCTTGCATCACTGCCCTTGCATGACCCTGAATTGCTACTGCTGCTAAGAGAGGCATTTCCATAGGGATCGCGGTTACTGACAGGTGCTGGACTTCGTCTGTGCAATAACAGAATCACAAACTCAGTGTCACCTTCAAAGCCACTTAAGAGAACCCAAGACAAGGTATACACAGAGTGCACAAACACACACTTACATGAACAAACAAAAAGTACAATTCCACGAAAACACAAAACAAAACATGCCCACCTATACGAAATTACTAACATGCCTCTAAAGATACAGTCACCTGTAGAAAACACCTTTTATGGATGTAAAAAAGAAAAAGACAACCAGCTCACATAAAACTACAAAAAATGGCACAAATTGCAAAGTAAAACAAGCAGTTGTATTATAAGCTGAGGCACAGATCATGATAAATATCAAATCATGAATCAATTATGAGAAAGATTCTTGCAGCTGAATAAGCAGAATCTGACAGCAGCTCCATTTTGATGATCTGATGAGAGCAAAGATTTACTTTGCACACCACAAATATGAAATCATCTTTAACTTTGACACACATATGCAATTCAAGCTTTAAACCCCCCAGTAAAATCAAAAGTTGGATATTATAGGGATATTGTGCAGTGGTTGAAGAGTTTGAATCCATGCTGACACAATGCCACAACAAAAGAACAAAGAAAAGTGAATAAATGAAGAGAAAAAAGGAGGAGAAAGAGACAGCACTGATGAAAGAAAGAGGGATAATGGAGCGCTGACCGACAGTGGCGTTCCGGGGACTTTGGTGTCAGAAATCCTCTGCTCTGTCTCATAGAGACCATAATGCCTGACTCCATGGGTGTGTAGTCTAGCTCTATAAACCTGCAATAGTCAAAACTGACCCACAAACAAGATGGAATCATTACACAGGGTAGCACACACCTAAAGTTCACCTTAACAGCTTGACCTGTATTGCAGATATTCAAATGAATGTTTCTGTGGAAATTTTCTTGAAATCTGTGCTTATAAATATGGGATGAATTTGGGTAGAAGTAGAGGTTGTGTTACAAAAAGTCATTATGCAGCACTTTTACGCACTGGGTTGTAACAATTATGCTCTATTTCTATCTCTCTTTTTTTCAGTTTCCTGAAAAAATATACATGCAGATTTGGTCTTTTTGATACACTCATAATAACATTGTAAATCATTTAAATGTACAAAATATTTGGTTAAAGCAACCTCTAGGTAGGCATCATTCTAAAGTCCATTTAAAACATCCAATTAAAATGAACAATTAGATGAAAGTTGTTTTTTTACGTCCATGAAACATGAGGTCGCAGATCTGACAGATTATTTAACAGATTGTCTGACTAATTAATTGAGTCATAGACAGCGAGATTGATAAAAGGGAGCTTGTTATAATTAATTCTGGTCAGAAACACTAGCAAAGGGCTGGCTAGGATTAGAGCAGCTTTGCCACACTTAAGAGTATAAAATACATGCTGGACATATTGTACAAAGGCTTACTAGATTATTTTTGACAGAATTACACCGTTTCCTTCATCTTTACTAGCATTATGTAAACAAAAAATGATTGTTTTTAAGACCTCCTGAACATGCAGTTTCAAGCTTTATGCTGACCTCACATAGCCTACCAAAATCATAAAGCTGAAGCAAAACAGCACACAATCACCTGTCAAATTCTGGAACAATGGATCATGGGGTAATAATTTTAATGACTCTTTAATCTCCCAGAAACATTCTCTTTTGGGAACAAGCAGGTTAGCAGCACTGAATGAAAGCAATTCTTTTAAGTGGTGCAGAGTGGTGCGTTCATGATGGATAACTAGGAATCTAGTGATAGTCTGGTATTAATCAGCTGATATTTGGTCAGTTTCATTTCAATTTTGTAAGTGAGTTTTGAGTAAAAATCGTTATCAGCATTAACTGCTGAAAAACTCAGTTGACCACCTTTTAAAGCTACAGTTGCAGCAGAGAATTTAAAAAATACTATCAAAGCAATATCAAACAGAAAAATCAGCAATAATTTTGAGACAAAACCAGGTCATAAATGTCCATATGCATTAGTTAAGTTGCCAAAAGTATATCAAATGGACATTTTCATTTTTGTTAATTGAAATAAAGATAAAATAAAAACTTAAAACCTAAAAATAAAATTAATATAAAAATAATTTTAAATATAAATAAATACATTAATATTTTAATAATGCTCAAACAACACTGGTCCAAATATAATTTTAAATTAGATTTAAAATGTAAAAATAGACCAATCATAACAGCACATTTACAGTGACAAGTCACTTTATACTGTCCACCAGGACCACCACTGGTGGACTGTAAGAGGTTAGCTGAACTACCTAACCATGAAAGCAAGCCGAGGTCATGGTTAAGGTGAGAGCAAAGCAGAGAAAATAAAAGTAAAGTGAAACAGCTGATACAAACAAAGCGTGCTTGAGGAAAGAGAGAGTGAGAGAGAGAAACAAGAGGACTCTGCTATCAATAATGATAGCAAGGAAAGGAAGGGAAACTGAAAAGCAGCTAGGGTAGTTGGACAGACCAGGTACGTCCATCATGTTTCCAGTGATATGGACTTATTGAAGGAAAGTCGGGTAATGTGGTGTAGTGAATATGTGCACTGCATTGCCACACACTCATTAGAATCACTGTGAATATATCACATTCATTGTAGGTCTCAGATTTTCAATTCAGTCAGAGCCAAAATGGCTACTCATGGGACAGATTCCCAGATTATTAACTTCCTCTGAGCCCATGTCAAAGACCAGAGAGTATCAGAACTGCCCTCTCAGATCCTCAACATCAGCATCAGTGGAATCAGGTAATAAACTGGTGTTAAATTGGCGTGTGAATGCCCAGTGCAGCAGTGTTGTCTACTACAGTCATGCCCTACTGTAGGGTACTGAATCAGAGTCTCACACAGGGGATGCAGTGGGAGACGACAGCATTTGTTGCAAGCGGTGCTTAGGCTGTAGGGCCTTCAGCAGGTTGAATCTGAGGAAAGAGATGAGACAGAGGCACAGAGCTGGGCTCTACTGCATATTTTCCATGAATACCCACTGCCCATACTGGTACATATTTTGCAGTGACAAAACTGATGTTGGCTTGGCTTTAACCAAAAGTGTGTGGAAACTACAACTTTTCCATTACTCCATTGTTGTATAATTCATACAATTGTCATTTTTTATTACAACCGTTATGTAAAATAATGCTAAAAAAGTTTAAAAAAAAGAAAGAAAAAGAAAGCGAGCAAGAGAGACACAGCGGTATGTAGTATTGTAGTTTAAAGTTACTCATGACAACATTTCTGAGACGCACACTATTTTAAAAGGAACCTGATGTAAGTTTATTAAAAATATTGCTTTATCCTTGTGTTTCATGAAAATCAGATTGACACATATTTCTTATATAATTTGGTGGAATTTGTTATTTGTTTTAGTCAGTCTATGCTAGACTTTTTACTCTGTGCAAAGGAATGAAAGGTCTTATATCTGTGGTGCTACAGTATATGGACTTCAAAAGTATTTGGGAAGAAATTAATACTATTATTTAGAAAGGTTGCATTAGACTAATCAAAAGCAGCAAAACCGTTTTAAACACTGATAATAATAAGAAATGTTTCTTGAGCATCAAATCATCATATTAGTATGATTTCTGAAGGATCATGTGACACTGAAGACTGGAGTAATGATGCTGAAAATTCAGCTTTGTCATCACGGGAATAAATTACATTTTTTACATTACATACAGTTATTTTAAATTGTATTAACATTTCAGAATATTACTGTATCTTTGATCAAATAAATGCAGCCTTCTGCAGTGACTTCTTTTAAAAACATTTTTATACAACCTGGTAGTTGAATAGTTAAAAGATCTTGACAGCAGGGAGATGAATTGAAAGAGCTAAACATCTGATGTATTAATGACAGCAGTAGAAGAGACAGAGGATTATTGAAGCACTTGAAGCTCAAAAGGTCATTAAACTACAGCAGAGACATTAGTGTGATTAAGAGCAGACCATGGGTTAGACATTACAGCAAAGCACCAACACAGCTGCAAGTTTGAAAGAATGTTGGTTCGAAAGAAGATAATGACAGACAAAAGATGTGCCTTACTTGCGTGATCCAGAACTAGATCTTTTATTTGAAGGCGAAGACATGGATTCAGCAGTCCTCTCCCTTCTTTCTCCTTCTTCAGCTGGATCTGTCCTCCTCCCTGTCAACACAGGATGAAACGCTCAACTGCAGCCAGCCTGAATAAAATACAAGAACACAGACAATGAAGTCATTTTGACTAGAGGAAATGATTCTCTATAGCAAACCATAATTTAACCCTCATCTCATTTACATAACAGCAGTGTCACAAGCAGGTACAGTCAAAAAGGAAATAAAACGTTTATAATACTATTAAAGAAACAGTTCACCCAAAAATGAAAATTATGTTATCATTTACTCACCCTCCATGTTGGTCCAAACCTGTATGACTTTCTTTGGTCTGTGGAGCATAAAAGAAGATAAGTTTTGGGGGGGGGAAATCATTTTGTGATCCACAGAGGAAAGAATGAATAAGCGATTCTCACTTTTAGGTGAACTGTCGCTTTGAGACATGCACTAAATGTTTGCACATATTCTATTTTTTTTCTCTGATCAAGTGAGGCAGATCATGCCATCAAAGTCAAAAGGAAACATAACAATCTGTCCATTTCATTTAATCTCTCTGACCTCTTCACACTCGGCAGACTCAGCATTGCTTGCGGAGCTGTAATAAATTTAACATTGTGCTGACACGGATTTGCTGGACTCTGACTCTGCGCTGGTGCTAAGCCAGACAACAGAAATACAGTAATAGAGATTTAACTTTCACATATTGGACTACTCAGAGATATCAAGGTCTGGCTGAAGCTCTAAAAATGTTTTCATTACTGATGCAGCAATCATTTTTAAATTGAGAGAAACAGACAAACAAGCAAATGAGAAAAAAGGTTCAGTGGAGTTCTTGACGCAGTTTTAAAGAACCTTTATATAAGGAGTCTTAAATGATTGCATAATACTTTGTTTAACATGTTTGCCAACTAAATCCATAAAATAATCACATGATGGGAACCCCTTAAAGGGTTTGTTCACCTAAAAAATAAATGATCCCCATAATTTACTCATCCTCAAGCAATCCTAGTTGTAAATTACTTTCTTCTTTCAGCCAAACACAATCAGAGTTATATTAAAAAATATCCTGGCTCTTCCAAGCTTTATAATGGGAGTGAATGGAATTAATGGACTTAATGGTGAATGGACTTTATAAACAATAATCACTGGCTTTCGGTACGGCTGGGCAACAAACTCAACATTTCTATTTAAAAATTCTCGTTTTAGATTTCTAATGGTGTTTTGTTTTGCTCTATCCGCGTTCGTCAATACGTCATGCGTCCGGTCAGAGGTCACTCTTCCGCTAGACTTGAGTGTGGCCGTTACCGTAAACCAGTGATTATAGTTTATAAAGTTATAAATATGGATATTTTTCTTACAAAAACACATCTCTTTACTTTAGAAGGCCTTTATTAAAACCCTGGAGCCGTATGGATTACTTTTATGATTGATGGATGCGCTTTTTTGGGCTTCAAAATCTAGGGTACCATTCACTCCCATTATAAAGCTTGGAAGAGCCAGGATATTTTTTTATATAACTCCGATTTTGTTTGGCTGAAAGAAGAAAGTACACCTAGGATTGCTTGAGGGTGAGTAAATTATGGGATAATTTTCATTTTTGTGTGAACTAACCCTTTAAAGGTTTGATATATGAAGCGCCTGACAGAACCCTTTAAGGAGACCTATTATGCCCTAATTTTGTCTTAAAGTCTTAATTTTTGTTTTTGGGGTATACTAGAACAGACTTTCATGCGTGAATGTTCAAAAACCACATCATTTTTTACATTATTTTCCACTATTACAGCATCTCTCTATGTTTAGTTCCGGTCTTTATGAAGCCCCTCCTTCCGAAAAGCGACAATGTGATTGGTCGTCTGGACCAATGTGTTGTGATTGGTCCGCTTCCAGCATGTTTCGGAAATGTCACGCCTCTTGACATAACCACGAGTTTCAATATACTACTAACACAACTCAATTTGGCTTTGTCTCTGTTTTGCACATGCCTTGAGCAGGAATTATTTAAAAATACTATTATCAAAAGTGAAATGAAATAAGCTTTCTGGACAAAAAAATAACTAAGCATAATTTTAGGGCTTCGGGTCATTTTGACCCACGAGGGAAGGATTTGTTACTAAGTGCGAGGGAAGGATGAGGGTTAAATAATGGAGTTTTAGGGAGTTCAGAAGCAGTGCTTACCCATGTAGAGAATAACTCCCTTTGGACTGAACTTAGTGCTTTGTCACTTTACAGACCTTTTTCATGCTCAAACAGCAACATTACACATTAAAGAAAGCTGAACGTGTAAAAACGTAAAACAGGGCCTCTATATAGAAGAGCTTCCTTTGCTTCTAAGAGTGTAAAAAAGATATTTCTGCTACAGTGTGCATCCAGAGACAC
This sequence comes from Abramis brama, assembly GCF_963993115.1. Classification (NCBI taxonomy): domain Eukaryota; kingdom Metazoa; phylum Chordata; class Actinopteri; order Cypriniformes; family Leuciscidae; genus Abramis; species Abramis brama. The sequence continues at coordinate 15,092,462 of NC_139984.1, read as the reverse complement.
ATGGTGAAGAGAAGAGGGATTAATGATCTAAATAATTAAAAAGCCATTGGCACAGCTCAGTATTAGCAGCAGTACACTCACAAAAATAAGCAACTCAATCCTTCACTTTGACATGACCTTTCAAACACTTGGGGTTGGTTGGGTGACAAAAATGAACAAAACAACAGAAACCTAGCACATTTTGCTGTAAAATGTGCAACCGCTGAGTCAGTATCGGGACAGTGTGGTCTCCCTCTGACGCAGTGTGAGTCATAATGTAGAGCGCAGCTGCTAAATCTAGCCTATCTGCTTGAACTTTGCACCAATGCAGAAGACTAGAGTCTCAGTCTCTTACACAGTTTATTCTGTCTGTATAGTCTCTTTCTTATCAAATACACAACTGCAAACTAACATAAATATCACAGGTGAGTATTAGCATAGCTTATACAGATAGTAGCAGCATAATGCATGAAATACGTAATTACTTTTTGTGGCTATTTTATGCGAGAATTTTTTTGAAACAATTTTTATTGGGCTTAATAATGTATAATCAGCTCACTGGTGATTCAGTTACATTTTGATGTTGAAATCTGCTGCGTCATGCTCCTGCTACAGTGTCATCAGCACTGGACGACCTCTGTCTGCTGTCGAATAAAATGTGCAGAAAGCTGCAGAAGCGATTATTATGACCCAGCACTTCTTATCTCTATCACAGTCAACATTCAAGCCTTTAATCCCCGGTTTCACAGGCAAGGCTTAAGCTAGTCCCAGACTAAAATGCATGTTTGATCTGTTTTAACTGAAAGCAACTTGCACTTGCAAAATATGTCAGTGCCATTGTTTTGTCTCAAGATGCACACCAGTAATGTTTTTTTCTGGCACGTTTATAAAAGCTACTTGAATGCCCTAATTGAACTAAGGCCTAATCCTGGCTTAATCTAAGCCCTGTCTGTGAAACTGGGCCAGGGTATCACTGCAGAAAGAATGTTTACCTCTCAAAAAACTCCAAAAAACAAATAATCCAATAACCAAAAATATAAAAGCAGCAATATTAAAGTAATCCATAAATGCTCTATAAGACTTCTGGAGTCACATGTGAGGAACAGACAGAAATTTAAGTCATTATTTCAGTGATGTTATTGATAACTAAAACTATAAAGAATATTTTAATTAATTGAAATAAAGCTGAAAAAATTATAAATATTGGATGGAAAATCTTGAACTTTAAATATTAGATGGACAACTTCAGAAATGTAAACAAACACAAACTAAAATAAATATACACTAATTAGAAATATAAAAAAATTAAAACGACAAAACAACAAAAAAATACTAAGGCTTAATCTAAAATGAAAACGTAAAATCTTTAAATAAAAGCTAATTCAAAATATTAGTATATAATAATAGTATATAAATAATTCTAAAATAACATGCATTTATATTATTTAAATTGAGAATACAATCAGTCTAATTCGTAAACAAATCATTGAGTAAACAGTCATGATCACTATGATTGTTGTATTTTTGTTACAAGAAGAAAATGCAATTTGGAAATTAAACAACAGATAAATACTTTCAGAATGTTTGTTTTTAGGTGAACTATCCCTTTAATAAATCTGGTAACACTCACAATGAATGAGTAGGCTGCTGCCTATCTTATGTTTTCTTAAATCTAATGGGAGCTAGACTAATATTTGTAAATAGTTGTAATTTATTTTTTTCTAATTTTTGTTTAGTTAAAGGGGCCATGACATGGATTTCTTTTAAAAATTATTTTAATATGTTCCATGAGGTTCACTTATAATGTTAATAAAACTGTTGTAGCTTGATTAAATAAATACTTTGTTTATAATGAGGAGGACATTTTAAGCTCTGAAACTTGCAGGATATTTTAACAAAGACCTCTTATATGTCAAAAGATCAAGGCAAATTTGATTTCTCATGTCATGACCCCTTTAAAAGTTTATTTTAGATTTGTTTTAATTAAGAAAAATATTCATATTTGCATATTAATTCAAGTAAAATGTTAAATTAAATATATATATATTTAATTTGTGACTTGTTTTCACTGCCTTACAGAGTGAAATATATTGAGTGCTTTCTTTGCAGGCTGAAACCAATGTGGTAAGGAAATGTTTTGGAAGACTGGCTTGAATGCTGAGAGGATGTAGAGCAGTCACCATGGAGACAGCCACTATTCTAGAACCTGAGCTCCACAAGTGGTGTGATTGGCTTTCCTTGCTGGTGTGTATGTGGTGAGACAGACAGACTGGATTCTGACATTACACAACCGCAAGGCAAGTCGGCTCAATGGCAAGTCAATGAGCAACAAATAGCATTCTGCAAAGAAGAGGGTGATACTTATTGTGATACCAGAGAGAGAGAGAGAGAGAGAGAGAGAGAGAGAGAGAGAGAGAGAGAGAGAGAGAGAGATGCACCTTGAGACATTCTGTAGTTTGACCGGTTTTAATATATTGTAAATTATGTAAACTTTCTTGGATGTGATAAAGACCAAATATGATGATCTTTCTAGATCCTCCCAAATCCACTTTTAGGCACACTTTCTCTGCAATTTGGCAAGTCCTTACAGGGATGCAAGGTCATACTGCACCCTAGGCCGTACAAACTACACTGTCCCTGTCACGACTCACAGCGCACGAGAGGTGCTCAAAACAAATCAGAAATTAAACCAATTTCCAGGGCTAGGAAACGACAAAATTCAAGTTATGAAACACAGTTCTAGGATTAGCACAGTACGAAAGCGCAATGAGGCAAAACCATAACAAACGCAAAATACACACGCATGCTCGCTGCAGGGAATCATCTGTTGTGCGCGCGCACATCTAAACACCGAAAAAAAAAAAAGATGTGTGCACACACGGTGCAAATAAACATAATTTAGCGTGCGAATGTAAGATATCGTTTTGCTCGGTACATCCAGATATCACAAAAACCGTGCACCTGGCGCGTCACAGTCCTTGGTGTGTCCTACACACGGGAAATACACAAGAAGTCCTTCGCTACAAAGATGCAGCACGATTTGCATGACATACTGCAATACAAAAACGTTTTACATTTACCTTGTAGAATCAGCTTGCCTTCATATAAACAGCAGTGTTTAGCCGTGCTCGTCCCCGTCAAGGACTCCGCCACAGCGGTGCTCCGCTGCTCGGGAGGGCGAGTCGAGTCGACGGGGCGGGTGCTGGTGCTGCCGCTGCTGATAGTGAGAGGGATTCTGGTGCGTGAGCAGAGCCTCGTGAGGGAGGACGAGCGTTGATATGAAAGCAGATGCGTAATATTACGAAGATCTAAAAGGGACCACACCAATTGAAGTTCGGAGGACGTGGCGTTTCGTTAGCTGTTTCCGTTTAATTATTTCCGAGGGTGGACTTCTCAATTATTATTATTTTTTTTTAGATATTTATAATTTATACTATAAATAAGCACGTTAGTGAGTTTTGTGCTCATTACGCTATATAAATAGGCTTATGGAGGCAATTAAATACCTCCCCTCCCCTCAAACACACTTTATGGTCTGTCTACACATTTTAAAAGTAAAATCAAAGTAGTTTACAACCTGCAGATAAGTTCATTGGACATCACTGTGCAAATTACTAAAGAGGAAATCTCTGAAACTGCCAAAACCCATTAAAAAAATAAAGAAATTATTGAGACAAAGTAAATGGATGGAAACAAATATGTTTAATAGAACGATTCAAGGTAACCCTCAAAATAATAACCCATTCTAAATTAACAAGCACACAATGGGACTCTAGTTTGCTTCATGTATGCTACGCCTAATAAGATATCATATATCTGACAGTCTTCGAGCAGTAGAGAAACAGGAGAAATTGATATTCCATAAGAGAGTCGCCCTTTCAGCACCGCGGACAGCGCTCCTCTCTCTTCTCATTGATTGGATACTCCCAGTATGATAGGTGGCGATAAACCTTGTTTGATATTATTTTATGTTATGTTATGTCATGTTATGTTATGTTATGAAATAGCCACAATTTAATCTGTCGCTCTTAAAACAAATATTTGCTCGATTTGGCCAAAAGTTAAAATTGCGAGTGCGATTTTTAGTCAAATTGCAAATTGAAACGCCAATTTCCCTAACCCATCAACATTATAACATACTTCTTATACATTAACATATACTTATGCTAAAAGGCCAAAAACACCTTGTATTAGGCTACAACTGTCTCAAATTGAATGTTTTGTTCACGCTCTATATTCTTGAGAACATTACTTCACTTTGCTCAGTTCAGTTATTATTATTATTATTATTATTTTTATCATCATCTTTATCTTAAAATACACTAATAATAATAATAATAATAATAATAATAATAATAATAATATAGCAATATATTTAATGTCTACCTTTAGCCAATCAAATGAGCTTCTCGCTGACTCGATTTACTGGTTGGTTCAATAAACACGCCAGTCACCAGAACACATCTTTATCTTCATTTGGCTCAGCATCGTTCTCAAAATGGTACCTTCAATGCACACATACATGTTAAATAAATAAATAAATAAATAAATAAATAAATAAATGATTTCTTAAGAAGCTGTGCACCATTAGGCTGACTAAGGCTGACTGACATTCATACTGAATTTCGAGCTGGTGTTTACGTTATTGGATTAATATTTTATATATTATATAATCTGTTACACCACTGAGCTGATGTTAAACTTTACAATCAAAATATTTAATACCCATTCTTTATGTAACAATACCATACTGATGCAGTGTTTTTCACTCTGTTCATGGTATTTAACACTCAATTATATATTTTGAAATATTGTCTTGGTCGCACTGCCAATACTGATTCGGTTTACTTTCGTGTGACTGATCAAGCTATTATATGTAGCTAGTATGAATAACAAAATGCTTTCTTTGTGTCCAGATTTGACTGTAATGAAAAACTGATACTAAATCAGCATAAACTCAACTTTGACAAAAAGTAACTAATTATATATGAATAAAAACCCAGCAACCAGGGCATACACAGCATCTTGATATATAGGGCTATACAACCATCTAGTGGTTACACGATGGCATTGCAGGTGATAAATGGTGCATAATTTAAATATGCCTGTTAAATATAAATAATAATAAATAATAAATATACATGTTAAAGGGAAAAAAATATTACAGCATTCAGCATTCAAGCAGGCTCGGGTTACTCCACTGCTTAAAAAAACAACACTAAACACATCATCTGTAGAGAATTACCTATCTCTCTCCTACCATTCATTGCAAAAACACTTGAAAGAGCTGTTTTCAACCAAGTAACATCCTTCTTGTCTCTAAACAACCAGCTGGATGTCAACCAATCTGGCTTCAAGAAAGGGCATTCAACTGAGACTGCATTACTGTCGGTCACAGAAGCCTTACGGATCGCAAAAGCTGCTTCCAAATCTTCAGTCCTCATTCTCCTGGATCTGTCTGCTGCCTTCGACACTGTGAATCATCAGATCCTTATGTCCAGCCTCTCATCACTGGGCATCACAGGAACTTCACTCCACTGGTTCGAGTCCTATCTCACAGGTAGGTCCTTCAGGGTCGCATGGAGAGGCGAGGTATCCAGAGCACATCAACTGACCACAGGGGTTCCCCAGGGTTCAGTTCTTGGTCCCCTCCTCTTCTCCATCTACACCACATCACTGGGACACATCATACAGGCACACGGTTTCTCCTACCATGCTGATGACACACAGCTCTTCCTCTCATTTCAACAGATGATCCCACAGTAGCTGCACGGATCTCAAGCTGTCTGGCGGACATCTCGACATGGATGAAGGAACATCACCTGCAGCTCAACCTGGCAAAGACTGAGCTTCTCGTCCTCCTTGCCAATCCGTCTCTACAGCACGACTTCACTATCCAGCTAGAATCATCATCAATCACCCCATCAAGGTCGGTCAGAAATCTTGGAGTAACGTTTGATGACCAGCTGACCTTCACAGATCACATTTCAAAGACAGCTCGATCATGCAGGTTTGCACTGCACAACATCAGGAAGATCAGGCCTTTCCTTACTGAGCATGCAACACAACTTCTCGTCCAGGCCCTGGTCATTTCTAGGCTTGACTACTGCAATGCTCTTCTGGCCGGACTTCCATCATGTGCAACTAAACCTCTACAAATGATTCAGAATGCTTCAGCTCGTCTTGTCTTCAACGAGCCCAAGAGGGCCCACGTCACTCCTCTGTTCATCTCTCTGCACAGGCTACCACTCGCTGCTTGCATCAAGTTCAAAGCATTGACGCTTTCTTACAGATCTATCACAGGCTCAGCTCCCTCCTACTTTCACTCACTCCTACCAGTCTACATCCCTACCAGAAGCCTACGATCGGTCAAAGAGCGACGTCTCGTGGTTCCATCACAGAAAGCCACAAAATCACTTTCCAGAACATTCTCATTCACAGCTCCATGCTGGTGGAACGCTCTCCCCATCCTCATCCGGAATGCAGAATCCCTGACAACATTCAAAAGACAACTGAAAACCCTTCTCTTCCGTGAGCACTTAACCTCATAAAAAAACAAAAACAAAAAAACCCCCTTCCCTTTCCCTTTAAAACCTCACTTATCGGCCTTATGCTACTCTGAATAATGCCTGAACTTCATATTTTGAGCACTTCTTGCGTTGTTTTTGCCTCTTCATGATGACTCGCTTAATTTAGTCCTAATTTGTAAGTCGCTTTGGATAAAAGCGTCTGCTAAATGACTAAATGTAATTGTAAAATGTAAATATTATTATAAAATTTTTGGAATCAACCATGATTAATTGACAGGTGAAATTATGCATGCAGTAAATAAAGTGCATGCAGATACTAGGCCAACATTCAGCAGCATCAAGATTACAAACTAATATGGCCTGCTGAGGAGGAGGATGATGAGCAGAATACATGCACTGAATACACACCAGCTCGAAATTCAGTATGAACTCATATAGTCAACATAATGGTGCACAACTTATTATTCATTTACTTATCATTATCATTCATTCATTCATTATTTATTTATTTATTTAACATGTATGTGCGCATTAAAAGTACCATTTCGGCAACGAGAATGTTTCTGAGCCAAATGAAGATAAAGATTTTTTTAAATTATTATTATGCTTCAACAACACAAATAATCAAGGTACATTATCAAATCTCTGAATATAACTGCTATTTTTCGAATGAAGATAAAGATGTGTTCTGGCAACTGCCGTGTTTATTGAACCAATCAGATAAGAGTAAATCGAGAGTCAGCTAGAAGCTCATTTGATTGGCTACATGAAGAAGGTGGACACACCCTCTTCTTCTTCTTTCTTTCTTTCTTTCTTTCTTTCTTTCTTTCTTTCTTTCTTTCTTTCTTTCTTTCTTTCTTTCTTTCTTTCTTTCTTTCTTTCTTTCTTTCTTTCTTTCTTTCTTTCTGACACGGATATAGACGAGGCCCAGGCGTAGGAGAGTACAAGACACCATAATCCACCGGTCACACTGGGTACAGTGTGGATCACCGTAAGACGCTGCGGAAGGTGTGGGTCACAGGAAGACGCTACAGAAGGTGTGGGTCACCGGAAGACGCTACAGAAGGTGTGGTTCACAGGAAGACGCTGCGGAAGGTGTGGGTCACAGGAAGACGCTGCGGAAGGTGTGGGTCACCGGAAGACGCTGCAGAAGGTGTGGGTCACAGGAAGACGCTGCAGAAGGTGTGGGTCACCGGAAGACGCTACAGAAGGTGTGGTTCACAGGAAGACGCTGCGGAAGGTGTGGGTCACTGGAAGACGCTGCAGAAGGTGTGGGTCACAGGAAGACGCTGCGGAAGGTGTGGGTCACTGGAAGACGCTGCAGAAGGTGTGGGTCACAGGAAGATGCTGCGGAAGGTGTGGGTCACCGGAAGACTCAGCGGAAAGTGTGGGTCACCGGAAGACGCTACAGAAGGTGTGGGTCACCGGAAGACACTGGGGGCGGTGTGGGTCAACGGAAGACGCTGCGGAAGGTGTGGGTCACCGGAAGACGCTGCGGAAGGTGTGGGTCACCGGAAGACGCTGCGGAAGGTGTGGGTCACAGGAAGATGCTGCGGAAGGTGTGGTTCACAGGAAGACGCTGCAGAAGGTGTGGGTCACCGGAAGACTCAGCGGAAAGTGTGGGTCACCGGAAGACGCTACAGAAGGTGTGGTTCACAGGAAGATGCTGCGGAAGGTGTGGGTCACCGGAAGACACTGGGGGCGGTGTGGGTCACCGGAAGACGCTGCGGAAGGTGTGGGTCAACGGAAGATGCTGCGGAAGGTGTGGGTCACCGGAAGACGCTGCGGAAGGTGTGGGTCACCGGAAGACGCTGCGGAAGGTGTGGGTCACCGGAAGACGCTGCGGAAGGTGTGGGTCACAGGAAGACGCTGCGGAAGGTGTGGTTCACTTGAAGACGCTGCGGAAGGTGTGGGTCACAGGAAGACGCTGCGGAAGGTGTGGGTCACCGGAAGACGCTGCGGAAGGTGTGGGTCAACGGAAGACGCTGCGGAAGGTGTGGGTCACCGGAAGACGCTGCGGAAGGTGTGGGTCAACGGAAGACGCTGCGGAAGGTGTGGGTCACTGGAAGACGCTGCGGAAGGTGTGGGTCACCGGAAGACGCTGCGGAAGGTGTGGTTCACTTGAAGACGCTGCGGAAGGTGTGGTTCACAGGAAGACGCTGCAGAAGGTGTGGTTCACAGAAGGTGTGGTTCACAGGAAGACGCTGCGGAAGGTGTAGGTCACCGGAAGACGCTGTAGAAGGTGTGGTTCACTTGAAGACGCTGCGGAAGGTGTGGTTCACAGGAAGACGCTGCAGAAGGTGTGGTTCACAGAAGGTGTGGTTCACCGGAAGATGCTGCGGAAGGTGTGGGTCACCGGAAGACACTGGGGGCGGTGTGGGTCAACGGAAGACGCTGCGGAAGGTGTGGGTCACCGGAAGACGCTGGGTACGGTGTGGGTCACCGGAAGACGCTGCGGAAGGTGTGGTTCACCGGAAGACGCTGCGGAAGGTGTGGTTCACAGGAAGATGCTGCGGAAGGTGTGGTTCACCGGAAGACGCTGGGTACGGTGTGGGTCACCGGAAGACGCTGGGTACGGTGTGGGTCACCTTCTTATTTTTAGTTTAAAGGGAGTATGCTAGTAGCACACTTGAATAAACTTCTTTTCGTAAATAAACCTTGCAAATAATTGTGCACTGATGAAACATCTTCTAGAATAGAATTAAATATTTCTAATGTAGGCCTACCGTAGGCACATCTTAAAAAAAAGTTTTTAATTTTTTTTAATTTATCTTTTTCTTAGTGTGCCAGACTGTCATACAGATATCTGATTCTGATAAATCAGAGCAAAAAAGTGGTTTAAACTCAGTAATAACTCATGCTATTAATCAGCAGAATGGATTCAAAATCAGCATAAATTTAAATATAATATAATTATAATGACAATTAAAATATGATATAATTATTGTTTTGTGCAATAAAATATAATAAAGACCATGATGGTTTTTTTTTTTTTTTTGCAATACCTTAACGACAGAAAATAGAGAATGGACAGTAAGAACTCTGTGCTCACATTATTAAATTGAATTTGACAGGCCAGGCATACAAATACTGCCCTACAAATGGGGTGCCTGAAACGTTCAGTTACAATAAGAGTAAATACAATATAAAAGCACACTGCTTTTTTAAGCAGACAAATAGTAAATTGAAATGGCATAATTTCTGTAACAATGTATCCATATTGTATCATTGTTGCATTATTATTTCAACTAAAGATGTATTTCTTTTTATTGTTTTGTTTGTTTGTTCTCACCCCTATTTTTGTGGTCTGGCTTTTGCCAAGAGAGGTTGTCTTGTAATATACTACCATGACCAGCAGATGGTAGTCAACATTTGAAGGATTGAGTTCAGTGTTCGTACCAAACACAGAACTCAAATAACATTCATCACTTAGTTGTCATTCAAGCTGACAGTTTACATGAAATAAACCTATTACTATTTTATTTGGTGAATAAGATCTATATAATTGATTTATAGAGCCAAAGAAAAGCTATAGAAAAAAAAGAGATATGATTTTCTTAAAAACATGAAATATGATCTTCTAATCTATTTGTTTTTGTCTTTTGTCTTTGAGTCTTTTTCATTTATTCCCCCTAGAAGAATAGGTGTCTTATACTGTACATTATTTGTTGTCTTTTCGGGCATCAGAGAAACATGCATGATATACAGAGCTATACATGCTCTTTATCTTTCTGACATGTGCATAGTTTACAGGAGTTTACGTCAAGTTAGAAGCCTTGATTGGCTAAAACCTTGTGTTGAATTTTTTATTTGAATATTTTTAATATAGTATTTAAATATTACTTTAAAAAAACTCAAATGGAATAAACAAAGTCAGGGGGTCATGGTCTGCTGAAAAGCGGTGGGTGAAATGAACTTCAGATCAAAGAAAGGATGCCAAATAAACAATTTAATTCTTCTGTGAAGTTTGATGTATCCTTCTATTGATTTAGCTCTTGTGAGTTCTGTCACATCTCTGATAGCAGAGCAATGAGTGGGAAAACAAATGGAATAGCAAAACAAAATTGATTTCGCTACTTTTCTACAAAGCCTTTCACGCTGGAAATACCACTAAATCAACTTCTCAGTGTTATAGCTTTCTCAGGTTGCTTTAAACATTTGAGTCAGAATGAATATATGATTTATAACTATACGACAAGCAGAAAGAAGCACATACCTCTCACTCATGCAACTCTTTAGAATTTGTTGCTCTTCCCAGTTTACCCTATTGTATATTCTTCCTGTATTTCTGCTATTTAACGGGCCGTATACAGTACTATATAATGACTTGTTCAATTTCATGCTTGGAGGGAGTTATGTGTTTTGATGTCACTAGAGCTATTTGAATTTTCCACACCAATTCTGTCCTAGCTTTCATATTGAGAGAATCAAGGCTCTTGCATGTCCCATAATGCATCTTTCATCATCATTAATGATGAACTGAACCCTCATTGCTATGTTTACAGATGAATAATACAGTCATAAGTCCTGTTTGGAGTGTAATGTGCTTATGTCCAGACACAGTTTGGTTAGTTTTGAACGGGAGAATTGAATTATGTAGCGAAGTTGCTGCCTTAATTTAAGTACAATCAACTTGGATGTTTAAGTCATTTAAACTTAAATTACATTTATTTCATTATTATTTTATCTAGGGGTGTGCGATATCACGATATTTGATCGTGGACAATAAAAATGAAGAATTAACGTAGTATCGTGCTCCAGTGCATTCTATCAGTTGCAATTCTGGCGCCTCTGTCCAAACATTCGCGACGTACATTCACATCACGTTTAAAAATTCTTAAGAGAGTAAATGATCCGTGTCCATGCCAGAGTTCGTGCCGGTATTAGATCTACACCACCGTTCAAATTCTCATAGTCATGCTTCCTGTTTGTCATGTGTTTCCCTTGCCATCATGTGATTATGTCCCTATAGTCTTTTGTGTCATATTCTTATTGGTTGACTGTCTTGATTTTTCACACTTGTTAGTCATTAGTCTTGGTGTATAAATAGCCCTCATGTTTTCATTGTCGGAGTTGTTGCCGGTGTCCGTGCCGGTGTCCGTGCCAGTGTCCGTGCCAGTGTCCGTGCCAGTGTCCGTGTCAATGTGTCGGAGTTGGTGCCAGTGTCTGTACCAGTGTCAGTGTGCCCATGCCGGTGTTGGTGTCTGTGCCGGTGTCCGTGCCAGTGTCTGTACCAGTGTCCGTGTCAATGTGTCGGAGTTGGTGCCAGTGTCAGTGTGCCCATGCCGGTGTCTGTGCCGGTGTCCGTGCCAGTGTCCGTACCAGTGTCCGTGTCAATGTGTCGGAGTTGGTGCCAGTGTCAGTGTGCCCATGCCGGTGTCCGTGTCTATGCCGGTGTCCGTACCAGTGTGTCCGTGTCAATGTGTCGGTGTTGGTGCCAGTGTCTGTACCGGTGTCGGTGTGCCCATGCCGGTGTCGGTGTCTGTGCCGATGTGTCGGAGTTGTTGCCGGTGTCTGTGCCAGTGTCCGTGCCGGTGTCCGTACCGGTGTGTCTGTGTCAATACCGGTGTCAGTGTGCCCATGCCGGTGTCTGTGTCCGTGCCAGTGTCCGTGCCGGTGTCCGTGCCGGTGTCCGTGCCGGTGTGTCCGTGTCAATGTGTCGGAGTTGGTGTATAATGTCCATGTCAGTGTCCTTGTCTGTGCCCATGCCGGTGTCCAGGCCAGTGTCCGTGTCCATGCCGGTGTCTGTACCGTTGTCCATGCCAGTGTGTCCGCGTCGATGTGTCGGAGTGTCTGTGCCGGTGTCCTTGTCCGTGCCCGTGCACGTGCCGGTGTCCGTTGTCCGTGTCGGTGCCCGTGTCCGTTTAGATCTACACCAATGTTCAAAAGTTTGGGGTCAATATCCTTTTATTTACCAATAATGCAATAATTTTATCATTTGCATATTATATGTTGTGTATATGTAATGTGTATATTTTAATAACAAAGAAAATAATGACACATTTTTTTTTATCTTCGCCACTTTGGCCTAAATGTCTGCCATTCTTTTTTATTTTATATTTTGGTACCGTTATATTTTGAACCTTTGTTTTTAAAATAGGGACATTATTTTGGCTGTAATGCTCAGTCACTTGCAAAATAGTAAAATGAAAAAGAATCCTGATAAAATCGTGAATCGTGATTTTCCTGAAAAAATCATGATATGATATTTTTGCCCATGATATCGCAAAATTCTGTCAGAATGGTTACTGGCATTATTGCGAGTTAGATAAGAGGATTGACTTCAGTTACATTATTTGATCCACTCCTGTCTGCTGTTGTATGCACAGGACAAGTAAAGTGTCACATTTTTAGTTGTCATTTCTAAACAATGATTATGTGAACATAGCCATGGTTTGCTTTTTACAAAGTGTTTTGTCTATTTGATGTCAGTTTTCTCAGTTATTGCAATTTTTTTGTGAATGTCATTTACTGTGAAATCCATATTTAATACTGTAAAAATTTTATTTACTGTGAAAATGATAGCTATGGAAAAGGCAGCACAGTTCATTAAAGCTGTGAAATACATACCATAAATAAAATTACATTTTAAACAAGGCAAAGTATGAATTGAGTCTGCAGTTGGGAGGCCAGAATCTTATTTAATTGAGTGTATTAAGATTTATTTTAAATTTTAACTAAACACAGTGTTTGTTTACACGTGGCTTGGTAATATTATAATCATATTCAAATAGAAATGGAAAAAACACAAAAGAGATCTTTATGTCTTTTTATTTATTTACTGAATATTTTAACCCTTTATTCTCAAGGTTATTCTCTAATATTTTCTAGACAGCAGTGAGACAAAAATTAAAGCAAATTGAAAAGGTCTTTTCCCCCCTCAGATTTGGGGACATCTCAACCATTTGTTTAAGAGGGTTTTCCAAAGATTATTACCCATAATTTAATCAGTTCTGTAAGCCATTTAAAGGTGCTCTAAGTAACTTTTTTACCTTAACTGAACAGCTTCGGAGTCATTGGAATGGTTATATTACTTATTTCGGGTTGAATGGTGGTCGTTTCGCACCCCCCTGATGCCCGTGAGCGGAAAATACGCACTTGCAACCCGCCGGCCGCCGCGTCAGGAAGTATCGCGTGATATCAGGTCTCGCGATGTAAACAATTGCTTTACGGCCAAAAGAAATCTGCTAAAATGCTGTCATTATTGCGCTCCCTCACGCTGTTCGAACCCGAATGAAGAAGACGTTTTAAAGAATGTCCCATCTGCTTTGATGTCGTTGATCTATAGCCTCTGGTGTCTGAGAATCGCCAACGAGTTTTTACAACAGTGTTGTCAAATATCTATTCCGAAGCTGTGGGGGGAGCTCTAGAGAGAAACCTGCGAGCAAAAAGCGAGAATACAGCGAAGAAATCCCGAAACCACTGAGCCCTGCTTTAAAACTACTACATAATATATTTGCCTTAATTATTCTAGTAAAATGGTCTGTTCTTGAAAACAATTTTAGTACAAAAACAAATAAACAACAACATATTAAATGTATACATTCGGCAGACACTCCGAAGCAACTGATGTTGCATTGTACACATTTGATTAGTTCTTGCTATCCCTGGGATTTAAACCCATGACCTTGCCGTTGCTAGCGCCATGCTCCTAAAAAAACTGGATATTGTACAATAACTCAAGTTGTTAAGATGCCCGTTAAAGGGTTAAATATGGATTTAAGTTCAAAAGAACATGACAGAGAATTATAGCAAACAGCTAAGAAATTGCAGAATGAAATCTCTCTGCTGATTCACAGCACAAAGCCAGATCTGCAGACATTCAAACTTCTTTTTTGAAATGTTTGCACAAGGTAAGATCTTGAATGCACTGCTGAACACAAAGAAGCCTGCCTTGAAACACTTGGCCAGGAATAAAAATGAGCTAAAAATATAAACCATACCCTTGAGTGGTGGGCTGAAAAGCATTCCCACTGAGTCTCAGACAGAAATGCTGGAAGAAGTGGTGTTAGGAAGGAACAGGGCTATAACATAGTTAGGCAATCACTCAATGACATTCTGAAAGTAGGGTGAATTTATCTGCTTCACTTCAGCTTTCAGGTCAAAAAGGGAAGAGCTGGTGACAATGTTCTGAGCTCTTTCATCAGTCTCAAGAGCTGACAGGAGATTGTGAGAATATCCGCTTTGATCACTTGCATTGATCCTCTCTGAGTCTCTGGTTAATTGTGGCTGGCTAATATTGTCGGTCATTGTCTGTCAACGGAAATCTTCAGGAATTAAAATGAGATTAAGACTTGAAAGAAATAAAGGAGGGTGAACGAATGAACGATGACAGACAACGGTGTTAAAATGAAGTCAGTAAAAACCCCAGAGAGGCGTAATAATCACTCGCCCTCTCTCAATATCTCATTCTCTTCTCCTTGACTCTTTCTTTTGATGTCAAGTCTTGAAACTCAAACATCTCAGTTTTTTGTAACATCTTTGTTTGCTTTTTTTTTCATGCCATCTTCCTCTCGGCATGAAAGGCTCTTGGTCCATGCCTTTGTTAAGCAAATGTAAAGCAATCAAAATCTATAAATGCTTGTACTCTTATCAGCTCAGAGGAAAGAAAGGACGTACATAAAGGCCTTTGATTAATTAAAATATTGAAATATTTTTGTCATGTGGCGCTTATCACACTGTGTTTAATTGAATAACTAAATGTTTTAGGTCTCCCATTTTTCACTGTATTGTTTTTTTTTTTATAATGAATGTAATATGTGATGTTGAATGTCAGTTCTGTTAAACCTGTATTTCCACGGTAATTCATCTCAACAGTTGACATTTACTAAAAAAAATTCTCACGTTTTTTTATTTTATTTTTTATTTTTTTAAGGAAAATTCAGTGGCACTTCTGAATCAGTCCATCATCAAGGTTACAGTATGTATGTTTACCATGGTTAGAAATAACCAATGGCAATTGGAATTTTCAATTAATTCGATCCCCAGCAACAATTCCTAATGTGAAAATGAAAACCAAATAGATTTTCGTTCACAACAGATGTCTTAATATGTTACAAGCAATCACACAAATTTCTGTGGTGGTCTTTTTTCATAAAGGCTAAATGTCATCATGGTTTACTGGATAGGGAGTGTAAATCCATAAACACATTTTTTTTTTCATCCTTTTTCAGTAAAAAAGCCACCCATTCTGCTTTCATCAGAAGTGGTCATTTTTTCTCCTCTTGAAAGTTGGCCCCTTCAAACACAATTTCACATCTAAGTCTCCACCTTTGTTGGTCTAGAAGTGTCTGTTCCTTATTATGAACTGTTTCTCAGGAAACTGATTCAAGGAAAGTGTATTATTGATATAGCCTACTACATTAGAAAGACAAGCAAAAATGTTACTAGAATCAGCCAGGTGGAGTTTCAATATCATGACCTTATTAAACTAACCTACAAGGTCAAGGAAGATGCAAAAATGTGTTACAGCAAATTGAAACTTTCTTATCGCATTAGTCTGGACATGATCTACTTGTTTTTGAGCAAGTAAACCTGTTGATGACAAACCATAAATAATTAATAGCAGTGGTTCTCAACTGGTGTGGCATGACCCAAAATGAGTAACTGTTCGTATGGACGACGGTGCATGTGTGAGTGATTTGAGCGCTGAAATCTCAAAGTTTGGAATAAATTTTTTTTTTTTTATATATTTTTGTTGACATTTTGTATGCTAAAACAAACTGACTTTGTTGGGTGGCCACTTGATGTCCATTGTAAAATTTTGGTAATGAGACAAAACCCAAAAATGAAAATTAGACCATGATTTACTCACCCTCAAGTCATAGGTCTATATGACATTCTTCTTTCAGACGAATACAGTCGGAGTTATATTAAAAATGTCCTGGCTCTTTCAAGCTTTATAATGGCAATGAATTGCTGTTTCTGTTTTGAAGTCCATAAAAGTGCATCTATCCATCATAAAAGTGCTCCACACGGCTCTGGGGGGGTTAATAAAGGCCTTCTGAAGCAAAGCATTTGTGTAAGAAAAATATTCATATTTAACACATTACAAAGTAAAATTCTAGCCTCCGGCCAAATGGCCATATGCAGTCTACTTGCCCCTAATGCACATCTTACGCAACTTGTGACTTCGGAAGTAGCGGATTGCGTCATGGCGTAGTGTAAATATCAGCAGTACATTGCATTACTCGCATAAGTTGTGCTTAGACTTAAAGGCACACTGTGGAGAATTTGTGTTTTTGTCAAACAGCGACCCCTAGAGTCGCTGTGGAATACTTGCACTGTCATAAATACAGTGCAAGACATGACACGAAGACATGATTATTGCAATTTATCATAATAGTTTGCAAATTGTGCTTGTTTATTTACAACCTCTACATTAGGCTTATTTATGTCCTGATATTTATGTGAGATATTGAAAACTGTTCTCATGATAATCGCAGGAATCAACGTCAACAGCGTCGTCTGATATCCCTCAGGACTACGTGATAAATACACCTCACAACACCTGAGTTCAGCTGGCAAACTAGTTTGTGAGGCAAGCTAGGCAATAAAACATAACGCAAAAAACACGCAAGAGAAATGAGTGTTTGTTAGCAAGTCTGTTAACAGCTCTGATAATCGAAAGCTAGCTAGACATGTGGAAATTATTGGACTGGTCTAATTATCAGCAATGGATGAATGAACAGCATGTAAAAAAATGACATACTACAAGCAAGCGCAACATACAACATAGAATGCAAACAAGTTTACAAATAAGAGATTAATTTACTGGCCACTTCATGCGTTTTCTCAGATCGGATTTCTAATTTATCAAAACGATTCTATTTACACCTGGTCACATAAATGTGTTTTTGCGAAACGGATTTAAATCCGATCTTCAATTCTCGTGCTATATGCAGATTTAATGGAGTGCACGTCACCGAAAGCAACAGATATGAACAGCATTTTATTGATCATCAGCTAAAATTTGAAAATCAAAGACCGCAATAAGAGAGAGCAGCAGCAACAGCCCTAGTAAGATCATTTCATTTCTTTACTTTTAATGATGATGATGATTGTGTGTTAAGCATCTGCGACTTACTTTCACTTTGATTTGCGATAGTTTGCACGTTGGCTTGATGAATTGATGCTCAGCTTCATCTGCGGTGATGCGTGTTCCAGCGCGTCGTCATATCTGGCTATAACATATAGCCTATAACACGCTCTCACACGGTTATTTTTTATTATTTATTTTTTAGCATTTTTGGGAGGAGTACAATCTGCATATGTGGTTTCAACAACCAGATGCACACTTGTCCTGTTTCGTCTGGAATGCGTCTCAGACCTCCTCCTGAAGTGGTTTGAGCGATCGGATTCAAATCCGTCTTGAATGCGTTTCGGAGGGCATTTACACCTGGTCTTTTCATGAGAAAATGCATGAAGTGGTCAGGTCTAAACACAACAGCCCCCATGACAAAAACATACGCACGAAAGCCGAAAACAAACACTGGTTGGCATCTCACGTCCATAGACAGTATATAAACGCTCACGTCCGAATTTGAGGAAGTGGTGGGGGAAGTGACGTATGCCGTAAAGCAGTCGAATTTTGTAGTTCTTTTTGTGCTCTGGTTACTACCCGAACCCCGAAGTTACATAGTGCCAGTAAAAGCGATACAGACCCCGTCAGGCTATGGCAGACGTGTCATTCAACCTATTGTAAGTCGATGTACCATCACAAGGGTCTTGGAAATATATTATGAAGGTTGAAAAGTTACACGGTGTGGCTTTAAGTCAAATCCGTGTGTTCATTTGGCCGGAAGCTAGTTATTTTACTTTATAAAGTTTTAAATATGGATATTTTTCTTACGCGTCGCTTCAAAAGGCCTTTATTAACCCCCCAGAGCCGTGTGGAGCACATTTATGATGGATAGATGCACTTTTATAGACTTCAAAACAGAAAGCTTGGAAGAGCCAAGACATTTTTTGATATAACTCTGATTGTATTCGTCTGAAAGAAGAATGTCATATACACCTATGACTTTAGGGGGAGTAAATCATGGGCACATTTTCATTTTTGGGTGAACTATCCCTTTAACATTTTCCATCCCAGTGTGTTCAATGAAAAGAAGAAGTTGTTCTTATTTTTACTGTAACAGAGGAGAATATTTTTTTTGTCAGTTTTTAAATAAATTACTACAATAATATCTTAGTTGCCGAATAAAGGAAATGGTCTGAAATAAGATAATTTATTGAAAAATTGTTCTATATTGTAGCAACTCTGACTTCTTCAGTATAAAACTTCACACTTGAATTCTGTGCAACAGATAAGGAGTGAAAAATAACAGCTCGATAGTTCTTGGAAAGGATTGAATGTGAATTTATTTTTATCCACATGCCACATTTATTGACATTGACATGGAGTATGTCTTTAATGAAAGAATAAATGAATTACTTTTTGTTTCGCATCACCCTTTCTGGTTATAATTAGTGATATTCGTTTGAGCATAGTGCACAGAATGTCAGAGAGAGAGAGAGAGAGAGAGAGAGAGAGAGAGAGAGAGAGAGAGAGAGAGAGAGAGAGAGAGAGAGAGAGAGAGAGAGAGAGAGAGAGAGAGAGAGAGAGAGAGAGAGAGAGAGAGAGAGAGAGAGAGAGAGAGAGAGAGAGAGAGAGAGAGAGAGAGAGAGAGAGAGAGAGAGAGAGATGGGGTGCAGATGTCCATGATGACTCATATTCACTAGTCAATACAAAGTAATTTAATTTGTTTTAAGGGGAGGCTAAGGTAGAGAAAGTGTGCTTTCTAGTAGAAAACTATTTGTGCTCTGCATTAAACTACTGTGACAGCTATAATTGTCTCACTGTCTAGTCATAATAACTAATGTTTTTTAGCTGGAAGATGAAAAAAAATTGCCATTTAGGTTTGACCTTTTGGCAGGGGTATTGTAAAGCAGACAGAGGAGGAATTCATAATTAACTATGCCTGCTGATTGCACCATTTAGTTGTATATGCTGCCTGTGTTGATTTAGCAACTAATTCACTATATGCCCAATTATGTGATTCATATATGCGGTGCGTCAGCTCTCTGGGGCACTGATCAGGGAGTCTGCCATTTAAAGGGCCGTCTCAATCTGAAAATCCTTCCTATGCACTGAAACGTTTGCTCCGTAAAAAGTCCCACAATGTATAACCTTGAAAACCAGGGAGCATCGATGCTTACTATGTTGAAGTGTGAAACATAAATCACGCGAGCAAACTCGACACATATAATGACACGCAATAGATGTTTTGAAAAAACAAACCGTTATTTAATTATATTTCAATATAATCATACATTGTTATATACAATCGAATATACAATCGAAGTATTTATCATAATGCCCTTCAAAATAACAAAAAAATGAATGTCAGAAAAATATCAGTTCTGCTGTTGTTCATAAATATTAGTGATGTTGGACTATGCAATACGTAATTCAAATCCAATACAGGAAAATAAAAAATCTTTACAGAATTAATGTTCCACATTGTTAAGCAACTCACAGTTCTCATACAATATGGGGAGGAAGAAAGATCTTTCTGAAGATGAAAAGCATGAAATGCAACTAATATTTTGCTCAAACTGAGTAGAGATTATCGAACTGTCAAAAGATTTGTGAGTGATTTAGAGCACAGAAGAACCCAGTCAGATAAAGGCTCATTAAGGGAAGTTTCTGTCAAACAAATTAATTGTATTAAAAAGGCAGCTATAAAAAAGCCACGGTTGAGCAGCAAACAGGTATTTGAAGCTGCTGGAGAACCAAGAACCTCTCCATGCAGGCAGACAGTTGTGCATAAAGCTGCATTTCAGACCCCCTATCCAAAGCTTACAAAGAGAAACATTTACAGTGGAACACAGGAAGTACCACAAATTGACAACAGCAACGCACAATTTCCTATACCTTCAATTTGCATTTCCATAAATTTTCTTATTTTTTCCCCCACTTTAACTGTGACTATAGAATGTCAACAGCATGTTTCATTTATAGTCGCCGCACAGAGGTTAAACTTATAGCACTGAAATTAATTATCAGGCATTTCGTGTGAATTTGCCACTGTTTGTGCTAATTATAAATCAAACCAAGACCCTTCCTGCCCACTGCCAGCAACCAAAAAAGCCTCATCCTCAGAAAATAGCCCTCTTTCATTTCTCTCCCCTTTGTTTAGTGGCAGTGAAAGAGCCTATTTTCAAATCTATAATTTCTCAGGGCAATTTGCAGTGTGCATTAATGCAGCACGTCATGTCGATGCACTTTGATTAGCGTTGGGTTTTTCATAGCTCCTTTCACAGTGCTGTGGTTAGACACGAGAGATGAAGTACTTCTGTTCTATCTGCTCTAATTCCCTCC
Organism: Abramis brama; assembly: GCF_963993115.1. Classification (NCBI taxonomy): domain Eukaryota; kingdom Metazoa; phylum Chordata; class Actinopteri; order Cypriniformes; family Leuciscidae; genus Abramis; species Abramis brama. The sequence goes on along the minus strand of NC_139984.1, from coordinate 15,071,588 downwards.
CTCCCCCATGCACGCTTTTGAAGAATCCTTTGAGACCCCGGGGCCACAATAGCATCATAAACATGGCACCTTTGGTAGTGTGGGCTTATGTGTGTGCTTGTGTAGCCCAGGGTATAATGGAAAATGGAGTTAACATTCTGATGTCATGAGGCTTAGAGTGTTGACGGCGCTGTGATATGGACGGCGATATGGTCGGTAATTGGTGTTTCTCTCAGAGGTGTATAAAGCAGCAGGAGGTCAGCTGTCTTTGCTTTCAGAGAAAGTGGCCCTCAGATGACCCAGAGGCTAAATGAGCTTTTGAGCATTCTGTACATGCGTGCCAGTAATGAGGTGAGAATCTGTGTCCAAGTTTGTGCATGTATTTTTTCCTGTTAAAAAAGTTTTTATTTCCCAGATTCAGTGTTAATTTTTTTTAAATTAATTGTAGTTATATATTTTTTCATTTTGATAAAAATATATTTAGTCAATATTTTATGATTTTCAGGCAATTTTACTCTGACCAAATACATTTTTTGTTGGCGAAAAAAATAAACTTTTAGTTTAAAGTGCAAAATTATATATTCAATATTCTATATATACACATTTTATAATCTAAATGTATCAACTTTTAACAAAAACAACACGAAAGTTGTGACAATTTGAGAAAGCCGGAAAAAAAGGTTAGTGCAGTGTTATTTGTTCCCATCATATTTTTTAAAATTATATAAAAAAAATATTGAAATCATTTAATTATGCTCATGAAGTACATTTCTTGTCCGGTCTATGTTATTGTAGTATATGTCGGGTGACTAATCGCTCTAGGGGAAAATGACAGGATGACAATGATTGGCTTACCCATGGAGCATTTACACTGCTAAAACATGACAAACTGTTTGTTAAACAATGGAAGTGTGTTCGGAACACACGGAAAACCTGTTGGAAAATAATCACTATTTTGGCAACTTCGCTTGGCGAAATTAACTTTTAACTTTTTTTTCTGTCTGTCCTTTTTTCAGCTTCACAAGTTTGTTCTTAGGTGTTCTTCTCGACAGTGCAATAATAAGTGATACCTCTGGAGAATAAGCTGGACTTCTTGGAATCCTATTTTAACACTCATCTTTAAATCATGGAGCCCAACTCCTCCTGTCGCCTCCAATCTCGTATGTCCACCTGACTGGATACTATAGCTCATCCATCTGCATCCCAACTGATCATATTTCACTGTTTTACTTTCATGCCTCTAAGCCTCATAGAGATAAAGACCTGAGAAGATTGAGAGATAGATGGCAAGAAAACTTTGGAAGTGAGCTAAGCTGGTAACGCCAGTACAAAACAACAACAACAAAAAAACAACATAATCTGTACAGGGGCTCAGATTTTTTCTGCTGGTGGGGTTTATTGGGTTTCCTTCATCACAGGGTCTCAAACAATACTGTAAAACATATATTTTTGTTTTTGGGTCAGATAAATCTGTTCTTCATGTGGTAACATATAATTTAACTGATTTTATTCAATTAAGTAGCCTATTATTTTATTATAATTATTAAATATTATTAAATAACATTAAATAAACCTAAAAAAAAGAATCACATGTATTCCTCATAAGTCACTTTGAACAGTAATGATAAATGTAAATGGTTCAGATCAGGTAAATTCAGTGAATGTTTCAGTGGTTTTCCCGCACCATGTCTGAAGGTGACCCATCCCAACGAGACACGTCAGCCAGATGGTGTGTTGTATATTTGTTGTTTTCATTCTGTTACAGCTGATGACCATGTCATTCGATAACATTTTGTCTCTGAAAATCTGACCATCACATCATCATCACTGAGCATATGTGGGTGTTTGTAAATAAATATTTCCACTGAATAAATCCTTCTTTTCCCATTGAGTTTATGGTTTCTTAGCTTTTCAAAAAGGCCACGTAGATTTGCCATGGTGTTGAGAACTGCATACAGCTTTAATAAATAGTGCGGTTCTTGTCTGGTGGGAGGGAGATGAAAAGGATATATGGTATTTGCTATTCAGCAGTGTAAACAGGAAAACAAATGAAGTGTAGCTAAGAAAATATTACTTGCAAGTGTCAAAACACCAATGTGAACAAAGCCAAGGCTGAGTGAGACTCATGTCTGCTCATATTTTTCCACTCAGCATTGGTAAGATTTTTTCATTTTAATTTCCTTTTTCAGTTTTATCAGTTAAATACGCAGACTGTTCGTTCTAGTATCAGTTTGAGATGTTATTGGAAACTAGACTAAATATTTGCTTATGTCTGTATCAGATTATGTATAAATTATTGGTTCATTAGTCCAGGAACAACAATATAGACATACTTTTTTTATATTTTTATATTTTTACTTTTTAATAAAGAAATTGTGTTTGGGTAAAAATTAATTATGAAATGTGCAAAAACTGTGAAGATGTTTGATTGTTCTGACCATATTCCAAAGGGGAATGACCCAAACAGCTGAATATAGTACAGAATATAGTAATTGATGCCAGATGTCACATGTGGCTCCAACGTTCAGCAACTCCTTTCACTGTAACGTCTGAAAGTAAAATATCTGTTTTGAGGGAGTATGTCAAAGTGTACAGTATATTACTGCATATAGTATATATATACTGCAGGAGAAAATGTTGAGGACACTGGATTAATTACATGGGGCAAATGTAATTTGTAAATTACTATCTAGAATGATCTGCTATATATGTTCTTGTAACATTCATCTGAAGGCACGTGCCAATCAGCTGCCAGTTGTCTTCATTGACACTTTATATTCCTGTTGTTCAGTCAACACACTGCAATAAAAATAACAATAAAAAAAAAAAAAATCTAAAATTCCTTAAAACATGATAAATTAAGCAACACTGCATGCGTTTTTTATATTTTCAACAGATCCTATCCTAAATATAACTAAATGGTCTCTTATTCTACACTGACATATTTTGTTCACTTGCAGTAAGAAAAAATATACTGACATTAAATACGTTCTCTGAAAAGTCTCAAGTAAACTTGCTTCTCAAGTAAATGATCTGGATTCAATTATTGTTAAATAACCAGAAAAAAAAAAAAAAAAAAAAAAAAAATCACCTATAGCTTCATACTCAAAAAAGAATGGCAGTGCCTCTTCTTTCTCCACAAAAGGCTTGGCAAGCTAACAAATATCCTGGCCAACTTCAACAACTGGTTTTCACAGCTTCTAAAGGCAGATGTTTAATTCTGGAATGCAAATTGTAGCAGATTCTGCCAAACACCCAGGACATCTACTCAAAGACTGGATCATTCCTTAAGGACCACATTCACCCATCACAGACTCTTTTCACTCTAACCATCTGGCAAATGATATCAGAGCATCCAATCAAGAACCATCAGACTGTGAAACGGCTGCTATAGAGGCAGTTCATTCTACTGTAAACCATCACTGATTAATGCAAAAAATAAAGTTATATGGCTATTCGAGTCTGTTCATGTTGGGTTTTATCTTTGAACTCTTTGTTTAAGTGTTTTAGGGTTGGGTCCCATTCAGTAATTTTCCGATTTTAAAATGCCTCCATTATTACTACATGTTGCTAACAGTAGATGTCTCAATAGCATATTTAAATACAGAGTTTACTAGTAAAAGCTTGATCAAGACCCTGTGAATGATATGTGAATGTTGATTTCTCTTGCAAGATAATGACTCCATCAGAGTGTTTACAGATTATTGTTCTTTATTAAGAATACTCAATACAATCACATTTGCCCTGAGGACATACTCAACTTTAAGTAGGAAAATACACAGTCTAAATGAGCCTGGTGAGCTTTGTCAGCAATAACTGCAATCACTTATAGTTGGTGAAGAGTACAGAGAGGAAAACAACTGTTGGCATGTCAAGCATTTAAGAGTTTAGATTGGGCTGTTGTTGCAATCAAGATTCTACTGCGAACACAGCAGTGGTCATATTGCCTCATAATGAGTTTTAGTCTGCTGTGTCATGCACGACTTTTGTAAACAGTAACTGGATTTCAAATGATCCTTATCTGCAGAGTAAACAATTGCACAATTCTTATATTCTCACCATTTTTTTTAGATTGAACTTGTTTATATTTGATGATACCAGATTCTGAATCACTAGAATGCCAGCACAGCGCTGTTGTACATTTACAAAAGGGTGAAGGTTAATATATGCAGGTCAAGTCAGAGATGTCCAGAAATATAAAAAATATTCTAGATTTATTCCAACAGTGGAATAAATTCGATTATGATTGAAATGCCCTTGTAGAGTCAAAACTAGTGCTCAGTGTAGTTTCCAGTAAAATGATTCACAATAAATTATTACAAATTAACCTTACCTACTTTTTTCCTTCAAACTTGTAACAGGTGTTGGCTGCAAGCACACAACGAATAGGGATATCCAATAGAATCACAAATCTCAGGAGACATATAGACAACCATGCAAACTGAAACGATACAGAACAATGAAGTGAGGAAACTAAGGGCTTAAATCCACAGGTAGTAATGAGGAAACTAAATGCACAGCAGGTGAATGTAATCAGTAACTAAGGGAACTAAGTAGCAAACAGAAAATTAATGAAAACGAAACACAAACAAAACTAAACAGACTAGAACAGTATCACAGTGATATTAACAAGGACAAACGAAACAAATAACAGAGCTATATCTATCTATAAATTACAGAAACGTCTGTCTGTCTGTCTGTATGTCTGTCTGAATGTCTGTCTGTCTGTGTGTGTGTCTGTTAACCACATATCTCTCGAACCGTTAGTCTGATGGATTTCAAATTCGACAGGTGTCTTGCCACGGGCACGAGTAAGTGCAGTGCCAAGTTTGACATTGTTTGGATGAGAAATGCTAAAGATATCGTTAAATATATCATTTTTAAAAGGTTGTGGTTTAAAAATAAACATTCTGACATTAGAGGGTTGTATCGGTAAAAGAAGCCCCAAGAAGGTTGTGGTTTAAAAATAAACATTCTGACATAAACACTCTGTCAGCTACACTGTTTACTTCTGAATATTATAGTTTGGTTCCAGAACGTGATAAATCCATCTATCTATAAATTACAGAAACGTCTGTCTGTCTGTCTGTCTGTCTGTGTGTGTGTGTGTGTGTGTGTGTATGTCTGTTACTCGCATATCTCTCGAACCGTTAGTCCGATGGATTTCAAACTCGCCAGATGTCTTGCTACGGGCACGAGTAAGTGCAGTGCCAAGTTTGACGTTGTTTGGATGAGAAATGCTAAAGATATCGTTAAAAATATCAGTAAAAGAAGCACTTAGAAGGTTGTGGTTTAAAAATAAACATTCTGACATTAGAGGGTTGTATCATTCAAAGAAGCTCTAAGAAGGTTGTGGTTTAAAAATAAACATTCTGATATAAACACGATGAAAACCATATTTTCTGTTTCAAACTTTCACATAGCATCTTTAGGTTATAATAACATAAAAAATTCAAATCCAGATTTTGATTTTCAAAGATTTATTATAAAAACAGATTATTTCCCCCCAAAAATGCAATAAATTCATGACACTTTTTTTTCAAAATGCAATTAATCCATTGAATCAATATAAAAGTTATTTTTTATCATATTGAAACTGTTGAAATCAGCCATCGCTAAGAAATATCTCCTGAACTTTTTTGACGGCGATCAGCTCACAAAAACTGATTTTGCACGGGCACTTTGCACTGCTCCCTGAATCGACGCGCTTATTCATTTGTGGATGTAAACTGAATCTATAAGTCAGCTATGCTGTTTACTTCTGAATATTATATTTCATTCTGGTGCGCTAAACGTTATCGCTACTGTGTAATAGTAGCCTATGCTATCACCAACTAAACATATCCTATTCAATGCGTTCACAGTGTCTTTCACGGGCATCATTTGTAGTTGCCTATTCACAAACTGTTTCCTCAAGCATAGCGTTTTCTTGGAGTTCACTGTGTGCTTTCTACCATGCACAAATAAAAATGTCACTGAACTTTTGCTGTGTAATTGTAACAATGAGCACTCAAACACACCAAACCAACAATTACTAAAAACACACTCAAAAACTGATTTTGCACGGGCATTTTGCACTTGTCATGATTCTGCCATCTAGTCCTTGTCATTCTTTAATTCTTGAGGCAGGATCATGACAGACCCATGTTTTGTGTGCAAGCACATGGCCTTTTGTTTGGGCCATGTGCTTGTGTTGTCTCGTTCCTCGCCCCGCCCCCTTGTTATCCTCGTTTAGTCATCATTGCTTTACCCTTGTCACCTGTTTCCCTCATTAGTTTCTCCCTATTTAATCCCCTTGTGTTTGCTGTCCTGTACTGGTTCATTGTGTGAAACAATCCGTGAGTAACCTGTTAAAAGTCTTGTCTAGAAAGAAGAGTTTGAGCCTGTCTTAGCTGTTAGTTTTTGAGTCTGAGTCTGAGTCTGAGTCTGAGTCTGAGTCTGAGTCTGAGTCTGAGTCTGAGTCTGAGTCTGAGTCTGAGTCTGAGTCTGAGTCTGAGTCTGAGTCTGAGTCTGAGTCTGAGTCTGAGTCTGAGTCTGAGTCCAAATTAATCTATCCTGTCTTGTTTTGCCCCCTCGTGGGTTTTGTTTTCCTGTTTATTCTGTCTAGTTGTATCAATAAACCGTGTATATTGCATACTGTCTGCATTTGGGTTCATCTCCTCCGCATCACCATAACAGCACTAGCACTTAGAAGGTTGTGGTATACATAAACACTCAGTCAGCTACACTGTTTACTTGTGAATATTATAGTTTATTCACAGCCATCATTTGTAGTAACCTAGCCTGCTCCCTGAATTCAATGCGTACAGTCTCTTTCACGGGCACCAAACCAACAATTACTAAAAAAACACACAAACTGATTTTGCACGGGCATTTTGCACTAGTATAACTAATGTAGGGGAGAGTGGGGCACAACCTAATTAATTTTGTGTAAATCAAATTGGGGTTCAAATAATTATTTTCCACATTCATTTCACAATTAATGTTTCATTATTACAGTGTATATATTTTTCATTATTTAATTGGAAGTGAGATGGGACAACAAGCCCCATAGGTGGGGCACGTTGTAAAATATGAGGGGAATATTGTAGCATGACAATATGCCAGCTTAAAATGTTATCTGATTTGATTAAAAAAATACAAGAATAACTAAAATACTTTGTCAACTATTCCATATAAAATGACATATTTTTGTGATATTTTTTATGACATAAAACAAAATAAAAAATAAAAATACAGCATAGTTCAAAACAATGTGGAAAAACATGTGTTTTTATTTTGATAATTTTGAACTCACCATTATGGTGAGCAGTGTGCCATTGGATAGTGGCAAAAAAATCACCATAGAATGCCATAAAGAATCAAGCTGGATTTGTTACATTTTTTGCAGTTGATAACACAGTCAGTTACATGTGTTATCTACACAGCTATGATATTTGCATGTGATTTTCAATGTTGATATCAAACAAGGCAGATATGCTTATCTTTATGGTCTGTAATTTGCATGTAAATGAAAAATAGTAGATGGACATAGGACCAAGATGCATGTTTGACCTCTAAAAAAATAATTTGTCTCGGGTCATCAGCTCAAGTCCAGGTTGTCACGATTATGTTCTGTTTAGTTAGTTCCTCTCCTGTCTGTATGAGTTCTGGTTAGTTTCTATGGTTACTGATTAGTTAATCCTTGTCCAGTTGTTTCTGTTTAGTTCCCTCATTTACTGTGTTTTGTTACGACCCTGGTCTAGGGTCAGGGAGGTGATATAAATAAAAAGTTCTGAAAACCTGATTCAACTGTGTCTTTTTTTTTTTTAAGCGCCTGCTAAATGATTAAATGTAAATGTAAACACTGCAGGTCAGTTCCAGTTATGTTTCCACTTAAGCCTGGTAGAGCATGGCACAAATACATACCGTTCATACCTTTCGAATTCTGGTAGAAAGAAAAATTCTGGTAGAACCGGGCGGGTAGAATGCGTGTAGTGACGTCACAACTCAGAATTGGTCATTTGTCTGTTGATAACAGACAGCCTAATGTCTTTCTCTGTAGCTGGCTAAGCGTGCTATTTGAATGATGTAAATACAAATTAATAATAAAATTAAAAGAAATATCTGATCATCTTCCATAACATGGTTGCTATTTACATCTAATATCAACTGTAAACTCTTGCAGCTGTGCCACATATGCACAGAATGGAACGGTTAAGCGAAGAGAAAGGTTTGCCTCGATGGTGGAAAGACATTATACTAAAGCAGAGTTCAAGGTGTAACTTGAAATATCAGGTGAACATTGCAAGGCCGTCAACCATTAAGAAAATGATCAGGGAATAATGCAAAAGACTTATTCTCTGTTAGATGTCTAACATTAAATGCACATCGTAAATTATCATAGACTTTAAGATTTACAGGAAGGGGCTTGTGTAATCAAGCTTTGTATTCCAGCTTTAAAATGGATAATTTTGCTTCTTTTTTTTTTTTTTTTTTACAGATTTTTTTACAGATACTAGACACGTGACTTTCATGTCACATAACTGCATGGTCATCGTTCATTAAAGTGCCCCTATTATGCTATTTTAAAGTTTTCTAATGTTGTTTTGGAGTCTCCTAACAGGTTTACATTCATCGAAGGTCAAAAAACTGTTTAATTTCCTCATAATATACATTTGCACATCACCACATTTTCAGTGATTCTCAAACGACTCGTCAGATGAATCAATCTCTCTAAATCACCATCTTTCAAAAGCAAGCGGTTTGCAAATCCTGCATTGAACTCCGAGATTTGTGAAGCAGTTGTAAGACCGCACTCGATCGGCCCAAAGTTGGCATCCGACCAGCGGGGAAGGTCTCTACGTGTTACTGTCTTTCCGCGTGGCAAAGTAATTTTGATTAAATGCAATACATTTTCTCATATGTATTCTCTCGTTATTTCATCTGACTCCATAAATGAAAAGGATTTAACGATATCTGTGCATCATTGTGAGCGAATGTTTGACTATTCCTTTTAACTCTTTAATGAAAACAATTTTAGAGTCCGTTAGAATAAAATCAAATGTTTACAATTTATTATGTCAGGTAAATGTATCATGGCAATTTCATAATCAGTTCAAAGCTAATCAATACAATAACACTGAATGCTCTAGAATAAAGAGAAAAGATACAAACCCAGCATTAAAATACATGATGCTAGTTTTGGTCACTCTTAGCATCATGGGCCAGCTTTGAGTTACAAAAGGCCCCGAGCCTCCAGTTGCATTTCATTATATAGCTTTTCACATGGAAACATTTGCTAACAATGGTAATTTACATTCAGTGTTTACACCATGTGGGGGTAGGAGACCATTTGTCTAGAGACACACCCTCCTCTGTGTGCCAGTTATATATAAACTCTTAAAAACCTTATTACCTTTTGTTTGACTTATTTGGAAATGAGACATTTGTACCAATCGCACTGAGACATTTCAAATTATACCAAACATTTATAAAACTGTATGATAATTGTGATCTCAGTGTAGCGCAATGACTGAGTATTGCACTTCAAGAATGTCATATATGATGGGTAGTGTTAAATATAGTGACAGATGTTACAGTCTCATAGTGCACCAGCAAGTGGCGGCGATGTTGCGTAGTGTTGGTTATGGAACCGAGCTCTCGTGAAGTCTTGCGTGAGTTAGAGAGCGAGACTTCCCCGTGAGTGACGGTGTGTGATAACCACGAGAGCTGCAACTAAAACGAGTAACTCCTGTTTTGCAGGTAAGCTGGTGGAAAGTTTGTGAGACTGGTGTATTAATATTTATGTGTATATTCCCGAAGTGTTTGCATAGAATGTGAATCATATGTATGTTATATTAACCGTGCTATGTGTTGATTGGTAAGTTTGCACGTGTGTTAATATGAGTTCACATGGCCATTTATACGAGTGTTGTTTATAGAGAAAATATCAGATATGTTGTTACAATTATTTCATGCTGAACTATAAGAGGATATTTGCATGTTTACAATGTAGCCTAATGTTTAAAACGTGTTGTGTAAAGTCTCAAGTGAGTTAGAGAGCGAGACTTCCCCGTGAGTGATGGTGTGTGATAACCACCAGAGCTGCAACTAAAACGAGTAACTCCTGTTTTGCAGAATAAATACACTTTAAATGTGCAACCCCCTTTGTGAAGTCTTAATTGCACACTGGGAAGTGTTACATCAGCATAAGAGAGAGAGAGGGTGGGGGGAGAGGGAAAGAGATGTATTCTGAGGTGAGACTTTTGTCTCAAAAGGTGAGTTCAAATGGTAATTTCCAGCAATGTCCTGTCTTCTCAGGGTCTGGTCGCTCCTCAACCAGACTATCTGGCATTTTCTAATTTCTCAATTCTTCAATTCTCACAGTAAAATAAAGGGAACACAGCAAAAGTTTAGGATTATACTTCTGTGATATCATGGTAAAGATGAATTTTAACCACTGATTCTTCACATGCTCGTCCTTGGGCAGTGAAAAAACAACAACTGGCTTTTCCTTCACATTGTAGAGCACAGCGTCTTCTGGACATGATGCTAATCCAGTATCCACAGGAATCAGCTGCAGTGTTTGAGGTTCAAGTTTTCCCTGGTGTCTGCGCACCCAATAAGTGGACGGGCAATATGCTAATGTTTCATCTTGACGTCACAGCGAAACGGCTTGTGACTCGTTTGAAAAACAATTAATTTCATTGACTTAATTACTTACTTTTGAAAGACAATAACTTTATATACGGTGCACTTTAAGATTTAAAACTTTGCAGGATGTTTTCATTCACTTAGAGCTATGTTACACACTACATTTTCAAAAATCCATGATAGGTGCCCTTTAAAAGAGAGTTATAGGGCTAATGGATAGCCCAGCGTTGCATTGGACAGGTATGTTCAATTGAGGTACATAATAGGTAGAATGTGTGTCAGTCATTCGGCAAGAGAGGCTTACAGGTAGGGGCTTGTGTGATCAAGCTTAACAGCCTAGCTTTAAATTGGACCCTTTTACTTCTGCTTACCCACATGATGTCTGATACTATGACTCTATCAGAAGCTCCAGTGGCACAATCGGTTAGCGTGCGGTACTTATAAGGCAGTACGCAGCTGAGCAATGCCGAGGTTGTGAGTTTGAGCCTCACCTGGAGCATGGTTTTAGAAAGCAAGAGACGCTATGGAAGTTAAAGATTCAATGTCTAACTTAAAAGATTGTCTGAACATCACATTGCCGTCATCCATTAGAAGAATGATCACGGAATAATGCAAAAAAAAACACACTTAATGCTCTATGTAGCCTATATCTTAAAGTATTAAAGGGCTAACTTGAAAGATTGTTTTAAAACTGAATCACCCTCATGATTATAGCTCTAGTGGCTATAATCCCCACATGAATTTTGGTATATGTTCCTTTCTTGACGCTCCAGTGGTGCAATCGGTCCGCGCACGGTCCTTATAAGACAATACGCAGCAGAGCGATGCCGTGGTTGTGAGTTCGAACCTCACCTGAAGCATGATTTTAGAAAGCCTGAGACGTTATAGCAGCAAAAGATTTCAAATTCTTACTAGAAAGATTGTTTGAGCATTGCAAAGCTGTAAACAATTAGAAGAATTCTCAGAAAGTAATGCAAAAGGCCTGAATATAACTGCATGGTCATCGTTCATTAAAAGAGAGTTCAAGGGCTAATGGATAGCCCAGCATTGCATTGGATAGGTATGTTCAAATGAGGTACATAATAGGTAGAATGTGTGTTAATCATTCGGCAAGAGAGGCTTACAGGTAGGGGCTTGTGTGATCAAGCTTAACAGCCTAGCTTTAAATTGGACCATTTTACTTCTGCTTACCCACATGATGTCTGATAATATGGATCTGTATCAGAAGCTCCAGTGGCGCAATCGGTCAGCGCGCGGTACTTATAAGGCAGTACGCAGCTGAGCAATGCCGAGGTTGTGAGTTCGAGCCTCACCTGGAGCATGGTTTTAGAAAGCAAGAGACGCTATGGAAGTTAAAAATTTCAATGTGTAACTTAAAAGATTGTCTGAACATTACGTTGCCGTCATCCATTAGAAGAATGATCACGGATTAATGCAAAAAACCCATTTAATGTTCTATGTATATCTTAAACTTGTAAAGTATTAAAGGGCTACCATGAAAGATTGTTTTAAAACTGAATCCCCCTCATGATTATAGCTCTAGTGGCTATAATCCCCACATGAATTTTGACATATGTTCCTTTTTTGAAGCTCCAGTGGCGCAATCGGTCAGCGCGCGGTACTTATAAGGCAGTACGCAGCTGAGCATTGCTGAGGTTGTGAGTTCGAGCCTCACCTGGAGCATGGTTTTAGAAAGCAAGAGATGCTATGGAAGTTAAAAATTTCAATGTGTAACTTAAAAGATTGTCTGAACATCACATTGCCGTCATCCATTAGAAGAATGATCACGGAATAATGCAAAAAAACCCATTTAATTCTCTATGTTGCCTGTATCTTAAACTAGGAAAGTATTAAAGGGCTAACTTGAAAGATTGTTTTAAAACTGAATCACCCTCATGATTATAGCTCTAGTGGCTATAATCCCCACATGAATTTTGACATATGTTCCTTTTTCGAAGGTCCAGTGATGCAATCGGTCAGCGCGCGGTACTTATAAGGCAGTACGCAGCTGAGCAATGCCGAGGTTGTGAGTTCGAGCCTCACCTGGAGCATGGTTTTAGAAAGCAAGAGACGCTATGGAAGTTAAAAATTTCAATGTGTAACTTAAAAGATTGTCTGAACATTCCGTTGCCGTCATCCATTAGAAGAATGATCACGGATTAATGCAAAAAACCCATTTAATGTTCTGTGTATATCTTAAACTTGTAAAGTATTAAAGGGCTACCTTGAAAGATTGTTTTAAAACAGAATCACCCTCATGATTATAGCTCTAGTGGCTATAATCCCCACATGAATTTTGACATATGTTCCTTTTTTGAAGCTCCAGTGGCGCAATCGGTCAGCGCGCGGTACTTATAAGGCAGTACGCAGCTGAGCAATGCCGAGGTTGTGAGTTCGAGCCTCACCTGGAGCATGGTTTTAGAAAGCAAGAGACGCTATGGAAGTTAAAAATTTCAATGTGTAACTTAAAAGATTGTCTGAACATCACATTGCCGTCATCCATTAGAAGAATGATCACGGAATAATGCAAAAAAAAACATTGAATTCTCTATATTGCCTGTATCTTAAACTAGGAAAGTATTAAAGGGCTAACTTGAAAGATTGTTTTAAAACTGAATCACCCTCATGATTATAGCTCTAGTGGCTATAATCCCCACATGAATTTTGACATATGTTCCTTTTCGAAGGTCCAGTGGCGCAATCGGTCAGCGCGCGGTACTTATAAGGCAGTACGCAGCTGAGCAATGCCGAGGTTGTGAGTTCGAGCCTCACCTGGAGCATGGTTTTAGAAAGCAAGAGACGCTATGGAAGTTAAAAATTTCAATCTGTAACTTAAAAGATTGTCTGAACAATACGTTGCCGTCATCCATTAGAAGAATGATCACGGATTAATGCAAAAAAACCATTTAATGTTCTATGTATATCTTAAACTTGTAAAGTATTAAAGGGCTACCTTGAAAGATTGTTTTAAAACTGAATCCCCCTCATGATTATAGCTCTAGTGGCTATAATCCCCACATGAATTTTGACATATGTTCCTTTTTTGAAGCCCCAGTGGCGCAATCGGTCAGCGCGCGGTACTTATAAGGCAGTACGCAGCTGAGCAATGCCGAGGTTGTGAGTTCGAGCCTCACCTGGAGCATGGTTTTAGAAAGCAAGAGACGCTATGGAAGTTAAAAATTTCAATGTGTAACTTAAAAGATTGTCTGAACATCACATTGCCGTCATCCATTAGAAGAATGATCATGGAATAATGCAAAAAAAAACATTTAATTCTCTATGTTGCCTGTATCTTAAACTAGGAAAGTATTAAAGGGCTAACTTGAAAGATTGCTTTAAAACTGAATCACCCTCATGATTATAGCTCTAGTGGCTATAATCCCCACATGAATTTTGACATATGTTCCTTTTTTGAAGCTCCAGTGGCGCAATCAGTCAGCGCACGGTACTTATAAGGCAGTACGCAGCTGAGCAATGCCGAGGTTGTGAGTTCGAGCCTCACCTGGAGCATGGTTTTAGAAAGCAAGAGACGCTATGGAAGTTAAAAATTTCAATCTGTAACTTAAAAGCTTGTCTGAACATTACGTTGCCGTCATCCATTAGAAGAATGATCACGGATTAATGCAAAAAACCCATTTAACGTTCTGTGTATATCTTAAACTTGTAAAGTATTAAAGGGCTACCTTGAAAGATTGTTTTAAAACAGAATCACCCTCATGATTATAGCTCTAGTGGCTATAATCCCCACATGAATTTTGGTATATGTTCCTTTCTTGAAGCTCCAGTGGTGCAATCGGTCAGCGCGCGGTCCTTATAAGACAGTACGCAGCAGAGCGATGCCGAGGTTGTGAGTTCGAACCTCACCTGAAGCATGATTTTAGAAAGCCTGAGACGTTATAGCAGCAAAAGATTTCAAATTCTTACTAGAAAGATTGTCTGAGCATTGCAAAGCTGTAAACAATTAGAAGAATCCTCAGAAAGTAATGCAAAAGGCCTGAAAATAACTGCATGGTCATCGTTCATTAAAACAGAGTTCAAGGGCTAATGGGTAGCCCAGCATTGCATTGGATAGGTATGTTCAAATGAGGTACATAATAGGTAGAATGTGTGTTAATCATTCGGCAAGAGAGGCTTACAGGTAGGGGCTTGTGTGATCAAGCTTAAACAGCCTAGCTTTAAATTGGACCATTTTACTTCTGCTTACCCACATGATATCTGATAATATGACTCTGTATCAGAAGCTCCAGTGGCGCAATCGGTCAGCGCGCGGTACTTATAAGGCAGTACGCAGTTGAGCAATGCCGAGGTTGTGAGTTCGAGCCTCACCTGGAGCATGGTTTTAGAAAGCAAGAGATGCTATGGAAGTTAAAGATTCATTGTCTAACTTAAAAGATTGTCTGAACATCACATTGCTGTCATGCATTAGAAGAATGATCACGGAATAATGCAAAAAAAACCCCATTTAATTCTCTATGTTGCCTGTATCTTAAACTAGGAAAGTATTAAAGGGCTAACTTGAAAGATTGTTTTAAAACTGAATCACCCTCATGATTATAGCTCTAGTGGCTATAATCCCCACATGAATTTTGACATATGTTCTTTTTTTGAAGCTCCAGTGGCGCAATCGGTCAGCGCGCGGTACTTATAAGGCAGTACGCAGTTGAGCAATGCCGAGGTTGTGAGTTCGAGCCTCACCTGGAGCATGGCTTTAGAAAGCAAGAGACGCTATGGAAGTTAAAGATTCAATGTCTAACTTAAAAGATTGTCTGAACATTACGTTGCCGTCATCCATTAGAAGAATGATCACGGATTAATGCAAAAAACCCATTTAATGTTCTGTGTATATCTTAAACTTGTAACGTATTAAAGGGCTACCTTGAAAGATTGTTTTAAAACTGAATCACCCTCATGATTATAGCTCTAGTGGCTATAATCCCCACATGAATTTTGACATATGTTCCTTTTTTGAAGCTCCAGTGGTGCAATCGGTCAGCGCGCAGTCCTTATAAGGCAGTACGCAGCTGAGCGATGCCATGGTTGTGAGTTCGAACCTCACCTATAGCGTGATTTTAGAAAGCAAGAGATGCTATGGAAGTTAAAAATTTCTAATTCTTACTAGAAAGATTGTTTGAGCATTGCAAAGCTGTAAACAATTAGAAGAATTCTCAGAAAGTAATGCAAAAGGCCTGAATATAACTGCATGGTCATCGTTCATTAAAACAGAGTTCAAGGGCTAATGGGTAGCCCAGCATTGCATTGGATAGGTATGTTCAAATGATGTACATAATAGGTAGAATGTGTGTTAATCATTCGGCAAGAGAGGCTTACAGGTAGGGGCTTATGTGATCAAGCTTAAACAGCCTAGCTTTAAATTGGACCATTTTACTTCTGCTTACCCACATGATGTCTGATAATATGGCTCTCTATCAGAAGCTCCAGTGGCGCAATCGGTCAGCGCGCGGTACTTATAAGGCAGTACGCAGTTGAGCAATGCCGAGGTTGTGAGTTCGAGCCTCACCTGGAGCATGGTTTTAGAAAGCAAGAGACACTATTGAAGTTAAAGATTCAATGTCTAACTTAAAAGATTGTCTGAACATCACATTGCTGTCATCCATTAGAAGAATGATCACGGAATAATGCAAAAAAAACCCATTTAATTCTCTATGTTGCCTGTATCTTAAACTAGGAAAGTATTAAAGGGCTAACTTGAAAGATTGTTTTAAAACTGAATCACCCTCATGATTATAGCTCTAGTGGCTATAATCCCCAGATGAATTTTGACATATGCTCCTTTTTTGAAGCTCCAGTGGCGCAATCGGTCAGCGCGCGGTACTTATAAGGCAGTACGCAGCTGAGCAATGCCGAGGTTGTGAGTTCGAGCCTCACCTGGAGCATGGTTTTAGAAAGCAAGAGACGCTATGGAAGTTAAAAATTTCAATGTGTAACTTAAAAGATTGTCTGAACATTACGTTGACGTCATCCATTAGAAGAATGATCACGGATTAATGCAAAAAACCCATTTAATGTTCTGTGTATATCTTAAACTTGTAACGTATTAAAGGGCTACCTTGAAAGATTGTTTTAAAACTGAATCACCCTCATGATTATAGCTCTAGTGGCTATAATCCCCACATGAATTTTGACATATGTTCCTTTTTTGAAGCTCCAGTGGTGCAATCGGTCAGCGCGCGGTCCTTATAAGGCAGTACGCAGCTGAGCGATGCCATGGTTGTGAGTTCGAACCTCACCTATAGCGTGATTTTAGAAAGCAAGAGATGCTATGGAAGTTAAAAATTTCTAATTCTTCCTAGAAAGATTGTTTGAGCATTGCAAAGCTGTAAACAATTAGAAGAATTCTCAGAAAGTAATGCAAAAGGCCTGAATATAACTGCATGGTCATCGTTCATTAAAACAGAGTTCAAGGGCTAATGGATAGCCCAGCATTGCATTGGATAGGTATGTTCAAATGATGTACATAATAGGTAGAATGTGTGTTAATCATTCGGCAAGAGAGGCTTACAGGTAGGGGCTTGTGTGATCAAGCTTAAACAGCCTAGCTTTAAATTGGACCATTTTCCTTCTGCTTACCCACATGATGTCTGATAATATGGCTCTGTATCAGAAGCTCCAGTGGCGCAATCGGTCAGCGCGCGGTACTTATAAGGCAGTACGCAGTTGAGCAATGCCGAGGTTGTGAGTTCGAGCCTCACCTGGAGCATGGTTTTAGAAAGCAAGAGACGCTATGGAAGTTAAAGATTCAATGTGTAACTTAAAAGATTGTCTGAACATCACATTGCCGTCATCCATTAGAAGAATGATCACGGAATAATGCAAAAAAAAACATTGAATTCTCTATATTGCCTGTATCTTAAACTAGGAAAGTATTAAAGGGCTAACTTGAAAGATTGTTTTAAAACTGAATCACCCTCATGATTATAGCTCTAGTGGCTATAATCCCCACATGAATTTTGACATATGTTCCTTTTCGAAGGTCCAGTGGCGCAATCGGTCAGCGCGCGGTACTTATAAGGCAGTACGCAGCTGAGCAATGCCGAGGTTGTGAGTTCGAGCCTCACCTGGAGCATGGTTTTAGAAAGCAAGAGACGCTATGGAAGTTAAAAATTTCAATCTGTAACTTAAAAGATTGTCTGAACAATACGTTGCCGTCATCCATTAGAAGAATGATCACGGATTAATGCAAAAAAAACCATTTAATGTTCTATGTATATCTTAAACTTGTAAAGTATTAAAGGGCTACCTTGAAAGATTGTTTTAAAACTAAATCCCCCTCATGATTATAGCTCTAGTGGCTATAATCCCCACATGAATTTTGACATATGTTCCTTTTTTGAAGCCCCAGTGGCGCAATCGGTCAGCGCGCGGTACTTATAAGGCAGTACGCAGCTGAGCAATGCCGAGGTTGTGAGTTCGAGCCTCACCTGGAGCATGGTTTTAGAAAGCAAGAGACGCTATGGAAGTTAAAAATTTCAATGTGTAACTTAAAAGATTGTCTGAACATCACATTGCCGTCATCCATTAGAAGAATGATCATGGAATAATGCAAAAAAAAAACATTTAATTCTCTATGTTGCCTGTATCTTAAACTAGGAAAGTATTAAAGGGCTAACTTGAAAGATTGCTTTAAAACTGAATCACCCTCATGATTATAGCTCTAGTGGCTATAATCCCCACATGAATTTTGACATATGTTCCTTTTTTGAAGCTCCAGTGGCGCAATCGGTCAGCGCGCGGTACTTATAAGGCAGTACGCAGCTGAGCAATGCCGAGGTTGTGAGTTCGAGCCTCACCTGGAGCATGGTTTTAGAAAGCAAGAGACGCTATGGAAGTTAAAAATTTCAATGTGTAACTTAAAAGATTGTCTGAACATTACGTTGCCGTCATCCATTAGAAGAATGATCACGGATTAATGCAAAAAACCCATTTAATATTCTATGTATATCTTAAACTTGTAAAGTATTAAAGGGCTACCTTGAAAGATTGTTTTAAAACTGAATCACCCTCATGATTGTAGCTCTAGTGGCTATAATCCCCACATGAATTTTGACATATGTTCCTTTTTTGAAGCTCCAGTGGCGCAATCGGTCAGCGCACGGTACTTATAAGGCAGTACGCAGCTGAGCAATGCCGAGGTTGTGAGTTCGAGCCTCACCTGGAGCATGGTTTTAGAAAGCAAGAGACGCTATGGAAGTTAAAAATTTCAATCTGTAACTTAAAAGCTTGTCTGAACATTACGTTGCCGTCATCCATTAGAAGAATGATCACGGATTAATGCAAAAAACCCATTTAACGTTCTGTGTATATCTTAAACTTGTAAAGTATTAAAGGGCTACCTTGAAAGATTGTTTTAAAACAGAATCACCCTCATGATTATAGCTCTAGTGGCTATAATCCCCACATGAATTTTGGTATATGTTCCTTTCTTGAAGCTCCAGTGGTGCAATCGGTCAGCGCGCGGTCCTTATAAGACAGTACGCAGCAGAGCGATGCCGAGGTTGTGAGTTCGAACCTCACCTGAAGCATGATTTTAGAAAGCCTGAGACGTTATAGCAGCAAAAGATTTCAAATTCTTACTAGAAAGATTGTCTGAGCATTGCAAAGCTGTAAACAATTAGAAGAATTCTCAGAAAGTAATGCAAAAGGCCTGAATATAACTGCATGGTCATCGTTCATTAAAAGAGAGTTCAAGGGCTAATGGATAGCCCAGCATTGCATTGGATAGATATGTTCAAATGAGGTACATAATAGGTAGAATGTGTGTTAATCATTCGGCAATAGAGGCTTACAGGTAGGGGCTTGTGTGATCAAGCTTAACAGCCTAGCTTTAAATTGGACCATTTTACTTCTGCTTACCCACATGATGTCTGATAATATGGATTTGTATCAGAAGCTCCAGTGGCGCAATCGGTCAGCTTGCGGTACTTATAAGGCAGTACGCAGCTGAGCAATGCCGAGGTTGTGAGTTCGAGCCTCACCTGGAGCATGGTTTTAGAAAGCAAGAGACGCTATGGAAGTTAAAAATTTCAATGTGTAACTTAAAAGATTGT
Organism: Abramis brama; assembly: GCF_963993115.1. NCBI lineage: Eukaryota > Metazoa > Chordata > Actinopteri > Cypriniformes > Leuciscidae > Abramis > Abramis brama. Next base: position 15,051,909 of record NC_139984.1, on the reverse strand, counting down.
GTGAACATTACGTTGCCGTCATCCATTAGAAGAATGATCACGGAATAATGCAAAAAAAAAAAACATTTAATTCTCTATGTTACCTGTATCTTAAACTAGGAAAGTATTAAAGGGCTAACTTGAAAGATTGTTTTAAAACTGAATCACCCTCATGATTATAGCTCTAGTGGCTATAATCCCCACATGAATTTTGACATATGTTCCTTTTTTGAAGCTCCAGTGGCGCAATCGGTCAGCGCGCGGTACTTATAAGGCAGTACGCAGCTGAGCAATGCCGAGGTTGTGAATTCGAGCCTCACCTGGAGCATGGTTTTAGAAAGCAAGAGACGCTATGGAAGTTAAAAATTTCAATGTGTAACTTAAAAGATTGTCTGAACATTAAAAGATTGTAACTTAAAAGATTGTCTGAACATTACGTTGCCGTCATCCATTAGAAGAATGATCACGGATTAATGCAAAAAACCCATTTAATATTCTATGTATATCTTAAACTTGTAAAGTATTAAAGGGCTACCTTGAAAGATTGTTTTAAAACTGAATCATCCTCATGATTATAGCTCTAGTGGCTATAATCCCCACATGAATTTTGGTATATGTTCCTTTCTTGAAGCTCCAGTGGTGCAATCGGTCAGCGCGCGGTCCTTATAAGACAGTACGCAGCAGAGCGATGCCATGGTTGTGAGTTCGAACCTCACCTCTAGTGTGATTTTAGAAAGCAAGAGATGCTATGGAAGTTAAAAATTTCTAATTCTTACTAGAAAGATTGTTTGAGCATTGCAAAGCTGTAAACAATTAGAAGAATCCTCAGAAAGTAATGCAAAAGGCCTGAAAATAACTGCATGGTCATCGTTCATTAAAACAGAGTTCAAGGGCTAATGGGTAGCCCAGCATTGCATTGGATAGGTATGTTCAAATGAGGTACATAATAGGTAGAATGGGTCTCATTCATGAAACACGAGCAGAACGAATTTTTGTGTAAATCGTGTGTAAAGTGGTTCTGGCGTAAATTTTCGGATTCATTAAAATGTTCGTATTTCCCAAATGTTAGTTGGTACGAAAGAAATCTACACCTGCTCCCAGCCACGCGTAAATAGTGCGTTTAACATCCGAACGTTTTGCTCATTAATAAACTGCATTTTAATTCAACGTAATCGGGTACATATTTACACAGCATTTTGAAAAAGTATTATATATAGTAATTACATACGGTTTTTCTTTTTACTTGTATTACGAGAGCCAGTAATAGCATCTGCAAACGGAACACAAGTCCACAAGTTTTTTTTATTTTTTTATATTCAAGCTGTTTTTTGTTTGTTTTGTTTTTTACAAGTCCGCAAGTTACAAGTGTTGCAGTCAAGCTTCATGTCGAACCATTTTCTTTTCACTTCTGGGACTGTTCGATTAAAAGATGAAACTCCATTAACTGCATCTGTAATGCTGCCAAGCATTTTTACCTAAAGCATGTAGCCTATTACCTAAAAAAAATCCTTTTTTTTTAGGACCTGATACGCCACTATGTACGCTTGAAAATAAAATGTGGCGTTTTGAATGAACTTCTGATAATAAAACTTCAATTTCTGCATCTGAGAAATTTCTCTTCTTCATTCGCTTTTTTTTTTTTTCTTCCAAAATTATACATGTAATAATACAATAGCATTCGCTTTTGAGAAGACATGTTGAAATCCTTCGTTTCGTGTCATAATATGATGCCCATATATAGCTGTCAGTCGGTTTTAATTGGCGGGATTTATGGTAATTGAGAATGAGCGTGCACGCGCGTCCCATTTACGAGTGATTGGAATTCATTAACCCACACACACATTTCACTATCAAATCTGACGTTTACGAAGTATTTGTGAATCAGGAGAAGAATTTTCGGGAATGTCTCTTTACGCGCAAATCACTCACATATTTACTCGTATATTTACGAATGTTTCATGAATGAGACCCAATGTGTGTTAATCATTCGGCAAGAGAGGCTTACAGGTAGGGGCTTGTGTGATCAAGCTTAAACAGCCTAGCTTTAAATTGGACCATTTTACTTCTGCTTACCCACATGATATCTGATAATATGACTCTGTATCAGAAGCTCCAGTGGCGCAATCGGTCAGCGCGCGGTACTTATAAGGCAGTACGCAGTTGAGCAATGCCGAGGTTGTGAGTTCGAGCCTCACCTGGAGCATGGTTTTAGAAAGCAAGAGATGCTATGGAAGTTAAAGATTCATTGTCTAACTTAAAAGATTGTCTGAACATCACATTGCTGTCATCCATTAGAAGAATGATCACGGAATAATGCAAAAAAAACCCCATTTAATTCTCTATGTTGCCTGTATCTTAAACTAGGAAAGTATTAAAGGGCTAACTTGAAAGATTGTTTTAAAACTGAATCACCCTCATGATTATAGCTCTAGTGGCTATAATCCCCACATGAATTTTGACATATGTTCTTTTTTTGAAGCTCCAGTGGCGCAATCGGTCAGCGCGCGGTACTTATAAGGCAGTACGCAGTTGAGCAATGCCGAGGTTGTGAGTTCGAGCCTCACCTGGAGCATGGCTTTAGAAAGCAAGAGACGCTATGGAAGTTAAAGATTCAATGTCTAACTTAAAAGATTGTCTGAACATTACGTTGCCGTCATCCATTAGAAGAATGATCACGGATTAATGCAAAAAACCCATTTAATGTTCTGTGTATATCTTAAACTTGTAACGTATTAAAGGGCTACCTTGAAAGATTGTTTTAAAACTGAATCACCCTCATGATTATAGCTCTAGTGGCTATAATCCCCACATGAATTTTGACATATGTTCCTTTTTTGAAGCTCCAGTGGTGCAATCGGTCAGCGCGCAGTCCTTATAAGGCAGTACGCAGCTGAGCGATGCCATGGTTGTGAGTTCGAACCTCACCTATAGCGTGATTTTAGAAAGCAAGAGATGCTATGGAAGTTAAAAATTTCTAATTCTTACTAGAAAGATTGTTTGAGCATTGCAAAGCTGTAAACAATTAGAAGAATTCTCAGAAAGTAATGCAAAAGGCCTGAATATAACTGCATGGTCATCGTTCATTAAAACAGAGTTCAAGGGCTAATGGGTAGCCCAGCATTGCATTGGATAGGTATGTTCAAATGATGTACATAATAGGTAGAATGTGTGTTAATCATTCGGCAAGAGAGGCTTACAGGTAGGGGCTTATGTGATCAAGCTTAAACAGCCTAGCTTTAAATTGGACCATTTTACTTCTGCTTACCCACATGATGTCTGATAATATGGCTCTGTATCAGAAGCTCCAGTGGCGCAATCGGTCAGCGCGCGGTACTTATAAGGCAGTACGCAGTTGAGCAATGCCGAGGTTGTGAGTTCGAGCCTCACCTGGAGCATGGTTTTAGAAAGCAAGAGACACTATTGAAGTTAAAGATTCAATGTCTAACTTAAAAGATTGTCTGAACATCACATTGCTGTCATCCATTAGAAGAATGATCACGGAATAATGCAAAAAAACCCCATTTAATTCTCTATGTTGCCTGTATCTTAAACTAGTAAAGTATTAAAGGGCTAACTTGAAAGATTGTTTTAAAACTGAATCACCCTCATGATTATAGCTCTAGTGGCTATAATCCCCAGATGAATTTTGACATATGCTCCTTTTTTGAAGCTCCAGTGGCGCAATCGGTCAGCGCGCGGTACTTATAAGGCAGTACGCAGCTGAGCAATGCCGAGGTTGTGAGTTCGAGCCTCACCTGGAGCATGGTTTTAGAAAGCAAGAGACGCTATGGAAGTTAAAAATTTCAATGTGTAACTTAAAAGATTGTCTGAACATTACGTTGCCGTCATCCATTAGAAGAATGATCACGGATTAATGCAAAAAACCCATTTAATGTTCTGTGTATATCTTAAACTTGTAACGTATTAAAGGGCTACCTTGAAAGATTGTTTTAAAACTGAATCACCCTCATGATTATAGCTCTAGTGGCTATAATCCCCACATGAATTTTGACATATGTTCCTTTTTTGAAGCTCCAGTGGTGCAATCGGTCAGCGCGCGGTCCTTATAAGGCAGTACGCAGCTGAGCGATGCCATGGTTGTGAGTTCGAACCTCACCTATAGCGTGATTTTAGAAAGCAAGAGATGCTATGGAAGTTAAAAATTTCTAATTCTTCCTAGAAAGATTGTTTGAGCATTGCAAAGCTGTAAACAATTAGAAGAATTCTCAGAAAGTAATGCAAAAGGCCTGAATATAACTGCATGGTCATCGTTCATTAAAACAGAGTTCAAGGGCTAATGGATAGCCCAGCATTGCATTGGATAGGTATGTTCAAATGATGTACATAATAGGTAGAATGTGTGTTAATCATTCGGCAAGAGAGGCTTACAGGTAGGGGCTTGTGTGATCAAGCTTAAACAGCCTAGCTTTAAATTGGACCATTTTCCTTCTGCTTACCCACATGATGTCTGATAATATGGCTCTGTATCAGAAGCTCCAGTGGCGCAATCGGTCAGCGCGCGGTACTTATAAGGCAGTACGCAGTTGAGCAATGCCGAGGTTGTGAGTTCGAGCCTCACCTGGAGCATGGTTTTAGAAAGCAAGAGACACTATGGAAGTTAAAGATTCAATGTGTAACTTAAAAGATTGTCTGAACATCACATTGCCGTCATCCATTAGAAGAATGATCACGGAATAATGCAAAAAAACCCATTTAATTCTCTATGTTGCCTGTATCTTAAACTAGTAAAGTATTAAAGGGCTAACTTGAAAGATTGTTTTAAAACTGAATCACCCTCATGATTATAGCTCTAGTGGCTATAATCCCCACATGAATTTTGACATATGTTCCTTTTTCGAAGGTCCAGTGGCGCAATCGGTCAGCGCGCGGTCCTTATAAGGCAGTACGCAGCTGAGCAATGCCGAGGTTGTGAGTTCGAGCCTCACCTGGAGCATGGTTTTAGAAAGCAAGAGATGCTATGGAAGTTAAAAATTTCAATGTGTAACTTAAAAGATTGTCTGAACATCACATTGCCGTCATCCATTAGAAGAATGATCACGGAATAATGCAAAAAAACCCATTTAATTCTCTATGTTGCCTGTATCTTAAACTAGTAAAATATTAAAGGGCTAACTTGAAAGATTGTTTTAAAACTGAATCACCCTCATGATTATAGCTCTAGTGGCTATAATCCCCACATGAATTTTGACATATGTTCCTTTTTCGAAGGTCCAGTGGCGCAATCGGTCAGCGCGCGGTACTTATAAGGCAGTACGCAGCTGAGCAATGCCGAGGTTGTGAGTTCGAGCCTCACCTGGAGCATGGTTTTAGAAAGCAAGAGATGCTATGGAAGTTAAAAATTTCAATGTGTAACTTAAAAGATTGTCTGAACATCACATTGCCGTCATCCATTAGAAGAATGATCACGGAATAATGCAAAAAAACCCATTTAATTCTCTATGTTGCCTGTATCTTAAACTAGTAAAGTATTAAAGGGCTAACTTGAAAGATTGTTTTAAAACTGAATCACCCTCATGATTATAGCTCTAGTGGCTATAATCCCCACATGAATTTTGGTATATGTTCCTTTCTTGAAGCTCCAGTGGTGCAATCGGTCAGCGCGCGGTCCTTATAAGACAGTACGCAGCAGAGCGATGCCGAGGTTGTGAGTTCGAACCTCACCTGAAGCATGATTTTAGAAAGCCTGAGACGTTATAGCAGCAAAAGATTTCAAATTCTTACTAGAAAGATTGTCTGAGCATTGCAAAGCTGTAAACAATTAGAAGAATTCTCAGAAAGTAATGCAAAAGGCCTGAATATAACTGCATGGTCATCGTTCATTAAAAGAGAGTTCAAGGGCTAATGGATAGCCCAGCATTGCATTGGATAGGTATGTTCAAATGAGGTACATAATAGGTAGAATGTGTGTTAATCATTCGGCAATAGAGGCTTACAGGTAGGGGCTTATGTGATCAAGCTTAACAGCCTAGCTTTAAATTGGACCATTTTACTTTTGCTTACCCACATGATGTCTGATAATATGGATTTGTATCAGAAGCTCCAGTGGCGCAATCGGTCAGCGCGCGGTACTTATAAGGCAGTACGCAGCTGAGCAATGCCGAGGTTGTGAGTTCGAGCCTCACCTGGAGCATGGTTTTAGAAAGCAAGAGACGCTATGGAAGTTAAAAATTTCAATGTGTAACTTAAAAGATTGTCTGAACATTACGTTGCCGTCATCCATTAGAAAAATGATCACGGAATAATGCAAAAAAAACCCCATTTAATTCTCTATAGCCGCTTTCCGACCAAGTAGTTCTAGGAACTTAGTTCTAGGAACTGTCCACTTCTAAACAGTTCTAAGAACTACTCTCCCCCAAACTCGGTTTTGCTGTTTGCGTCCGCACTGACCAAGTGGCCATAGGAACTGGTAGGAGGGGTAAGGGAGTGACGCAAGCACGGTGACTTTTATTTTGACGGCGCGACGGACCTTTATTTTGGCGGCGCTGAGAACGCCAGAGCAAACTATGGTCGCATTCTCTGTGTTTATTAGTTAGCGATCTGTCTAACAGTACTGTTTAATATCTTATTAGATAGAACTGTTATAGAAAGTAGACAGTATATGAAAAAAGGTTATTAGCCTACATAATCATGTTTGGCTTGGTCCCCTCAAAGTTGCGTTGGATTTTTTCTTCAGCATTTAAGGTTTAGAGACCCATCTATCACTGTTTTCCATGTTTGTATAGTTCGTTTATTATATAGGCTATAATCTGTGTGTTTACATTCTAGCTGTTTTAAAAATGGCGGGTGCTGGTGTTCCGCGTGCGTTCGGTCAATCAGCGTACACTAACGTCACGGGTAGTTCCTATAGTGCTGGTTTAGACCCTACTCTGAAGTAGGACCTAAATTAGTTCCTACAAATAGAGTTCCTAGAACTAAAATCGTTCCTAGTTCCTGCGGTGCGAACACGCCGACATCCGGGTACTATAGCCAATAGTTCTAGGAACTGTGAAAAGGTTCCTCCGGTCGGAAAGCGGCTATTGTTGCCTGTATCTTAAACTAGGAAAGTATTAAAGGGCTAACTTGAAAGATTGTTTTAAAACTGAATCACCCTCATGATTATAGCTCTAGTGGCTATAATCCCCAGATGAATTTTGACATATGCTCCTTTTTTGAAGCTCCAGTGGCGCAATCGGTCAGCGCGCGGTACTTATAAGGCAGTACGCAGCTGAGCAAAGCCGAGGTTGTGAGTTCGAGCCTCACCTGGAGCATGGTTTTAGAAAGCAAGAGACGCTATGGAAGTTAAAAATTTCAATGTGTAACTTAAAAGATTGTCTGAACATTACGTTGCCGTCATCCATTAGAAGAATGATCACGGATTAATGCAAAAAACCCATTTAATGTTCTGTGTATATCTTAAACTTGTAACGTATTAAAGGGCTACCTTGAAAGATTGTTTTAAAACTGAATCACCCTCATGATTATAGCTCTAGTGGCTATAATCCCCACATGAATTTTGACATATGTTCCTTTTTTGAAGCTCCAGTGGTGCAATCGGTCAGCGCGCGGTCCTTATAAGGCAGTACGCAGCTGAGCGATGCCATGGTTGTGAGTTCGAACCTCACCTATAGCGTGATTTTAGAAAGCAAGAGATGCTATGGAAGTTAAAAATTTCTAATTCTTCGTAGAAAGATTGTTTGAGCATTGCAAAGCTGTAAACAATTAGAAGAATTCTCAGAAAGTAATGCAAAAGGCCTGAATATAACTGCATGGTCATCGTTCATTAAAACAGAGTTCAAGGGCTAATGGATAGCCCAGCATTGCATTGGATAGGTATGTTCAAATGATGTACATAATAGGTAGAATGTGTGTTAATCATTCGGCAAGAGAGGCTTACAGGTAGGGGCTTGTGTGATCAAGCTTAAACAGCCTAGCTTTAAATTGGACCATTTTCCTTCTGCTTACCCACATGATGTCTGATAATATGGCTCTGTATCAGAAGCTCCAGTGGCGCAATCGGTCAGCGCGCGGTACTTATAAGGCAGTACGCAGTTGAGCAATGCCGAGGTTGTGAGTTCGAGCCTCACCTGGAGCATGGTTTTAGAAAGCAAGAGACACTATGGAAGTTAAAGATTCAATGTGTAACTTAAAAGATTGTCTGAACATCACATTGCCGTCATCCATTAGAAGAATGATCACGGAATAATGCAAAAAACCCCATTTAATTCTCTATGTTGCCTGTATCTTAAACTAGTAAAGTATTAAAGGGCTAACTTGAAAGATTGTTTTAAAACTGAATCACCCTCATGATTATAGCTCTAGTGGCTATAATCCCCACATGAATTTTGACATATGTTCCTTTTTCGAAGGTCCAGTGGCGCAATCGGTCAGCGCGCGGTACTTATAAGGCAGTACGCAGCTGAGCAATGCCGAGGTTGTGAGTTCGAGCCTCACCTGGAGCATGGTTTTAGAAAGCAAGAGATGCTATGGAAGTTAAAAATTTCAATGTGTAACTTAAAAGATTGTCTGAACATCACATTGCCGTCATCCATTAGAAGAATGATCACGGAATAATGCAAAAAAACCCATTTAATTCTCTATGTTGCCTGTATCTTAAACTAGTAAAATATTAAAGGGCTAACTTGAAAGATTGTTTTAAAACTGAATCACCCTCATGATTATAGCTCTAGTGGCTATAATCCCCACATGAATTTTGACATATGTTCCTTTTTCGAAGGTCCAGTGGCGCAATCGGTCAGCGCGCGGTACTTATAAGGCAGTACGCAGCTGAGCAATGCCGAGGTTGTGAGTTCGAGCCTCACCTGGAGCATGGTTTTAGAAAGCAAGAGATGCTATGGAAGTTAAAAATTTCAATGTGTAACTTAAAAGATTGTCTGAACATCACATTGCCGTCATCCATTAGAAGAATGATCACGGAATAATGCAAAAAAAACCATTTAATTCTCTATGTTGCCTGTATCTTAAACTAGTAAAGTATTAAAGGGCTAACTTGAAAGATTGTTTTAAAACTGAATCACCCTCATGATTATAGCTCTAGTGGCTATAATCCCCACATGAATTTTGGTATATGTTCCTTTCTTTAAGCTCCAGTGGTGCAATCGGTCAGCGCGCGGTCCTTATAAGACAGTACGCAGCAGAGCGATGCCGAGGTTGTGAGTTCGAACCTCACCTGAAGCATGATTTTAGAAAGCCTGAGACGTTATAGCAGCAAAAGATTTCAAATTCTTACTAGAAAGATTGTCTGAGCATTGCAAAGCTGTAAACAATTAGAAGAATTCTCAGAAAGTAATGCAAAAGTCCTGAATATAACTGCATGGTCATCGTTCATTAAAAGAGAGTTCAAGGGCTAATGGATAGCCCAGCATTGCATTGGATAGGTATGTTCAAATGAGGTACATAATAGGTAGAATGTGTGTTAATCATTCGGCAATAGAGGCTTACAGGTAGGGGCTTATGTGATCAAGCTTAACAGCCTAGCTTTAAATTGGACCATTTTACTTTTGCTTACCCACATGATGTCTGATAATATGGATTTGTATCAGAAGCTCCAGTGGCGCAATCGGTCAGCGCGCGGTACTTATAAGGCAGTACGCAGCTGAGCAATGCCGAGGTTGTGAGTTCGAGCCTCACCTGGAGCATGGTTTTAGAAAGCAAGAGACGCTATGGAAGTTAAAAATTTCAATGTGTAACTTAAAAGATTGTCTGAACATTACGTTGCCGTCATCCATTAGAAAAATGATCACGGAATAATGCAAAAAAACCCCCATTTAATTCTCTATAGCCGCTTTCCGACCAAGTAGTTCTAGGAACTTAGTTCTAGGAACTGTCCACTTCTAAACAGTTCTAAGAACTACTCTCCCCCAAACTCGGTTTTGCTGTTTGCGTCCGCACTGACCAAGTGGCCATAGGAACTGGTAGGAGGGGTAAGGGAGTGACGCAAGCACGGTGACTTTTATTTTGACGGCGCGACGGACCTTTATTTTGGCGGCGCTGAGAACGCCAGAGCAAACTATGGTCGCATTCTCTGTGTTTATTAGTTAGCGATCTGTCTAACAGTACTGTTTAATATCTTATTAGATAGAACTGTTATAGAAAGTAGACAGTATATGAAAAAAGGTTATTAGCCTACATAATCATGTTTGGCTTGGTCCCCTCAAAGTTGCGTTGGATTTTTTCTTCAGCATTTAAGGTTTAGAGACCCATCTATCACTGTTTTCCATGTTTGTATAGTTCGTTTATTATATAGGCTATAATCTGTGTGTTTACATTCTAGCTGTTTTAAAAATGGCGGGTGCTGGTGTTCCGCGTGCGTTCGGTCAATCAGCGTACACTAACGTCACGGGTAGTTCCTATAGTGCTGGTTTAGACCCTACTCTGAAGTAGGACCTAAATTAGTTCCTACAAATAGAGTTCCTAGAACTAAAATCGTTCCTAGTTCCTGCGGTGCGAACACGCCGACATCCGGGTACTATAGCCAATAGTTCTAGGAACTGTGAAAAGGTTCCTCCGGTCGGAAAGCGGCTATTGTTGCCTGTATCTTAAACTAGGAAAGTATTAAAGGGCTAACTTGAAAGATTGTTTTAAAACTGAATCACCCTCATGATTATAGCTCTAGTGGCTATAATCCCCAGATGAATTTTGACATATGCTCCTTTTTTGAAGCTCCAGTGGCGCAATCGGTCAGCGCGCGGTACTTATAAGGCAGTACGCAGCTGAGCAATGCTGAGGTTGTGAGTTCGAGCCTCACCTGGAGCATGGTTTTAGAAAGCAAGAGACGCTATGGAAGTTAAAAATTTCAATGTGTAACTTAAAAGATTGTCTGAACATTACGTTGCCGTCATCCATTAGAAGAATGATCACGGATTAATGCAAAAAACCCATTTAATGTTCTGTGTATATCTTAAACTTGTAACGTATTAAAGGGCTACCTTGAAAGATTGTTTTAAAACTGAATCACCCTCATGATTATAGCTCTAGTGGCTATAATCCCCACATGAATTTTGACATATGTTCCTTTTTTGAAGCTCCAGTGGTGCAATCGGTCAGCGCGCGGTCCTTATAAGGCAGTACGCAGCTGAGCGATGCCATGGTTGTGAGTTCGAACCTCACCTATAGCGTGATTTTAGAAAGCAAGAGATGCTATGGAAGTTAAAAATTTCTAATTCTTCCTAGAAAGATTGTTTGAGCATTGCAAAGCTGTAAACAATTAGAAGAATTCTCAGAAAGTAATGCAAAAGGCCTGAATATAACTGCATGGTCATCGTTCATTAAAACAGAGTTCAAGGGCTAATGGATAGCCCAGCATTGCATTGGATAGGTATGTTCAAATGATGTACATAATAGGTAGAATGTGTGTTAATCATTCGGCAAGAGAGGCTTACAGGTAGGGGCTTGTGTGATCAAGCTTAAACAGCCTAGCTTTAAATTGGACCATTTTCCTTCTGCTTACCCACATGATGTCTGATAATATGGCTCTGTATCAGAAGCTCCAGTGGCGCAATCGGTCAGCGCGCGGTACTTATAAGGCAGTACGCAGTTGAGCAATGCCGAGGTTGTGAGTTCGAGCCTCACCTGGAGCATGGTTTTAGAAAGCAAGAGACACTATGGAAGTTAAAGATTCAATGTGTAACTTAAAAGATTGTCTGAACATCACATTGCCGTCATCCATTAGAAGAATGATCACGGAATAATGCAAAAAAACCCATTTAATTCTCTATGTTGCCTGTATCTTAAACTAGTAAAGTATTAAAGGGCTAACTTGAAAGATTGTTTTAAAACTGAATCACCCTCATGATTATAGCTCTAGTGGCTATAATCCCCACATGAATTTTGACATATGTTCCTTTTTCGAAGGTCCAGTGGCGCAATCGGTCAGCGCGCGGTACTTATAAGGCAGTACGCAGCTGAGCAATGCCGAGGTTGTGAGTTCGAGCCTCACCTGGAGCATGGTTTTAGAAAGCAAGAGATGCTATGGAAGTTAAAAATTTCAATGTGTAACTTAAAAGATTGTCTGAACATCACATTGCCGTCATCCATTAGAAGAATGATCACGGAATAATGCAAAAAAACCCATTTAATTCTCTATGTTGCCTGTATCTTAAACTAGTAAAATATTAAAGGGCTAACTTGAAAGATTGTTTTAAAACTGAATCACCCTCATGATTATAGCTCTAGTGGCTATAATCCCCACATGAATTTTGACATATGTTCCTTTTTCGAAGGTCCAGTGGCGCAATCGGTCAGCGCGCGGTACTTATAAGGCAGTACGCAGCTGAGCAATGCCGAGGTTGTGAGTTCGAGCCTCACCTGGAGCATGGTTTTAGAAAGCAAGAGATGCTATGGAAGTTAAAAATTTCAATGTGTAACTTAAAAGATTGTCTGAACATCACATTGCCGTCATCCATTAGAAGAATGATCACGGAATAATGCAAAAAAACCCATTTAATTCTCTATGTTGCCTGTATCTTAAACTAGTAAAGTATTAAAGGGCTAACTTGAAAGATTGTTTTAAAACTGAATCACCCTCATGATTATAGCTCTAGTGGCTATAATCCCCACATGAATTTTGGTATATGTTCCTTTCTTGAAGCTCCAGTGGTGCAATCGGTCAGCGCGCGGTCCTTATAAGACAGTACGCAGCAGAGCGATGCCGAGGTTGTGAGTTCGAACCTCACCTGAAGCATGATTTTAGAAAGCCTGAGATGTTATAGCAGCAAAAGATTTCAAATTCTTACTAGAAAGATTGTCTGAGCATTGCAAAGCTGTAAACAATTAGAAGAATTCTCAGAAAGTAATGCAAAAGGCCTGAATATAACTGCATGGTCATCGTTCATTAAAAGAGAGTTCAAGGGCTAATGGATAGCCCAGCATTGCATTGGATAGGTATGTTCAAATGAGGTACATAATAGGTAGAATGTGTGTTAATCATTCGGCAATAGAGGCTTACAGGTAGGGGCTTATGTGATCAAGCTTAACAGCCTAGCTTTAAATTGGACCATTTTACTTTTGCTTACCCACATGATGTCTGATAATATGGATTTGTATCAGAAGCTCCAGTGGCGCAATCGGTCAGCGCGCGGTACTTATAAGGCAGTACGCAGCTGAGCAATGCCGAGGTTGTGAGTTCGAGCCTCACCTGGAGCATGGTTTTAGAAAGCAAGAGACGCTATGGAAGTTAAAAATTTCAATGTGTAACTTAAAAGATTGTCTGAACATTACGTTGCCGTCATCCATTAGAAAAATGATCACGGAATAATGCAAAAAAAAACCCATTTAATTCTCTATAGCCGCTTTCCGACCAAGTAGTTCTAGGAACTTAGTTCTAGGAACTGTCCACTTCTAAACAGTTCTAAGAACTACTCTCCCCCAAACTCGGTTTTGCTGTTTGCGTTCGCACTGACCAAGTGGCCATAGGAACTGGTAGGAGGGGTAAGGGAGTGACGCAAGCACGGTGACTTTTATTTTGACGGCGCGACGGACCTTTATTTTGGCGGCGCTGAGAACGCCAGAGCAAACTATGGTCGCATTCTCTGTGTTTATTAGTTAGCGATCTGTCTAACAGTACTGTTTAATATCTTATTAGATAGAACTGTTATAGAAAGTAGACAGTATATGAAAAAAGGTTATTAGCCTACATAATCATGTTTGGCTTGGTCCCCTCAAAGTTGCGTTGGATTTTTTCTTCAGCATTTAAGGTTTAGAGACCCATCTATCACTGTTTTCCATGTTTGTATAGTTCGTTTATTATATAGGCTATAATCTGTGTGTTTACATTCTAGCTGTTTTAAAAATGGCGGGTGCTGGTGTTCCGCGTGCGTTCGGTCAATCAGCGTACACTAACGTCACGGGTAGTTCCTATAGTGCTGGTTTAGACCCTACTCTGAAGTAGGACCTAAATTAGTTCCTACAAATAGAGTTCCTAGAACTAAAATCGTTCCTAGTTCCTGCGGTGCGAACACGCCGACATCCGGGTACTATAGCCAATAGTTCTAGGAACTGTGAAAAGGTTCCTCCGGTCGGAAAGCGGCTATTGTTGCCTGTATCTTAAACTAGGAAAGTATTAAAGGGCTAACTTGAAAGATTGTTTTAAAACTGAATCACCCTCATGATTATAGCTCTAGTGGCTATAATCCCCAGATGAATTTTGACATATGCTCCTTTTTTGAAGCTCCAGTGGCGCAATCGGTCAGCGCGCGGTACTTATAAGGCAGTACGCAGCTGAGCAATGCCGAGGTTGTGAGTTCGAGCCTCACCTGGAGCATGGTTTTAGAAAGCAAGAGACGCTATGGAAGTTAAAAATTTCAATGTGTAACTTAAAAGATTGTCTGAACATTACGTTGCCGTCATCCATTAGAAGAATGATCACGGATTAATGCAAAAAACCCATTTAATGTTCTGTGTATATCTTAAACTTGTAACGTATTAAAGGGCTACCTTGAAAGATTGTTTTAAAACTGAATCACCCTCATGATTATAGCTCTAGTGGCTATAATCCCCACATGAATTTTGACATATGTTCCTTTTTTGAAGCTCCAGTGGTGCAATCGGTCAGCGCGCGGTCCTTATAAGGCAGTACGCAGCTGAGCGATGCCATGGTTGTGAGTTCGAACCTCACCTATAGCGTGATTTTAGAAAGCAAGAGATGCTATGGAAGTTAAAAATTTCTAATTCTTCCTAGAAAGATTGTTTGAGCATTGCAAAGCTGTAAACAATTAGAAGAATTCTCAGAAAGTAATGCAAAAGGCCTGAATATAACTGCATGGTCATCGTTCATTAAAACAGAGTTCAAGGGCTAATGGATAGCCCAGCATTGCATTGGATAGGTATGTTCAAATGATGTACATAATAGGTAGAATGTGTGTTAATCATTCGGCAAGAGAGGCTTACAGGTAGGGGCTTGTGTGATCAAGCTTAAACAGCCTAGCTTTAAATTGGACCATTTTCCTTCTGCTTACCCACATGATGTCTGATAATATGGCTCTGTATCAGAAGCTCCAGTGGCGCAATCGGTCAGCGCGCGGTACTTATAAGGCAGTACGCAGTTGAGCAATGCCGAGGTTGTGAGTTCGAGCCTCACCTGGAGCATGGTTTTAGAAAGCAAGAGACACTATGGAAGTTAAAGATTCAATGTGTAACTTAAAAGATTGTCTGAACATCACATTGCCGTCATCCATTAGAAGAATGATCACGGAATAATGCAAAAAAACCCATTTAATTCTCTATGTTGCCTGTATCTTAAACTAGTAAAGTATTAAAGGGCTAACTTGAAAGATTGTTTTAAAACTGAATCACCCTCATGATTATAGCTCTAGTGGCTATAATCCCCACATGAATTTTGACATATGTTCCTTTTTCGAAGGTCCAGTGGCGCAATCGGTCAGCGCGCGGTACTTATAAGGCAGTACGCAGCTGAGCAATGCCGAGGTTGTGAGTTCGAGCCTCACCTGGAGCATGGTTTTAGAAAGCAAGAGATGCTATGGAAGTTAAAAATTTCAATGTGTAACTTAAAAGATTGTCTGAACATCACATTGCCGTCATCCATTAGAAGAATGATCACGGAATAATGCAAAAAAACCCATTTAATTCTCTATGTTGCCTGTATCTTAAACTAGTAAAATATTAAAGGGCTAACTTGAAAGATTGTTTTAAAACTGAATCACCCTCATGATTATAGCTCTAGTGGCTATAATCCCCACATGAATTTTGACATATGTTCCTTTTTCGAAGGTCCAGTGGCGCAATCGGTCAGCGCGCGGTACTTATAAGGCAGTACGCAGCTGAGCAATGCCGAGGTTGTGAGTTCGAGCCTCACCTGGAGCATGGTTTTAGAAAGCAAGAGATGCTATGGAAGTTAAAAATTTCAATGTGTAACTTAAAAGATTGTCTGAACATCACATTGCCGTCATCCATTAGAAGAATGATCACGGAATAATGCAAAAAAACCCATTTAATTCTCTATGTTGCCTGTATCTTAAACTAGTAAAGTATTAAAGGGCTAACTTGAAAGATTGTTTTAAAACTGAATCACCCTCATGATTATAGCTCTAGTGGCTATAATCCCCACATGAATTTTGGTATATGTTCCTTTCTTGAAGCTCCAGTGGTGCAATCGGTCAGCGCGCGGTCCTTATAAGACAGTACGCAGCAGAGCGATGCCGAGCTTGTGAGTTCGAACCTCACCTGAAGCATGATTTTAGAAAGCCTGAGATGTTATAGCAGCAAAAGATTTCAAATTCTTACTAGAAAGATTGTCTGAGCATTGCAAAGCTGTAAACAATTAGAAGAATTCTCAGAAAGTAATGCAAAAGGCCTGAATATAACTGCATGGTCATCGTTCATTAAAAGAGAGTTCAAGGGCTAATGGATAGCCCAGCATTGCATTGGATAGGTATGTTCAAATGAGGTACATAATAGGTAGAATGTGTGTTAATCATTCGGCAATAGAGGCTTACAGGTAGGGGCTTATGTGATCAAGCTTAACAGCCTAGCTTTAAATTGGACCATTTTACTTTTGCTTACCCACATGATGTCTGATAATATGGATTTGTATCAGAAGCTCCAGTGGCGCAATCGGTCAGCGCGCGGTACTTATAAGGCAGTACGCAGCTGAGCAATGCCGAGGTTGTGAGTTCGAGCCTCACCTGGAGCATGGTTTTAGAAAGCAAGAGACGCTATGGAAGTTAAAAATTTCAATGTGTAACTTAAAAGATTGTCTGAACATTACGTTGCCGTCATCCATTAGAAAAATGATCACGGAATAATGCAAAAAAAAACCCATTTAATTCTCTATAGCCGCTTTCCGACCAAGTAGTTCTAGGAACTTAGTTCTAGGAACTGTCCACTTCTAAACAGTTCTAAGAACTACTCTCCCCCAAACTCGGTTTTGCTGTTTGCGTTCGCACTGACCAAGTGGCCATAGGAACTGGTAGGAGGGGTAAGGGAGTGACGCAAGCACGGTGACTTTTATTTTGACGGCGCGACGGACCTTTATTTTGGCGGCGCTGAGAACGCCAGAGCAAACTATGGTCGCATTCTCTGTGTTTATTAGTTAGCGATCTGTCTAACAGTACTGTTTAATATCTTATTAGATAGAACTGTTATAGAAAGTAGACAGTATATGAAAAAAGGTTATTAGCCTACATAATCATGTTTGGCTTGGTCCCCTCAAAGTTGCGTTGGATTTTTTCTTCAGCATTTAAGGTTTAGAGACCCATCTATCACTGTTTTCCATGTTTGTATAGTTCGTTTATTATATAGGCTATAATCTGTGTGTTTACATTCTAGCTGTTTTAAAAATGGCGGGTGCTGGTGTTCCGCGTGCGTTCGGTCAATCAGCGTACACTAACGTCACGGGTAGTTCCTATAGTGCTGGTTTAGACCCTACTCTGAAGTAGGACCTAAATTAGTTCCTACAAATAGAGTTCCTAGAACTAAAATCGTTCCTAGTTCCTGCGGTGCGAACACGCCGACATCCGGGTACTATAGCCAATAGTTCTAGGAACTGTGAAAAGGTTCCTCCGGTCGGAAAGCGGCTATTGTTGCCTGTATCTTAAACTAGGAAAGTATTAAAGGGCTAACTTGAAAGATTGTTTTAAAACTGAATCACCCTCATGATTATAGCTCTAGTGGCTATAATCCCCAGATGAATTTTGACATATGCTCCTTTTTTGAAGCTCCAGTGGCGCAATCGGTCAGCGCGCGGTACTTATAAGGCAGTACGCAGCTGAGCAATGCCGAGGTTGTGAGTTCGAGCCTCACCTGGAGCATGGTTTTAGAAAGCAAGAGACGCTATGGAAGTTAAAAATTTCAATGTGTAACTTAAAAGATTGTCTGAACATTACGTTGCCGTCATCCATTAGAAGAATGATCACGGATTAATGCAAAAAACCCATTTAATGTTCTGTGTATATCTTAAACTTGTAACGTATTAAAGGGCTACCTTGAAAGATTGTTTTAAAACTGAATCACCCTCATGATTATAGCTCTAGTGGCTATAATCCCCACATGAATTTTGACATATGTTCCTTTTTTGAAGCTCCAGTGGTGCAATCGGTCAGTGCGCGGTCCTTATAAGGCAGTACGCAGCTGAGCGATGCCATGGTTGTGAGTTCGAACCTCACCTATAGCGTGATTTTAGAAAGCAAGAGATGCTATGGAAGTTAAAAATTTCTAATTCTTCCTAGAAAGATTGTTTGAGCATTGCAAAGCTGTAAACAATTAGAAGAATTCTCAGAAAGTAATGCAAAAGGCCTGAATATAACTGCATGGTCATCGTTCATTAAAACAGAGTTCAAGGGCTAATGGATAGCCCAGCATTGCATTGGATAGGTATGTTCAAATGATGTACATAATAGGTAGAATGTGTGTTAATCATTCGGCAAGAGAGGCTTACAGGTAGGGGCTTGTGTGATCAAGCTTAAACAGCCTAGCTTTAAATTGGACCATTTTCCTTCTGCTTACCCACATGATGTCTGATAATATAGCTCTGTATCAGAAGCTCCAGTGGCGCAATCGGTCAGCGCGCGGTACTTATAAGGCAGTACGCAGTTGAGCAATGCCGAGGTTGTGAGTTCGAGCCTCACCTGGAGCATGGTTTTAGAAAGCAAGAGACACTATGGAAGTTAAAGATTCAATGTCTAACTTAAAAGATTGTCTGAACATCACATTGCTGTCATCCATTAGAAAAATGATCACGGAATAATGCAAAAAAAACCCATTTAATTCTCTATGTTGCCTGTATCTTAAACTAGGAAAGTATTAAAGGGCTAACTTGAAAGATTGTTTTAAAACTGAATCACCCTCATGATTATAGCTCTAGTGGCTATAATCCCCACATGAATTTTGACATATGCTCCTTTTTCGAAGCTCCAGTGGCGCAATCGGTCAGCGCGCGGTACTTATAAGGCAGTACGCAGCTGAGCAATGCTGAGGTTGTGAGTTCGAGCCTCACCTGGAGCATGGTTTTAGAAAGCAAGAGATGCTATGGAAGTTAAAAATTTCAATGTGCAACTTAAAAGATTGTCTGAACATTACGTTGCCGTCATCCATTAGAAGAATGATCACGGATTAATGCAAAAAACCCATTTAATGTTCTGTGTATATCTTAAACTAGTAAAATATTAAAGGGCTAACTTGAAAGATTGTTTTAAAACTGAATCACCCTCATGATTATAGCTCTAGTGGCTATAATCCCCACATGAATTTTGACATATGTTCCTTTTTCGAAGGTCCAGTGGCGCAATCGGTCAGCGCGCGGTACTTATAAGGCAGTACGCAGCTGAGCAATGCCGAGGTTGTGAGTTCGAGCCTCACCTGGAGCATGGTTTTAGAAAGCAAGAGATGCTATGGAAGTTAAAAATTTCAATGTGTAACTTAAAAGATTGTCTGAACATCACATTGCCGTCATCCATTAGAAGAATGATCACGGAATAATGCAAAAAAACCCATTTAATTCTCTATGTTGCCTGTATCTTAAACTAGTAAAGTATTAAAGGGCTAACTTGAAAGATTGTTTTAAAACTGAATCACCCTCATGATTATAGCTCTAGTGGCTATAATCCCCACATGAATTTTGGTATATGTTCCTTTCTTGAAGCTCCAGTGGTGCAATCGGTCAGCGCGCGGTCCTTATAAGACAGTACGCAGCAGAGCGATGCCGAGGTTGTGAGTTCGAACCTCACCTGAAGCATGATTTTAGAAAGCCTGAGACGTTATAGCAGCAAAAGATTTCAAATTCTTACTAGAAAGATTGTTTGAGCATTGCAAAGCTGTAAACAATTAGAAGAATTCTCAGAAAGTAATGCAAAAGGCCTGAATATAACTGCATGGTCATCGTTCATTAAAACAGAGTTCAAGGGCTAATGGGTAGCCCAGCATTGCATTGGATAGGTATGTTCAAATGATGTACATAATAGGTAGAATGTGTGTTAATCATTCGGCAAGAGAGGCTTACAGGTAGGGGCTTGTGTGATCAAGCTTAAACAGCCTAGCTTTAAATTGGACCATTTTACTTCTGCTTACCCACATGATGTCTGATAATATAGCTCTGTATCAGAAGCTCCAGTGGCGCAATCGGTCAGCGCGCGGTACTTATAAGGCAGTACGCAGTTGAGCAATGCCGAGGTTGTGAGTTCGAGCCTCACCTGGAGCATGGTTTTAGAAAGCAAGAGACACTATGGAAGTTAAAGATTCAATGTCTAACTTAAAAGATTGTCTGAACATCACATTGCTGTCATCCATTAGAAGAATGATCACGGATTAATGCAAAAAAAAACCATTTAATGTTCTATGTATATCTTAAACTTGTAAAGTATTAAAGGGCTACCTTGAAATATTGTTTTAAAACTGAATCAACCTCATGATTATAGCTCTAGTGGCTATAATCCCCACATGAATTTTGACATAAGTTCTTTTGTTGAAGCTCCAGTGGTGCAATCGGTCAGCGCGCGGTCCTTATAAGGCAGTACGCAGCTGAGCGATGCCGTTGTTGTGAGTTCGAACCTCACCTATAGCGTGATTTTAGAAAGCAAGAGATGCTATGGAAGTTAAAAATTTCAAATCCTTACTAGAAAGATTGTTTGAGCATTGCAAAGCTGTAAACAATTAGAAGAATTCTCAGAAAGTAATGCAAAAGGCCTGAATATAACTGCATGGTCATCGTTCATTAAAACAGAGTTCAAGGGCTAATGGATAGCCCAGCATTGCATTGGATAGGTATGTTCAAATGATGTACATAATAGGTAGAATGTGTGTTAATCATTCGGCAAGAGAGGCTTACAGGTAGGGGCTTGTGTGATCAAGCTTAAACAGCCTAGCTTTAAATTGGACCATTTTCCTTCTGCTTACCCACATGATGTCTGATAATATGGCTCTGTATCAGAAGCTCCAGTGGCGCAATCGGTCAGCGCGTGGTACTTATAAGGCAATACGCAGTTGAGCAATGCCGAGGTTGTGAGTTCGAGCCTCACCTGAAGCATGGTTTTAGAAAGCAAGAGACACTATGGAAGTTAAAGATTCAATGTCTAACTTAAAAGATTGTCTGAACATCACATTGCTGTCATCCATTAGAAGAATGATCACGGAATAATGCAAAAAAACCCCATTTAATTCTCTATGTTGCCTGTATCTTAAACTAGGAAAGTATTAAAGGGCTAACTTGAAAGATTGTTTTAAAACTGAATCACCCTCATGATTATAGCTCTAGTGGCTATAATCCCCAGATGAATTTTGACATATGCTCCTTTTTTGAAGCTCCAGTGGCGCAATCGGTCAGCGCGCGGTACTTATAAGGCAGTACGCAGCTGAGCAATGCCGAGGTTTTGAGTTCGAGCCTCACCTGGAGCATGGTTTTAGAAAGCAAGAGACGCTATGGAAGTTAAAAATTTCAATGTGTAACTTAAAAGATTGTCTGAACATTACATTGCCGTCATCCATTAGAAGAATGATCACGGATTAATGCAAAAAACTCATTTAATGTTCTGTGTATATCTTAAACTTGTAACGTATTAAAGGGCTACCTTGAAAGATTGTTTTAAAACTGAATCACCCTCATGATTATAGCTCTAGTGGCTATAATCCCCACATGAATTTTGACATATGTTCCTTTTTTGAAGCTCCAGTGGTGCAATTGGTCAGCGCGCGGTCCTTATAAGGCAGTACGCAGCTGAGCGATGCCATGGTTGTGAGTTCGAACCTCACCTATAGCGTGATTTTAGAAAGCAAGAGATGCTATGGAAGTTAAAAATTTCTAATTCTTACTAGAAAGATTGTTTGAGCATTGCAAAGCTGTAAACAATTAGAAGAATTCTCAGAAAGTAATGCAAAAGGCCTGAATATAACTGCATGGTCATCGTTCATTAAAACAGAGTTCAAGGGCTAATGGGTAGCCCAGCATTGCATTGGATAGGTATGTTCAAATGATGTACATAATAGGTAGAATGTGTGTTAATCATTCGGCAAGAGAGGCTTACAGGTAGGGGCTTGTGTGATCAAGCTTAAACAGCCTAGCTTTAAATTGGACCATTTTACTTCTGCTTACCCACATGATGTCTGATAATATAGCTCTGTATCAGAAGCTCCAGTGGCGCAATCGGTCAGCGCGCGGTACTTATAAGGCAGTACGCAGTTGAGCAATGCCGAGGTTGTGAGTTCGAGCCTCACCTGGAGCATGGTTTTAGAAAGCAAGAGACACTATGGAAGTTAAAGATTCAATGTCTAACTTAAAAGATTGTCTGAACATCACATTGCTGTCATCCATTAGAAGAATGATCACGGATTGCAAAAAAAAAACATTTAATGTTCTATGTATATCTTAAACTTGTAAAGTATTAAAGGGCTACCTTGAAATATTGTTTTAAAACTGAATCAACCTCATGATTATAGCTCTAGTGGCTATAATCCCCACATGAATTTTGACATAAGTTCTTTTGTTGAAGCTCCAGTGGTGCAATCGGTCAGCGCACGGTCCTTATAAGGCAGTACGCAGCTGAGCGATGCCGTTGTTGTGAGTTCGAACCTCACCTATAGCGTGATTTTAGAAAGCAAGAGATGCTATGGAAGTTAAAAATTTCAAATCCTTACTAGAAAGATTGTTTGAGCATTGCAAAGCTGTAAACAATTAGAAGAATTCTCAGAAAGTAATGCAAAAGGCCTGAATATAACTGCATGGTCATCGTTCATTAAAACAGAGTTCAAGGGCTAATGGGTAGCCCAGCATTGCATTGGATAGGTATGTTCAAATGATGTACATAATAGGTAGAATGTGTGTTAATCATTCGGCAAGAGAGGCTTACAGGTAGGGGCTTGTGTGATCAAGCTTAAACAGCCTAGCTTTAAATTGGACCATTTTCCTTCTGCTTACCCACATGATGTCTGATAATATGGCTCTGTATCAGAAGCTCCAGTGGCGCAATCGGTCAGCGCGCGGTACTTATAAGGCAGTACGCAGTTGAGCAATGCCGAGGTTGTGAGTTCGAGCCTCACCTGGAGCATGGTTTTAGAAAGCAAGAGACACTATGGAAGTTAAAGATTCAATGTCTAACTTAAAAGATTGTCTGAACATCACATTGCTGTCATCCATTAGAAGAATCATCACGGAATAATGCAAAAAAAACCCCATTTAATTCTCTATGTTGCCTGTATCTTAAACTAGGAAAGTATTAAAGGGCTAACTTGAAAGATTGTTTTAAAACTGAATCACCCTCATGATTATAGCTCTAGTGGCTATAATCCCCAGATGAATTTTGACATATGCTCCTTTTTTGAAGCTCCAGTGGCGCAATCGGTCAGCGCGCGGTACTTATAAGGCAGTACGCAGCTGAGCAATGCCGAGGTTGTGAGTTCGAGCCTCACCTGGAGCATGGTTTTAGAAAGCAAGAGACGCTATGGAAGTTAAAAATTTCAATGTGTAACTTAAAAGATTGTCTGAACATTACATTGCCGTCATCCATTAGAAGAATGATCACGGATTAATGCAAAAAACTCATTTAATGTTCTGTGTATATCTTAAACTTGTAACGTATTAAAGGGCTACCTTGAAAGATTGTTTTAAAACTGAATCACCCTCATGATTATAGCTCTAGTGGCTATAATCCCCACATGAATTTTGACATATGCTCCTTTTTTGAAGCTCCAGTGGCGCAATCGGTCAGCGCGCGGTACTTATAAGGCAGTACGCAGCTGAGCAATGCCGAGGTTGTGAGTTCGAGCCTCACCTGGAGCATGGTTTTAGAAAGCAAGAGACGCTATGGAAGTTAAAAATTTCAATGTGTAACTTAAAAGATTGTCTGAACATTACATTGCCGTCATCCATTAGAAGAATGATCACGGATTAATGCAAAAAACTCATTTAATGTTCTGTGTATATCTTAAACTTGTAACGTATTAAAGGGCTACCTTGAAAGATTGTTTTAAAACTGAATCACCCTCATGATTATAGCTCTAGTGGCTATAATCCCCACATGAATTTTGACATATGTTCCTTTTTTGAAGCTCCAGTGGTGCAATTGGTCAGCGCGCGGTCCTTATAAGGCAGTACGCAGCTGAGCGATGCCATGGTTGTGAGTTCGAACCTCACCTGGAGCATGGTTTTAGAAAGCAAGAGACACTATGGAAGTTAAAGATTCAATGTCTAACTTAAAAGATTGTCTGAACATCACATTGCTGTCATCCATTAGAAGAATGATCACGGATTAATGCAAAAAAAAAACATTTAATGTTCTATGTATATCTTAAACTTGTAAAGTATTAAAGGGCTACCTTGAAATATTGTTTTAAAACTGAATCACCCTCATGATTATAGCTCTAGTGGCTATAATCCCCACATGAATTTTGACATAAGTTCTTTTGTTGAAGCTCCAGTGGTGCAATCGGTCAGCGCGCGGTCCTTATAAGGCAGTACGCAGCTGAGCGATGCCGTTGTTGTGAGTTCGAACCTCACCTATAGCGTGATTTTAGAAAGCAAGAGATGCTATGGAAGTTAAAAATTTCAAATCCTTACTAGAAAGATTGTTTGAGCATTGCAAAGCTGTAAACAATTAGAAGAATTCTCAGAAAGTAATGCAAAAGGCCTGAATATAACTGCATGGTCATCGTTCATTAAAACAGAGTTCAAGGGCTAATGGGTAGCCCAGCATTGCATTGGATAGGTATGTTCAAATGATGTACATAATAGGTAGAATGTGTGTTAATCATTCGGCAAGAGAGGCTTACAGGTAGGGGCTTGTGTGATCAAGCTTAAACAGCCTAGCTTTAAATTGGACCATTTTCCTTCTGCTTACCCACATGATGTCTGATAATATGGCTCTGTATCAGAAGCTCCAGTGGCGCAATCGGTCAGCGCGCGGTACTTATAAGGCAGTACGCAGTTGAGCAATGCCGAGGTTGTGAGTTCGAGCCTCACCTGGAGCATGGTTTTAGAAAGCAAGAGACACTATGGAAGTTAAAGATTCAATGTCTAACTTAAAAGATTGTCTGAACATCACATTGCTGTCATCCATTAGAAGAATCATCACGGAATAATGCAAAAAAACCCCATTTAATTCTCTATGTTGCCTGTATCTTAAACTAGGAAAGTATTAAAGGGCTAACTTGAAAGATTGTTTTAAAACTGAATCACCCTCATGATTATAGCTCTAGTGGCTATAATCCCCAGATGAATTTTGACATATGCTCCTTTTTTGAAGCTCCAGTGGCGCAATCGGTCAGCGCGCGGTACTTATAAGGCAGTACGCAGCTGAGCAATGCCGAGGTTGTGAGTTCGAGCCTCCCCTGGAGCATGGTTTTAGAAAGCAAGAGACGCTATGGAAGTTAAAAATTTCAATTTGTAACTTAAAAGATTGTCTGAACATTACGTTGCCGTCATCCATTAGAAGAATGATCACGGATTAATGCAAAAAAACCATTTAATGTTCTGTGTATATCTTAAACTTGTAACGTATTAAAGGGCTACCTTGAAAGATTGTTTTAAAACTGAATCACCCTCATGATTATAGCTCTAGTGGCTATAATCCCCACATGAATTTTGACATGTTCCTTTTTTGAAGCTCCAGTGGTGCAATTGGTCAGCGCGCGGTCCTTATAAGGCAGTACGCAGCTGAGCGTTGCCATGGTTGTGAGTTCGAACCTCACCTATAGCGTGATTTTAGAAAGCAAGAGATGCTATGGAAGTTAAAAATTAAAAAAGGCCTGAATATAACTGCATGGTCATCGTTCATTAAAACAGAGTTCAAGGGCTAATGGGTAGCCCAGCATTGCATTGGATAGGTATGTTCAAATGATGTACATAATAGGTAGAATGTGTGTTAATCATTCGGCAAGAGAGGCTTACAGGTAGGGGCTTGTGTGATCAAGCTTAAACAGCCTAGCTTTAAATTGGACCATTTTACTTCTGCTTACCCACATGATGTCTGATAATATAGCTCTGTATCAGAAGCTCCAGTGGCGCAATCGGTCAGCGCGCGGTACTTATAAGGCAGTACGCAGTTGAGCAATGCCGAGGTTGTGAGTTCGAGCCTCACCTATAGCGTGATTTTAGAAAGCAAGAGATGCTATGGAAGTTAAAAATTTCAATGTGTAACTTAAAAGATTGTCTGAACATTAAAAGATTGTAACTTAAAAGATTAAAAGAAAGTAACTTAAAAGATTGTCTGAACATTACGTTGCCGTCATCCATTATAAGAATGATCACGGATTAATGCAAAAAACCCATTTAATGTTCTATGTATATCTTAAACTTGTAAAGTATTAAAGGGCTACCTTGAAAGATTGTTTTAAAACTGAATCACCCTCATGATTATAGCTCTAGTGGATATAATCCCCACATGAATTTTGGTATATGTTCCTTTCTTGAAGCTCCAGTGGTGCAATCGGTCAGCGTGCTGTCCTTATAAGACAGTATGCAGCAGAGCGATGCCGTGGTTGTGAGTTCGAACCTCACCTGTAGCGTGATTTTAGAAAGCCTGAGACGTTATAGCAGCAAAAGATTTCAAATTCTTACTAGAAAGATTGTTTGAGCATTGCAAAGCTGTAAACAATTAGAAGAATTCTCAGAAAGTAATGCAAAAGGCCTGAATATAACTGCATGGTCATCGTTCATTAAAAGAGAGTTCAAGGGCTAATGGATAGCCCAGCATTGCATTGGATAGGTATGTTCAAATGAGGTACATAATAGGTAGAATGTGTGTTAATCATTCGGCAAGAGAGGCTTACAGGTAGGGGCTTGTGTGATCAAGCTTAACAGCCTAGCTTTAAATTGGACCATTTTACTTCTACTTACCCACATGATGTCTGATAATATGAATCTGTATCAGAAGCTCCAGTGGCGCAATCGGTTAGCGCGCGGTACTTATAAGGCAGTACGCAGCTGAGCAATGCCGAGGTTGTGAGTTCGAGCCTCACCTGGAGCATGGTTTTAGAAAGCAAGAGACGCTATGGAAGTTAAAAATTTCAATGTGTAACTTAAAAGATTGTCTGAACATTACGTTGCCATCATCCATTAGAAGAATGATCACGGAATAATGCAAAAAAAAAACTATTTATGCTCTATATCAGGGATAGGCAACTCCGGTCCTGGAGGGCCACTGTCCTGCAGAGTTTAGCTCCAACCCTAATTAAACACACCTGAACAAGGCAATCAGTGTTTTCAGGATTACTAGATAGATACAGGCAGGTGAGTTTTTATCAGGGCTGAAGCTAAACTCTGCAGGACAGTGGCCCTCCAGGACCGGAGTTGCCTATCCCTGCTCTATATCTTAAACTAGTAAAGTATTAAAGCGCCAACTTGAAAGATGGTTTTAAAACTGAATCACCCTCATGATTATAGCTCCAGTGGCTATAATCCCCACATGGATTTTGTTATATGGCCCTGTCTTGACGCTCCAGTGGCGCAATCGGTCAGCGTGTGGTACTTATAAGGCAGTTCGCAGCAGAGCGATGCTGAGGTTGTGAGTTTGAGCCTCACCTAGAGCATGATTTTAGAAAGCCTGAGACATTATAGCAGCAAAAGATTTCAAATTCTAGCTAGAAAGATTGCTTGAGCAGTGCAAGGCTGTATTAAAATAATTCTCAGAAAGTAATGCAAAAGGCCTGAATATAACTGCATGGTCATTGTCCATTAAAAGAGAGTTCAAGGGCTAAAGGATAGCCCAGCGTTGCATTGGATGGGTATTGTTACGAACCCCACTATTAAAGTGCCCTTTAATGAAGGGGGTAAGCAACATAAAGACACGCGATTAAATATATAACAGTTTTAACTGTTTATTCTTGGAACTACACGACTCACGGATCAGTAGGCAACAGATAATGTTAACAGAAATAAACAAACATAGAACAACGAAACATTGAAACAAGCACCAATGAAACAAAGCTTATCAGCGGCTGGCGGAAACATCATGGAATGTATGTACATCATACATACACAGGGCTCTCTCAACACTCCACTCAAGCCCTTCTCCTTCAGTGCACGCCAAGCTCTTGACAGAGTTGAAACAGTGATCGAAGCGATCACGCCGCTAGAAACAAATTGTAGTAGGTTAACCTCCACGCCCTTCTCTCTCCGCTCTCTCGTTATATATGTAGCGTCTGGAAGAAATCACTATGACTTATTCATTCTAATCTTCAGAAAGCTTTTAACCTACTGGACTCATTTATGTAAATCACAGGACTAGCGCCAAGGAGTCTGGATCAAATTGCTCCATTGACACTTTAATGGCATGGTAGAGGTTAAACAAAAACACCTCCAAACTCCTTTGTGAGATTCAAAAAGATCGTAATCAACTCAACACCCCTCCCACAGCAGGCACGAAGGCCAGGTGGCATGGCTAGACATCTGAGAGATGCACCAATATACATACACAAACATTCTTTTAACTTTCATTTAACTCATAAGTCATTCCAAAATGTATATGATATATTCCTGTGTGTATGTATGTTTCCCACCTCATATTAGCCTAGTTATGACTTTCTAGTTGCGTTACTTGAACTCTAAATGCTTATATTCAAGTGTAAGAATGTATCTCTACTTTGTATCTTCCAGACATATCTTGGTACCGAATTAAACATCTCGGTTTGCCTTAGCTATACGTATATGGTAGGTTACGATAAAATGTATTATACTATGTTTACCATCCTTTGGAGTAGAAATGACCAATTCTGGACACCATCATAAAACATGCAAATCAGGCTGTCAGAAGAAGACAAAGAAACTCTCTCCCGCTAAAAGTTTCTGAGTGTTATTGGTCACTTCCCCCAAAATAGGTGTGAACTAAGTCTTCCTTAAAGGACAAGCATGATGGCTCATCGCTATCTTTTCTTAGTTCTTAGTTCTTAGTTCTTACTTCTTACTTGTTAGCCTTATCTCCGGCTTCTTGCCTTGTTTTAGTCTTGTGCTCATTCATTTCTATCTCCGAGTGAAATGGACTTAGCTTGAATTTCCAGCAACTTCGCTTTCAAGTAAACCTTTTAAACTTCTCACGAACAACATGCTCTCCGGAAGAACTGAAAGAACGCTTTAAACTCACAGACCATCATACACACACGTGCATTCTTGCTCAGCACCAAAGATCCATGCAAGTATAATTTCTATCGAGATTTAGATGTGTTTAAGATAGTTCGCCCCTGCTTTAAGGTTATTTGATTCTGTGCTGGCTCTCAAAGGTTAACTGTTTGTGATATTTGCTATTCTGTGATCTGCTTTCTCTTTCTTTCTTTACTTTTCGATATTCTGTTTATATGTATTCTTTGTTTAAGTATAGTCGTATGTAGTTATAGTTTCATTTATTAAAACCCATTATATGCTTGATTGCCTCTGTCTCCTGCTCACCTAACAAAGTCTCTTAAATGTGAAAGCTTAAGCTATATTGTTGAGTACTTTATAGTAATCTAATAGAACAGGAAAGTTATTCTTCATGACCAGAATAACCTTTTTTGAGAGTTGATAAGGAGAATAATCTTTCTTGAGAGTTGATAAGAAGATTGTACTGTCGGTTCGGTGGACGAACAGATTATTCGATGTGGAATTCATTCTGTTAAAGGTAATTCTGAAAATTGATCTAGCCTTTCTATATATTCATAATTGATTATAATTCATTGTAATTAATTATCCATATATATATATAGATACAAATAAATGGGCTATGTATGTATCCCCTTTTTGGGCGATTTAAAATATGTAGGTAATAACTGAACATAACCAGTGTGATTAATTATTAATTATTCCTTTTTTTTAGCTAATTTGCTACATATATCCAGCCCAGAACATTACTGAACAGGCTGCAGATGCGCTAGTCCGAAAGAGAGAGAGAGAAAAATCATAGTTTATAAGAAAAATCATTTGTTAAAACGCAAGATTTATCTCTCATGTATTAATTAGTTGATGTACATTTTAGAATATAAAATTAAGGTCATTTAGGAATAAAGTCAGAAGTCTGGCATGGGCTTAATTGGTACTTTGGCACCATTTAAGCCCGCATGTGTTCCAAATAAGCCCACATCATCATTGATTCACAAAATATAAAAATTAATTGATTTTAAAGAAGTAAAACATCAATATATTTATTCAGTATTAAAAGGAAGTATTAAAAAAATTACTTTTGCTAATGTTTGATTAGAGTCCTGGGTGGGATGGGTAGGTGTTAGTGGCCGGTGGTCTGGAGCCTTAAGTCGGCTTGACTGGAGTTGTAGCTAGAGTCAAGCTGGAAGTTTGACCGGGTGTATCTTGGGAGCCAAGCCGAGTTGGGGCTCCATACTCTGGGCTTAGGGGGGCCTCCTAGTGGGCCCCCCACACCGGGACTCTGGAGCCTTAAGTCGGCTTGGCTCCCGAGTTATGCCTGGTCAAAGGTGGAAGTTTAACCTGGTGTATCTCTGGAAGGAAGCCGAGTTGGGGCTCCAGACTCTGGGGTTTCGGGGGGTCTCCTAGTGGGCCCCCCACACCGGGAGTATGCAGCCTTAGGTCGGCTTGACTCTGGAGTTATGCCCGATCAAAGTTCCACAGGAAGTGACCATATCTCGGGAAGAAAGCCGAGTTAGAGCTCAATACTCCCGGCATAGGGGGCCCACTGAGTGACCCCTTCATGCTCAGAGTCCGGAGCCCCAACTCGGCTTGGGTCCCGAGTTTTGCCTGGTCAAAGCTGGACAGGAAGTGGCGGTATCTCGGAGCCGGACGGTCCCAGGGGCTCAGGTCTGTGGAGAATGTAGGGTCCCTCTGGGACCTCTCCATGCCCGGAATCTCAAGCCTTAACTCAGCTTGGCTCCCGAATTATGCCCGGTTATACATTAAGGACTTTAGGACAAAACGGGCTCTATCTCATTTGAATGAATGTGTGTATTTTGTAGGCCTATCTAAATATAGTTGTAAATTAAGGTAGTAGGGTAAGGTAAAAAGGTTAGTAAGGTAAAAGCGCACAAAGAAATGTTATCATTAAAGGTGCCTTATGTAAAAATTGAGGTAAAAATATCCAAAAAATGAGCTACATGCATCAAAAGAATGAGAAGAAATAAGGGCGATGATGTCATTAAAAAAATGTCAAGTTATAGTGCTGCAGAGATATCAACCTCAATTAGCATTAGCATTAATAGCCACGGCCCGACAGGTGTCGTAATACCAGTTTCGGCCATGGGAGGCGGTATGCCGGCAACATAACCACCAGCCAAACATGCAATACACGAATAACTCGCACGGCTTGTGGGCGTACTTGAACCTGATGTCAATCGTGTGGAAAGTAGCCTACTGCCCACTACTACATTCAAATAAAATATGATAAAAAAGGAACAGAACCAGAGTAAACATTGGCACTGCTTTCCATCGCTGGAGACAACTAATGGACATGAAAAAAATGAGGTTTGACTTCGAACTTGCAACATTTCGTTTGGATTGGTAAGTAAGATGCTGTTAGTATTTCGTTAGAAGTTTGTTTTATATGTTTGTGTAGATTTTCGGGAAGTTATAACATAGAAATGTATCGAAGGCTGTTCGATAAACGTATATAACGTTCATAAATACAGTATTGTAATATAGTACACATAGCACAATCTCTATTGCTCTTTTTTTCTTGCCAACTACGTGACCTATATTATGTATATTAAATGGCTTTCCTGAGGTAAATCTGACATAATTGTTCTCCAGCTGTGTTATTGACCTCTTCACGATGATAAAAAACACTGATTGGTCGATATTATGTATGAGGAATACATTTTGGTAAGTTGTAGCCTAACGTTACTGTATCTTTCAGTGTTCGTGATTTTTTTACTATTAGCTAGTAGAGATGATCGGTTCACATGCGCTAGGGATCTGTCGTGTAACATTTACAAGCGCCAAAACGGTATTTAATTGACAGAATCTGAGAGCTGAGATTTTTTTATATCATAACTAACCTGCTCTGTCTAGTCTGTCGGTCTCCGTGTCCTCTTTGCTTCGCGATTTTTCTGTGCGTGAGAAAATTGATGTGTGGGGTGAGAGCGTGTGAAAAGTGTTTGCGTGTGTCTCACGGTTAATGCGTGAGAGTTGGAAGCTCTGGTTACGTTGGCGCTAGCTTGGTCAACATCAGCGAATGCTGTCTGTCAAATTAATGTAATTCAAACTAACAATAAAAATGTAATATGAACAAAACGAATATGAACATATTCACTGGTAAAGGTGAAGGGGAGTAGCTTGAAGATATTCATACTCTAGAGTAGACCAACTCACTTTCTGGAGGTATACTGCCCCCATCTGGTATGGAATGTGGAGTATGAATTTATTTATTTTTACATAAGGCACCTTTAAACACTTTCAGAAAATGTATCAAAGTTTGCAATTAGAGGGATTCCTCATTGAAACACATAAGGTGGGCTTAAATGGTTCCACAGTGAGTAATGGTGAAAAAAAGAAAATTTTTCCTTTAAAAATGTAAGATATGTTTACATATACATGCATGGAGCTTAACTATAGTGTGTACTAAGTATCATAGTAATTTTCATTGTGCCCACATTGAGAAATGTTACGCTTTTTTCATTCAAGGTTAGCTTGTGTTGGCTATATTTTGCATGCGTTTTGTGGCCCTGTACCATTAAGCCCATCTTAAAAAAAAAGTTAATTTATGAAAATAATCTTCTCTACAAAACAATTTATGATGTATTTATTTGTAAATTAATGTAAAATGAATCATAAAACATTTATTGTTTGCAGTTCACATGCTTAATTCTTGGCAGTCTAGCCTTTCTGTAAGGCTAATGGTTTGACCTAGAGATTAGCTTTGAACGCAAGCTAATAAAACTCATCTTTCTATTTAAAGGAAAATGATATTTACCAAGAAGGTTAAATATTTCAAAGTCTAACTTGAATGATTGGTTGAGGATTGCATGGCTGTCAACAATTAGAAGAATTCCCAGGCATTATTGCGAAAGACCTGTCTAACATTGTGGGGCCATCTTAAATTACTAGAGTGTTCAAGGGCTACCAAGAAAGATCGAGAGTTACGTATGTAACTGCGGTTCTATGAGTTCTGGATGACCGCCAGAGGCAGTGCTTCACACTAGATACTATCTCTCGTTGCAAATGCATAGGTCGAGTCTAATACAAACAATGTCCCTCGTGACCAGGATGACTCGGGGTGCTCCCCTATTTAACCCCGTGACTTCCTGCAGACTGTCCCTACGGAATCTTCTCGCCTGACTCCGAGTGACAGAAAGCTCTGGTGGTCATCCAGAACTCATAGAACCGCAGTTACATACGCAACTCTCGTTCTATTTCGTTCTTCCTGACCGCCAGAGGCAGTGCTTCACACTGGATGACTTATACAACAAGGTCACGACAAGGTCCTACTCACACTTAAGAGGAAGTTGAGGGTCCCGACAGGACAGCTGTTCCAATATTACTGGAAGCAGCCACATTGACCCTGTAGTATCTGGCAAAGGTATTTGTTGATGACCACGTAGCTGCTGCACAGATGTCACTTAGAAGGACCCCTTTTAATGCAGCCCAAGACGTTGATATGCCTCTTGTCGAATGGCATCTCACCCCCAAAGGCACTGGATATTTATTAGATGTGTAAGCGTGGGTGATAACCTCAACTACCCAGTGCGACAATCTCTGCTTTGAGAGGGGCTGACCTCTTTTTGGGCCCCCGTGACAGAGAAAAAGTTGGTCTGATTGTCAAAAAACTTCCGTGGCCCTCAGATAGCCCCGGAGAGCTCTTACTGGGCACAGCAGTGTGCTTCCACTTTCTTCCAGCGTGTTTGACATCCGAGGATTAAACACTGCCAGCTCAATAGCCTGGTTTCTAAAAGGGCAGAAAGCCGCTTGGGGAGAAATGCTGGGTTGGGCCATAACGTCACAAGCCATCTGCGTTCCATCGCATACAGGATGTGTTAACTGATAACGTGTGGAGTTCACACACCCGCTTAGTCGAAGCAATGGCCAAGAGAAACGCTGCCTTCAATGAGATCCACCTCAGATCGCTCTGCTCTAGAGGTTCAAACGGGGGCAATGTAAGAGACTTTAAGACTAGGCCCAGGTCCCATAAAGAAACCCTAATGGCCTGAGGGGGGCGCAGTCGCTGAGCACCTCTAAGAAACTGAGTAACCAAGGCATGAGAACCCAATTGCTGACCATCTATTCGTACGTGATGTGCTGAAATTGCAGCCACATAAACTCTTAAAGTAGCAGCTGCTCTATTCTTTTCTAATAGTGACTGCAGAAAACGTAAAATCAGAGGAACAGGGCAGTGCTCTGGGACCACTGCTTGCTCCCTACACCAATCAGAGAAAGCTTCCATCGATAGGCATAAGCACTCCTGGTGGAAGGTGCTCTAGAGTTCAATATGGTGTTCGGGGGAAAGGCATAGAGTAACCGGTCTGGCCAGGCGTGGGCTAGAGCATCCTGCCCCAGCGGACTGGATTCCTCTGCTAGTGAGAACCAGAGACGGCAGTGGGTCGTTGTCGCCGAGGCAAATAGGTCCACTTCTGCCCTGCCAAACCGCTGCCATATCATCTCTACCACTTCTGGGTTGAGCCTCCACTCCGTTGATGGAATTCTGTGGCGCGATAAGAAATCTGGAACCACGTTTGATACCCCTGGAATATGCATTGCTCTGATGCTTGCAAAGCGAGGGAAGGCCCAAGTCAGCAGTTCCTGCGATACTTGAAGGGATTGGCTGGACCTTGTGCCCCCTTGATGGTTGATGTGATAAACCACAGATCTGTTGTCCGACCTGACGAGAATATGCCTGCCCTTCAAAAACGGAGCGAGGTGCTTCAGAGCTCGCAGAACTGCACGAAGTTCCAGGGTATTTATATTCTCGCCCCTTTCCCGAGGACCCCATTGTCCTGTGACTGCTCTGTGTTGCCAGACTGCCCCCCAGCCAGTAAGGGACGCATCGGTCTGGACTATCTCCCTTCGAGAGGGAATCATGCCCAGAACAACCCCCTTGGTCAGATACAATCTGCTCCTCCAAGACTTCAGGGCCAGAAGGCATCGCTGTGTCACCTTGATCAACCTGTTCTTGTGCCAACTGAGGTTCAAGCGGAGACTGTTCACCCATCTTTGAAAGGGGCGTAGTGAAAGGAGGCCCAATGGTATGACTGCCGCTGCTGCCGCCAACATACCTGTGAGCCTGAGGAAGCACCTGAATGGAAGTCTGGCATGCCTCCGAAACCGTTGAAGGAGGAGTAGTATATTGTCCACACGTTGTTCTGATGGAGTGGCTTTCATTGACTGTGAGTCCAGCGTGAGACCTAGGAACCCCACAGACTGACTTGGAATTAATCGGCTCTTGCTGAAATTCACAGAAAGGCCCAGTCGAGTAATATGTGCGAGCAGCTGTGTGATTTCTAACACTGCCTGCTCCTGAGAGTGGGAGCAAAGGAGCCAGACGTCCAAGTATGGAAGCACCTGTAGCCCTGTGGCTTGGATTGGAGCCAGTGCGGCCGCCATGCACCTGGTGAAGACTCGTGGCGATAGAGAAAGGCCGAATGGGAGGACACGGAATTGATAGACCTGGTCCTGGAATGCAAATCGGAGGAACGGCCTGTGTTGAGGAGCAATTGGAATATGGAAGTAAGCATCCTTTAGGTGTACCGTAGTAAACCAGTGCTGCTGCTTGACCGCCTGAAGAACATCGGTTATGCGCAACATACGAAATGGTAAGATCTTCATGAACTTGTTGAGGCCGCGAAGGTCGAGTATGGGCCTTACACCGCCATCTTTCTTTGGAATGAGGAAGTAAATGGAAAAGAACCCACCTAGCCGTTCTGACCAATCTACTGGTTCGATGGCACCTTTCTCTAGGAGTTGTGCTATTTCTTGTTTTAAGGCAAGTGAACTGTTGGGGTCTGAGACTACGGTCATCCTGACCCCTTTGAAAGCGGGTGGCCGCCGTCGGAACTGCAGCTTGTACCCCTGGGTTAGTGTTGCTATAACCCATGGGTCGGAAGTTGTTGTTTCCCAGTAACTGAGCTGCTGATAAGAAAACCGTCCGACGGCCGGCCGCCGACCTTCAGGACCTACGTCCATGGCCTCTAGCATCCCTGGTGGGCCGTTGGCCAGGTGCTCTACCCCTAGGGGTCTGAAATACTTGCTGACCCCGAGCCCAGGGCCGCTGAGCAGAATTTTCTACACGCGGTGATCTCGGAGGCAGGCCCTTGTGAACAGCACCTGGGTGTGTTGAAAACGTAGAGCGTGGCAGTTCATACCCCCTAGAAGGCTGTCGGTAATTTAAGTGAGCCTGTGGAACTCTCCTCAGGTCAGCAAACTGCTGCCTGGTCTGATTCACCTGGACACTACGCTCCAGTGTCTCCTGTGCAGCTGGCCCAAAGAGTTGCCCTGGAACTACAGGAAGGTCCCTTAGTGTTCTCCTACATGCCTCAGACAGAGGTGATTGTGCAAGCCAGACTTGGCGGCGTGCTTGTGTGAGCGTTGACATAAGCCTTCCCAGCTCTCTTGTCATGAATGCCACTGCCTGAAGGGAGGCATCACTTAAGTTTTGGTTAAAAGGATCACTCCCTGATGATTGAAGGGACTGAGACAGGGCCAACATGGGATGGGAGAGAGAATTGCCAATGCGACCCATTCGTGCTGCCGTGTTATATGCCTGGATAAGATGATCATCTGTAATCCTGCATTGAGGCCGGGGGCATCGAACATTAGGCCTCAATACCTCCTCTGGGGAAAGAACAAACGAGGCAATAAATGGATCAACCTTAGGCATCTGACCCAAGCCATAAGTGTCTGCATCCTGCATCGCAGCCAATGCCCCGTTTGCACTAGTGGGGTGCATAAGAGACCTAGGGTTAGCCCAGCATCTTTGCAACTCCTCGATATAATCCTTTGATGGTGGAATTGTAAGAGGAGAGGGTTGCGCTGAACCTCTGAAAAAAGCACTAGAAGAGGTTGCCACCGCAGGGGCTGTGTCAAGACCCAAGTGAGCCAATGCAGCCTGAAGAGCTTGCTTCACCAGCTCTTGCTCTGACTGTGGACCTTCTGCAGATCCATGACCAGCTTCCTGGGAGCCATCATGGGAGAATTGGGATTGATGATCAGATATAACCTCCACTTCTCCATCATCATCATCATAGAACTGGCTCTGAGAAGCCGCCATTGAAAGGACATCCTCCTCCCCAATGGGTGACTCCATAGCAGGGCTTTCGACTGAGGATACTAGTCTCTCGCCCGGTTGCAACTTCATAAGCAAAGACTTAATCTGAGCAAACTCAGCCGTCAGCACATCCACCTTCTTCCCTAAAGGGTCTTCCTTGGGTCTTTTACCAGCAGAAGCACCAGTTGATTCAGTATTTTTACGCTTACTTGTTGTTTTACGTGGTGGAGGTGGTGGTAGCGACTCTCCCAAAAGCCCTTCCACCATAGTTATCCTTGAAGTCCTCCTCTCCCAAGACATGACGCTACAGTTCATGCAGGCGTCTTCTGTGAGGCCCTGTTTAAGGTGTTCTAGGCCTAAACAGGAAGGGCAGCAGTCATGCCCATCATCCGCCTGGAGAACAGCCATGCACAATGTGCAAGTATGAGATAACTTTTCCATTCTGGTTTTGGAAGATATTTGGTAGGTAGAGCGGAATCACTCTGACTGTCACTGTCCTAAGCAAGCCTTGCCAGAAAACTTACTAGAGAGAAATAATTTCTATACAATATATTATACACACATCATTATTGAAGTGTACATGTAAATATACTATAACAAATCCTATACTATAATTAATGCGTGTATATTGTTATATATATATATATATACACGAGGCACAATCTTATTTATTTTTATTTTTTTTACAACATTGCTAGCTCATTCAATAACACAGTAGATGAGTATTGTACCTATTAGCCTAGATACCAATTGCTATACAGAGCGCACACACTCCAAGCGTGGTCTTAACTAACTTAACTTACAGCTGCAAGTTATTATGGCCCTTTCAACGAGCGAAAACACTCTGTCTAGCGACCAACACAATGCCAGGAAAACGAGAACGAACCCCAGCAGTGTTGCTTTATTTCGTTATCAGTGGAATCCCACTGAATCCGTTGCAGCCTCTGGAGGACGCTCAATCGCGAGACACCAACAATGCTTTCTGTTGTGAAGCTGTGAAGAACAGATTCCATTTTTTTTTTTTTTTACATAATCTACGATCTGCATACGTGCACGCGAGAAGATTATAGGGACAGTCTGCAGGAAGTCACGGGGTTAAATAGTGGAGCACTCCGAGTCATCCTGGTCACGAGGGACATTGTTTGTATTAGACTCGACCTATGCATTTGCAACGAGAGATAGTATCCAGTGTGAAGCACTGCCTCTGGCGGTCAGGAAGAACGAAATAGAACATCTATTGTTCACTGTGCGGTACTTATAAATCAGAACGCAGCAAAGCAACACCTAGATTGTGAGTTCAAATCTTACCTAGAGCCATTATAGCAGCTAAAGGGTTCATGTGCTTAAAGGCCCCCTGAAATCAAAATATAAGTTTTTTAGCTGTTAGTATGAATATGTTTGTATTAAGGCTATGAATAAGCTGGTGTGTTCCAAACCTATCTATCTCATTACATGGCAAATTAAAACTGAAATTGATTTCTGGACATCGTAATGCAATTTTTTTCCGAAAATTGTTATTGTACACATGTATTTTACATATATCTTAGCATGCTATAGCAACCTCTCCCCAGTCCCCAGTCCCCAGTCCCCACACCCCACATTTGAGTTTTATTAAGTTTTTTATTCCCAACTGGTTCATTGGTTAGGAATGAAATGACTAGAATTTATTCACACCTCTACTATTGAATCCAACGTATTACCAGTGCTTAGATTCACTTCCATGGTGCTGTCAAGTAGCCTATGACTTGCAGTCTGTGAGGTAAACTAAAGGCTATTAGCTATATGAAAAGGGGGAGGAGCCAATCAATATGTCCTGCCTTAGCTTCCTGTTTCAGTGGAAATGATGTCAACGCATCATACAAAGCTGTGCGTTTCAAGGCACTTCAGTGGGCCTTTAAGGTGCGTGTACACTGGAACAGAACAAGCATTACAAATTAATTCCTATGAAAGTTGAGCTAACTTCCATAGGAATGAACTGAAATTACTCGCTCTGCTCAGTTCGCACTAGTGGGCACATACCGTAACGTGCAAGATCGGCTGAACATAGCATTGCCGTCATCAATTATAAGAATGATCAGGGAATAATGCAAAAGACACATTTAACTTTGTATGGCTGGCTTAGGCTAGTAGAGTATTCAAGGTCTAACTTGAAATATTGTTTTAACTGAATCACTCTCATAACAGTAGCTCCAGTGGCACAATCAGTCAGTGCATGGTACTTACAAGGCAGTATGCAAAAGAGCAATGTTGGAGGTTGTGAGTTCAAAACTCACCTGGATCATGGTTTTAGACAGCAAGAGAAATTATTCCAGCAAAAGTGTTCAAGGTCTAACTTGAAAGATTAATTTTGTCAGATTGGTTGAACATTTTATGGCTGTCATCAATCTCAGGCAATAAGTTTTTAGAAACCAAGGAATAGCAGCAGAAGAGTTGAACATTGCATGGCTGTCATCAATTAAGAAGAATTCTCAGAGAATGATGCAAAAGCCCTGTTTAACACTGAATGGTTATCGTTCATTAAATTATGTTTTATTAACAAATTTTGGGAGGAGAACGTTCAGATAATTACCCTAATTATCAATTAGCGAGATAAGAGGTATGCAGCAGACTAAAGCTGGGTGCACACTTAGCGATTTATAATAGTCCTTTGCGATTGTTGCTTGTCAGACTGTACAAAGATGATCCTCGCTGTAAGCCATGTCACACTGTAAGATCTCAGTTGTCATTAATGTCAGACTGTACGACAGTCAACATGCGTTAAAAATGGACGCAGATAGTTTTACATCATCAATCAATGACACGTTCGGTGACTGATCTGCGTTACACGCGGGATTGAAATGGTGGCTACAAAGAAATCTATTTATTTATTTTGGTCGCAGTGATCACAATGGTCATTAATCGGCTGTCGGTGAATACCTCAAACTAACGATCAAAGACTTCAGATTTTAGCCTAGGATCAGAGGTTTCTTTTAGGAGTTGCAAAATTTGTCTCAGATGGCCAAATTGTGGCCAAAATCGCAGTGTGCACTCAGCTTTGCCTCAGTTCCATGACAGTTTTCCAGCATCCCTCCACCACCCCATCTCCTCACCTCTGGTCTGTGCACTGTCCACGTAGCATTCATTTCGTAATCAGGAACGTCTGCAGACATCTGCACACATGATCTGCATGCAACACAAATTTTCTTGTCCGCTCAGACAGTGCGTGTACACAGCACATGTGCAAGGTGAATGTTGAAACAGAAGAATCCACTAGGTGGCAATAAGCAGTTGCTATGTATAGACCCTTTTACAGCCCACGTGATCAAATAGTTGCGCGCGCATTTTGGCAACGGAAGTGGTGTTTTTCCCCACTGGCTCTAACGTGTTGGCACCTCCGAAAGTTTATCAAAACGGTTTCCCAGCATCAAAATGTCTGGTTGTTGCGTTTACAGTTGCACTAATCGATATTCCACCAAGGGGCTTAAGTTTTATAGGATTCCGACAGGATCACGGCCATTTCAGAATAGTGGCTGCAGGCGATTAAACGTGTTGATTGGAGCGAGGACATAATAAAAAATGCTCGCGTCTGTTGTTTAATCCGCTCGCGTAGCTTGACACGCTGCTGATTCTCTCCATACTTCCGTTGCCAATATGCGCGCGCATACGTCATCGTTGTGTACAAACAGTAAAAGGGTCTATTGTGCAGTATTTGAAGAAGAGAGTGGAAAGAGTGATACAAAACAACATGCTGTTCCAAGAACAGTAAACAAAGCAGCATATCATTCTCCATCGTTTTTGTCCTCCTAAACTTTGCATGCAACAGCGGATCTGCTACTTTTCTTCTTCTATTGTTCCAAGCCAAAAAAAAAAACATGACTCATGACTCTTCCATCAGTGGTTGGAAAGCTGTGTGGACACAACTGTGAGCTAGACAGAGTGGAACGTGTAAAATTAAGTATACCTGGCCAGGCCTTTAAATTTGCAGTGTTCAAGGACTAACTTGAAAGATTGTTTTTACACTGTGTATCACCATCGTGTCCGTAGGTCCAGTTGCACAATCAGTCTTGTGCATTACTTTTAGGGCAGTATATAGATAATGGTTTTTAGAAAGCTAGAGATATTATGGTTGCAAAAGAGTTCAAGGGATAACTTGAAAGACTGATTGAACATTGCATTGCCATCATAAACTTGGAAGAATGCTCTGGAAATAATGTTAAAGACCATGTGTAATATTGTATGGACATCTTTAGTTGTCCAGAGTTCAAAGACTGGTTTACACAGAATGGCCATAGTTCATTAAGATTAGTCAAGAGCTAATGTGACAGACTACTCTTGTATTGGATCTTCAGTTAAGGCATGCACACAATAGGTAGTATATTAATCTTCCGTCCAGAGACTCTATGTCAGAATGAGAGTCGTAGATCGTAGATCCAAATGCAAGCAAGCAGTTTATTGAAGACAGGTTGAAACAGTGATTATACTCAAAACACCACGTATAGCAGGCGGGCGACCAGGATACAAATTCACAGGAGAGGATGAGTGATATGAATAAATCCAGCGCGGATGCCAAACTGGAACTGGATGAAGAGAACTCCAAACGATCTCCAGAAGTCTGGAAACACAGACGAGATCGAGGAAATAACTCCATAAGGAAACTCAGGCACCGGAACTGGGTAAGAGAGCACAAACAAGAGAGACGAACCAACACCAAGCAATAATCACTCCCGCTATAGGCAGCTAACAACAGAAGTAACTAGCTGCAGCTGCGGGCTGATTAAGTGATCAGCTGGTTACTAAGCAACAAACAAGCACTACACACTCAGACCCCACAACAACCAACAGATACACAAAATGAACACACGGATCGATGAACCGTGACAGTACCCCCTCCCCTAAGAGTGCCTCCTGGCACTCCCAGGAGAGCCTACCTGGCGATTGTAATCATCGATAAGGGAGTGATCCAGTATGTCCCTAGCAGGAACCCAACTTCTCTCCTCCGGACCGTAACCCTTCCAGTCCACCAAGTACTGAAATCCGCGTCCCCTCCTTCTCGAGTCCAGAATACGATTGACCGAATAGGTGGGTTCCCCATCTACGAGTCGCGGCGGAGGGGGAACCGGGGCTGGCGGATGTGAATGAAACACAGGCTTTAATTTGGAGACATGAAAAACGGGATGAATTCTCCTGTACGTGGGAGGGAGTTTGAGGCGGACTGCCACCGGACTAAGAATTTTGGCGACAGTGAACGGGCCAATGAATTTGGGAGCTAATTTGTTACAAACGGAGCGGAGAGGAATATTCTTGGAAAAAAGACACACTTTTTGACCCATGACGTAAACGGGAGGCTTTGACCGGTGGCGATCGGCCTGAGCCTTCGTGCGGAGGAGAGTCACTTGGAGGAGAGTCTCACGGGCTCTACTCCAAGTGCGGCAGCACCTCTGGACGAATGCGTGAGCGGAGTGGACCGCGACTTCGGATTCCAGACTGGGAAAAATAGGTGGCTGGTACCCCACGCTACACTCAAATGGAGATAGGCCCGTGGATGACACTGGTAATGAGTTATATGCGTACTCAACCCATGAGAGTTTCTGGCTCCAGGAGGAAGGATTCTGAGAAACCAAACATCGCAACACTCTCTCTAAGTCTTGGTTGGCACGCTCAGTCTGGCCGTTGCTCTGAGGATGAAAACCAGAAGAAAGACTGACACTCGCCCCCAATAATCGTCAAAATTCTCTCCAAAATTTGTAAATAAACTGGGGACCCCTGTCAGAGACCACGTCCATCGGGAGGCCATGTAAACGATAGACGTGATCTACGACAGCAACCGCTGTCTCCTTGGCAGACGGTAATTTGGGCAAGGGGATGAAATGAGCCGCCTTCGAGAACCGGTCCACTACGGACCGTATTGCCCTGGGAGGGCGGGAGGGCAGTGACAAAATCTAGCGCGATGTGGGACCAGGGTCTCGAAGGGACAGACAGCGGTAGGAGTAACCCATCTGGTGGACGATTGGAAGTCTTACCACGAGCACAGTCTGAACATGCCAAAACAAAACTTTGAATGTCGCGAGCCATGGAAGGCCACCAGAATCGTTGCTTGACCAAAAAACTGGTGCGATTGACTCCTGGATAACATGCTACGTTGGAACAATGACCCCACTGAATAACGTCGGACCGCAACCCCTCCGGCACGAATAAACAACTCGGTGGACACTCGACTCGAACGGACCTTCGACTCGATCTCCCATACGAGTGTGGAGACAATGAGTCTCTCAGGAAAAATGCACTCGGGAGTGGACGGGCGAACGGAACGGTCAAAAATTTGAGATAAAGCATCAAGTTTGATATTCTTAGAGCCCGGATGATACGATAGTGAAAACTCAAAACGACCGAAAAAAAAGTGCCCACCGAGCCTGCCTGGAGTTGAGTCATTTAGCAGATCTGATATATTCAAGGTTCTTATGATCGGTCCAGGCGATAAAAGGTACCCCCGAACCCTCTAGCCAATGGCGCCATTCTTCCAATGCTAGCTTGACTGCTAGTAACTCTCTGTTACCAATGTCATAATTACACTCAGCAGACGACAAACGATGAGAAAAAAACGTGCAAGGGTGCATCTTATCATCCGTGGGTAAGCGCTGGGAAAGAACCGCTCCTACCCCCACCTCTGATGCGTCAACCTCCACCACAAACTGACGTGATGGATCAGGGGCTACAAGAATGGGAGCTGAAACGAAGCGGCTCTTGAGGTTGGTAAATGCAGCCTCAGCTGCACCAGACCACCTGAACGTCGTTTTGGTGGAGGTCAAGGCAGTCAGAGGAGCGGCTAGTTGGCTGAAATTACGAATGAAACGCTGGTAAAAATTGGCAAACCCCAGAAACCTCTGTAGGGCCTTACGGGAATCTGGAATTGGCCAATCCACCACAGCCTTAACCTTGTCAGGATCCATGCGCACACCCTCGGAGGAGATGATATAACCCAGAAATGGAACCGACTGTGCATGGAACGAACATTTCTCCGCCTTGACAAAAAGCCCATTCTCTAACAGCCTCTGAAGTAGAGCTTTAATTCTCTGCCCGAGCCCGAGCTCGACCCGCCACTGTCCTCGGGCCGGGTCGGGTCGGGCCCTTGATAAAGCACGTCACGTGTCATGCCCAGCGTCTCGCACTCGCAGTCTCGCACGCGTGACGCATCACACCTGCTGTGCGTGCTGTAGGCTATTCTGTTGCTATTCTAAGTGTGACATGGATCTTGAAGAAGCAAAGAAAAAAAATAAAACAGGAGAATT
Source organism: Abramis brama (assembly GCF_963993115.1). NCBI lineage: Eukaryota > Metazoa > Chordata > Actinopteri > Cypriniformes > Leuciscidae > Abramis > Abramis brama. Next base: position 15,007,583 of record NC_139984.1, on the reverse strand, counting down.
AACTTTGAGCAAAGAATTAAGAGAATTAAGTTTGGAGGAAAATCGGAGGTATGGACACATTTTAAACTAGTCGTGGGGAGTGACAACATAATGTGTTGGCTTTGTCTCGTGCATTAAATGCGCACGCTGCTCGCCTATGACAGCAAAAAAACGGGGACTTCGACGATGAACAGACAAGCAGTCTTGCCATGACAGAAATTATTATAGTAGTCAGCCTCAGGCCTCAATATCCGCTTTTGTTACTTTTCCGATCCATTTCTGAATAAACAAACAACGCAGTTTGCATGCTTCTTCCTTGTCGCATTAGGTCTATTCATTAAGATAATAATTAATGAATGCACGCACAATTATGAACTTGATAAATGTTACAGATATGTTTTGCACAAACAAATGCCTTTCAACTTACATGTGCAAAATTCAGAATTAAATGAATGTGCTGCAATTTATACAAAAAGATTTGTCTGTAGTAGCCTACGTGTTTTAGCCATTAAATAAGCACATAGTTTCAAGTTTAAGTTTTGTTTTGAAGAAAGCTTTTCTTTAAAGTGAATTTCGTTTAGTATAAATTGTATCTTAATTTTAATACATTTTTCATCAACCAATTGCCTGGATTTAATACATAAAAAGCAATATAGCAGACATTATAATCATGACATGAAGTCGCCGGCGCGCCGCGGTCACTTACACCATTTGAAACTCGTAACACACGCTGTCACCGAATTTACAAATGCACATCTTGCTTGTTGCTCACACACATGTTTAAATAACAATATGTTGAAGTAACATTATTATTAATAATTAATCTTTAAGAATATTTGATTGAATGCTGAATGTTGTGCTTGTTTAATTTAATACAATTAAAACTTTAATTGTGATAATTAAAATAATTGAATACTGAATATTGAGTGGCCAATTTTTGCTCATTTATTAATAGTATGTATATAATATAGCCTATATAGCTGCGCAGCTCCCCCCTGTAGCCTTAATAATCTAGCACAGCAGCACCTGCTTAAAAAAATTCTGGCGCCGCCCCTGGTTATAACGGCCCACGTATTAAAAATGGTCGGGTTTAAATCGGGCTCGGGCTCATAATTACAGTGAACGTGTCGGGTCGGGCCGGGCTCGGACACAACGTGCTCGGGCTCGGGTTGGGTCGGGCTTGATTTGTTGGGCCCGATTTAAGCTCTACTCTGGAGCACTCGTCTGACCTGCTGAACGTGTTCCTGGAGAGAAGAAGAAAATATCAATATGTCATCCAGGTAAACATATATGAACTGATCTACCATATCTCTCAGCACGTCATTCACGAGTGCCTGGAAACAGCCCGAAAGGCATGACCAAATATTCAAAATGCCCCCTGGGGGTGTTAAAAGCAGTCTTCCATTCATCCCCCTTCCTTATGCGAACCAAATGATAAGCATTACGTAAGTCCAATTTTGTGAAGACGGATGCTCCCTGCAACCGCTCGAAGGTTGAAGGCATCAACGGCAAAGGATAGGTATTCTTTACCGTGATGTTGTTCAACCCTCGGTAGTCAATACACGGTCGCAGAGAACCATCCTTCTTCCCCACAAAAAAGAACCCTGCCCGCGCTGGAGAAGAGGAAGGGCGAATGAACCCAGATGCCAGAGAATCAGAAATGTATTTCTCCATGGCCTCCCTTTCTGGAGCAGAAAGTGAGTATAACTTGCCTTTAGGCGGAGACATACCTGGCAGTAAATCTATAGCACAGTCATAGGAACAATGCGGAGGGAGAGAAGCAGCCCGGGACTTACTGAACACTTCCTTCAGGTCAAGATACTCACGTGACACGTTAGATAAATCTGCGTGTTCATCCTGAAACACAGAACAAGACACAGAAGAACACGCAGACATTAAACAAGAAGCATGACAATATTCACTCCAGGAGAAAACAGAATTCCCGCGCCAGTTAATATGTGGGTTATGGAGTGCCTGCCAGGGATGACCAAGCACCACAGGAGTAGAAGGAGTGTCAATCAATAGAAAGTCAATGTTCTCTGAATGATTACCAGAAGTGATCAGTCTTAAGGTGACAGTAGAGTGTGTGACGGAGGGTAGAAGTTGACCATTAAGTGCAACCACAGAAATGGGCTTGGAGAGCGTCACCACTGGTATCTGGAGTCTGTGTACCAGATCAATATCCCAAAAATTACCCTCGGCTCCTGAATCTACAGGAGCCTCACAGAGCCTCACAGTCGAAATTCTGTGCCTGCAGTCTTAAACTTACTGGAAGATGAGTGGCAGAAAAAGAGGATTACGTTTGTGCAATCCCACCCGTCAGTAACCTCTTACCTACTAACGGGTGCGGTCTTTTACTTTACACTGCAGTGCAATGTGACCGTGTTTCCACAATACAAACATAATCCCCACTCTCTCCTCCTCTGTTTCTCCCAGGATGATAAACGAGACCTGCCCAGTTGCATGGGCTCAGGATCAGGAAGAAATGCTGTAGTTTCGTCAGGAGAATTAAAAGTAGGATTAGGTGTAGATGTAACATTGGTACTGACTCGCGGTGACCGACGACCTCGTCGACGCAGTCTGGTGTAGCGTTTATACGCCCACGTATAAATATAATTAATTATTATTCATAACGGATTATGATCAGTAATTAATATTTTAATTATTTTCAGAATTTACTGTAGCAGAATCAATAGTATGATCATTTTATCAGTTCATCCAATGAACGGAAAGCATAAACAATTATTAACTCTAGGAAATATAATATCTTCCTGGCCAAGAAAGAATAATCCCCAGCTAACAATAAATTAAGAAATAATCAAGGGTAAAAGCATAGGTAACTAAGATCGAAGTTCAAGACAATAAATTCGTAAGCACATAACACAAGTAATAGGATCAAAAATACAAACAATACTTTATTGATTATATACTAACACATAACATAATATATCTAAAATATCTAACACAAACACACGCACACGCATACGCACACATTCATACAAGTTACAGAAAGAAATAAAGAAATAAAGAAAGAAATAAAGAAAGAAAGAGTTTGGAAAGAATGAGTTCAAGGGTAAGAGGAAGAAATCCCGAATTTCTATATGCACTCAAGACATGACCTGAACGAACCATCAATCATTAATTTAACCCTGGTCGTTCCTTATGCAGGTTATAAAAGGGTATAATGCACCAGTTCAGTTAAGAGTCTGGAGGTACTTGCGTTTCTGCGTTCCGTTTGAGGGTTCCCTTTTGTTGGGTACAAGGGTGTTTTTCGGGGTCCGTTGGTTGATCTCCTCGTGCTTGGATAGAGTTTAGGGAGAACCAGTCATGTGGTGGCTGACGGATGGTTGAAGTGTCTTTGAAGTTGAAAGCGTGCGTTGCAGCCGTGAATCGTGGACCGAAACTTTGCAGCAAAACTTAACTTAAAACCGAGACTTTCAATCGGAAAAGAAGAATAACACAAAGAAATAAATAAAATGAGATACGGAAAGTAGTTAGATGACTGGAAATGAATCTAACCCATCTGATCTTAATTTGGGTTGGTCTGGTCGTCTGTTACATGGTTAGGCTATAACCATCGTCTGCTCTTCTTCATCTTTGTTCTGCCCAAGTTCTGCCCCCGTTCTGCTCAAGTTCTGCTCACTTCTCTGTCCTCTGCCCAAGTTCTGTCCAAGTTCTGCCCAACTTCTAACGCTCTGAGCTGGGTTTTTAAAGGGTTTCTGCAGTTCTGACTGCTGCTTTGTTTGCAAAGTCATAAATCATGTCTTCCCTGGGGGGTTCTCTCGTTTTAAGCGGAGACCAGATGCAACAGTTTAGACATGATTTCTAATTATCAGAATACGAAACATTTTACACAGATTTAATTCCAGCCATCTTGCTAGTTGTGTTCGTAAGATAGCATTGATATGAAACAGTACACACTTTCATTCACACACCTCATAGTTATAACGATTACATGAATTATATGGGATCAAGGCATATTAAACACACACAGGTGAAACAACACACGTAGAAACAACATAGAATTCTGTAATTGCATGATGTTTGATCATAAGTCCATTGAAAATTGTTCTTGAATGATTTTATGTATTGTTATAGGTAAAAATCTCAGTTCTCTGGTTTGAAGAGAAAAGAACTCTGTTTGGTCATTCAGAGGTCCCAACGGGGGAGGGGTCAGGAATGTTGTGGGGTTCAGCAACATCTCTGAACCGATCCGTCTTGCAAACTATCAAAGTTGACCAATAAAAAGTCGTTGGTCCGCAGACTTTCTGGCGCCTGTTGGTGATTTAGGGCTCTGGGATGAGTTTTATGGATTTTGATAGGTAACGTCTCTTTGTGTGTAACGTTTATGGGCTTAAGACAGCCCTGAGGTCACGGGTATTTCCTGCTGAAATCTGTTTGTCTCTCGTGGGACCTTGGGTCCCGGTCATCGCTTAACCAGTCAGTGTTTCGGCACAAATCTAGCATTGTCCATTCATTACTCGTTAGTGCTGGGGGGAGGCTCTTCTAAATAGCCAGAATGATGACGATCATGAGACGTTCTGAACAAATCTTCCCCCTTCATTTGCGAGAAGCGGAGAGTTTGAATTAATTTTCTGGAAGAAGATTAGTCTGTGTTTGGTTCATACTCGCAGTCGTTACACTGGTATCCACTTGAACCGCCAGATCAGTCAATTTATCCACCCCGGCGGGTAATTCCAAGACGTAAATCTCGTCCTTTATGTACTCAGAAAGTCTGTGTAAAAACATGTCCCATTGAGCTTCGGCATTCCAGCCACACTCTGCCGCCAACGTACGAAATTCAATAGAATAGTCTGTTACCGTACGTTCCCCCTGTCGCAGCTCTGCCCGAAGCAGCGCGATCAAAAACCTTTCTGAGTTCATTAGAGAAAGTTTGAAAGGACGCACAACACGGAAGTCTCTGCTCCCAAACAGTCGTTCCCCAGCTGCCTGCTCTTCCCGCGAGTAAAGTGATCACAAAGGCCACCTTGGATTCCTCTGTTGGAAACACGGAAGGTTGAAGCGAGATGTATAATGAGCATTTGGCCAAAAAGGAACGACACAACTGGGACTCACCAGAGTAGAACGCAGGAGGCGGAAGGCGGGGTTCATTGGAACGAATGGACTGGATCACTGGAGTCAGTGGATCTGCCATTGTGTGTTGTTGAAAAGCAGCAGCCTCAATACTTGCTGTACCTGTTTCGTTAGTTCAGAAACTTGGGTGACTAGCGTCTGTATAGCACGACCCGTGGCCATAGTCTGTTCCTCCTGTTGCTGGAGACGAGCATCGCTCCTGGCCAATACATTCTGTAATTCCGTCGTGCTTGCTGGATCCATTGATGGTCGGTTCGTTCTGTCAGAATGAGAGTCGTAGATCCAAATGCAAGCAAGCAGTTTATTGAAGATAGGTTGAAACAGTGATTATACTCAAAACACCACGTATAGCAGGTGGGCGACCAGAATACAAATTCACAGGAGAGGATGAGTGATATGAATAAATCCAGCGCAGATGCCAAACTGGAACTGGATGAAGAGAACTCCAAACGATCTCCAGAAGTCTGGAAACACAGACAAGATCGAGGAAATAACTCCATAAGGAAACTCAGGCACCGGAACTGGGTAAGAGAGCACAAACGAGTGACGAACCGACACCAAGCAATAATCACTCCCGCTAGATATTCACCTTATTTTCGAACGCGGAAGTAAACATGGGTCCAGTATCCGGTTTTTGTGCGGCACTTCCGTTTCCTCGCTTCCCTGGGCTAACTAACGATATCAATCGCAAAGGATTAAATGCAGAATTGACAGAAAAATGTTACACATAACGTAACAGATGAATACAACAAAGATCTAAAGCCCCGCCTCACCCAGTTCGGGTACCGGACCTGGTTGAAAACACTCATGCATCTAGCTGGCAGAGTGCCAACTTCGCCGGCGCCTTCAGCACCGCCCTAAACACGGCCGAGCCAGCGCTGGACTAATATATCTATGGAGGTATTTTTGTCATGTCGAATGTATTAATAATGCCATCAGAATGCAACCAAAGCACAGGACAGCAATAAGTAGATGTCTATAAATAATTGTAAATCATACAAAATAAACGCCATGATGACTAGATTTTATACAGAGGTTACTATGATTTTGTTTCTCCTTAGAGTTTTTTATTGAGACTTCATAGCCCAGCCACTTTTCTGGTATCGGGTGGTCTTCTGTAGGTCTTGTGTTCACGAAATGAAAAGAACAAACATACGGTCGTTTCGGTGGTTTCTTCAAATGTAAAGCTTTTAACCACAGGCGAAGGGTAAAGTAGGTTTTATGTTGGACATTCGTTAGACATTCGCCAAGCAAATTAAGGGACTGTCTTAAAACTGCACACACACACAAATAAGCATTCCAAGGTGCGAAACCACGCAAAGCATACTAATAAAATGTAAATATGTGAATTAAGTGGACAACCTATTTTGCGTCAATACTGCCGACGTTGTCTTTGCTGCTATATATTTATGTTTAACATAGGCCTTCCACAACTCTCTCCCCATATGTCGAATATATCACCAATGAGGCTTATCATATGTCACCAAGCAGCAGCAGCGCCGCGTCAGACACGTTTGGTGTGCAGAGATATAGAAAACGCCACGCAACAGAAACGCCAAGTAAATCTTTCTTTTGTACCAGTTATTATGACAACCTCTAACTGCACAAACAATCCCGGTCTTCCTTGAAGCCATAACGATGAGTTAGTTGTTATGAATACTTGTTTGATTAACCGCTACGGTGAGCTCGCCAGTAACCGGAAGTGCCTGACCGGAAGTCTCGCACAAAATACCGTCAACTGGCTGCGTCCGTATTTCCGTTAAAAATAAGGTGAATAGGCAGCTAACAACAGAAGTAACTAGCTGCAGCTGCGGGCTGATTAAGTGATCAGCTGGTTACTAAGCAACAAACAAGCACTACACACTCAGACCCCACACCCACAACAACCAACAGATACACAAAATGAACACACGGATCGATGAACCGTAACACTCTAAGGTAAGGGCTTTTTTACTTATAAGACAGAATGCAAGAGAGCCATGCTGCAGTTGTTCGAGCCTTGCATCAAGCATGTTTTTAGAAAACAAGAGACAAAAGCAAGAGACTCGAAAGATCGGTTGAACATTTTATGGCTGTTAAAAATGAGAAAAATGCAAAAGTGTTAAAGGGAATGTTCAAATAATGTGAAAGACTGTCAACTTCAATTAAAAGACTGTGAAGGTCTAACCTGAAAGATCTGTAAAACATTGAACATAAAACACAATCTGTAGTGTGAATGACAGCTAGGGAATAGGTATCTTGTGATATAGGTGAGTCTGCTGCCACAATGGTGCAATTATTCAACGGACAATACTAATGCCACATGCAGCAGGGAAATTATGAGGTATTTTGGTTCAAGCCTTACCGTTCGAGTGCGTTTTTTTTTAATGAAAGGGACATTCTAGGAAGACGAGTTCAGTAATTTGAAAAAAATGTATAGTGTTTGCTGACAGTCTTGCTTAAAAAATGTCATGTATCCGTTCTTCCTTCTAGTTAGACTTGAAGATTGGGGCTAATCTAGACAAGCATATTAACAACCCCATTAAAGCCATTAAATAAGCAGGGCTCTTATCTCTATTTATAAGGCAAGATCACACTAAAAGGAAAATTAATTGAAACTAGGACCTTTTGTTAATTTAACAAAACTGTAAATGACTGGATTTAACAGTTAACAGTATGCATGATGGCATGCTCTAGTCTAGCAGATGTCACAGTATTACACACAATTTTTTTATAATTGCAATTTTATATAGTTTATGTCAGGGTTATGTTCTGTTTTTGTTTTCATTGTGTTCACTTTCTGTTTGGCTGTTTTCCTTTGACCCAGTTTTCACAACAGGACATCACCCATCACCCTTTAGTACCGGACTGTGCTAGGTACCCCAACGGAAGGGTCCCAAAAAAGTGTTACGGTTCGGAATTAGAGTATCATTCACAACTTCTGACAATGAGGCATAACAGGTTTTTACTTCTAAGACAGAATGCACGAGAACCATGCTGCAGTTGTTCGAGCCTCGCTTCGAGCATGTTTTTAGAAAGCAAGAGACAACAGCAAGAGAGTTCAAGAGCTAACTTGAAAGATTGGTTGAACATTTTATGGCTGTTATAAATTAGAAGAATGCAAAAGTGTTTAAGGCAATGTTCAAATAATAATGTGTTTTTTAATTGGTTCATCTACTTCACCTGTCCGTCGTGAATTAACTCATCAACTCCTTTGTTTGCCCTGTATTTAAGCCCTCAGTTTCAGTTCATTCCTTGTTCTGGATTATTTGTCGTGAGTGCTAAACATCATGTTGGTTGTGTTTCATTCTCCTATGTGTTCCTGTTGGGTTTTGTATTAAAGGATTCCTTGTCCTCATTAGCTTTACCATTTACTACAGCCAACCATGACAGTTTATACAAAGTATACAGGAAAGTATAGACAGGACCATCCTGGTGATGGTGGGGAGGGTGGAGGTGATTGTCACAGCATCTGCAAACTCAAACATGTGTAAGTACCAATCTTTTATACAGCAAGTATAAGGACATGATTGGATAGATGTGAAGATAATAAGTGGCGTAGTAGTTAAGTCTTCCTGGCAGAACTTACGCTGAAGCTTCATTTCTTCTGTAATCAAGAGATTAAGGTTTTTTTTTTCTTTTTTTTCTCTCACACTATCTGAGTAAAGAGTTGGTTTTGTCCAGTTACTATTCTGGTGGGAATTTAGAGTATTTAAGACAGACCTTCTCAGCCTTTGGGAAGGAAGGGGGTCAGTGAGTTAAGCTGAGGTTGCGTTTGTGCTGTTTAAAGCAAATTTACTTTGTTCTTTGTTAGAAAAAGTGTGCACTGAGTGAAAGTTTGTAAATATTCTTTTCTTCAATTTTTTTTCTTTATTCACAGACTTGTAATTTGTACCCCAATTTTTGATATTTGATTAATAAAATTCACTCTCTTTGGATTATCCTGGTTTACGCCTATCTGATTCTGAACTGATCTGATCAAACTTTGTTACACGGTATAGCCACATTTAGCTCACTGAGCCATGTGTGGCTGCCGTAAATAGGAGGTAATTTACAGTGTCATTAAAAAAAATAATAATATTGAAAGCCCATTTTGCCAGCGGTAAATTGCCCCATTAAGTAACTATTTTGCTCAAGCCGTGCTGTTCTTTGGTTTTAGTAGAGAGTGGAGAATGGACTTCTGAGAAGAGCTCATCAAATGTTGTATTCCCAGAATAAATCTTCCAACACGTACAAGTTGTTGTTGGGTGCTCGAGCCCCTGCCTTTTTTCAAAATTAAAGTGCCCTTCTCAAACAAATATCAATGATAATATTGTGGTCAATAAAACAAAATGCATTTGATTATAATTAACATGACAACGTGTACAAAACTAAAGTAGCCTAAATTCACGTTTATTTTTACGTTTCTGTCAGTCTGAGGTGTCGTTGCCATAACGCGTTGCTATGGGTTGCGTCACTAGCATGTGACTGTCTTACTTCGGAACTGACTGAAGGGGTCAGTCTCCTTTTTCGAGGGTCGAAAACTCCGGAGTGTGTGGACGGTGTTGTGAATAGGAAGACTCAGAGGGATCCATTTGCAGCTTGATTTATTAATAAGAGTGGTCAAACAGGCAATGGTCAGAACCAACAGATACAGCAGTGAAGACAGGACTAAATCGTAGTATAATACCAGGCAGAAGATCAGGGCAGGCAGCAAACAATCAGAGTCAGAGATCAAAGCAGAGGTAACGTAGGCAGGCAGCAGACAGGGAAAAATCCAGAAACGGGCAAGGTCAAAAATACAAACAGACAGTCACAGGAATAAATGCTCAGAAAAGTTCACAACAGTAAAACAAGACTTCGCACTGGGGTGAGAATGTGTGTGACATAAATAGTCCATAGAATGAGGATCAGGTGTGACTGTAATCAGAAACAGTGCAGGTGTATAATGCAGTGCAGGTGTATGAAGTAATCAGTCCAGGTAGATGCAGGATGGGAAATGTAGTCTGTGAGTGAATATAATAAGTCCGGTGTGGAGTGCCCTCTGGTGGCTCTAAAAGGCACTCCAGCTGGTGACCGTTACATAGCCCCTCCCCAAAGAGCGGCTTCCAGACGCTCAAACTGTCCAGGTGGGAGGTGGCCCGGAGGCGGATCCGGGGGCGGGATGGAGGGCCAGGTCCGTGGAGCGGAAGAGGACCTTGAGACTGCGGTAATACAGAAGGCCAGGGTTGAGCAGGCTGTGCAGGCGGCCAGGGCGGAGCAGGCGGCCAGGGCGGAGCAGGCGGCCAGGGCGGAGCAGGCGGCCAGGGCGGAGCAGGCGGCCAGGGCGGAGCAGGCGGCCCTTCAGGCGGAGACGACCCTTCAGGAATATGAACGGGCTCAAGAACAGGAACAGGAACGGGCTCAGGGGATGCGGTGGCCATCTTGTCCGAAGACACAGGCGTGGAGTCGGCCATCTTGTCCGAAGACACAGGCGTGGAGTCGGCCATCTTGTCCGAAGACACAGGCGTGGAGTCGGCCATCTTGTCCGAAGACACAGGCGTGGAGTCGGCCATCTTGTCCGAAGACACAGGCGTGGAGTCGGCCATCTTGTCCGAAGACACAGGCGTGGAGTCGACCATCTTGTCCGAAGACACAGGCGTGGAGTCGGCCATCTTGTCCGAGGACACAGGCGTGGAGTCGGCCATCTTGTCCGAGGACACAGGCGTGGAGTCGGCCATCTTGTCCGAGGACACAGGCGTGGAGTCGGCCATCTTGTCCGAGGACACAGGCGTGGAGTCGGCCATCTTGTCCGAGGACACAGGCGTGGAGTCGGCCATCTTGTCCGAGGACACAGGCGTGGAGTCGGCCATCTTGTCCGAGGACACAGGCGTGGAGTCGGCCATCTTGTCCGAGGACACAGGCGTGGAGTCGGCCATCTTGTCCGAGGACACAGGCGTGGAGTCGGCCATCTTGTCCGAGGACACAGGCGTGGAGTCGGCCATCTTGTCCGAGGACACAGGCGTGGAGTCGGCCATCTTGTCCGAGGACACAGGCGTGGAGTCGGCCATCTTGTCCGAAGACACAGGCGCAGGAAGAGGAACAGATTCAGGCTCAGGATCAGTACCAGATTCAGGCTCAGGAACAATTTCAGTCTCGGCGAGACGAGACTCTGGACGGGCAGACGTGACGTGAAGCTCTGGCTCGGCAGGACTGACGTGAAGCTCTGGCTCTGGCTCGGCAGGACTGACGTGAAGCTCTGGCTCGGCAGGACTGACGTGAAGCTCTGGCTCGGCAGGACTGACGTGAAGCTCTGGCTCGGCAGGACTGACGTGAAGCTCTGGCTCGGCAGGACTGACGTGAAGCTCTGGCTCGGCAGGACTGACGTGAAGCTCTGGCTCGGCAGGACTGACGTGAAGCTCTGGCTCGGGCTCGGCAGAAGCGACGTGAACAGTCTCTAGATCAGCAGAAGCGACGTGAACAGTCTCTGGATCAGCAGAAGCGACGTGAACAGTCTCTGGATCAGCAGAAGCGACGTGAACAGTCTCTGGATCAGCAGAAGCGACGTGAACAGTCTCTGGATCAGCAGAAGCGACGTGAACAGTCTCTGGATCAGCAGAAGCGACGTGAACAGTCTCTAGATCAGCAGAAGCGACGTGAGGTGCGGGCTCAACCTCGCCCACTATGAAGGGAGACCCACAAAATAGCAAAACAAAATCTATATATTGAGCCAGAGTCCATCTGGGGTCAACCTCGGGCAAATAAAAACTCACGTCCTGATCCAGTCCCATCCAAAAACAATCCTTGAGTTCCCTGTCGTCCAGTGGGGCCAGGTGGCAACAAGCCACAAACTCACCCACATAGTCCTCTATGGGGCGACCATCCTGGAAGATGGAGCAGAGTTTAGTTACTGGGTCCATGTTTGTCATTGCTGCTGGATCTGGGTGTGGCGAAGTCTTCTGTTGTGAATAGGAAGACTCAGAGGGATCCATTTGCAGCTTGATTTATTAATAAGAGTGGTCAAACAGGCAATGGTCAGAACCAGCAGATACAGCAGTGAAGACAGGACTAAATCGTAGTATAATACCAGGCAGAAGATCAGGGCAGGCAGCAAACAATCAGAGTCAGAGATCAAAGCAGAGGTAACGTAGGCAGGCAGCAGACAGGGAAAAATCCAGAAACGGGCAAGGTCAAAAATACAAACAGACAGTCACAGGAATAAATGCTCAGAAAAGTTCACAACAGTAAAACAAGACTTCGCACTGGGGTGAGAATGTGTGTGACATAAATAGTCCATAGAATTAGGATCAGGTGTGACTGTAATCAGAAACAGTGCAGGTGTATAATGCAGTGCAGGTGTATGAAGTAATCAGTCCAGGTAGATGCAGGATGGGAAATGTAGTCTGTGAGTGAATATAATAAGTCCGGTGTGGAGTGCCCTCTGGTGGCTCTAAAAGGCACTCCAGCTGGTGACCGTTACAGACGGCAGGCATAACCATAGCAAAAGTTATGCGTTTTAAAATGAAAATGCACTGGTGTAAACGTATAGGTATTCCACAGTCTGCTCGGGAACAGATGCTCTCGAGACAAATATGGTTCTTTCAGTGAGTAGGCCTATTATGGCTCGACGGCAATTTTGAAACTTTTTTTTTCAATAATAAAAGGTTGTGTGTCGATTCAATTAAAAATCAACATATCACATATTTTAAAATATTACATGAAGCCTGTTTGCCATATATAATACACCGACCAATCATTATCTGACACAACAAGTTAAAATTTAATTGGACAATATGAAGTAATAAGCGGTAATTTTCTGGTCATTCATAAATCGTTTGAAAATTACATGGTTAGACGAATTTACATTTATGAAGCGATCTGAATCTGCGTCGTTGAAACAATGGATGTTAACTGTGTAACCGCACTGGGTAGTACGTTAACATTAGCTCAAATGATCTATAGGGAATTTTAATAATTAATCATGAATATGATTAATATATTGCATATTACAGTTACATTAAATTATCGAAGTTGAAAATAGATCGATTATATGAATATATGAATAATCAATCACAACAAATTATAATTCCTCATTCATATATCAATAATCTTATTTCAGATCGATTATGAGAACCCTTAATGGAAATTAATGTAATTATCAAACAGCTGTTTGTCCAGCAAAACGGCCGTAAGTTTAACTTATCAACTTCTCAATAAAGTTATCACTTCTTATAAACTCCAAGAAATATTAACTTTCTGGCCGTGAACATTAATTTTCCTGTGTTTATAAAATTAAACTACTCAACGTAGTAAATAATAAAAGCTTGTAGCTAGGATCAGCATCTCATTGACTTTGTAATACGAGCAGACAGACAGAACCAATCAGGAATAGGCTACATATTGGATTTTAATAATTGAACTAATAATACATCGAATTAAGGAATACATGTATATACAACCGAAACAAACAAAACGAAAAACATTACAAACACGAATTAAAATAGGATGAGAGAGGAAGAGAAAAATGAGAGAGAAGGAGAGGAATGAACGAGAGAAAGTGAAACTAAAGGTCAGGATGAGAGAGATCACCGAGATGATCTCAGCATGGCAAAAATCACAGGCAATGTAACCTTGAGAGAGACAACAAGAAATCACATCAATCAAATCAAATCAAAACTTGCGTATGGTTCTCTTTGTATTTGCGAAAGACGAGCGTGCGTGGGTCGTCCTTTTGGATCTGTGCGTTCTTTCGTGTCTTCCGGTGCGAGCAGACTCGCGCGAAGTTTTAAAGGTTCACCGAACGTGAAGTTACCAAATAAATGATTCAGAGTTCATCTCCCTTGTGGAGGGAGAGGCGAATATGAAAATAAAACTTAGTAAAGAAAAGAAAACGGAGATGAAAGCTCCCTAAAGAGCCCTGGAACCGGAAATTCTCTCAGACGCAGTGCTCGTGCGTGTGTCCTTCAGGAGAAGCGTGCGCGGGAATTTCAAAAGAGTCTTTTTCTTTGAGTTGACGTTACCGGCTACGTTCACTTCACTGAACGTAGGTAGAGTCCGAAGACGAAAATAAAGAAAAGACTTCAAGAAAAGAAAAGAGAAACGGAGAACGCTCCCTAAACGGGAGCCATGGATCTTCTCACAAAAAGTGCTTCAGAGAAAGTTCTGTGTCAGTCTCTTATGGAGAGGATGGGCTCACGCCTGCTTCGCGTACGTGAACCAATCATCTTAGAGTATCTCGAGCAGGAAAAGCTATTCTTTGTCTTGTCAGGAGAACTTATTTGCATAGTTTATGATGGTATAAAATTCCTCATTTCTACCTAGAAAGATTGTACACACAGAACAATACATTTTACTGTAATCTCCTATGTACGGTTGGTTTAGTCAGAACGAGACAGTTAAACAGATACCAAGAATGGCAGGTAAAGGTAGAAGAAACATAAAGTTACATTCATATGCAGAATTACGCACATTTAAAGTTTTGATTAATTTAATTGGATTAAATTAATTGGAATTGCCAGAGAACGTTGGTGACATTCTCAAAACTAAAATACTTTTGATTCAAGATTACACATTAGAAAACTACACCTCTATTATAAAGAAACAACTAATCATACATGCATATTGGAGTGTACATACGTTAAAGGGATATTTCTATCCTAAGTTACACACAAAGGTGTGTGTGTGTGTGTGTGTGTGTATGTGTGTGTGGGATGGTGACTCAGTCTCCCGGGGGTGTTGTAAAGTGTTATCCTATAGCAGGGGGGTCAGGTTACAAGACCATGTTTCTATTTGAGAACATTACTTAGGAGAAACACTTCCAAGTTACAAATCAGAAAATCATAACTATGGCATGAAAGGGCTAACCAGCTATGCAACGCCCAAACCTATCAAATACATCTTAGTAATGACTTACATGATGAGTGTAAAGAAACGTTTGTGTGTGTGTGATGTCACGTAGCAGGAGAAAGTTTCGTTATCTCTCTGTGGGTCTCTTTGCAGCTCCCCACAGGGGAAGAAGAATGTTGGTTTCAGGTTCTGGGAGGTCTCTGAGATGCCATTAAGTGTCGGAAGAGCTGTAAAAGTTGCCACACAGCGCAGACCTAGCGGCTCTAGGGCTATGAGTTACATTTACAGGTCAAACGTTAAAAGTTTGGCCAAAATTTATAATGACAAGGCTTCTGGAGTTTGCAGGGAAAAACAGAATCATGATTCTTGCACATCCGTTACAACTGACTACAAAGCACTGAACAAAACCAGCACCAAAAGTAGCATTAATGGTAGGCTAAGTAGTATTCAAGTCACTTGTATTTTGTCTATGTATATTGATACACCGTTAATAATGCTAGCATAGATAATTATGCAGCAATAGTATAATAATACAGTACTACTGGTCAAAAATTTGGATACTACTATTTTAATGGGGTTTTTTTAAGTCTCTTTTTTTTGTAAAGTCTCTTATGCGCATCAAGCCTGCATTTATTTGATCAAAAATACAGAAAAAATGATTACAATTTAAAATAATAGTTTTCTATTTTAATATACTATAATATAATATATTTTAAAAAATCATTTATTTCTGTGATGCAAAGCTGGATTTTCAACAGACATAACTCCAGTCTTTAGTGTCACATGATTCTTCAGAATCATTCTAATATGCTGATTTATTATCAATGTTGGAAACAGTTTTTTTATTGAACCTGTGATACTTTTTTCAGGATTCATTGATGAAAAAAAAGTTAAATAGAACAACTTAAGTCTTTACTGTCACTTTTTTTAAATCAATTTAGCACAATCTTGCTGAATAAAAGTATTAATTTCTTCAAAAAAAAAGAAAAAAAAGAAAAGAAAAGAAAGAAAGAAAGAAAGAAAATTACTGACCCCAAGCTTTTGAACGGTAGTGTATTTATAAGATGCTGTTCTTTTTTTTAAGAATCCCGAAAAAAGTATCAAAGATTATAAGTATATTATAATAGAAAACAATTATTTCAAATTGTAGTAATATTTCTGTAACAATATTACTGTTTTTTTCTGTATTTTAGATCAAATAAATGCAGCCTTGATGAGCATAAAAGGCTTCTTTCAAAAACATTATAAATAGTAGTGTCTAAACTTTTGGCCGGTAGGCTACTTGTATACTATTATACTTATATACTTATTAATACTACTATATATATATATATATATATATATATATATATATTAGTAGTATTAATAAGTATATAAGTATAATATATATATATATATATATATATATATATATATATACATACAGTATATGCCCCTTTTTTACATTTGAGCACCTGCCCCTGATGAACCCTCTGCACGTCCCTGACGCATACCTATAGATTAAATGTGTAGTAGCTGATGATAATGCTTTTCAAAAATATTCAATGCTTGCACCTTGGAACCTATTTCAAGGTTTGTATTCTCGAGCCACCAGGCACTGTTGTTGTCCAAATGAGCAGCCAGAACACATTAAAGGAACACTCCACCCATTTGCATTAAGCTTTGCAATGTTAGAAACCCAGTCATACTATTGAATGGTCGTGCAACATTTTCTCATTTTCCCCTGAGACGAGAGAAATCTGTATTTACCTCTTTACACTTCCTCGTCATTTTGCGTCATCGTCATTTTGCGTCATTGTAGGAGGAAGTGTAAGAGGGGGGGATTTCTGTTAAGACTACAAGCACTAGTTCCCACCCTTTCAAACCCGCCCATAGGGGGTTGGACCTAATGCGCTAACAGACCTATCACAGATCAGTGCGAGTACGTTTGATTTCACCAGCAGAAACCTGCTGAAAACATGGACGAAGAAAGCTAAAATACATTTTCTGGCTTTTCTCAGTCTAGAAAGCTCCAAATTCAAAAATAATTTCACATTTCTTCTACATAAATGACCTATTTTAAATACACATTCATCTTTCCAGCGGTGGAATGTTCCTTTAAGGGGTTTCAGTTAGAACGGTGTTGTGTAAGCGGCCCCTAAGTTAATAACTAATGACCTTTGCAACAGAAGTGAATCAATCAAAACTAACTTTAGCTGGACAATAACTATTCTAGAGCTGCTGTAAAGCCAAAACAATCTCTGTTATTTTAATTTCCTATTATCACTGAAAAGCTGCTTTGAAACAATCTATATTGTTAAAAGCGCTATATAAATGAAGGTGACTTGACTCTACTTGACTATTCCTCATTCATAATTTGTTGATAAATTCATGAATGTTGAATGTTACATACACATACTCATGGACATATAGCAAATGGAATTAAAAGCAAGTTAGTAAAGCGAAGGCTGTTCATGTATTCAACTGCCCTGCTCTGGCAGCTCTTGGTACGACACATATATGAACCCCTGATACATCACACTGCACACAGATACTGATGGATAAACATGGTTGAACTCTTCAGGTCACATTAAGCACATATATAACCAATTCAGTACACAGACCATGTTCTTTGTCCATATCTCATGTAAAGTTAATGCTTGCAACACTCTTTACTCACATAATATGAGTTTTGTGGGTGGGACTTGACCGACTTCTGAATCCATTGGGAATTGATTGGATGGTGAACCAGTGCATACAGTAAATTGTAATTTGGCTGTTGGCTAACATTATCTAAAAGGGTTCATTTTGTTTTGATGTGTACTTCAAGGGCTCTCACAGTCAAAAGGAATGTTGAGATGTCCCTCTTCGACTGTGATTTCATGCTAAATTTTTTTGCTTCCAAAATTGAAAATGTCAGATTCAAGCAGTGGGGCTGTTTAAATGTCACTCTAAATTTTTCAGTGATACATTGGGTTTTCCTAAGGAAAATGAAACAACACAGGGTCCACATGAGGACCAGTGGTCTTTTAGTTGTCTCAGTTATTTGAGTCACAGAACTGTCTGGATGGATTGAGACACAGGCGTCTTCAGTGATAACAAGTGTACAAAAGAAACCTGTGATGTTTAAATTATTGGATTATAATACAAATGAACATGATGATTACTACACAGTCCTGGAACAACCTATATTAAAATAACACATAGTTCACTGCTTCAATAGATGGAAATTTGTGCTCATATTTTCATAATACAATTGGTTGAAATAGAGAGGAAGAAATTAATCAATTATTAAATTATAGGCAGGCATTAGGTCAGTGTTACAGTCACATCATTTCATCACAATCATTTAATTATATCAGTACACAAATGATGAGATCTGCTGTAGAAATTGAATTAACTGCTGTTATTTCAAATTAAAAATGATGTATTCCATTCTGAGTTAATGGGAAAAATTCCGGTGGGATATGAGATAAATCCTTTTCTTTGCTATAGTGTTAAATTAAGAATGTGTGTCGGTCTTGTTGTTGAAGGGCTTTGACGGAACCATTGTGATGCAAGAGAGAATGTAGGGGACAATGTGTCACTTTTGAATGATTTATTACCCCCATAAATTTCATAACCCCCTCCCACTTTCGGACTGTACACTAAAAAGTCTTTACCCCCTCCCAATCACCCTAACCCGTCCCTCCCAACTTCGGACTGGACACCTGTTGTGGACACCTGTTCCGACCATCTGTTTATCACCCCCACTATCCCCCATCCTGAGGTATTTATGACTGTATAGGAATGTGAATGTGTTTTTGAACTGTAAATGTTCGAAAATGGTGAAAAAAACATTCAAAACAATGCATTTTAAACTTTTAAGAAGCGTTTTTATCTTTTAAGAAAACTTTAAGAAAAGCGTTTTTAAACTTTTAAGGAGCGTTTGTTTATATCTATGGATATACCTTCTACCCTCATGTTTGTCTTGCACAAACGGCAATAGTCGCTGAACGCCATCGTGTACACATAAATCTCTGACCCATCGTCTTCTTCCTCGTGGAATTTCTGTCGCTCTACATACGTCATCTGGTATAATTGAAACGATTGGCTATGAGCTACGTACAGGCGCATTTGATAGACATTCGTAGCGCCCAATAAACGGCTCTGGGCATTCGTAAACCACGCCTCAAATACGAGAAAATGAACATGTGGTTCCCAGACCACGTCTCAATGAGACGAAGTCTGACGCCAGGCTAATTCTTACCTGTAATTTCTAGATATCTGTAATACTATTTTCACTAGTTAAAATGCTAATTCTTGATATCAACAATTGAATTTCAACTAGTAAAAACTATAATTCTTGATATCTGTAATTGTATTTTCACTGTGTGTGTGTGTTGCAGAGGGTGAGACATGAAAGTCTTTGGTCTGAAAATTAAATAGAATTTCTCCTGTGACAATGTTATTTGTTAAAAACAATTATTATGTTTCAACATTATTTTGTTAAGCTATCTACCATTAATTTAAATCAACTTCTGGTGTCTGATGGGGCGGCTCTTCATCAGCTTTTGAGGGGGAGGGCGTGTTAGGTGGGTGGAGTCTGTGCGAGGCGCTGCACAGCGTTCAGAGCTCATTCTAACTCATGACATAGAAGTGTACGGACGTGTTTTCGCGGAGCTGCGTAAGGAATTTGTTTTCCTAAAACCTCTTCATCAGCTTGAGGAGGGGCGTGTTAGGTGGGTGGAGTCTGTGGGTGGCCCCTCGCAGCATCCCAGTGTCTCATTCTAACTTTTGACTTAAGAGTTTTGTTCTTCTTTAACAACTGACTGTAAAACGTAAGACTATTTTTGATACTATCTTTGATACATGTCTGATGTCATTTTAACACTAACACATTTTTGATAACTTTTAGAAAATGCAATTTAAACTTTTTCATTGTGTTTTAACGTTTTTAACATTTTACAAATGTATGTATACCAACCCATGGTACAGTGAGGAAAATAAGTATTTGAACACCCTGCTATTTTGCAAGTTCTCCCACTTGGAAATCATGGAGGGGTCTGAAATTGTCATCGTAGGTGCATGTCCACTGTGAGAGACATAATCAAAAAAAAAAAATCCAGAAATCACAATATATGATTTTTCACCTCGTGGGGTCTCAATGATCCTAAGAAAGGTGAGAAATCAGCCCAGAACTACACGGGAGGAGCTGGTCAATGACCTGAAAAGAGCTGGGACCACCGTTTCCAAGGTTACTGTTGGTAATACACTAAGACGTCATGGTTTGAAATCATGCATGGCACGGAAGGTTCCCCTGCTTAAACCAGCACATGTCAAGGCCCGTCTTAAGTTTGCCAATGACCATTGGGATGATCCAGAGGAGTCATGGGAGAAAGTCATGTGGTCAGATGAGACCAAAATATAACTTTTTGGTCATAATTCCACTAAACGTGTTTGGAGGAAGAAGAATGATGAGTACCATCCCAAGAACACCATCCCTACTGTGAAGCATGGGGGTGGTAGCATCATGCTTTGGGGGTGTTTTTCTGCACATGGGACAGGGCGACTGCACTGTATTAAGGAGAGGATGCCAGTATTGCGAGATTTTGGGACAACCTCCTTCCCCTCAGTTAGAGCATTGAAGATGGGTCGAGGCTGGGTCTTCCAACATGACAATGACCCGAAGCACACAGCCAGGATAACCAAGGAGTGGCTCTGTAAGAAGCATATCAAGGTTCTGGCGTGGCCTAGCCAGTCTCCAGACCTAAACCCAATAGAGAATCTTTGGAGGGAGCTCAAACTCCGTGTTTCTCAGCGACAGCCCAGAAACCTGACTGATCTAGAGAAGATCTGTGTGGAGGAGTGGGCCAAAATCCCTCCTGCAGTGTGTGCAAACCTGGTGAAAAACTAGAGGAAACGTTTGACCTCTGTAATTGCAAACAAAGGCTACTGTACCAAATATTAACATTGATTTTCTCAGGTGTTCAAATACTTATTTGCAGCTGTATCATACAAATAAATAGTTAAAAAATCATACATTGTGATTTCTGGATTTTTTTTTTTAGATTATGTCTCTCACAGTGGACATGCACCTACGATGACAATTTCAGACCCCTCCATGATTTCTAAGTGGGAGAACTTGCAAAATAGCAGGGTGTTCAAATACTTATTTTCCTCACTGTATTTTAATGATATACATTGTTTTAAATATCTTTTTATATGTGAAAGTACACCTTTTCTTCAAATGTAAGTGAAAAAACCTTTCTTTAATAAAAAAACACTGATCTTATCTCTGACTCTGTCATCCTTATACAACGCTTCTTAAAAGTTTAAAATACATTGTAGACACTTCAAAAACACACTCGCATTCCTGTACAGTCATAAATACCTCAGGATGGGGGATAGTGGGGGTGATAAACAGATGGCCAGAACAGGTGTCCATAGGTGTACAGTCCGAAAGTGGGAGGGAGGGGGTTATGAAATTTATGGTTTTGATGGAATTTTTATGGGGGCAATAAATCAATCAAAAGTGACACATTGCCCCCTACATTCTCTCTGATGCAGGTGGGAAGCTAAGAGCAAATATTGATCCGAGCTGACAGATTGCTTCCTTGTGACACATTGTTGCATCCTATCACCCTTAAGGAGAGGAGTGCGAACACACACACACACACACACACACACACACACACACACACACACACACACACACACACACACACACACACACACACACACACACACACACACACACACACACACACACACACACACACACAGGCTGAGACAATGAAATGACCTGCTTACAGCTCTACATTTGGCACAATAGAGTACAAATGAAGGCCTGAAAATCCTTACTTTTTTTCAACAAAAAGTCAATAAAAGAATTTTCTTAACCTTATGGAACACAGTTAAATATATATTCTTTATTATTTAAAAATAGTTAATAATTTTACAAATTAACTAAAGTATTTACTCAAATAATTGTAAAAATGTATATGTATAATATAATAGATTTCTGCTACAATTCAATAACAATTCAACAAAAGATTTTAATGCTGCTTAGGTGTTTCTAATAGTATCCAGCTGAGACCAGCGCACTAAGCCATCAGACACAGCCTGGAAGTGAGGGCGGAGCTTATACAGCTATTTTCACATGGATTTTGATCCTCTTTGTGCTCACTTCAGGGTCCGATATTGTTTATGTCTTTGTTATGCTCTGTACGTTGCCTACTTCTCGCAATTGTGTTATTTGAGTTTGTTTTCTAAAAAAATATTTTATTTTGGAACCTTTTGGACCTACACGTTACACACATGCATGTGGTATTATAATATACAATAAATATTTTAAAAAAGTACAGTATTTTAAAATATATAAATCTTGTTTAATGTTATGTTAAAAAACAATAGTTTGCTCATTGTAATGCTATAAATGGTGTTCATTAATTGATATTTAATTTTAATAAATGTATTATTACCTTCATGTTAATGTCATTACAAATTAAAAACTGAGTATGGGCAATTAATGTCAAATAATCTGTATTAATCATATCAAAATAAACATTTAATACAAAGCCTTGAACTAAAATAATTTAAAAACAGCTCATCATTTACTGAGCACATGAACAAAAAAACACTCAAACTTTAAACATTAAATAGAAAGAACAACATCATTCTTGAAAAAAACATTGTCATATTAGTATTATGTACATAATTTGTTTATAAACTAAAATGCACCACACTTATTTCTCAACTATGACAAATGCAAATAACACACACACACACGCACACACACAAACATTCACAAACCATAAATATAACAGAAAAAAGTGGAACAAACCATTTTTCAAAAATAATACATTCAAAACATACAGTTACTTAAAGTCCAAGTTACACAAAGCACAATGTAATCAAATTACCCACAGAAAAAAATATCTATACAATAAATCATGACAACAAATTTAATCTTCAATAATAAAATAAGATGTGCACGTGGCATGATAAACAATTAAAATATTATAACGTAAGCCAAAGAATTACTGAATAAATCTTTAAAAATAAACCAAAAAAAATAAACATGTACCCACGTTTATTGAAAGTGTACCCTACATCGAGCCAATGTTTCGTAACTAATCTTAGTTGTCAGTAATGAAAAAGACCAGGGGAAATCTAGATCAAGGTGAGTAGTTTTATATCATCATCCTTCACCAACAGTATCTATTGGAAAAGGTAACCTATGCTCACTTAGTTCTCTTTAGTTTTCAAAAAAGAAATAATAATCCTATGGGATTTGATACAGCAACACAGTTTGGTTGTCATCTTCTGGTCACGAATTTGTTATTTATTCATTCATATCCTTTCCCCTCTTTCTCTGTCTTTTTAACCTTTTGGGGATGCCAGCTGGGAGAGTTTGCTGCCAAAGCATCACAATCCCAAAGGAATTAGTGCTCAAGCAAAGCCAGGGTGCATTTAGATTTGACTAGTGTGTGCTCAAAATACCAGAAGTCTAGTGTGCACACACACACACACACACATTGTCACGGGAACACACGGGAAAACAGGTAGATCCAAATGCAGCATATTTATTATTAGGGCAATCCAATTCATAGTCATCCAGGCAGGGTTCAAAGTCCATTTTAGCAATCCAAACACAATAAACAAAACAAGAAACAGGCTAGAACACAGACCAGAAGTGTAGTGACAAATAACAACGACTCCGTGACATGGACTGAAACAGACAGGGTATTTATACACAGATACTAACAAGGTGACGGGAAACAGCTGTGTGCAATGATCAATGATTAGACAGAACAGGATGATGGGAAATGTAGTGCATGAGAGAATGACACCGTGGGGGACAAGGACCTCTAGTGGACACCCGGGGAAACACAAACCAGACACTGTGACATAACCCCCCCTCTACGGAGCGGCTACCAGATGCTCCAAGACCCACAAAAAACAACCAAAACAAGAGTCCAGGAGGGAGGTGGAACGGTGGAGGATCAGGGGGAGGGATGGAGGGCCAGGTCCATGAAAGGGAACAGGAACAGGAGGTGATGGCTTAGCCGGCGGCCAGGGCGAAGCAGACGACCCATCGGGTGGCCAGGGCGAAGCAGACGATCCATCGGGTGGCCAGGGCGGAGACTCCCTCAGGCGGCCAGGGCGGAGCAGACAGTCCATCGGGCGGCCATGGCGAAGACGACCCTTCGGGCAGCCAGGGCGGAGACTTTCCTTCAGACGGCCAGGGCGGAGCAGACAGTCCATCAGGCGGCCAGGGCGGAGACGACCCTTCGGGCGGCCATGGCGGAGCAGACAGTCCATCGGGTGGCCACGGAACAGGAACCTGCTCAGGAACAGGCACCGGAACAGACACAGACACCGGCTCAGGAACAGACACCGGCTCAGGAACAGACACCGGCTCAGGAACAGACACAGGCTCGGCGGCAGCCATCTTGTCCGGAAACACTGGCTCGGCGATGGCCATCTTGTCTGGAGACACAGGCTCAGCGGCGGCCATCTTGTCCGGAGACACTGGCTCAGCAGACGTGACCTGAACGGTCTCTGGATCGGCAGACGGGACCTGAACGGTCTCTGGATCGGCAGACGGGACCTGAACGGTCTCTGGACCTGAACGGTCTCTGGATCGGCAGACGGGACCTGAACGGTCTCTGGATCGGCAGACGGGACCTGAACGGTCTCTGGATCGGCAGACGGGACCTGCACAGTCTCTGGATCGGCAGACGGGACCTGAACAGTCTCTGGATCGGCAGACGTGCTGTGTCTCCTCCATGCATGCAGTACTGCCACTGCATAAAAGAGGAAGACAGCCCTCCTTGCCGTGGCAGGACTGATGATGGGCAGCTCCGAGACGATCTCCGAGATGACAGCGGGCTGCACAGGAACGACCTCCGGGATGACAGCGGGCTGCACAGGAACGACCTCCGGGATCACAGCGAGCTGCACAGGGACGACCTCTGGGACGACAGCGGGCTGCACAGGGACGACCTCTGGGATGACAGCGGGCTGCATGGGGACGACCTCCGGGACGACAGCGGGTTGCACGGGGATGATCTCTGGGACATTAGGGAGACGGGAAGTCTTCTTCCTCCTCCGCCGTTTCTTATGGTGAGGTGCAGGCTCCGGGCTGGACAGGACCAGCGGCGAAGGGAGCTCTGGGCTGAGCATCACCGGCCCATGGTCGAAGAAAGACTGAAGTGGAGAGTGGGTCCGGGGCTCACCTCTAGCACCTCCTCCCCTGCGGCCTCCACGAGTCCCCGAAAACCTGGCCAGACGGGTTCCCCTAAAAGACTCTCTGTCATCGGTGGAAGGGTGCTCAGGGGAATTGACCACCATGGCCTCCTCAGTCTGGCGGGCCCATAATGCAAAGCATTGAAAAATGTTCATACGGTGAGTGACCTCTTCCACTGGCAAATTCCCCCTCTGCTGCCTCCTCTCGGTCTTCGTGGTTGGGAAAGAGCCACGAAAATCCATACTGCTGGATCTATGCTTTGACGGAGTCGTTCTGTCACGGGAACACACGGGAAAACAGGTAGATCCAAATGCAGCATATTTATTATTAGGGCAATCCAATTCATAGTCATCCAGGCAGGGTTCAAAGTCCATTTTAGCAATCCAAACACAATAAACAAAACAAGAAACAGGCTAAAACACAGACCAGAAGTGTAGTGACAAATAACAACGACTCCGTGACATGGACTGAAACAGACAGGGTATTTATACACAGATACTAACAAGGTGACGGGAAACAGCTGTGTGCAATGATCAATGATTAGACAGAACAGGATGATGGGAAATGTAGTGCATGAGAGAATGACACCGTGGGGGACAAGGACCTCTAGTGGACACCCGGGGAAACACAAACCAGACACTGTGACACACATATATAAGCACACTTGGAAATGCACAAAATGACATCTGACCTGACAAACTTTATTGAAATACATAAACTGCCATGAAAGAACAACCACAATGAAGAAGGTTAAACCATTGTTTTGCTTAACTTTAATTCATAGCTTCACACTGAATAATATTTTTATTTATTTGTTTTAAATATAGGAGAAAATATGAGTAAAATATCACAATACACAGCATATCTGTGTTAAAAATATACATTATTATAGACTATTTTATAGCTTTACTAAAAAAAAACCCCATAAAACAATTATGAAAAAAAAAAAACCATGGAAAATTAAAAAGGTAACACAATTACATTATAAATATTATTTAAATTATATTCAATATATAAATATTATATAATGTTATTATAAAATATAAATTATATTTCCCATAAAATTATAAAATACATTAAGTACCATAATGTCTTGTATTTAACATTTATATTTAACACTGTGACACATAAATGAAATTGTGACAACTTGTTCTGCCTTGATTATATCTAATATCATTTATATTTTAGACTTTTGCTTCTTCATACATGTCATGTGGTGTCATTGTGCTCACATTCTTAGCAAACACCTATCGCAAAACATGGGGCTAAAAAATAATTGGAGGACAGAGTTAGTTAACCTGTAGTTACTGAGATCTTTATGAAAACTTTCTTGTTTGACAACCTATCTAATCTCCCCTATTAAAGGGATACTCCACTTTAAAATTAAAATTCTGTCATCATATACTCACCCTCATGTTGTTTCAAACCTGTATGATTTTCTTTCTTCTGCTGAACAGAAAGGAAGATATTTAGAAGAATGTCAGTAACCAGGCAGTTTGGTCTCATTGATTTCCATAGTAGGAAAAAAATATACTATGGAAGTCAATGAGACCAGAAACTGTCTGGTTACTGACATTCTTCTAAATATCTTCCTTTCTGTTCAGCAGAAGAAAGAAAATCATAAAGGATTGAAACAACATGAGGGTGAGTATATGATGACAGAATTTTCATTTTAAAGTGGAGTATCCCTTTAAGTGTACAGAGAAAGTTGTGTTGAAATGCGTATGAGCAAGTTAGCATTGAATTATTCTTAGATTATAATTGCCTATACCTTACATCCAGTGCCCACATTAGTTGCCCATAGAAACTCATTAAAGCATTTCCAGATTTGCTTACTGCAAATCTCTCTGGACGCTTCTTTCGAGATGCTCATTTCCACTTTCCCTTCATGAAGCTGGAAGAGTCACAAGCTCATTGCCCTTACAGAATGTGTAACATGTGCAAAAGTAAAGATATGATGATGGCTTTCTGTTTGGGCAGAGATTGGAAATGCTGTGGGGTGTGAATTATGTGCACTGGCCCGCGTTCCCGAGAAGCTTTTAAGAGCTTCGTGTGATCGTTCGCAACTTTTTTAACGTGCATTTCACAAAAATGCACTTATCAGAAGGTGAATTTGACATGAATGTGCGAATATGAGATTTAAGTGCTACTTAAGAGTCGCTGTCCATTCATGAAGAGCTGAAATGTCAATCCATCTGCCTATTGCATAATAAATTATAAACATTTGTAATTTACTTAATGGGAAAGGTTTGAAGTTATTATTCTTTTTTTTAAATGTCTAATAACCCAATTTTCTACATAAATATAATTTTGTTTTTGTTTTGTTTTTGTGCGGAACAATCTATTACTTACACATTTACTGCTTTGTTAATCTGACTGCAATTTCCAGTGATTAATTTTCTCAAATTCACAAGCTTCCAGGATCAAAGGCAGACATGGAGACAGTGGTTACTCACAGAGCGATTGAGTGACTACTGAGTAACAAGGTTGACAGTGCTGCCAATATTGCGGAGTGCACATTAAAGTAGCGGAAGCTGCGCTTTAGTGACATTTATCTATCAAGCGGTGGTCTGCTTTTTACTCCCCAAAAGGGATAATGATGACATTAATGTTGAACAGCATTGCAGTGCAAGCGGTATAGCGCCCTTGGGTTGAGAGGAAGAAAAAGGTTGTTGAAGAGGAGGAAGATGTGAAAGACATTTTTACGAGCCAACATTTACAATATATGGCCAGTTTTCATGTGTGGCAGCTAGTCGTTGACATGTTCTCCCTATTTCTTTATTATCAGCATTCACAAATTGTAAAATTTCCCTCTCAAATATAACATCTCCTCTTCCTCTGAATTTAATTTGTAAAGTTGTCTGCAACAATCATGCAACAAATTTGATTGTACCAAACTACGTCCACAAAAATCAGTGTACTTTGTAGTAGTCTTATTAATCAGTGTGCTTAATTAGGCCTACTTGTCTTTATTTATTTTGAAATAATTTAATAATATCATTCATTTAAAATAAAACATTTAAATGAAAGTAAATAGAATAATAATAAATGTATTACACTTATATTACACTCGTATTGTTTAGATGTAATTTTGCAGTTGTTACGTAGGTGCAAGCCAACCCGATCTCACGGGAAAACGTACAAATTCTACGAGGTGGCTAATTCGTAGGAATTCATACGACCTCACTCGTACGAATTAGTACGATTTTTGCAAAATCGTACATATTTTACGAATTGCCCAATTCGTATGAATTCATACGAATGACCTACCCCTGACCCCGCCCCTAAACCTACCCATCACGTGGGTTTAGAAAAATCGTACAAATTCGTACGAGTGAGGTCGTACGAATTCATACGAATTAGCCATCTTTTTATCATTCGTACGAATTCGTACGAATTGGTCGTGAGATAGTGTTGGTGCAAGCATGTATCTGTCTCCTTATGATGCACTTTAGCACTCTACATTTACTCAAGAATATCTATAAATCTGTGACAAGTTTCTAGTACAACTTAAGTTACAATGCTTTTGGGAAACAGCCTGTATTTCTAAGATGATTCGCACAACCATTTCTACAATCTACTTACAGTAGGCCTACAATGCTTTTGGGAAACGCAGCCCTGGACATTAAATAAACAAAGTGTCATAAATGTGTCTTTAGTAATTATTAATGTACAGTGAATCTTCGGGCTATTGCTCTTTCAGCTCAGTTTTCTTCTTTTTACTAATTATGTGTTGAATTGGTCGGTGAATTGGTCTGTAAATCTGCCAATGTAAACTATGAACAATTATAAGGTTTCATGGTATGCAAAGAAAGAGTAAAGTTTGAAAAACACAGACAGAGAAAAAGTTTGATGTGTCTTTGAACATGAGAAACGTTTTCCCTGGCTCACTTGGTGCCCTAGGTCAGTGGTTCTCAAACTTTTAAGCCAGCGACCCCTAAACTAACATTGACGAGAACTTGCGACCCCCACTACCACAGCATACACAAACAATAAACAAAAAAAACTTTGTTTTAAATCCTTCACAACATTTCAATTATGTTGCATCCACTTCCTGTGGAAGCTTGTTTCCGCCACAGAGTAAAAAATAAAAAAGGTAATTGCGACTTTATATCACGCAGTTCTGAGAAAACAAGTCAGAATTGCGAGATGTAATGATGGTGATGGTGGATACGGCTACTCGCAGTTCATCCTCTACATCAAAACGTGATCTGTATTTATTTTTCATGTATATAACAGCGGAAATATTCTGCTCGCACAAATATGTAGATCCAAATGGAAGCAGTGCATCGATTGCCAAGTGATTGAACAGCCCAATTATGTTTGACTGCTTCTCAGTGCTGCTCCACCCTTTGGGATCCAATCACCTCAACAATCACATCCATCACAGACCATAGACAACCTCCAGACTGGGCAGTGCCTGAAGACAGTCTGATAAGGTCAAACACATTAGCCATTTGTTTGTGTGTTTGTGTGATTTAGGATAGACACCAGTGAATTGCAAAGTTTTCGGCATGTCTCATATTTTGTGTATCTGTAATGCCTCTGGAAATTAAACCAGAAATTTAACATGAATAATACACTGAGATTTATTACTTCCTGTAATGATGTGAGTAATACAAATTGAGCCACAAGAGAAACATAATTCCATTTTTATTCAATTATTTGCAAAACAAAGTCCATTATTAAACATCACAAGCTTGATAAACAATTAAACTGTGATGCAGAAGAAAAGCTTTTTGAACAATTTATTATTCAGAATTAGTCCCCCATTCAAATGAATACATAATAAAACTGAATTTCTGTCTTAATTTAGGAAATAATAACAAGACACATCAACATCAGCACATTTATACTATTCAAACCCAGTATTAACTGCAGTACTAACATATATATTTTTTAAAATACAGAATGTTACATATACCACAAACAGAGTTAACATCAATTGTGGGATTTAGATTGTATTGATTCAGATGGGTTTTGAATTCATTGATTGATGACACTATGAGCATGGAGGCACAGTCTAAAGGCATGCAATCTATCTAAAACACTGTAAAGTTTAGCGCCATAAAAATTAGTTATTGTGTAGCCTTATTTCAGGCTCACATAGAGAAAGGTATCGATTTTGAAGGCAACAACAGTAACATTACAATAAAAAAGTCATAGCGACAAATATCTAGATCATCCAAACAAAATGAGTTAGACATACTGGTCCACATGACTGTTATTTCCCAGGATACCCCAGAGAGCCATCAAGCAAACATTTGAACCTTTCTTACTGTGTTGGCCTTGTTTTCTCTACAGCCTCAGCAGGTGGTCTCTCATACGTTCACTTTCTCATTTCCTTTTTTTATGTTGCTTGCTCTGCCCTTACAGCCCTGGCCATCATACCATCATGTTATGCACATTTTCTTCCATTCAGAATTCTTCAACATACCGGTCTACAACTCCGCTCAAGTGCTCAGCTTCCTCCCTGCTGTGAATATTCACTCTGTTCTCTAGAATTCACTCACGGTGATTGATGTAGATGGATTTCAACAAAATGGTACCAAAATGTGGTCCATCTATATTCACATCAAGAATCCAGTCATCTCAGGAGCTTAACAAAAGCTTTATTTTACATGTGTATTGTAAAAGTGTATTTACTCATGGGGGCAACTGTGTTGAGATCACATGACCAGCTAAAGATCAATATCAATTTCATCTTGGAAAAAGTTATATTATTGGATACTTTTATTTGTGAAATAAATTAATAGTGACTGCAAATAGGCCAATGGCATCAGTAACTGAAAATGACTTACTTTTGCTATAAGTTCAGCACAATATGGGCATTCACCAGCTAGGAACCAACCCTTCCTCATTTCCACCTTCATATTTTTATTATAATCTTCTTTTTTTAGTATTAAACATCATATTATGGAAAATCAGCTGCCTACACTGCACCGTGAACTAGAGAGCTTCCTCATCCTTGCTTTTAAGGCAAAGTTTCTAAAAGATAAGCTAAAAAGTTATTGTGTGCTACTTCTCTTTCCTTCATCCACGCATATGCTATTCTCACTCCAGACTTATTGGAAAAAAACATGCCTGTGACAACATTTCTTATGATACTCACTGCAGAGCCAAATGGTTGGAGCTTGATCTAATCCAGGGGTGGATCTAAGGGGTGGAGCTTAACCTAATTAGGTTTAGGGATAGAGTCAATGTTAGGGTTCGATGTGGTTAGACCTTTAGCTCCACTGTTTAATTAGTTTAATTATTTTCAACTGTAAAAATGAAATGTCCGATTAGTGGTGCTGAAAGGTTAATGGTCTATCGCTTTTGAAATAATGTACTACCTACACTAATCCAGTGTTGTTAAAAGTACCTGTTCTTTGGTACCAAGTAGATACTTCAATTTAAAAAAATTGATGATACATGCTTTCTGCAATACCTGTTGTATAGAGTACCGGGTCAATTCGGTACCTGCTTGAAGGTAGCTATGCTGAGCACTCTGTAAAAAATGTCAAAGGTTTCTATTTACAACGTGTTTTTTTACACCGTTGAGCATTGTAGCCAATCACAGAAATGTTAGTTAAGTGAGTGAATTCAGTAGTTATTCAGTGGCGTTTAAAGTCGACATGAAACATGAGTTGCTATAGTCTTTTTTCCCTTTTGTGACATATAACCGTGTGAAATAAACAAGAAAAAATGTAGGGTGGGGCTTGGTTTTGTACAGTTTGTCCAGTGTGAGCATATACTGAAGCACATATGCCATTTAAGTTTGCTTTTACAAGTCATTAAGCTCTTTCATCATAACTTGTGTGTCACAGGACTCAATCCAAGCGCTCCACATTGCACATTGCATTCAACCTAAATTACATTAAACTGGTTGTACCAGGTTGCTGTACCAGGTGAGCTACAGAGCTATTTTGCCATGGCAGAAAAGCCATACATATGATGCAAAAGTAAAAATGAATTAGTTTACAAATGATTTACTATGGCAAAAGATTTTTGAGGTTATAACAGTATTATGCAAGGAACTAAAAAAATTGTCTTTATTAATCGACAATCTGCACTTCTAACAATAATTTGTGTAAAAAGGAATAAAAGTCGTTGGTGTTTTACTGCCACAAGTGTACATTTCAGCTGGAAACTTCAGTAAATTGTATGTATACGTTTTGGAGTTGTATAGCACATTTTTCCAATGAGCCTATGTTGCATATTCTATCATTGAAGACTCTCCTTTCGCTCTCTCTCTGCAAATTGCAAATCAAGGCAGTGTTTAAATGAAGCTACTTTAGAATGAAAGAATCAATTATGCCCGTGATCCTGTAGAGCATTCTTCAGTTTTCACACAAGAGCACTGCCTTCTTTGTATGTAGACTGTTGCTAAGGCTACGGAATGGTGACACTGTATTAGTATGTCGCAAGCAAGAGTCACTTCTTTGACAATGTAGCAGCCTCCACTTTGAATGTCCCTGTTGTGCGCCAGTGA
This sequence comes from Abramis brama, assembly GCF_963993115.1. Taxonomy (NCBI): domain Eukaryota; kingdom Metazoa; phylum Chordata; class Actinopteri; order Cypriniformes; family Leuciscidae; genus Abramis; species Abramis brama. The sequence goes on along the minus strand of NC_139984.1, from coordinate 14,975,040 downwards.
ATAAAATAAAATTGAAAATGGTGTATGTCCTTGTGTTCACAGTTATTCCAGTGTTGGTAAATTACATCAGCTGGATATAAAGACTCTGTGTACACAACAGCAACTGTCTGCAGTCTGTTCCCTTCATATGGAACATTGTTATATTTCATATTTCGATTGAGAAACAATGTACACCTGGATATACATTTGATATAATATGTTTGTATTTACACTGTTTCAGCTCATTATTCATTGTTTTTGGTGTGTATTTTGTGCTACATACCCTCCCATAAACACGATAAGTGTCTCTGGTGCCAGTTCTGCAATGCACAAAAGCACCAATTCTTGTAATAATAACTCAATATGAAAACATGCTTCGCTTCAGTGGTCTCTCCTTGGCTGAGAGAATTGAATGACTGAATCTTGACAGTGTTTAGTAAATGGTTTCTTTGATGACATTGGTGGAGAAGGTCTGGTTGCTGCAGATGCTGATAGAGTGTCTGGTGAGAATGCGCTTCTGCTTATTATGGCGGCAGGGCAGGATTAGGTAGCGAAGCGTGGAAAAAAAAATTTGCCGGTAGTTTGCCGAGACAAGGTTGTAGAGAATGGGGTTGATGGCCGAGCTGACATAGAAGAGTACATTGGTGACCATGTAGAAGTAGTGGTAGAAATTGAAGAGAGCACTGTGGAAGAGAAAAAATAAGTATATACTGAGAGAGATGTTGATGTACCATTGTCATGCATATAGATATTTGCACTCTTTTTGAAGCCTGAAAGCTCCAGTCAACATTTACAACAAGTATGTGTAAAGAAAGTTGCCAGTAAGAAGGTGAGCAAATGTTCATTACATATGCCTTTTATGTCTTGGGTATCTACTGTATGTAGTCTGATTGCTGATAAATATTGGGTCTTTTTACATCACTTTTTGTGGTTATAAACAAACATGATGGTGATGATGATTATCTTCATTCAACCAATCTTTTTTTGACCTTTATATAAAGTAACACACAGGCACACATGCTATATTGTGTGTATAAATAATTATAATTATTTGTAGATTCAGTTTGCTGCTCAGCTTTCATAAAGAAATCAAAGTACTAAGCGTTGATTAAACCGGTAGCACTTTTTGCTAGTGAAATTATAGAAGACTCATGCTTAATTCATATCTATTTCAGCTATCCATTAAAAACACACTTTTTTTATTTCTTTCTCAATTTCCCCACACCGTCAGAAATCCATATTTATTATACTATTATTTTAAAAGAAATGAATACTTTTATTCAGCAAGGATTCATTAAATTGATCAAAAGTTACAGTAAAAACATTTATAATGTTACAAAAGATTTTTTATTTCAAATAAATGCAGTTTTTAAAAAATTTTATTCATCAAAAAATCCTGTAAAAAATGCCACAGTTAACACAAAAATGTTTCTTGAGCAGAAATCAGCATATGAGAATGATTTCTGAAGGATAATGTGACACCGAAGACTGAAAAAAATGGCTGCTGAGAATTCAGCTTTGCCCTCACAGGAATAAATCACATTTTAAAATATATTAAAATACAAAACAGTTATTTAAAATTGTAATCATATTTCACCGTATCACTGTTTTTACTGTATTTTTGATCAAATAAATGCAGGCTTTGCGAGAATATGGGTACATATAGAAAGAATGAGCATGTTTATAACATAAATACATAACATAAATGTTTATGTATATGCTATGGCTGATTTAATTTTATATCTGTTTGATTTCGATGACTTTGGTGCACTATATTCAATGATTTGTTGTTATGAAAATGAGAGCAATTTTTTCCCAGTGTGGGAGAGAGAAAGAGGGATGGTTTTGCATAGTGATTTGAGTGTGTGTCGGTAATATTAATGTCAAATGCTTCAAATGAAGGCTGCGTTTGACCCACCCTGGTGCCATCTCATGAATAATCGTATATCTCTTGGATTCATGTCTCGTCATCGCATAAAAAAAAAAAGGAAATTAGGTTTTGACTACACAGGGCAAACGTCATATTCATATTCCATTATCCATTATTCCTGTGATATTTGATCACATCAGGATTATGATATGTAGCATGTCCACAGAAGACAGAACCAGTACGAATCTCTATCAGCTCAGCAAGAATATTGACATTCAATGCAACAATCTTTGCAAACTTTGGTAAACTATTTCTTCAAGTGCTTATTGTAGCAGCCTGGGAACTTATAAACAAAACTGTCTCTGGGGACTGATAAACACCTGTGCGCCCTGACTTCCGGAAATTGTGCCAAGCCAGCCAATCAGATTGGAGCTTGCTGTTTTCAAAAAGCTCCTACAATTTTTGTGTGCAATATACATCAGGCATTTAATAAACTGTCTGTTGCCATTCCATTTGAGCCTGTTACAATGCCTTATACATATTGGTAGCATACCAAAACCTTGAATGCCTTAACATCTCCCCATTCATATGCTAACAAAAAGTAGGCTACAACCTATATTTATGAAACCTGCAGAGGACAGAAAAAATACATCAAACACCCATCTACTTTGGAGGCAAATGGCCTAACCATCAGCAAAAAATACTTGAGACTGATGTCCCACTGCCCCGTAGCTCTCCAAATGTATATAAAATGTAACGCTTTTTATTATAATATCAGTCCTCATGCTACACTTCTCAAATGTATTTAAAATATATGTATTATTCCAGCTTGAATACCTTTTAAGTATGAATAATGAGTATAATAATTTGCAATGCATCTTTAAAGAAGCTGATTTTGGTAATCTGGGCGAAGCTTCTAATGTTCTCCCTTAGGCAACATTGATGATGAGCTTTGTATCATAAAAAGCTAAACAGAACTGAGAAGAATCATTAATCTGAAAGACTTTTCTTTTCATTATTTTAATGAATGATGAATTAATTCAGTGGCTGTATAGGCTTTTGTGGAAATTATACAGCATAACATTATTCTGCAGCAGTTTAGTCAATCATATTGAAATGTATACATGCAATAATCACTTGTCATGATTCTCCTAAATGAAAAGACCTTTAATCAAATGTAAGTAAAATGTCAGGCTGACATTACGAGTCTGGTATTAATCAATATTGTCCATATTTGTGTTTTTGTAAAATCCTTTTTTGTCACCATAATGCTTCTTCATCAAAACCTTAATGCTGCCTTTCCATAACATTTTCCTTTCATATGTTCACTCCTCATCTTCTGATTCTTTCTGCTTTACTAAAACATCAAACATACTACAACATCAAGTACTGCCTCAGCTCACTGGCACACATTAAAGAACTCCTGTAAAAAAATAAAAAGTAACCCTTGCAGGTAAAAAGTACAGATGCTTCTCATACCCATAATCAGCACACCAAACCACTCAGAACACAATATCAACCACATAGCAACACACTAAAAACCACCCTGAATGCCCTGGCAACTGCATAACAACACACAATTACCCCTCAGAACAGCATTGCAACTGCAAGACTTCCTGTAGCTCAAACAGTAGAGTGTTGGCGCTTGCAACGCCAAGGTCATGGGTTGCAAGGTCCCAGGGAAAGCAAGAACTGATAAGAATGTAAAATGTGTTCCTTGAAATGCTATGTAAGTCGCTTTGGATAAAAGCGTCTGCCAAATGCATAAATGTAAATGTAAATGCATTGCAACACACTAAAACTACCAAGAACACCATAGCAAACTCACAGAAAGACACAACTCCACTTAGAACACCACATACAGTAGCAACACATTAAAACCACCAGCAATAACCTTAGAAGTGAGAATAAGCTGGTGTTTTTTACAGTTTTTCACAATTGTTAAAACACAGTTCCTAACACCTTCACCCATTTTCTCGCAACACACAAAACCAAACCTTCAAACTACATTCACAAAACCCCTGACTCTTCTGGCAAAATCAAACAATCGGCTCAAAACCATTTTATCTCTCTCTCAATAACCATTTCAGTCATATCCGACTCTTGGTGATTATATGGCCATTTCTCATCATATGCGAGAGACTGTCCATGAATTTTCTTGCCAATGTTTTTTCTGGGGTAGGTTGCCAGGTCTTTCCCCAACCCATTACATGACTTGGGACTCACACACATTCACACCTATGGCCAATTTGGCATGTCCAATCCACCTAACCTGCATGTCTTTGGACTGTGTGGGGGAAACCAGAGCACGTACAAACTCCACACAGAAAGGAGTCCTGGCTCGGTTGGGGCTTGAACTGGCGACAGTGCTACCTACTGAGCCACCGTGCCACCAAAACCATTTTACTTGTACTCAAAATCAAACAGTGCTTTCAGATCATTCACACAGCCAATATATAAACACTATAGATCATTCATTAGACACTTAATAAAAAATCTGGTGTGCCAAATCCTGCCTTGACAACACTCCACACCTTACTCTTCCTCATCCTCATCCTTTTTCTCCTCGTCCACCACCTCTTACGCATACTCTTCCTCCTCTCCCTCTCAGATTGTTTCCATCCACTGTTGGTATCAACATTCAGTGCACCTATGCTCTCTGAGCTGGCTTATATTTTGTACAGTTCACATCATTAGAAACAACAACCACTTAGAACACCAAAGCAACTGCATAGAAACACACTGTAGTTTTTATGTGCAAGTACCACTATACCACAATATTTCTAAATCTAGTTGTCATTACTGTCAAAACCAATGCATTTTTGAGCAAGGGTTCAAATGTCATGCCATTCTGGATATTGGAATTCCACTGGGGTGAACTGTACATCAAATCATAAAAATGTCCCATCACTCATCAGCATATGGTTTAGGAAGTTCACGCAAGCTATGCATGACAACCACAACATAAATTTGTGTGCAGTCAGCCACTGAAAAAAAAATCACATGTGCACGCTCACATGTTCAGATTAGTTTGCTCTGTGTATGTGGTGCTCTGTATGAATTATAAGCTGAGTCTAAGAGTATGTGCCTCAAATTTATCGATTCACCCCTTGAATCATAGAAGAAAACTCCCAGAAATCTCTACCACCACCAGATGCATCATGATTTATGTGCACTGCTGTTGGTGGGCGCTGCCCAGAACAAAGCATTGATTTGTGGAGCTATAATGTGCGGTGAGCTGGCTACAGGCTATAACTTTTCATCTTTTGTGCCTTTGTATGTTATTATAAGCTTTGTATGTTATTAATAAAAAGCTCATGGACTTCAGCAACTCTGTCTCTAAAAAACAGAGGAATTTTTTGTGCATCTGCATACTCTCAGCATGTGTGCATTGTCCAATAAGAGAGTGCAAATCGAAGAGTTGAGAGAATGTTTTACATTTGAAGTTTCATTAGATTTTTATTGTATTGTGTTGTGATTTTAAAAAAAACTGAAACTCACAGTGGCCATTCAGTGACATAGCAGTACATTAGTCTTCGAGCATGGTACGGCAACCAGCACACCACAAAAGCAATGACCACGGCACCTGTGGAGAATAAAATAAAAGAGAAATAATAGGTAAAACATTCATAATAAGGAGCAATTTCACCTTTGTGAAATAATATATGTAAATCAACAGGTTTTAAGAGCACTGGTGGCTTCAGCATGTAATAGGCACATTTTTTTAGAAACAGAATTTGTTTCCTGACAGAAATGAATTTGAACTCTCACACTTTTCTTTTACCGATCCCCCTTCAATCTTTCAACCCCTTTAGGTCTGATCCGAGTCAAGCAGGGATTAATTCACTCATCTCAGTTGTATCTTTGTATGAGGCTCTTGACTAGATGCACAAGGCTATTGATCTCTCATATAGTGTGAGGCAGTGACAGCAAAAAATTGCGTCCTTCCTCTGTATCAACATGTCCATATCAAGGCTTTTAGTTTTTTTTTTTTTTTTTTCAAGTTGGCTTCAACATTATGGGACTTATTCATGAAAAACAAGCAGAATGAATTTCTGTATAAATTGTATGTACAACCATTTATATGCAAGTGGTCACACTGTCACACAGTTGAATGTGACAATTTACACATGGATGGCTTCATGAACTGTTTACATAGCAATTTGTTTTGCTTGTGTTTCATAAATAAAACCTAATGGTAGATTACAAGTCATGTACGTCTGGACATTGAGATGAATATGAATGTTAACAGATAGCTTATAGCCTAGTATTAATGACCTGTGGCAGTGTTCTAGTACAAACTTGTGTTAATTCATATTCTATATTTAGTTTGTGCAAAAATGTTCAAAAGCATTTAGTAATCACTTAATGGTTAGAATTGTTAGTAATGAAATGAGAAATACCAATGAAAATATAATTTCTGCCAATTGTATATTGCAATATATGTTGACCTATCATTTATTTTATTTTATTTTATTTAAATAAAGAGTTTAACTTAGGTTGTGTTTTATTTGGCCCTATGGTATATACAGTGAGGAAAATAAGTATTTGAACACCCTGCTATTTTGCAAGTTCTCCCACTTGGAAATCATGGAGGGGTCTGAAATTGTCATCGTAGGTGCATGTCCACTGGGAGAGACATAATCTAAAAAAAAAAAATCCAGAAATCACAATATATGATTTTCTAACTATTTATTTGTATGATACAGCTGCAAATAAGTATTTGAACACCTGTCTATCAGCTAGAATTCTGACTCTCAAAGACCTGTTAGTCTGCCTTTAAAATGTCCACTCCACTCCATTTATTATCCTAAATTAGATGCACCTGTTTGAGGTCGTTAACTGCATAAAGACACCTGTCCACCCCATACAATCAGTAAGAATCCAACTACTAACATGGCCAAGACCAAAGAGCTGTCCAAAGACACTAGAGACAAAATTGTACACCTCCACAAGGCTGGAAAGGGCTACGGGGAAATTGCCAAGCAGCTTGGTGAAAAAAGGTCCACTGTTGGAGCAATCATTAGAAAATGGAAGAAGCTAAACATGACTGTCAATCTCCCTCGGACTGGGGCTCCATGCAAGATCTCACCTCGTGGGGTCTCAATGATCCTAAGAAAGGTGAGAAATCAGCCCAGAACTACACGGGAGGAGCTGGTCAATGACCTGAAAAGAGCTGGGACCACCGTTTCCAAGGTTACTGTTGGTAATACACTAAGACGTCATGGTTTGAAATCATGCATGGCACGGAAGGTTCCCCTGCTTAAACCAGCACATGTCAAGGCCCGTCTTAAGTTTGCCAATGACCATTTGGATGATCCAGAGGAGTCATGGGAGAAAGTCATGTGGTCAGATGAGACCAAAATAGAACTTTTTGGTCATAATTCCACTAAACGTGTTTGGAGGAAGAAGAATGATGAGTACCATCCCAAGAACACCATCCCTACTGTGAAGCATGGGGGTGGTAGCATCATGCTTTGGGGGTGTTTTTCTGCACATGGGACAGGGCGACTGCACTGTATTAAGGAGAGGATGACCGGGGCCACGTATTGCGAGATTTTGGGGAACAACCTCCTTCCCTCAGTTAGAGCATTGAAGATGGGTCAAGGCTGGGTCTTCCAACATGACAATGACCTGAAGCACACAGCCAGGATAACCAAGGAGTGGCTCTGTAAGAAGCATATCAAGGTTCTGGCGTGGCCTAGCCAGTCTCCAGACCTAAACCCAATAGAGAATCTTTGGAGGGAGCTCAAACTCTGTGTTTCTCAGCGACAGCCCAGAAACCTGACTGATCTAGAGAAGATCTGTGTGGAGGAGTGGGCCAAAATCCCTCCTGCAGTGTGTGCAAACCTGGTGAAAAACTACAGGAAACGTTTGACCTCTGTAATTGCAAACAAAGGCTAATGTACCAGATATTAACATTGATTTTCTCAGGTGTTCAAATACTTATTTGCAGCTGTATCATACAAATAAATAGTTAAAAAATCATACATTGTGATTTCTGGATTTTTTTTTTTAGATTATGTCTCTCACAGTGGACATGCACCTACGATGACAATTTCAGACCCCTCCATGATTTCTAAGTGGGAGAGCTTGCAAAATAGCAGGGTGTTCAAATACTTATTTTCCTCACTGTATATATATATATATATATATATATATATATATATATATATATTTACTGTAAATATTCTATTTCATTATTTGGTGTGCAGCAAAATAGCAAATCATGTGTTGTTACAGTATTTACAAGAACTATGGAGAATATCAGCTTTGTAGGTGATTTCAAATCAGTTTCACTATTGTCAAGCACCAATTCACCTCAAGCAAATTCATTCAGCTCCACTTATTGTTTATCTCTCTGTGCCAAAACAGAGAAGTGCTAAAAGCACAGCCATTTAATTTTTTATGGATCAAACTAGTCACCAATTTGTCACACAGATGGTGATTTAAATGGCTGTGCATGTGTGTATGTGTGCAAAAAAGCAATTAAAAGATAAAGCCCAAGAGAGGGAGGCTGGAGACAGATAAATGTTGCATGGTCTCAGCTTGTTTCTTTTGAAATTCTGTCTCAGTTATCGGGGGTTTCCACCATCAGCAATCACTGGTGTAAGTGTTGCCCTTTCTTTTGATCATTTTATTCAGTAACATGAAAATAATGAACAGTAAAATAATTACAAGAGCAAAAATTGTTTATCAGAGGTTCTCTGCCCCCAGTACATTATAAACTTTTTCCTTTGATAAATGTAATATTATTGTAAATCCGCCTCTGCTCGTTTCAGCCCACTGCAGTGCAATGCCGACTGCTTTAGGCATTTTGGCTGTAACACTTTGACTGCGGTTAATTCAAATCCCTCACCGCCACTCTAAATTATCTTGTTTTCTTTGATTAATTTCATTTTCTCCTCATTCCACCTGTCTATCTCCTTATCTTATCACTAATGGAGCAGTAAATGAGTAAGTCACCCTATATCTGAAATGTTAATGTGTCAAGACAATGTTGGCGCAGAGCCATGGATGAAATTTGTGAAATTCAATCATGAATACACTTTTGTCTGATTAGCTTTGAAATGAAAAGCTAAATGAAGTCATTTGGGTACACGCATATGTGATATATGTTTGTTTTTCAATTGTCAGTCAGTCTTTATTCTCAAAGCCCGGCTGATCCCATTCCTCACAATAGCTTTGGATTTATAAAGAAACATAAATACAGATCAGTGACAGATCGCACAGAAGAGGATTAGGCTTCTACACAGCAGCAAAAACACGGATTGCTTCAGACAGCGCTGTCGACATAAATAAATGTTTACAGCATACAAACACGTTGGTTGCCTACACAATAATGCTGCATTTTTAGTGTGTCTCGAGCCGAGAGAAGAAAAAAAAAAGCTTTTCTATCTCATGTCTTTGTATCAGTATGTGTTGTTTTCATTTGAAATCAGCAGATGCATAAACAACATTCACAAATGACAAAAATCTTGCCCAGTGCCATGCTTTGATAAGACCTAATTAGTTCTATTATTTTAGGTTGTGAATATGGTAATTAGGCAGTGCTATTGAGTATTTTGTCCATAAAATTGTGCCCCCAACCCACTTTAATTCTTTGGTGGGTTCAGTCTCATTTAGCAGATTAAGACTCATTAACAAACTTGAATTATTCATGTTACTTGTGTATAGCATATTTGTGAGAGAAACAGAAAATTATTCAAAATGGTGTGTAATATCTTATGCGAAGCAATTATTAGCATTTGAAAAGGACCAGAGATGGTACTTCCTCTTCTCAGTCAGATCAACACTTGCTGCCACAGTTCTTGCACAGGGTCAAGATGAGCACCTAATCACATTGCAAGCCAGAATACCTCTCTTTCACTCTCTCTTACAAAAGTGAATCCATATCTACTGTCTGTCTTGTTGTTTGACTTCGTTTCTCCTAAATGCTGTCCCACAGTCAGATCCCATCCTTCAGGACATTTGTATTTGACATCTGTCACGTTCCGTTTAGTTTTGTTCATGGACTTTCAGTGTTTTTTATCTGTCACATGTTTCTTTGTTCATTTTCCTGCTACTTGTCCATCTCCTTGGTTATCGTCATTATTAGTTCATGTGCGTCAGCTGTGTTTAGTAATTATCCTCTTGTGTTCACTACTTAAGTTGTTCCTTCTCCTGCGCTCCTTGTCCAGTCACCGTAATACCTACTGTCATGTTAATGTGAGTTTCATAAGCTGATTCTTGAGTGTTATTATTAAAGTGTTGTTTGGATTTCAACCCTTCAGCCTGTTCCTGAGTACACAACACCGTTACAACATCAAGAAGAATGAGCCGAAACCAAGCAACTTTATATGTGACACATGCTTTTTCATGGTAAGTAACACTTTAGAACTTATTAGCTCATAGCTGCGGAAGAGGATTAGGGCCAGGCAATAATAAAAATATAAAACCATCTCGAGATTAAAATTTCGAGAAAAAAAGTCGAAATACAATCTTGAGAATAAACTCATTAAATATCGAGAATAAAGTCGTTGTGTTTCGAGAAAAAACTCGTTAAATTTCGAGAAAAAAGTCGAAATACAATATTGAGAATAAACTCATTACATTTCGAGAATAAAGTCGTTGTGTTTCGAGAAAAAAACTCGTTAAATTTCGAGAAAAAAGTCGAAATACAATATTGAGAATAAACTCATTACATTTCGAGAATAAAGTCGTTGTGTTTCGAGAAAAAAACTTGTTAAATTTCGAGAAAAAAGTCGAAATACAATCTTGAGAATAAACTCATTAAATTTCGAGAATAAAGTCGTTGTGTTTCGAGAAAAAACTCGTTAAATTTTGAGAAAAAAGTCGAAATACAATATTGAGAATAAACTCATTACATTTCGAGAATAAAGTCGTTGTGTTTCAAGAAAAAAACTCGTTAAATTTCGAGAAAAAAGTCTAAATACAATCTTGAGAATAAACTCATTAAATTTTGAGAATAAAGTCGTTGTGTTTCGAGAAATAACTCGTTAAATTTCGAGAAAAAAGTCGAAATACAATATTGAGAATAAACTCATTACATTTCGAGAATAAAGTCGTTGTGTTTCGAGAAAAAAACTCGTTAAATTTAGAGAAAAAAGTCTAAATACAATCTTGAGAATAAACTTATTAAATTTCGAGAATAAAGTCGTTTGGTTTCGAGAAAAAAACTCGTTAAATTTCGAGAAAAAACTCGAAATAATCATGAGAATAAACTCATTAAATTTCGAGAAATAAAGTCGTTGTGTTTCGAGAAAAAAAGTCGAAATGAAATGTAGAGAATAACGCATTCGATCAGTGTCCATTGCATAGCCTACTGATAGAGGACATGGCAGAGTTGGATCACTTAGTCAAGCTATATTTTAGACTTTCTTTCAGTATCAAAGAATAGAACATTCTTAGGTCTAGGTCGGCTTGGTCTTTTTAGAAGAAAAAATCAGTCCAATTTGCGCGATGTACTCGCTTTTGTCCAACATGAAATTCATCGAGGTTTCGTGTTTTCCCAGGATACCATAAGATGCATTATTAAACTTGTTGATCCTCAAGGTGTGGAATTTTGACGAAGGAGAGTAGGCTACACTTGCGCTGGCCCAAATGCACTCTGGCATATGGACAGCTATGATAAATTAAAACCGTACGGCATTGCCATTAATGGCTGTATAGATGGTTACAGTCGTTACATTCTGTGGATGGAGGCGTACACAACCAACAACGATTAATAATGCGTCTTATGGTATCCTGGGAAACCACAAAACCTTGATGAGGTTGATATCAGTAGGCTATGCAATGAACACTGGTCGAATGCGTTATTCTCTACATTTCATTTCGACTTTTTTTCTCGAAACACAACGACTTTATTCTCGAAATTTAATGAGTTTATTCTCACGATTATTTCGACTTTTTTTCTCGAAATTTTACGTTTTTTTTTTCTCAAAACACAACGACTTTATTCTCGAAATTTAATGAGTTCATTCTCACGATTATTTCGACTTTTTTTCTCGAAATGTAACGAGTTTTTTTCTCGAAACACCACAACTTTATTCTCGAAATTTAATGAGTTTATTCTCACGATTATTTCGACTTTTTTTCTCGAAATTTAACGAGTTTTTTTCTCGAAACACAACGACTTTATTCTCGAAATTTAATGAATTTATTCTCAAGATTGTATTTCGAGTTTTTTTTTCTCAAAATTTAACGAGTTTTTTCTCGAAACACAACGACTTCATTCTCGATATTTAATGAGTTTATTCTCAAGATTGTATTTCGACTTTTTTTCTCGAAATTTAACGAGTTTAATCTTGAATTATAATGACTTTAATCTCGAGATGGTTTTATTTTTTTATTATTGCTTGGCCCTAATCCTCTTCCGTACATAGCTAACGAATTAGGCAAATAAATACAAAAGTACAACACAATGAAGAAAAGTAAAGGTGCAGACTAATTATAAAACCAGCAGACTCAGTTCATAATAAGGAAAAAATGTCCAGACCATGACAATAGATGGAAATGGATGGATAGATTTTTTTTGCTTGATTTTTTTTTTTTCTCCCCACATTTTATCCACATTTGACTGAGCACCACTATTATTTTGATATTATTTATATACTATTTTAGTATTTATTGACAGTATTTTTTACTTTAAGTTAACTTTTACTTTTGACATTTTTATTAGTTTATATTTTATTTTTATAGCTTTAATTGATTTTTATTTCAGTTTTAGTAGTTTTAGTACTTCTTTAACTTATTTCAGTTAGGATCAAAGACAACATTTATACTTTTTTTTTATCTAATATTTTATTTAATTTTATTTCAGCTTTATTTCAATTAAAAAAAGATTTTTACTAGATTTAGTTTCAGTTAACAATAACAACACTGATGAGCACTTTGTTGACTACACTAACATGGAGTTTTGTATAGAATGTGCTGTAGTTATAAGGCCCTAAACCCCACTAGCCTACAAAACAATATCTTTCTCTTTCATTATAGAATACAGAACATCACCATAACTTCTCGAGATGTCTCACTAAGTGCCTGCCTTCGATCCAGTTCAAGAATGAAAGTGGGTAATTCTTTTTCTGAATTTTAACAACACTCGTACAAATTCAAATTCAGTTGACGTAGAAGCGAGTGGAGCCAACATTAGATAAATTGAGAAGAATGGATAAAAGTGCTGCCAACACTCTCTGACCCTGTATGAACCTGCTGGGCACAAGAAAGTGCCCTCTGCAGATTTTCCTAAATTAGTCTTTTAGTCAGCAATTTGCAGGCTTCTTACATCAACCATGGATCACCTCACCCACTCCTGCTGACACAGTGACAGATTTAGTGTTTTATAGACAAACTCTGCTAGATTTATCAGTACATGATCGGAAATGGTGAGGATAGAAGGTGAACAACCTATAATGATATATGGAAATTATTGTTTGAAGTTAGGTCAAGTGTGAGAGAACATGCATTTCAGTTGGGAAAACAAACTCCTAAAGGGGTCCTATTATGCTTTTCCACTTTGTTGAACTTTTGTTAGTTGTGTAATGTTGCTGTTTGAGCAAAACTAAAAAAGATCTGCAAGGTTAAAAAGCTCAAAGTCCTCTCCAAAAAAATCCACTTTTCAAGAACTACAATGAACGTCTCATTTGGACTACAACATGATTAAATGGTGGATATCGTATCTATAATGTATAAGATAAACATACACCTCTGAAACGTCCTGTGAAATCCGTGCTTGCAAAGTCCGTGCGTGAAATCCGTTCTGGATGATCCTCTTTGTTTGTTAACAATAACATTGTCAGGGTCTGAATCGAGTTTGAATTGGTTTTAAATTGCTGCCATCCTTTATTTACACTAGAGTAGAGCTCGCAGTTATGGAGGCGTGGTATACATTTCCCGAACACGCGCTAAGCGCTGCCAATCACAACTCACTGGGCCAGCTAATCAATCACAGAACATTTCATATTTCGGAAGGAGAAGCTTCATCAAAAACGACGTGTTACACCAGATAATATTATTATTACCAGCTGTAATAATGTAAAATATGTGAAAAAAATTTGTTTTTTGAACAATCAAGCATGAAAGCATATTCTAGTACACCCCAAAATCCAAATCAATACTTTGTAAAAGGGCATAATAGGATGTGTGGATCCACAGACTGTATTTTATTACTGATATAACTGAGCTTTTACACATACTCGCACATGTGCAGAAATGAGAGGTATCTTTCAATTAAATTGAATTTTTTTTCTTGAGGGGGCATTAATTGCAGGATATGGCATACACACCTGCTTATTTATTTATTTATTTATTTATTACAATCACTTATAGTAGTAATTGGAAGCTGCATTAAAAAATAACTTTAAAAATTATAAGGAGACTTGGTTTGAATAGACATGGCACTATGGGACGATAAACGCAAACTCTGTTGATCGTTGTGGTGACGAGCTGGGCTCTGGGTCGGGCTGTGGCTGATGTATGGATCAGGGGTAGACACTCTCAACGTGTCACGTTGTTGTAAGGGAATGAATGGCGAAATGGCAAAACTCCACGGTAAAGACATTATGTTGACTGTTTCAGGCCAACGCAGCAATTCTGGCTGCAAAATCCATTTTTAGGTCCGGTCTTCTGTCAGCAAGGGTTGAGGACAGGCACACGAAGATGACGATTTAGGTAAATCGGCTTTAATAAGCTTCAAAGATATATCGCAGGTAACAAAAGAAACACAACCGCAAACAGACGCTAATGTAAACGTAGACCGGACACTTGAGAACTGAAACAATATACTTATATACAGATGGTAATGGGGTGAACACAGCTGAAACAAATGACAAATCATATTAGTAACCATGATGATGACATACAAAGGTCCGGAAACTGAACAAATGAAAACAGGAACCAATGAATACTAACTAAAAGTCCAAGAAAGTGAAACTAAGAACAAACATAACTAAATATCTATAACATTTATGCCCCACTTAAATAGGACTTAAGTGCAGCTTAATGGCCCGGTTTCACAGACAGGGCTTTGACTAAACTAGGATTAGGCCTGAGTTTATCAATTAGGCCATTCAAGTAGCTTGTATATACATGTTTATTAACGCAACATAAATCATTAAAACATAATGATTTAAAATATACTTTAAGGTAAAACCTTTATTTTGTTTATACTTTGGTGTGTTAAGAAACATTGTCATGAAACTACTCTATTTAAATACACTTAAAAGCCTTTTATTTCATTAATACGGTATCATCTACAAGTTCAGGTTTTTTTTAATATACTTTTAAGATTTGCACATTCAATACAATTAACACACTACTTTACCACAAGGGAAGGAAGTGATGACTATACATTTTATTGACGATATAAAGCCCCTTG
The DNA here is from genome assembly GCF_963993115.1 of Abramis brama. Taxonomy (NCBI): domain Eukaryota; kingdom Metazoa; phylum Chordata; class Actinopteri; order Cypriniformes; family Leuciscidae; genus Abramis; species Abramis brama. The sequence goes on along the minus strand of NC_139984.1, from coordinate 14,959,816 downwards.
CTTTTGTCTTTTTGTGTTTGAAATTCATTGATTTTGTCATGAAATACTGCATTTCATGTCGTGTAATTCCCCCAGTCCATTAAATTATTCAGGTTACACTTAGTACCCTTAAGGGGCTTCTGACTGAAAATCACATCAAATGGTCTCTTATGATGCAGTAAATTAAATGAACAGTAATGATTGTCTCCCCCATGGTGCTGAAAGCTGCTGTGAGAGCAGTCAAAAGTCTTACACCGGTACACTGACCCTTTAATGGAGGCTGCAGTCAACTAGCAAAACAAACTAGCTCTGGATTCTTCCCCGGTGTACATATCTCAACTGCATCTCTAATGGAAAATGTTTTCCATTAGAGATGCATGTTCTTCCTGTTTAATGTTCTTCCTGTTTAAGTGATTTAAATGACTTTGTAAATTAAGTAAAACTGAATAGCTGTGGCATATTTTTTTTATATTTTCATATTTTTAGCTCCCGTCTTTCAAATCATCCCTTTGTTAGACCAGCACAAAACATTTTCTAAATCCAAACAACGGGATAAAAATCACTGAAAGTGCTGTGTGAGCAAACATAATTTTCATTGCACACATAGTATTCAGTTTTCAATTGCCTGTAAAATTGAAAAAAATATTAGTGTGTAGAGAAAATAGCTGTTTATAAAAGCAAGACCGTGTACAGAGCCCTGCAGTGTATTCTGAGCATTATAATAGGTGTTGTTTGTGACTCAGCCTTGTCCCTGTATTATCTATGAGGATATAAATAAATTGCTTTTAGTTTTCACTGTTTCAATTTGAAGAGTTTCTGGTCATATTCAACCATAGAGAGACTACACTGGATTAAATGAGAGAACCAGACTCTTATTAAAGGACAATTCCGGTGAAAAATGAACCTAGGGGACTCGATTAGTCGAGACTGTTTTCCAAGATGCCTGCTGCCTGTTAACGCGTAATGTACTGTCTTTATAAAGTCTCTTCTTATTAAACTGTCTGTACACTTACAAAGTTCTCAATGCTTCGGTTTGCATGTAGGGACCCTCATTATGCTACCGTGTTAGTGTGAGGCTATTTTGAGCCTTGTTAGTGGTATTAACTAGCGATTTACTTTTACTTACTCTGTGCCCCATATACTAGCGTTATGAGCTAATCTGTTTTTAAAGATAAAACTCTTTACATTCGATTTGCATGAAAACGCATCCCAGGGAACAATCGACTCGGTAACCATGTGTTAATTACCCCTAGGTTAATTTTTCACCGGAGTTGTCCTTTAACGTTCTGTTCATTGATCAGTGCACTCAGTGCACTCAGTGGGACTCTGCACAACACTTGTCATGATAATAAGGACACACACACACACACACACACACACACACACGCACGCACGCACACATTCTCCTACAGAATGAAACCAGATGACAAGTGTTTGTTAAACATTTCTTATTATTCTAAATGTCTAAAACTGTTGTGCTGCTTGATCGTGAAACAAACCGTGATCGTGAATGATGAAAACACATTTAGTAGACACCAAGAACGTTACAGATCATGAAACTTCAACACAGGACCAAGAACAGACAAAGACTGAGGGTTTAAATACACAAGATGATGAGCCACTAATCTATGAAACAATGAGTAACTAAGGAAACATGAACTAAACACACAGGAACTGAACAGCCAAAACAAGACAAAAGAATATCAAAATAAGAGTCCTTGAAAACAGACACATAGGGAATTGTGACAGTACCACTGTTGGAAGTCCACCACCTCAAAAGTTTATCTTATTTAATATATTCAGTGTTTGACTCCTGTATACTACTGATTGTATGCATACATTGTAAATTAATTTATAATATTCTATTGTAAACTTGAAAAAACATAAAGGTACTCACGCAGCACCATGACTCCATGGCGCATTGATTGGGCACGGTTGGGTTCAACAGCGACACTAAGCATGGTAGCGTTGCCTCCGATGATACAGATGCGATTGTCCTGGGCAGACTCCCGAAACATGCGCAGCAGCTGACTGGCTATGACTCCATTTAATGCGGAGATCAGTGCCATGGGAACCACAAAGGACAGGAAGGCATTCACCTTGAGGAGTTATAGGGAACAAAGGAAAAAGAGGGAATAAGTAGGCAAGTGGCTTTGACTTTTATGATGCTTTTTTGTTTGACGCAATGACTCACACTCTCTCTCTCTCTCTCTCTCTCTCTCTCTCTCTCTCTCTCTCTCTCTCTCTCTCTCTCTCTCTCTCTCTCTCTCTCTCACTCTCTCTTTATTATTATTTTTATGATATGTCTTTTTTTAGACTTGTGTACACCCTGAAGAACTGCACAATTCTATCTCCATTTGACAAGACCGGCTAGGGAAATGTGTATGATAAAAGCCAGGAAGTCAGATGGATCAAATTTAAATTATATCCAAAAATTTTATCCAAAGTAGGACTGCAATTATTTCATGCATTCAAGGTATTCAGTACATTTTAGAATTTCCTGGGAGTCAAACCCAAGTATGTCGAATAGACCTAATGTTTTTTAATGTTTTTATAATCAGTTATGTGTGCACAGCGTCATGACATTTTTTGATTTATTCTTCCACCTGGATAAGAAGGTTCTCTTGATACCTCTTAATAAACTCACCCCAAAATGCACACACACATATGTTGGTTCACCATTCCATATAGGCTTAATGGTTTTATACTGTACAAACTGTATATTCTTTCCCCTTACACTAAACCTACCCATCACAGAAACCTTTCTGCATTTTAACATTTTTAATAAAAATAGTTTGTTTTTAAGCCATTTTAATTACAAGGACTCAGGAAATGTCCCAATAAATCACATTTACGTTGTAATACCAGTGTAATACCTATGTCATTATACATATTTGTGTCCTAATAAATCATATAAACAAGCACAAACACACACAGACACGCACAATATTACTGCAAGGTATGCAGGGCTCTTTTCTTGAACTGGTCACATTCCTAGATCTGTCATTAAACTGGTATTTTGTTCCTTTCCTTTTTTCTTTTTTTCCTTTTTTTTTTTTTTTTTTTTGCTGTTGCCAAAGCAAGTTAATCTCATATGATCTGACAATCTGAACTGCATGAAAAAAACTGAGATTAAGCCAAGACTATTGAAATACTCCTCGGCACTAATTTAGAAGAACATGGTGTTGGTTTAAGCAGTCATGTTAAATTGGTGTTGAACAGATGACGAGTTTAAGAGTCCAGCACTGTTCCTTCCAGACTGAGAAACATAAAAGAGATCAGAAGGAACATATCAAAAAACCACTGAAGGGAAAGAAGATAAGAATATTTAGAGTATTTTAATGAGGAAGGTCAGAGATGTTAAAACTGACCATGGGGGAAAAAAATATTTTTTGGCTTGTTACTGCAAGGTTGAACCAGAGCTATTAATTAATTAGGACTAAAGCAAACACTTTTTTTTTTTTTTTTTTTTTCTAAATTGTTTTTTTTAACATTACTTTAGGAGTTTGAAATAAAAATAGTGAGTATGTGTTTGTGGTACAGCCGCAGATCAGTTACGCACTGCAAATGCAGCATATGTGAAAGCACTATAGCGCGTGCTGCTCCTGCACCGCATACGCACCGCAACACGCACCACATACGCACTGCATTAATTTAGGAGTTCACTGGTAAGAGGATTTGGGTGCTAACATGGCTGTGTGTTGCAAACGAACAGAATATGATATTATAATGATATATATTCTAATTTTTTTTTGCACCTGCCTGCATACCTGCCTAAGCATGACTGGTTACAGATTTAGTTCCACTCACTTGAAAGTGCCCTGAAAAGTGGACTTTATTTGGTCATAATTAATATTAGGTCTGGTTTCTATGTTGTTCGCATGGTTTCTATGTTGTGACATGAAAGCCAAGTATGGTAACCCATACTTGGAATTTGTCAGTCGTGGGTATTGAGGGTGGAAGAGGTCACTGTTAGTTCACTCCCCCCACCTACATTTTCCTGCCGGTATTGAGAATTGAACCCGCAACCTTCGAGTTAAGTCTGACTTTAACCATTAGGCCACGACTGCCCCACAGAGGATGGGAATATCTTGTCTTTAATGAGGAAAGTCAGAAATGTTAAAACTGTGTTAAAGCGTACAAGATGAGACCAGTATAATGCAATTATCATGACAATTGATAACATAACAGTTTAGACACAAAGTTCAATATATCCAAATCACCTTTATTAATTTTAATAAATAAACAAGTTACGTCCACATCCAAAGATGCCTACTATATATAGTAGATGAAAAGCAGTACATGAAGAGTATGTCTGATTCATATGCTGCATCCTTACCTTTTTATAGAAGCATTTTTAAGTTGTGTGGCTTTAAGAACCTTAATGGGATAATTATTTATGTATTATGTAACTGCAGGCTGTCTTACTAATCATGTTTGTAAGATCAGTACTCCCACTGAGCAAAAATGAGAATTCAGAGAAGAATCCTTTGTGTGTTTATGAAGACACACAAACAGAAGCAAAAGTAAATGTAATTTCTTTAGGGATTCTTTGGCTGAGTTCAGTAAGATGCAAAGGCCAGACCCAGCATAATTGATCAAATCAATATATCTGTTATTCGGTCATGGCAACAGTCACGAAAACGTCACGCTTTTATATGTATTGATTTCCCAGGCATCATAGATGGAATGTTATGCTGTGATTGCACGGACAAATTATTTTAAACTCCCCTGTAAAGATCCTATCTCCATGGAAACCACAGAGGCTATTTAAAAGTTTTCAACCACCTTATAAAATGACCAAAAGGGTTTTTGGAGACAGTTCAAATTTATCTGAATGACAGAGTTTGTATAATGGAGTAACACTTATAATACAGTATAATGGCAGAGATCTGCCGGCGACTTGATTTCGCCCTACAGCTCAGGCTGGAAACCTGTACATTTATCTCTGCTGCTTCCTTTACAAATTTGCGGGAACCAATCACAAACTGGCTTATCCACCTGGCGAGCTTTTGGCAGGTTTAATCCAATCCAATTCCAGAGCCGTTACGGCTCTGTCCAATTCCTTTTAACCTCTTGACGATGCTCAATGGCTTCTTTTTAGCAAACAAATCGCTCGAGTGGGTGTAAATACCACTGACTTTCATGTTTGTTTGTTTTTTTGCATAACCTGCAAAAATCGCTCGATTCCATTGCTGCTTCTGCAAACCGCTGATCAACACATTTGGTTACACATTTTCCTGCCTGCAGTTTTCGCGTCGCTCTGCAAAGTACTTCACCCGGATCGTTGGTCTGATTGGTTGAAGGACTATCCAATTGCGTACAGTCATTTGAACTATGCCCATTGATCACACCTCTTGTGCAGTAGAAAATACATAGCAGACTCCCCAGACCAATGTTCAATCTTAAAAGACTGAGCTTGGTCTGGTGATAGCCAGACTATATTCCAGTATTAATTCTCCATCAAAGCTTTCCAGCAGGTACATCTCACTTAGGCACAGTGCACATGCACTCACGAATAAACAAACAAATCATGTGGCAAATCAAATTCCGCTCAAGTGTCTGCTTGTCAAGGAGCCTGTGCTCAGGTTACTGCAGTCCTAATCCATGCGTGGCTTATCTACACCTTGACTGAAGATGCTCACTGTGTTTGTATTTCGTCTGGAAACTGAAGCATCAGAACAGCATGATCATGGCTCAGTCTTAATGTTCCAGACATAAGTGTTTCATAAAAACATAGAACAATAGAAAAAAGAATCCAAGTAATTTCATGAAACCCTGATGAATTAAATAAATTGCAAATTATGGTATTCTTGATGTACATTTAATGAGAAATACACATTATTGCCCAAACACATTATTGTGGCGAATAAGTAAAGCAGACAAGTAAAGCAGACTTTTACTATCAAATTTCTAATTCAGTTTAGTTTTTTTCTGAGCAAGTGCAAATATATATATGTTTTTTTATTTTTATTTTATTTCAATGCACTGTAAAGTACTAGGGGAGAATAAATAAGTTTAACGACTCTTCAAAATCCTAGAGGTTTGCTAGAGGGGCGTAGTTTGAAGAACTTCGCAGAATAAGAAAATCCTCCATTATATCCTCCAGGATCCTCCATTATAAATTTATAATGCATTAAAATTGTCCCAAATCCTTGTTAATGTACATAAAGACTTCATCCTAGTTTGTGTCACAGTGTCTGGTTTGTGTCTCGTTTTCACGGTGTCCTTCACTTTGACTACAATTCCCAGCATTCTGTCTGTCACTTATCACTGTTCATTACACTCAGCTGTTGCCCGTAATCATTGTCCTAGCTGTTCATTGTTAGTCCTGTTAGATCTGTGTGTATTTATTCTCTGCCTGTTTCTGTATGTGTACGGAGTCGTTAATTTGTGTCACCACACTTCTTGTCTGTTTATACCCGTTCTTGTTTGGATTGCTTCTCTGGATTTTTGACCTCTGCATGGATTACAACGATGTTGGATTGCCCTCTTAATAAATTACTGCACTTGGATTTTCCTGCTTCCCGTGTGCATCCGTGACAGAATGACTCCGTCACCATAAATCCAGCGGTAATTTTCATTTTTTATTATTTTTTGTAGGATCTCGTCCCCAGTTACTATGTGGATTCCACGTAGCGAACTTTCTCCCGCAGAGAGAGAGAAGGGCATCTCTTTACTAGAGTATTTTTCTAGATGTGCACAAAGGCATGAGGAAATTAGGATAGCTGAAGCTTCACCACGGGTCTCATCGAGCGCTGGGACTTCGTCGATGGTTTCGTCCAGTTCAGAGACGGTACACATCCGTCAGAAGGGAAGAAGGAGGAGGAGACCTGCGTCGGCCCAGTCAGAGACTGTCCGCGTCCCGTCTGCCCAGTCAGAGACTGTCCACGTCACGTCTGCCCAGTCAGAGACTGTTCACATTCCGTCTGCCCAGCCGGAGACTGTTCACGTCACGTCTGCCCAATCAGAGACTGTTCACATTCCGTTTGCCCAGCTAGAGACAGATCAAGAGATGCCCATTCGTGTGGCTGCCAAGGCTATGATGGATTATTTGGAGCGTCTGACTCGGATCCTGGACATGCCAGTGTCCGTTCCTGAGCCGGAGCCAGTGTCCGTTCCTGAGCCGGAGCCAGTGTCCGTTCCTGAGCCGGAGCCAGTGTCCGTTCCTGAGCCGGAGCCAGTGTCCGTTCCTGAGCCGGAGCCAGTGTCCGTTCCTGAGCCGGTGGTGCCAGTTCCAGTGCCCGAGCCGGTGGTGCCAGTTCCAGTGCCCGAGCCGGTGGTGCCAGTTCCAGTGCCCGAGCGGGTGGTGCCAGTTCCAGTGCCCGAGCCGGTGGTGCCAGTTCCAGTGCCCGAGCCGATGGTGCCAGTTCCAGTGCCCGAGTCGGTGGTGCCTGTTCCTGAGCCAGTTCCAGTGCCCGAGCCGGTGGTGCCAGTTCCAGTGCCCGAGCAGGTTGTGCCAGTTCCAGTGCCCGAGCTGGTGGTGCCAGTTCCAGTGCCCGAGCCGGTGGTGCCAGTTCCAGTGCCCGAGCCGGTGGTGCCAGTTCCAGTGCCCGAGCCGATGGTGCCAGTTCCAGTGCCCGAGTCGGTGGTACCTGTTCCTGAGCCAGTTCCAGTGCCCGAGCCGGTGGTGCCAGTTCCAGTGCCTGAGCCGGTGGTGCCAGTTCCAGTGCCCGAGCCGGTGGTGCCAGTCTCAGTGCCCGAGCCGGTGGTGCCAGTTCCAGTGCCCGAGCCGATGGTGCCAGTTCCAGTGCCCGAGCCGATGGTGCCAGTTCCAGTGCCCGAGTCGGTGGTACCTGTTCCTGAGCCAGTTCCAGTGCCCGAGCCGGTGGTGCCAGTTCCAGTGCCCGAGCCGGTGGTGCCAGTTCCAGTGCCCGAGCCGGTGGTGCCAGTTCCAGTGCCCGAGCCGGTGGTGCCAGTTCCAGTGCCCGAGCCGGTGGTGCCAGTTCCAGTGCCCGAGTCGGTGGTGCCTGTTCCTGAGCCAGTTCCAGTGCCCGAGCCGGTGGTGCCAGTTCCAGTGCCCGAGCCGATAGTGCCAGTTCCAGTGCCCGAGCCGGTGGTGCCTATTCCTGAGTCCGAGCCGGTGGTGCCTGTTCCTGAGCCCGAGCCGGTGGTATCTGTTCCTAAACCGGTGGTATCTGTTCCTAAACCGGTGGTGTCTGAGCCGGTGGCGTCTGTTCCTGAGCCGGTGGTGTCTGTTCCAGTTCCTGAGCCACCGGTGGTGTCTGTTCCTGAACCTGAGCCGGTGGTGTCTGTTCCTGAGCCAGTGGTATCTGTTCCTAAACCGGTGGTGTCTGAGCCGGTGGCGTCTGTTCCTGAGCCGGTGGCGTCAGTTCCTGAGCCGCCGGTGGTGTCTGTTCCTGAACCTGAGCCGGTGGTGTCTGTTCCTGAGCCGGTGGTGTCTGTTCCTGAGCCTGCGCCGGTGGTGTCTGTTCCTGAGCCGGTGGTGTCTGTTCCAGTTCCTGCGCCGGTGGTGTCTGTTCCAGTTCCTGCGCTGGTGGTGTCTGTTCCAGTTTCTGCGCCGCCGTGGCCGCCCGAGGGGTCGTCTCCGCCGTGGCCGCCCGAGGGGTCGTCTCCGCCTTGGCCGCCCGAAGGACCTGCCCCGTCCCGGTCGCCTGCACAGCCGGATCCGCCCTGGCCGCCCGAGGGGAAGTCTCCGCCCTGGCCGCCCGAGGGGTCGTCTCCGCCGTGGCCGCCCGAGGGGTCGTCTCCGCCTTGGCCGTCCGAGGGGTCGTCTTCGCCTTGGCCGCCCGAAGGACCTGCCCCGTCCCGGTCGCCTGCACAGCCGGATCCGCCGTGGCCGCCCGAGGGGTCGTCTCCGCCGTGGCCGCCCGAGGGGTCGTCTCCGCCGTGGCCGCCCGAGGGGTCGTCTCCGCCGTGGCCGCCCGAGGGGTCGTCTCCGCCTTGGCCGCCCGAAGGACCTGCCCCGTCCCGGTCGCCTGCACAGCTGGATCCGCCCTGGCCGCCCGAGGGAAAGTCTCCGCCCTGGCCGCCCGAGGGAAAGTCTCCGCCCTGGCCGCCCGAGGGACTGTCGTCTCCGCCCTGGCCGCCAGATGAACTGTCACTCCCTGTCCCCGTTTCCCTCCATGGACCTGGCCCACCTTCCCTCCCCCTGATCCTCCACCATTCCACCTCCCTCCTGAAGTCTTGTGTTGTGTTTTAGTGTTGTCATGGAGCGTCTGGTAGCCGCTCCGTAGAGGGGGGGTTATGTCACAGTGTCTGGTTTGTGTCTCGTTTTCACGGTGTCCTTCACTTTGACTACAATTCCCAGCATTCTGTCTGTCACTTATCACTGTTCATTACACTCAGCTGTTGCCCGTAATCATTGTCCTAGCTGTTCATTGTTAGTCCTGTTAGATCTGTGTGTATTTATTCTCTGCCTGTTTCTGTATGTGTACGGAGTCGTTAATTTGTGTCACCACACTTCTTGTCTGTTTATACCCGTTCTTGTTTGGATTGCTTCTCTGGATTTTTGACCTCTGCATGGATTACAACGATGTTGGATTGCCCTCTTAATAAATTACTGCACTTGGATTTTCCTGCTTCCCGTGTGCATCCGTGACAGTTTGTAAGATTGTAAATGTTACAGTCTGTATACTGTACATTTTAATATTAGAAACGGTATTAGTACTAGTTAGATGATATATATATACATTTCTTTTAATATATTGGCAAACAAATGTAATTTCTTTAGGGATTCTTCGGCTGAGTTCAGTAAGATGCAAAGGCCAGACCCAGCATAATCAATGTATCTATTATTCGGTCATGGCACATTTTAACAGTCACTAGTTGCAACATCTCCAGACTATAAGCTTTTATCCCATTACTTATATTATTTAATGTTTGCAACACAGAAATAGCAAAATAATGTAGTTATAACTGTAGTTGAAAAGACTGTTTCAAATATAAAGCTTACATGAGCGCTGTTCTCTCTGGCTCAGTGGCAGCGTGAAAGCAGGTTTAAATATTCCACTCTAATCGTAATTTCAAAGGTTTAATACACATAGCGGAATCATTGTCATTCAGGAATAAGATCACGTGTGTGTTTGAATTGAGATTGCAAACTTTCAACAATTAACTGTGCATACATATGTAGGCCAGTCCCGGGCGCACCACAATCATTTTTCTGCACAACAATAACTGAATCTTTGATGAATGAATAAGTGCAATTCACCTTTATTCAACAAGGTGGCAATGTCTGATACACAATGATGAAGTGATACTCATAGTTACCGCAGGCAGAAAACAAAAAATTAGGAAGTATCATCAGCAAAACTTAATTTCAAATGGTGGTTCTGGTGAAGAAGCTGTCAGCGATCAAAATAGTGATTTTGAAGATGTTGAAAATTATATTTTCGAGAATATGTTTGAGATAGTGAATATGAGCCAGATACTGAATGTACTGGGAAATGAGCTCTGACGAGGACAGTGATGATTGTATAAAACATCTGTTCATACTGAACTCTTTCAAGCTCCAAAAGGTAACAAAATATGCTTTATTTTATTCTTCTGTAATTGTTACTCTAATATCAGGAGAGTTTTATATTATCGTGACATGTTAGATATAATTGATTGGTAAAACATTCATTAAATGGTAATTTTGAACTTTTTACCACCTGTATTATTATGGTGGCCATCAGTATATTGCATTTTAAAACATTTATTTTATTGAGCAGGTTAACTTTACTGATATGGTTCTTTTAAAAAATTGTGAGACCACAGTTTTGAGAGATTATTAGGCAACACTTCACTCAAATTCAGCTAGTCAAACAACATCCACAAAACTAGCTAATGCAGCTTATCCATTGACTAATACTATATTTTTTTCTGAAATGTTTTTCCTCCCTTGTTTGTTAGATTAATATTCTGATTAATTAATTCAGATTAGTTATTATTCTGTTAGTTCATTGTGTCCAATGTGAGACCACCTGAGCAGAACTCATAATTAAATTCTCTCTTTATTCAGCACAGCACTTTTAAAACATTTTAAAAATGCATTTTGAGGTGCTAAACAGATCAGCTGCCAGTTCATTTTCGTTTTTACCATAAATAGATTTCTAAGCTATACCTCAGTCAACACAGTCTGATCCCAACAGGCGACAACATCAAACTGAAAACCCCATGGAAATACAACAGAGAGAGAGGAGAAGTTCTTATGAAACGGGTGATAAATAGACTAATGGAGCAACATTCACAGTGGTGTGTGTTAATAAAACACAGTTGTAGCACTGTAATAGGTTAGAGTTCAAATGAGCTCTTTGTGCCTTGTACATTTGTTCAAGTCGTGTAATGTTTGATTTAACCAATTAATGACCCTTAGAGGCTCTAATGAAGTAATTAGCTAAATCTTGGGCCAGTGGTGTGTAGCTGCAACCTGCATGTGTGGTCCTTAAGGGTTATGAGCAATGCTAATTCATATTTGTTCACTTCAGATAGCAGTATGTCCATTGTGTGTGTTAAAGCTGAGGCTGGATTAGTGAGGTTTCTATGGTTACTAATAGCACACTGTTTGCATATTTGTAGTCTTTTGTCTCTTATGCAATGTTCTTCTCATAATCTTAATTCTCTCTCTTCTCAAATACACACTTAATGTCACAAATGAGCCAGCGTTTCTGCATTTCAAATAGGGCGATTTTACATTAAAGTGACTGGAAATATGTTCAACAAGTTTTCTGTCTTCTGACATGTTCATGGTCTTATTGGATTGAACAGTACATTGCTTCAAAGAAAAACTTTTGTCTTTGTAATTTTGCATTATAATATAATAACTTCTCTACTCCTCCTCTGAAATGACTTTTTCTGCTGCTGTCATTCAGGCTGTGCCGGCTATTTTTTGTCATCGTTCATGGCATCATATTTTAACAAGAGTTTCAAAATTGTAACATTTCTCAAGCACACTGCAAATTATTACTTCTGTGAATTATTTGGTTCTTCTTGCTACATCTGGATAGAACAAAGTCAACACAGTTTCCTCTAATTTCTTTAGTGCTGAGCAAAACCAAATGCTGAGCCACTTTTTAAACACGCTTTCATGGCAGGATTAACAATATTTACCAGACTATGTAGTATAGTCAAAAATGTGACTTGCAACACTATATCTGGTTTATAGATTCTGGGTAATATTAATTGTGACAAAAATGAGGAGGCATGAAAAAGACAACCTTTCAGGCCTTTAAAAACATTCAGGACTAGTGCCACCCATGATGTAAGGTAAGAAAAAGATTAAACTTGTCAACACTTGTCATCTTATTTACTGTCTGAAAGTTATCATTTCTCTTCTTTCTTTTGGCCTCGATTCCATCTCTCCTCCACTCTCCTCCTCAAAATCTTGGCTGAGGTTTCTTTTATCTGCCAGACATCTCTCTGCCTGTCAGTATCTGCTGCCCTGACGTCTGTGAAGGTGTCTTGAGTAAAGAGTTGATTGCTTTGAAGTACTTGAAATGTGTAATTCACACTTTGGATAGGATGTTGGTCAAAAGTAACAGCATACCTTGCCACTCAAGGCCACTGAGAATGAACTCAAAATGCAACTGACTGACATTTTACAGATTCACTGAAAGTATAGTGCATTGTGTCGCTTTCGCTCCCACCACAAATTCACTTACTGTAAACCAAATAAGTTGGCAAAACTCAAAAAACGTTTGGTAATCAGTTGCTTGCTCTTAACTTGAATTAATTGAGTAAGCCAATTCATACATTAACTTAAAATTATCATGTAATCTAGAAACTTGGCAAGCTTTAACAAGCTAATTGGTAACACAGTGCTTTGGTAGCATTAGCAATTACTGAATGAGTAGACATATATCTGTTCTCAAACTAAGCTCATGCTCACTGCTAAATAAGTTTGATTGAACTTATTTGTTTAATTTAAGTTTACTCAAACCAATAAATTATTCTTTTAAATTATTGAGCATTAGGGTTTACAGCTCTCAAGCACACAGGCTGCTAAACTCCCTTGCTGTGGCTGACCACCTGGCAGATCTATATGAAGGACACAGATGCTTCACAACATGTAATTATACTGTAGCTTCATGAATGAACTGTTGGGCAGAGGAAACAGTTATTTACAAAGTGTATTTGTCCTGACCTACACTTGCCTGGAAAGCACACACACAAAAAAAAAAAAAAAAATGCACCAAAGCCCCCATCTTACACAACCATCTCTCTCTCTCTCTCTCTCTCTCTCTCTCTCTCTCTCTCTCTCTCTCTTTTATATATATATATATATATATATATATATATATAACAGCAGATATACCCGTCAGTACACTGTGAACAGAGACATCACGTCATCTCTATCGTTGCTGAGTCCAGAGCTCACTGACATGTGTCATCTTAAATTTATTTCCGGTTGTGCTTAAGCGCAAATATATATTTTTGTCTGGGCAGCCTGGTCTAGTTTTGATATTATTTTTGTTGAGACAGTTGTATCAGACAATTGCATTCATTATTTGTCTCAAATAAATCATATTTAAATAACGTTAAATATTTTACAGAGGCTTTCTTACAACTGAGCAAGATAAAGTGAACAGTCCAAGGGTTTCCTGCTGAAAAATCCAGCGTCCAGGTATATGTTTGAGAACAGCATGTTGGCCCACCAGCTATACCACCACTGTATAAACCAGCCTGGACCAACATGCAGGTTTATGATGTATATTTCAGCAGGGCTGCAAGAAAAAATAGATATTTTATTTTAATAACACTACATTTGTTTTTGTTTTTTATTTCTTACTGTTAAACACTAGGGCTCTGAATAGAATAATGACCTCTGGCCAGCATTTAGAAAGCAGAACAAAATAATACAATAATATGTAAAGTCAGTAAATGTTTTAAAACGGATTATATTAAACATATTTAATTAATATGTTAAGTTAATGCATTGACTGACAGACCTAAAATAATAACTAATAATTCTAATCCTAATAACTTCCAGTCAAAAGTTTGGAATCTTTAATGGTTTTGAAGGTTTTTGAAAGTCCCTTTTGCTCACAGAGCCTGCACTTTAATTGATCAAAAAATACAATTAAAAATCTTTTGTTTTTATTTGTTTTTTTGTTTTTTTCAGCATCATTACTCCAGTCTTCAGTGTCACATGATCCTTCAGAAATCATTTTAACATGCTGATTTGTTGCTCAAGAAACATTTCTTATTATTATCAAAAATTGAAAACTACTTAATATTTTTGTGAAAACTGTAATAATTTTTTTTTCTTATTTTTTACAATAAATTTGTTTGTGAAAAGTGTTTCAGCAGAGCACAGCTAAGTATTATCTATCAAATGTCATCTCCCTCTCAAGAAGTTAAATCTATTTTTATCTGTTTTTCAGCGTTTTTTTGTTTGTTTGTTTGTTTTTGAATCCAGAAAGCTGTGCTTTATGAATGGTGTTGTACTGTTGAATGAAGGGGTGCAATGTCAGAACATGAAAATTTCAACTCAACAGTCCATCTCTCCTCTTTTGTTATGGCTAGAAGAGCTCTAAACACCTGCCAGAACAAAGTGCCAATCCAATATCTACTATCAGCCAGTTATCTAACCAATATGCACTGTCTGCTGCTATATGTATATGTCGGTCTCACTTTATTTGTATACACATAATTTCAAGTGCAGTACTGGATTATTTTCAGGTGTAGACAATAGCAAGATCAGAATAACAAACAGAAGCAGATGAACCATTAGAAAGGCACCATGCTCATATTCAAGAAACCATTACTGAACCGAAAGATGCGGTAACATACATATTTATGTCAGTTTACATTTTATGTCGCAAGGTTATATCACCACAAAAAGCAATAAAAGACCATTTATGTTTTCTTTCTGCAATCATTTTGTGTTCCACAGAGCACTAGTGGACTGGATTGTATTTCATATTGTGAAACCTTCTGTTTTTGAAAGAGGACATCTAGGGGTTTACTGTGGTAACCAATTTGCCAAGACTAAAACATGATAAACCATTTGTCCAGTAGCAATAAGCTGATATTGCAACTATCATTCTTTTGACTGGAATATCTCAGGATGATACACGCACTCAGCACCGACTGATGGAATTTGTCAGAACCAATTCATCTCGTATTCATACGCTCTATTCTCTCTCTCTCTCCAGTTTTTCTGCAGTTTTGCCTCTGTTTTGGTGTGCATTCATATTCTCCTTTTCTCTCTATTTTTGCCGTCTGATTCAGATTGTGACTCACTGACTGTTTCCGCAGTGCTACGAGTTCCAATTATCCACAGGCATTTCAAACACTGAATGCTGTAATATTACGGCATTTAAAATTAAGGATCATTTTAATACATTATTTAGCCTCTTATGCTAATCAACAGGTGTTCTTGTTTTCAGTCTCACTCTGTTGTTGTTGTTGTTGTTGTTTTCAAATGTAGAAAGATGGAAAGCTGATTGTTACAAGCAGGAGACCTCCTGTCCTTGTAAATGGATTGTGTTCCAAACTAAATTAGATTCACCGTGTAATAGAAAAGAATAAGGCAGGCACAAGGTTAAGGTCTACAAGAACACTTTTCCAAGAATCAAAGCATAATGTCTCCATTTCCAGGCAATTAGGATTTACTTTAGGGAACGGTCAAGTGCATTCCATTTTCGTAAGATAGCAAATCCTTATTTTGGAGCAAATCTTGGCACTTGTTACTTAAACTAATATACAGAAAATCCCTTAAGAGTCATATATTGGTTGTAGGCTTGTATTTTCAAGAAACTGAGTTAAATTCATTAGAATCACTGATTTATTTAGACTTTCATGACCATCAGTGCTCACAACAGAAGCAGTTCGGAGCCTGCTGCTCCTCATTTTAATGTGTTTGACTAATGAAGACATCAACATTTAATTTGCAATTCCAACAGAATCAAAGGGGCATAATACATATTAATTAATTTACCCACTGCTCTTGTGGTTTAGAATAAAATACAAATGTTTTCAATTCAACTGAATTAATCCACTGCATTAGTTTAAACCAGCAAAAGTTATTTTTTTAGGATCAGATCCTTATTTACACAGAAATAGCTCCTTAAGGTGAAATTAGCGCATTTTAAAAGTGTGCTTGGTAAGTTTTTGTTTGTTTGCCTTTTTTTCCTTTTTTTTTTTTTCCAGTGGTTTTGGACTTCAGGACTGTTTGTTTAGACATTTTTATTTTTCCACTCATTCTGTTTGGACTGTTGATAGTGAATCAACATGTTTGGACTTGCTGACATTGTCAACTTGGAGTCAAATTTTACGTTTGACTGCTTGTTTGAACATTTTATTTTCATCTCACACACATTCGATTTGAAGTGTCTGGCACTGTTGTATGGAGGCAGAATAGTCTCAATTATAATTCATGCAAAAAACATGATGCACACATGCGTAGACAATTTCACATGCATGAAACCGAATTCACGTTCACACACACAAAAAAATAAATCATGTGCGTGAAAAAAAATATATATTCACAAAAAGCAAATCACATTGCACACAAAATAATATTATATAGTCATAAAATACATTTCACAAATGCAAAACACAATTCGTAGATATACAACTGTGCACAAAAAATTTACAAGTTTATCCTTGAATGTGAATATGCAAATCGTCATTCGTTTGGATTTGTGTGTGTGCGTGTTTTTGAGACTTTCCCGGCAGCGCTCTCCTCCTACACAGATGAGTTGTATTCTTTAGCCAATCAGATTTAAGCTTATCAATCGACCAATCAGTATCACGTGAGGGCGGGCCTACCTGAACGTTACATCATCAGCTTTCGACCAGTTCATGGCTGAGCAGAGGTATGTGCAGTTGATCGGTTAATTTCATTTATGTGTTTACTGAAGTTAAAGAAGTTTGAGATCAGTTGAAGCAATAGTTTATGAACTATTAATTGATGTAAGCAAGTGCTGTTGTAATCAGATGTCCCATATCGTGTCAAAAATGAAGAAGAATGATGCTTGTTTTGTTGTATTTTAGCTGCAGGTACAGACAGCTCTCACAGCTACAACAATCACGCTAATGATTGCAAAACAATCATCTGTGGTCAGTACCCACCCTAGATCTCTAAGCACTGACCTCATCGAGATTGTTCTTTAAATACTAGTGAATAGACCTATTTTAATGAGTTGCTAACACAATGCTAAATCATAAATCAGATGTATGTACAATAATTTTCACATGAATAAATACATAGATCTGACTATTTTAAGCGTGTATTTAAATGGTCCAGTGGCAGAACTTTTGCCAAGCGTGTCAGAGGTTCTTTTTTTCTCTCATCAAAACCGATTATGTTTATCAGTGGTTGTATATCAGGCAGGGACACGTTTGTGTGCATTTTGTTTTGTAATTTCACTGGAGCGAATGGAGAGTCCCCACAACGGATTGAAGCGCGCGTCCGAGTGAAGACAGAACACAGTATCCGCGTCACTGATCGCAGCGGCAACGAGCACTTTGATCACTTGATTTCAAAAACAACACATTTCAGCGCTAGATCGCCTCTTATTTAACAAACGAACGAAATGAATGCTCTGCTAGTTAACTGGAGATGTTTTATTTATTTGTATTGGTACATTTATGCCGCAAGATGTTTCAAAAGTGGTGGGGACAATATCGACCTTAGCAAAAAGTGGTGGGGACATGTCCCACCCGCAAATTACGCCTATGGGTGGACAGGACATGAAAATCCATCAATGCTAAAAATAAATGTTTATGTCCACATGTGGACTAAACCGCAGTTAATAAACTATTGCTTTAACTGATCTCGAACTTCTTTAACTTCAGTAAACACACAGAAATTAACCGATCAAATGACCTCTGCTCAGCCATGAACTGGTCGACAGCTGATGACGTAACGTGCAGGTAGGCCCGCCCTCATGTGATACTGATTGGTCGATTGATAAGCTTAAATCTGATTGGCTAAAGAGTACGACTCATCTGTGTAGGAGGAGACCGCTGCCAGGAAAGTCTCGAAAACACACACACAGACAAATCCAAATAAATAATTATTTGCACATTCACATTCAAGGATAAACTAGTACATTTTAAACATTCAAAGGTTTTGTGCACAGTTGTATATCTACGAATTGTGTTTTACATTTGTGAAATGTATTTTAATGAATACATAATTTTATTTTGCGAATGTGAATTGCTTTTTGTGAATAATTTTTTTTGTGTGTACGTGAATTAGGTTTCATGCATGTGAAATTGTATGCATGTGTGAATCATGTTTTTTGCGTGAATTATAATTGAGACTATTCTGACTCTATACTGGTGGATCGTACAAAATCCATTCCATCATTTTAGGCAATGCTGTTTACTCAGGTATGGTTGTTGTGTTGTGTCTGTAGTATGCAAATTGTGTTTTGTTTAGTTGCTTGTTTTGTTTAGATGGTGTGTTTTTTGTTTTTTTGTTTTTTTTGCTTTGTTAACCCTTTGGGTTACACTTTATTTCGACATTCTACTACCTATAAGTAACTTTGCAACTACATGTCAGCTAACTCTCATTAGATTATTAGTAGACTGTCAGGTTAGTGTTAGTATAGGTTGTTAGGGTTCATGTTAGTAGAATAAGTTGACATGTAGTCAGAGGTGGACTGTAACAAAGTCCATTTACTTGAGTACTGTTCTTAAGTACACTTTTTGAGTCTGTACTTTACATGAGTATTATTTTTTCTGGAAACTTTTTACTTTAACTTCACTACATTTGAAAGACAAATATCATACTTTTTACTTCACTACATTTCATTCAAGGTCCTTGAGTAGAAAGTAGTAACGTCAGTCAGGGGATGATTTTGGTTACAGGGGTTGCACTTTGGTTGTAAATGAAAGTCGGTTGACGTCAGAACTCAACGTCAGATTGACGTCAGAACCCGATGTCGGGATGACGTCAACATCCAGTTAGTTAACAGGTAGTTAGTTAACAAAGTTACCTAAAGTTAGGAAATGTCTAAAGTGGACTTTTGTAATAAAGTTATATAATGCTTTGTACAGTAAATTACCTTGATACCTGTCTGGAAGCTTGTTACCACCACAGAATAAAAATAAAAAAGGTAATTGCTACTATTTATCTCACAATTCTGACTTTTTTCTCGCAATTGCAAATTTACATCTCGCAATTCTGCATTTTTTCCCTCAGAATTACGTGATATAAACTCGCAATTGCAGGTTCTAAATTCAGAATTGCGTGATATAAACTTGCAATTACGAGTTACATTTCTCAGAATTGTGAGAAGTCGCTATTACCTTTTTATTTTTTTATTCTGTGGCAGAAATAAGCTTCCATAGAAAGCAATATATAAAGTAAAAGTTGTTATTATTATTATTATTATTATTATTATTATTATTATCATTATCCTTTTTTTTTTTAGTAGCTGTGATGTTGCTGGTCACGTGATCTTGCCCATGCGGGAGCAACCCGCTCCATAAAGAATAAAACAAGATTTGTATCGTTATTATTTTTTTTAAACTGATAGGAATTAAGTCTTCATCTCATGTGAGCCTATTGCTTATCAAAAGTTCAGAGTATTTTTTATTACCAAAAATAAATAAAAAAACAATCTGAATGCACACTTTTTACAATGTTGAACTGCCAGTTAACCCTTGTGTGGTGTTCATATTTTTGTTACTCAGCCGGTGTTCGTGGGTCTGGTGGACCCGCTGTATTTTTGGGTTTTTAATTCAACACAATCAAAAATGTTATGATAAAATACTCAACAGATGTTTACTTCATCCCAATTACAAGCAATATAAACAACATATATGGTTAATATTTTCTCTTTACCTTTGTCAGATCACATTTAAGAATTGCAACCTCGTGTGGGAATGGCAGGAGTAGAAACACAAAACTCACTCTTGCACTCTTTCACACTTACACACAATCTCTCTCACACACGCACGCACACACACACTCATGCACACACATGCACACACCCACAACACACACCCAGACACACACAAAACACACACCCACACCCACCCACCCACACACCCCCCCACACACACACATGCACACAAACTCACTTGGATATGTGGCGTACGGTCACTCTCCATAGGCATAATGGTTTTTCTAATGTACAAACTGTATAATCTATCCCCCTACACTAACCCTACCCCTAAACCTACCAATCACAGAAAACTTTTGGCATTTTTTGAATTTCAAAAAACACCATTTAGTATGTTTTAGTATGAGGACACAGATATCGTCATAAACCATGTTTACGTTGTAATTCCCATGTCACAGGGCTGCCAACTTTTGAGTTTAGCTTGGAGTGAGATTTTTTTTTTTTGGCGGGGGGGGGGGGGGGGGGTATGTAAAAACAAATATTGCATCACAATAAGTGTAATTGTGATTGTCAAAACATTTGGTAACTAAATAGAATTTTATGAAGTTTAGTGACAACATGTTACAATGTTTACATTGTACAATGACTGGTATAGGATACAGTTTTTATTATTGCTTGACAAAAAATTCAAGATTTCAATTCCATTCTTGTGATTTGATTCCAATTTTGATTCAATATTGACTAATTTGGATACATGTTTATTTTAAATTTTATTACAAAAAATAATCTCACCTAATGCTGTAAACATAGAGGGCCCAATCTGCTGGTATTATTAAAGGTTAAAAATAACATTAAATTAAATATAATGCAGTTTTTGTTATAATAACAATTATTTAATGACATAAGTTAGTAAAAATATAATAAATATGTAATATAGTGCTCAGCAATTTTTCAGCTATTTTTTCTATTCAGTTAACATGCTATGGTCGTTAAATGGCTTTCCTGAGGTAAATGTAAGGTTATGTGACATAATTGTTCTCCTGCTGTTATATTGACCTCTTTCCATGGTTGAAAAACACTAATTGGTCGATATTATGTATACTTTCGGTAAGTTGTACTGCATCTTTAAATAAAAAAGTAACAGGTGATCTGTTCACGTGCACTTGAACTGAGGCGCTCAGCGATCTGTGACGTCACATTTACAAGCGCCAAACGTTTTTTTGTCTGAATTTCGTAATAAAATTGACGGAATCTAAGAGCTGAGAATTAGTTTAATATTAAAAGTACCTCTTTGCTCCACAATTTTTCTGTGCGTGAGAAAATGGATGTGTGGCGTGAGAGCGTGTGAAAAGTGTCAATTGCGTGAGTCTCACGCTCAATGCGTGAGAGTTGGCGGCCCTGATGTCATTATACACATTTGTGTCCTCATAAACCATATAAAAGAACATACACACACTAACAGCAAGCCCTGACAGGAGGAGGACAGAGTAAAGTTACACAGGACCTACAATTTCCACACTTTTATTTGCCCCGGGTCCAGTGGACCCGAACCTCCTGTGTGTAATATAAATGTGTAGGGGGGGTGTACAGTGTGTTTTCTTTGAAAATGTGTTCTGATATATGTTGTTCACAGAAAATGAGCCAAGGCCAATGAGTCTCAGTTTGAAAAAATAATTAATTGTATCATTTTTCTTTTGATAAAAAATGAAAACGGGTCCAACAGACCCGAACACCATACAAGGGTTAAATCAGCCTAATATTTCTAGTGGAAATTCGTATTGGATATTGAAATTTTTTGTTTAAAGTGGACCATCGAAATAAAGTGATACCATGCTTTGTTCAGTAAACTGCATTGAAAGCACTATATAAAGTAAAAGCTACTATAATTATTTTTATTAGTAGTCGTGATGCTGCTGGTCACGTGATCTTACCCACGAGGGAGCGACCCTCTCCATAAAGAATAAAACAAGATTTTTATAATTTTTTTGGAAAACTGATATATGAATATCAGTTATCTGTTATCAGTTATCAGATATCTTTCTCTCATGTGGAACAGCATTATTTATCAAAAGTTCTGAGTATTTTTTTTTAATTAGCAAAAAAGAAAAGAAAAACTAAGCCCACACTATTTACAATGTTGAAATTCGTGTTGGATGTTGACAATTTTCCTTTAAAAATTATTAGGTATTAACCAGCGACGCTACGCAACAGGTTGTTCCTTATGATAAGACACTTTTGGTTGTAGTAGCTATTATAAGAAAAAAATTAATCCAACGCAATACAACCTATAATAATCAATACAGATACATATGGAAATAATCCACTCGTTGCAAGCAAGGAAAGAGAGCTGTGCGCGCTCACCTGTAGAACGGTTTTAGCAGTTATCGGGGACACGATTGTGGTGCATATAAATTCATCATTCACCAGTCGCTGTCCCATGGTGAAAAGCATCGGAGTAGCCAGGAGAAAAGAGGCGATCCACATGGCGCTGATGAGTTTCTTGGTGCGGCTCCGCGACATGATGCTCTTCGCCTTGAACGGGTGGCAGATGGCCATGAAGCGCTCCACGCTCAGGCTGGCGATATTGAACGCCGTCGCATACGAGCAGCCGTCCCGCAGAAAGTAGTACCCTTTACAAACAGCCTCCCCAAAAGCCCACGGGTGATGAACCCAGATGAAGTTGTATAACTCGATGGGCATGCAGAGGATCAAGATGAGCAGGTCGGATATGGCCAGACTCGCCAGGTGATAGTGCACCGTACTCTGGAGGTTTTGGAGAGATTTTTTCGTGAGAAGTGTGTACAGGGTGATCGAGTTCCCCAAACACCCGATTACAAACAATAGCACATAAATCACAGTGACGAAAACTTTAGAATAAATGTCTGTATTCACGTCTAAATCATCTTCGGGGACGTGCTCAGTTTCATTGTCCAGAAATGGCTGAGACCGGTTCGCCGAAGAGAGAAGTTTCTGCGTTAAGATGCGCAAGTCTATGAAGTTGCGCCCTGGTAGCGTAGTATTAACCTCCATGGTAGTCGTTAAATATCAACACATAATAAAAACGAGTGCCAAATTAATAGCGCGTTCCTTGCAAAGTGTTTCACATTTGTACATTTGAGGAGCTATGCGTAAAGCAGGTGAAATACTGACCACTGCTCTAAACTTACTCTCACAGGTCTGTGAAAGCGAGACGTCCAGACGCTTTTATATGATGAGGAGGCGTAGCTATGAACGCAAACCTTGAGCAATGACGCAGCGCCATTTAACGATTGGTGTATTTCTATTGTGAGGCTGAGCTACCTTGAACACATTTATTGAGTCTCAGTTCTGACTGCTTTATTGAAATGTCCTGAATTTAAGCAAACCAACTGGTTTTAAAATACGTTGGATGCTGATTTTACATTTTCCTTGGCTACAGTGTAAAATATTATAATAATTATTTTCTAGCATTTTTGTTTCCATTTTTTACATCCAATTTGTTCCTGTCATTTCTACTCCACTTTATGAATTTTCAGTGTTCTCTTAAGTTGTGACTGAATTATAACTGGTCAAAAAAAAAAAAAAAAAAAAAATCTGTACTCTCATCAATGGTTGTCCCTTTTGCTCCACTTTAATTTTGGCTACTTAAAAATTAAGGTATCAGGCTTGAGTTCTCGGCTTGAGTAGATTGAAAAAGTGTCCGAAATCGCATACTCTCTTGAGTAGGTAATTATATTGAAAATGTACTTAATTCACGACTGCTAAAGAATTATGTTCTATGTAGTATGAGTGTGTGTAGTATGAATGTAATCTAGACGTACAACATTCGCTTTTATGAGTACTGTGAATTCGGACGTACTTCTTTTGTCACACTGTTTTTCGCCTACTATAAAGTAGGGAAGTATGTGATTCGGATGCAGTCATAGTCAAAATTATGACTGTGAAAAAGTCTGAAAATTATGAGTTTTTATAGAAATTATTATATTAGCTCATTGATGAGACAGTAGAAAGACAAAACAGGGGCCCAGCAATGTAGTAAACAGGTTTCCTGGATGATTGGTCAAGTGTAATAATTTAGAAATATTTGTCTGCTAAATGGCGTGATTGACCAATCAGAAGAGGAATTGAGTAAAGTGGGCAGTGTGGTATCTAATGGCGCGTTTCCACCGAGCGGTACGGTACGGTACGGTACGGGTCGGTACCCTTTTATTTGCGTTTCCACTGCCAAAAGTTGAGAATGGTACCAAAAAGCCGAACCGTACCGTACCACTTTTTGGGTACCCTTCCGTTGGGGTACCTAGCACAGTGGTACGGTACTAAAAGGTGGAGCTAGACTCACTGCAGGACGTTGATTGGTTGACAGAGAATCGTCACTTGCGCGTGCTACGAGGGGAATGACAACATAAGAAGCGCCATTTTTTTATATACAGTTTAATATAATATACTGTTACTGTGTCACGAAATGTAATTTTAAGAGTTTTTCAGGCGAGAATGTAGTTGTTTAAAGCTCTAATCTGTGGTTTATTTATAAAGATGATTTGTTTTTCCCCGGTTGTGAGATCCATGCGATCAGCGGGCGCTCGGCGCTCATGTTTCCCGGCTGGATGAGCCTTTCCTCGGCTAAGTTAGTTCTTCTGACGTTCGCCGATGACTCCGACGGTAGTGGTTAAACATGAGATATAATTCGTCTTGTGCAGACCTAACGGGCGATCTTTGGTCTCGTGAATATATAATTCATTCCCTGTCAATCGTTTTGACTGAGGGCTAAGTTTAGTTTCATATTATAGGCTATTTGTATTTAACTTTACTGTTGTAATGTTAGACTAGCGCAGCATTTGGACATTTGACTGAATTGTTTGCTTTATTTCTTATTGTATAGCTTCTTGTACCTTTTACTTAAACTTTTATATTGGCTATTATTTATAAAACTGAAATTTTACAAAAAGAAATATGGTTTCTTGTCATTTTCTTATTACAAGATTATCACTGATGTTTATTGCAACATTTGTACAAATGCATATATTGCCTGTAATGTGTAATTTTTTTTATTATTTAAACGAAAAGAGGTAACGTTAGGGTTGTGTTTTAAATCGTTTTGTTATAAATAGAATAACGTATAACGTGCAGTGAATAATCAATATGCGTTGCGCATGAACCACATTTGTGTCCCTATAATGTTTAATTTATTTAAATGAAAACGAAAAGAGGCAGAGTAGTGTTTTATAACATATTTCGTTTTATTGTTGCTTAAATTTGTACATACAGAGTAACAGAGATAACCGGAGTAGCAGAGCGAGCTGAGTGACGCTTTTAAGAACGCGCTGTACCATGTGCATGTAGGAGTGAGTCGCACATGGCAAGTACAAACTTTGCGTACTTAATATTGAGAAAAGCCTAATGTCGGCGCTTGTCTTCTTGTGACAAACATGTCGAGGAGCAAGAACAAGATCTGCTGTATGTCATCCATTGTAGTTTACTATGTTCTTCTTCGCGCGAAAATTACGTCGATCGAAACACCACGCCTATCAAGTAAGGGTACTGTTGGCAGTGGAAACGCTAGCCAGATCATGGTTAACAGACCCGAACCGTACCGTACTGTACCGTACCGTACTGTACTGCTCAGTGGAAACGAGCCATAAGGGCTTGTTTTGTAATCTTGTTCGTGACGGGAACCTCCAGAAGCATCTGTCAGATTTTAGTTGTACAGATTGTGTCGTGACTGTGTGACTGGTGTGTTTGTATGTCTAGAATAACATTTGAATATTATTTGGATATAAATAATGAAGGCATATTAATTTATTAATTTGACTTCTGTCTGCAAGTGCTACCATAATTAATGACCCACAGATAAAACAAAAATGAAAATGTTTAAAGGTCAATGGCATTTAATTCTATAGAATAACTGTCTATCATTGTGAAATGAAGTTTAATGAAGACAATGTTTTTATGAGTCAAGGCTGTCATGAATCAGGTGATTGCTGGGAATAAGCAGGCATTTGCCATCAGACTGTTCTCAGTGTTGTGATCTCTTTTGTCAGCTGTCTCTTGTCTCCAGAATAATGGTCTCCGAATGTCCTTTGATTAGTAAATCTCTTCACCACCTGCCCCTAATTCTGGCTGTCACGAGGAGGATGAAGTTGAGCCCCTTCCTAATCCCATCTTCATTAGTTGACATAATGTAAATCATGTTTTTATGTATGCCCATTTTTCAAAATGCTCTAGCACACCATAGCAGTTTGTTGGAAATTATTTGAATTGAATGCTTCACTTATCTTAGCATATACAACATTTGAGTTAAAACTATAAATGATGTTCTAATGCACATTATAACAAAACTGAAAATAGCGTCTGTAAGTTAACATTATCTATGCTTGTCCCAGTTGTACTTAAAAGAAAAGTATTATGCATTTATGCAAACACCCCAGGTGAATAGGGTAAAAAAAAAAAAAAAAAAAAACTAACAGATATCAATCACCATACTTAGTTGATTGATATCATTAAGAATTACAAACATCAGGGATGCACCGATATGAAAATATTGGCCGATTGTACAATCGATAGTTCTTTATATTTGAAAGCCGATAACCGATATATTGGCCAATAAATCAAAATCCATTTTTTTATATAATTTGAGAGCCTGATTACAAAGACAAAAGTCTCACCATTAAAATCCATGCCCCAAGCACACAATTATAATGATGTCTAATGAATATCTAAATATATTACTTTAAATGTCACAGATATGATGTCAGGATGTAGTTATTAGAACTCTCAGAAGTGATGGCTACAATTACAACCAAAAATTTTCAATCCAGATTAAGACTAAGAAACTGCCTCTCTGAAAGATAGCTTGCCAAATGTTGTTATTTTTGTGCTTTCTTTCATCATGGCTTTTACGTAAAACCATGACTCTTGAGGTTAGCACTCTCCTCCATCTCCCTCTCCTCTTTGGTGATAACTTTTGTTTCCCACAATCATAAATCATGCAGAAGCAAACAGAAGAAGAAGAAAAAACAAACCAAACCAAAAATATTTAAAAAATAGATGAGAAAGAAAGAAAGAAAGAAAGAAAGAAAGAAAGCAAAGATACCACATTCATTTTAACCTGTTAATGTCCCATTCATTGCATCCATGTCCTATGAGACTGTCTATAGCACTTTCAGTTCACTAAATCTGAATCCAGATGCTTTAGGCAGTTTTTAGCTATGGTTTGGCTCAGTTCTGTGTAGATTAATTACCATTTGGATGTAAATGTGACCCCCTTTCTCATGTTAATTAGATTTTACAGTGATCAAGTTTGTAATAATTCTCAATGGCCCATCCTGATAACCATTTTATAATTTATGGCCGTTATTAAAAGTAGAGTAATTACTTGATTTCCTGTATAGAGCCTGAGTTTTTTACACAGCAGAAACTTTGCCTGCTGTTGTAGTTAATACCTAGTTCTGGCATGAAACTCTAGATGGTGCAGGTTGATAGGTCTTTAACACATTCGGTAGCAAACACGTCATTATCTACATAGCACAGCTGATTCGTTGTTGTTGCACCAGCGTCCAATGAGCTGCGGCTCAACATTCAGACAAATACCAGTAGCTGTCAGCAGTCTGTAGCTGAAACCCTCCAGCTTCCCCAGCTCCACCTGTATAGATCTGTATAGATAGATTCATGTATGTTACATATGAAGCAGCAGCAGCATGTCTTACATGCTCACAGCAATGTCTGTGAATTTATTGCAAATAGTAAGTTTCGATACTTGCTCTGCAGCAGCAGCGTGGCAGATCTATTCAGCCGAGACCATAACATTGCCGTATCTATTACCATGCCAAACTCTATTACCATACCAATATCCAGAGAGTTGTCATGACAGAAATATGGCTTTGCTCATTTACTGCTTTTACATGTGGTTGGTTTTACATGTATTCATTATTTTTAAAACATCATTATTACATCCTATTTTGAATCAAATACACTCTACTCAACTTCACATAAGTGCCTCTTTCCCTTTTGGCATGGATGGGAAAACATAGGTGTGAAACATATTTTCATAATTAGCCAGAACTCAAGAAGACTACAAAGTGTTTCTCAATTTAAAAGTAAATCACAATAGGTTCTCACAATAGGTCCCCTTATTAAGATTCAAATTTCTTCAAAACATCCATCTCTGGCTTAGAGAATGATTGATTTCTTGAACATTTGTCGCTGTGTCGCCAACATGTAATTTATTGGTTATAACTGAGTTGAAAGGAAGGTTCCCAATGGGAGCTCTAATTTCCCCCTGAAGTGTAATGCATCATTGAAAGGTTTTCTGAGACTAACGTGGCAGGCATATTGGATTATATTGCTGATCTGTGAATTAGTGTGGTATGCACTGTATGACCGTTCTCGTGCACTGCATCTCATGTTTTTTTTTTTAATTTTTTTTAATTTATTTATATAGCACACATAATACAACAGACGTTGCCCAAGGTGCTTTACAGACAGTAGAATAAAACACTTAATTAAAACTATACATACAAACAAGCAATAGAAAGTAAACATAAGACAGGAGACAGCTACATACTATATCACTTTCACACAAAGGGCCAAGCCACTTCAGACTGCACCCCATGCTACATCTAATAAATAGGTTTTTAACAACGACTTAAAGACAGCCAACGACTTTGCTGATCTGACAGAGTGCGGGAGGTTATTCCACAGTGTAGAACCGACACGAGAAAACGCTCTGTCACCTTTACGTTTAGAATTTGTTCTGACAGTCACAAGGAGATTTAAATTTTCCGATCTCAATGACCTAGACGGAATGTATACAGACAACAACTCAGAAAGGTATGGTGGTGCCAAATTATGTAGTGCTTTAAAAACCAAAACAATGATCTTGTAATGCACTCTATACTCGACTGGCAGCCAATTTAAGGATCTCAATAGAGGTGTAACATGATCCGTTTTCTTCGCTGACTTAATCAATCTGGCTGCAGCATTTTGTATGTTTTGCAAGCGTGCCAGAGCTTTTTTGTCAATCCCACCATACAGTGAATTACAATAATCCATTCTCGAGAAAACGACCGCAGAAATAGCTCTCTCAAAATCTGTTGGAGATAAAAATGGTTTGGTTTTTGCTAAAAGCTTTAAATGAAAAAAACTAGATCTAACCACCGAATTTATTTGTTTATCCATCTTTAGCTCAGAGTCCAAGATAAAACCAAGGCTTTTAACCTTTTCAGAGATTGCAACTGCCAGGGGGGTATCTTTTAGTCGCTCGGACACTAAGTGGGACTTTGGGCCAAAAACTATAACCTTTAGTTTTCTCTTCATTTAGTTTTAAAAATTTTACCTCCTGAATACAGGCTAATGGGTTACCGAAAGTATTACTGTTTGACTGTTTTACCGAAAAATAAATCTGTACGTCATCCGCGTAGCAGTGAAAAGACATATCGTGTTTCCAAAAAATAAACCCAAGGGGTAGCATATATAAAGAGAATAAAATAGGAGCTAAAATCGAACCCTGGGGAACCCCACACAATAACAGAGACCTCCGGGACATGCAATCTTTTACACACACAGAGACAGATCTATCAGCAAGATATGACTTAAACCACTTAAGGACATTCCCCTTTAGGCCAACCCAAGCCTCTAGACGCTGCAGCAAAATATTGTGGTTTTGAAATCGGTTTTGAAATCGGCCTAAAATTATTTGGGTCGTCCATAGGGAGGTTTGGCCGTTTTAACAAAGGAGACACAACAGCATGTTTAAAATCAGTTGGACAGATGCCCTGACTAAAGCATTTGTTGATTAAGTTCAATATATTAAGATTCACGGTATCTACGATTTGCTTAAAAAGCCGAGGTGGTATGATGTCTTCTTTTGAAGAGGATGGTTTTAAGTGTGCAATAATATCTGCTAAAGCAGATCGAGTCAGGGGATAAAAATCGCTCCACTCTCTAGGGGAAGTCAAAGGTGACGGAGAGGGAGCATCAGTCCCTACCTGTGGTATATGAGCCCGGAGGTTCTCAACCTTCCCTTTGAAAATTTTTTGAAACTCCTCACAGGTGATAGTTAAGGAGTCCGGATGCAAATTTTGTATAGGATTTATAGCCGCATTGATTGTGTCAAATAACACTTTGGGATTATTAGCATTCTTTAAAATGGTCTCAGAAAAAAATTTGTGCTTAGCGTCCTTTGACCCCTTCTGAAATGTAACCAAAGATTCTCTGAACAAGTCGTAATGCACTTGAATTTTAGATTTTCTCCATCTCCTCTCCGCCTGCCTAGACAGTCGTCTCAGGGTGCGAATGTCATCATTTACCCATGGCAGGGAAGTATGATTAGTCTGTTTAACTGTGAGCGGGGCAATAACATCAAGAATTTCAGAGCAGACAGATTTGAATTGCAAGAGATGTTCATCAACACTTAAAGAGCAGAGTGCAGTTTCAGAGCATGTGGTTGCATACTTTCTGTCATAGAGTTCTGTAAACCATCTCCATGAACGCGCGCCGACCGCCACCGGAAGCCAGTTATTTTCGTTTATAAAGTTTTAAATATGTATATTTTTACGACAAAACCGCACGGATTACCCTCAGAAGGCCTTCGTATATCCCCCTGGAGCCGGATGGATTATTTTTGTGAAGGATGCATGCACATTTTGCGACTTGAATCAGCTGGACCCCATTGCTTCACATTATAACCACTGAAAGATCTAAGACATTTTCTAAAATAACTGAAAATGTGTTCGTCTGAAAAAAGATTGACATATGCATCTCGAACGGCTTGAGGGTGAGTAAATCATGGCTTAAATATCATTTTTGGGCGAACTATCCCTTTAAAGAGGATTTTCTCTGGTCAGCGAAGAAGCATGTTGCACTCAAGAAAGGCCCACTTGATAAAACTCGTTTTTGAGAAGTCTTGACAAAGAAATGCAGAAATGAGTGGAAAGAACATGAATTCAGTGAAATGCAGACTGTAGAGGTTTACTATTTTTACTATAGGGGTATATGCACCCGCTGTGCTGCTTTTTCTGTGCTTGTTGTGGATTTCATAAATGTCGTTGTGCAGTGCATAGCAATTGTTTCCAGGATTAAATGCATGTGGGAATTTGAGTTTATAATTATTGTGAATTATTGTGTTTATAAATGGCCTTTGTCACTTGCTGAGTTTGTGTTTTCTAATGTTTTCTTCAACTGGCCAGTGAGCCTTGACCTCCTGGTTTGTACTAAATGTTACTGCCAAAATAAATCTAATTTAAGAGATGGAGCATTTCAAGGGTCATTGAGATAAAAGAAACAAGCATTTATCTGTGGGTCATTCATCCATTGCTATAAAAGTAATTGCCATAAGATAAGAAATATTTAAAGCACTTATTTTGTGCTATAAATATCTTGTTCTCTTTTAAGCAGTCTTTGAACAGGAAATTAACAAGAAATTTGTTATCAGGGAAGTCGAATTATCTGCCATTTGTGAAGGATGAATTTCTCCATGCATACAGAATTTTCATTGCCACAAAAATCTCATTGATTCTCACTGAGTCTCAAAACCACTCACCAAGCAAAAGTACAAAAAACACATTAATAGCAATTTACAATGCTTTCTAACTACATTACCTTGCATATACTGTGCAAAAGCCAGTTACAGTGTCTTTTGCTGTAGTGTGTCAGTAGGATACATCATACATTTCCAAACATTCCTTTTTCCATTTATTGTAATAACCTAGTAAGATTTTTATATGCACACGGAGTCTGACAACAGCCGGTGCTCCACACGGAGATCTGAGTCTGTCTGTGATTATATGAAGAAATAATGCTTGAAGAAACATTCCCGCAAAGCTATAGAACTGTGACACGTTTTAGGCACTTAGTTAAAAATGCTGTAAAGTGAGGATGCTTTCAAAAGTAATGTCATAAATAGATTTTATTCATCAATTAATTTCTATTAACTAAATCAAATCAATATTTGGTGTCACCACCCAAGTGGTGTTAGGGTTAGGATTAGTGAACTAAGTTGACATGTTATTGCAAAGTTACTTAGCCAGTAGAATGTTGGAGAACCATCAAAACAAAGTGTTAGCAGATATTTGTATGAGAGTTAGTTGACTTGTGGTTGCAGAGTTACTTTTAGTTGGTAGAATGTCTAAAGTGGACCACCGTAATAAAGTGTTACCCATTTTATACTTAGAATAGTCACTCAAAATAAGCAAGCCCAGAGCATGTAGATGAAAATAATTTATTAAGAAATTTATTAAGTAATTTATTGTTTTGTCTTGTTAAATTAATTAAAGCAATTATATAGAAAATGACATTAAATCAATAGGCAGTGTCTGTGGATGCAATGAATCATTATAATTTATAATAATAAATTCACCCTTTGAATCAGAATGACTAACACTGGCTTTATCCTCTGTTTTCATGGTCACATGTGTTAAATGCTACAACATAAAGGACTATAAATATAGACACTTTTGTCTGTCTCTCCTGGTTGTTCTCTGTCCTGTGCTCTGAATGAATGAATAAATCGCCCTCAGACAGACATTAGCTTAGGGTTGCCTTTGCTCTTTGACTCCCTTTGTCTGAATGCTTCCATGATGGCATTTGGCATTTTCTCCCCTTGAGTGGTTTACAGGTGGCATGAATAATTCATTTTGGTTACATTTGGTGGATTGGGTATTTCTTTTTCATTTGCCCACACAACTGAACAGTTAAGATGTGAGATGCACCACTGCATTACCTGTTAAACTACTTTACTCTAAATCAACTAAAGATCATACAGGAGACGATAGAGAGGAGGTGATTTAGATGTTAAGAGCCAACAGTCCACCACTCAGAGATATATGGCACTTTAGAGGGTAACTCTCGCCAAAATGCAACCTATGGTCTTTTTGTTAATCTACCCGAGGCAAACTTTTGTTTAAAAGCATAATCAGAATGGAAACACCACTTAAGTTTGACACTATTTTTAAAACACTAAGAACTCGACACAACATGAAACTTTGCTCTGAGTATCACCAGGGGCTCTACACATGACCTCGAGCATTGAGAACATTGTTTGTGTACACAGAGTTTACTAAAAAGAAAGATTTTGAACAACTCACTGTAGCTGTGTCCGCCGGCATTTTGTCAGTCAAAAATAGTCGATCTCCGAATGCAACGTAACAGGGAGGAGAGTAAAGATGGAAAGCTCCTAAAGCTTAGTTCCATATAAATTCACTGATAATTTGTTTTGTCGTTAGTGAAAATCAATATTGACCTTGTATTTGAAAAAAGATGCTCATATAAGAAGCAATACTAAAATACTTTTATATATATACAATACTTTTTGATGCTATCATAGAAGTGCCCCAAGCACTCCCATTCAAAACGCAATTTGACCGAAAACAAAAATTTAAAAGTGGTGTTTCCATTCTAATTATGCTTTTAAACGAAAGTTTGCCTCGGGTAGATTAACAAAAAGACCCTAGGTTGCATTTTGGCGAGAGTTACCCTTTAAGTTGAAAACTTGCTCTATGAGTACTTTGAGTAATATATTAGTGACATTTATTCTTGGTGAAATGTTTCACATTTCTGTAGCTGATCATTTCTTCTTTTCTGAGGTCTTTAGATTTAATGCTGCATCTAATTGATTAAGAATTTTTGACATTTAAAGGGCACATCACTTCTGGAAACAGTAGGTCTACCCTTCAATTACTCTGCAGGTGACAAATAAAAGCTGCAGGTTTGCAGGTGTTGACGTCTGTCTTCAACACGCCTTTGTTTTTGTCATTGTTCAGTGGAAAACTAAAAAAAAATAAGGCAGCTGTGATTATATCATGAAAGGAACACTTCAATTAGAGTACTGTAGTTTGGCCTATTAGATTAAAAAAAAATCTGAGAAGGTTATCTTTAATCCAACCACAGTTAATTTAGTTTTTATGTTTAAAGTTTGGCAGAAAAAGCCTGGCAATTTCACCTCTAAAATGCTTCTCAGTGTTTACTGCTTTTATTTGGAGCAAGAGATTTGGGGGAGTGACTTCATTCACTTCACCAAGTGAATAAAGTAGCCACTGAAACCGGCTTAATGAAATAGGTCAAGGATGCGTTTGTGTGCTTGACAGTGTGGTGAATTCAGGGGTCTTGACATGAAAAATAAATAAATATTGCAGATGGAATAAAAGACATTTTCACTGTCATTTCATAGCAAACATAAAAAAAAAAAAACATACTATTCTTATTTTCATCTTATTCTTGTGATTGATTGATTGATTGATTGGTCGATTGATTGATTGATTGATCAATTAGTGTTGCGATTATTTTTTTCCACCAGCATTTAAATGCATTGGATGCTCTGGATGAGAATCTCATTTGCTAATTGCAGCTTCAAGACACTTCCCTTCCTTTCTAGTGTGCTATAGCGCACCTGTTCATAAATCAGAAACAAACAGCATCTTTACTTTGAGCTGCAGAGCACCTTCTCCATTATTACAGCTACATCACTGTCATCATGCTAATATCAGATCTGCAACTGGCCTTTGTGTGGACTGATAAAATCCAAACCATCAAA
Source organism: Abramis brama (assembly GCF_963993115.1). Lineage (NCBI taxonomy): Eukaryota > Metazoa > Chordata > Actinopteri > Cypriniformes > Leuciscidae > Abramis > Abramis brama. The sequence continues at coordinate 14,925,586 of NC_139984.1, read as the reverse complement.
TTGATAAAACACATGTAACTTCTAGCCATAAATCATTTGATTGAATAAGAAAACTCATTAGACAGATTGATCACAAAATGTGTAGCCCTACCGCTGTTGTTAGAAGACAGCGATAATCTATTATAGTAGGAAGTATTTTGTGGCAGCATTCTGTATGCGATTTGGAATGGAATGCAGAAAAAAATCCTACTCTCTGAAAGCAATTACACAAATAAAAAAATTGTTTGTTTAGTAAATCAGAAAGCTTGTGGGGGACTTACTTCCTAACAATTATTTTATGGCAAGTATCACAGCGGAAAATCAATATTATAGTGACCCTGGACCACAAAACCAGTCACAAGTGTACATTTTTTTAAATTTATACATTAATAAATAAGCTTTCCGTTGATGCATGGTTTGTCAGGATATGACAATATTTGGCCGAGATACAACTGTTTGAAAAAAATCTAAACATTGAGAAAATCGCCTTTAAAGTTGTCCATTTATGTTCGCGATTGTGCTGCATCCACTCACAACAATAATTTTTTTATATATATATTTACGGGAAATTTACAAAATATTTTCATGGAACATGATCTTTTCTTAATATCCTAGTGATATTTGTCATAAAAGAAAAATCGATAAATTTTGACCCATATAATGTATTGTTGGCTATTGCAACAAATATACCCATGTGACATGATGTGACTGGTTTTGTGGTCCAGGGTCACATATGGCAAGCCGAAAACTGAGAACATGAACTTGAAGCAGTTTTTGTAAAACATCCTAAAAGGAAGAAAGAGGATAAAGAGACCAGAAAATGACAAGTCAATAGAAGTAAGAAGCAAGAGATTGAACTTTGATTAAGGTTTTCATAGCTGGAGGGAGCTGAGAACTTCAAAGGGCTTGGAAACAACTGATGCCATACCATATATATATATATATATATGATACTAGTACTACAAACTATATGTATATGTATATGTATATGTATATGTATATGTATATGTATATGTATATGTATATGTATATGTATATATTATGTTCCACAAAGGAAAGAAAGTTGTGCAGGTTTAGAATGAGATGAGGATGAGTATTTGATGACAGAATGATAACTTTTTGGGTGACTTGTTCCTTTAAATCTGATGGAAGTTCTCAAATTGCGCATTTCATAGTTTTAATCCAACAATTCACTCAAATTGTTATGCTGGTACTGCAAGTTGTTAAAAAAACATTTCTATTCAATTATTAAATGCAAAACAGAAGAACTTTTACACAGCTCTCTCCCTCTTATGCAGATTGCAAATTTTGCTCTGCTACTATGTCAAAACTATAATCATTTCTCAGAATGCTCTTTTATGTCCCTTTATTCCATCATGCATTATCTTTGAATGAGGACTGAATTTTAAGAAGACAGTGCATAGAACTGAATATTGAACTGTGCATAGAACAGAAACTTAGTACTTTAATATTGACTGGTGTGTTGTGATAGAAGTATTTGCATGTAATGACAAATGAAATGAGGTGGTCTTTAAAGATAAAACCACATAACATAAATATTTGTGGCTTAATATAAGACAAAGCAAATATCACAGAAGTTTGCTTTTAACAGCAGAAATCTCTCTGTCCTGAACAAGCGATACAAGACTGAACTTTCTTTTGCTTTTTTCTGCTCTGCTGATTGCACTCCATGTGCTGGTAGATGTGTTGTTCTCCAGATGTTTGGAGTGTGGTGTAGAGTGCCTATACTCCTTAGGAAAGGCACTTTATGTTTAACGGTCACTTAGGGACAGTTTGTACCCTTCAGAGAAATACATCTACTGTGTAATGCTCTACAAAGAGATGCAGTACAAAGACGTCTCGCAGGGCATACAAATGAAAGATTTGTGCAGGGAACATGGCTGAACAGGAACACTTTGTACAGTATTTCATCATTTATGTTTTAAAAATGTGAATGGGCATGGATTTGCTAATCAGCATCCATTCAACAGTGAAACATTCTGTTTTGTTTAAACGGGTTTAGTTTAAAACCACTGATTCATTGAGGAATGGAACAACACAATTGTCTGTTAAGACACTGTGCTTTGACTTTATTTGGAACTATTTTCACAAATGGAGCATAAATACATGAAGAAACTAGCAATATTTGTCTGTTCTTTGGATATAGGCACATTCAAGTCATCGGCCAAAGAAGCAGAAAAGGTCTGAAGACAGAAAGTCTGACAATAGCAAAAACACAAACATAGGGGAGAGTGGGGCACAACTCAACGCAGGGCTAGTTGTAACACCCTTGTTTTAAATACTTCCACACATGCTAGCATGACGAAACTTAATGTATTTACTAGTTGCCACATCAACACTATATAGAGAAAAAATGCGCCAAAATTCAATTATCTTTGGAAGATATCACTGAACATTTATTTAACCATAGCAAAAGTAAACTTCTTACTTACTGTATGTTAATTTTTCATCTCTATGTTTTTTTGTTTATTTAAAATGAGACAAATCTGATATTATTTTAATCTCCAATCTGTTATTTAACAGTTGATATAGTTCTTTAATGCTTCGCTAACTAGCAGAAGACACTCGCTGGGTTTAAATCCCAGTTGCGCAGGTGAAGCATGTTGTAACACTGCGTTACAATGAGCCCCTATTAGAACTATGCTATTCTATTCTATACTTTTATGAATTCTATTGAGAAAACATGAGAAGAAAAAGTGAATAAAGACCGAGAGTCAATGTTCAGAAATGATTAATTATTATTATGTTTTGAACTATGTTGTAATAGCTGTGTTTTCCGGTGTGTTTGTTGTCAAACAAAAAAAATAGTTTATTTTTAATTATTAAAAAATGCCATTATTTTATATTATATATGATATATACATAATTGTACTAGACATGAGGGAAATGAATGTGGGAAAAAATAAATACTCTGAACCCCAAGTAGCGTTACGTTGTGCCCCGCTCTCCCCTTCACATCGGTATGGCATACACAAGATGGAAAGATATGATGTTGGAGAAAATACTTAGTAATTCCCAAGTTGGACAGGTAAGGGAATATATTAATATGTAGATCACTCTCTAAAGTACTCTCACTAGTATCAGAGTAATTTACATATTACATTATGCTGAAACTTGTCGATAGATGGACCTCATCTACGACCCCCCCGCCCCCATCCCATCCAATCCCATCCCATCCCATCCTCATCCTCATCCTCATCCTCATAACAACTCTGAATAATCAAAAGGGGGTTAAATGAGTGGGTTCTGTGTTCAAGTGGCAATTGTGTGACTTTGAGGTTTTATAAGGAGATCCTTAACCCTGGCTGAAAGAGCCATTTTAAAAAGCTCCTTTTGGGAGCGTAAAACAGAAGATGTTGGTATTGTCCAAAGAGAAGGACCATTGTAAATGAATGATGATAAGAAGAGAGCAATCACTGAGAGAAAGAGGGAAAAAAATAAGAGAATAAGAATGAAAAGCTCATTTTGAGTTTCTTTGTCATCCCCACACTCAGCTGTTTTTCTCTTTCATCCTAATATCTCGCTTTCCTTTCATGCCTTGTATCTCTCTTCCCACATACTTTTGTTGATGCATAAAGGATGAAAACATAAAGGTGGACTTGAAGTGCTTAGTAAAAGACCAATTTCACGTTACATATAAAACATCAACAATGGAAGGAATTTTATCAGGTGAAGGATGACCATACGCATCTCATAGGTTTGTCTGGACTCTAATAGCTCAATTGATTCAGGCTTCCAAAGAAGAGAATTTATTTATGTCCAATATTCACACACACACACACACACACACACACACACACACACACACACACACACACACACACACACACACACACACACACACACACACACACACACACACACACACACACACACACATTATAAGGTACATTACATTTGTGCTTGTTTACATGTGTGTGCTATACAGAAAAATTAAGGGAGGAGGGGAATCTGGCATTTCGTTGTCATATAATGAAAAAAAAACCCAAGAACAGACATTTCTCTCATGAGTGAACCTCTTTTTCTAGTTTCTAGACCCAAGGTTTAAGCATTCAACTCTTTTATTTTTTTTGCTTCAATTCTCATTGAAAATGAATGAACACCCTGTTGCTTGATGGCTACAAATGTCTGTCAGAGTTAATGCCCCATTATGCGCAGCCAGCAAGTATGTGTGCTACCACTGCAACACAGCTTCCACCTCTTCTGAAGAATTAATGAGTGAAAATGTGATTTGTACAGCAAATTGTATTACAGTAACACACTAGCAGCCAGCAGTGTGTTCTGTTTACTCATACTGCTGCTTTTCTTGATAATGGCATATCCATTAAGCTGCTCTGAGGCATGCAGGTTAAAATCAAAAAGATTCATGAAAATCATTGTGTTGTTTTCAACTTAGAGAGCTTCAAACTCAGCCTATAAATTATATCGGTAAAATGAGCCGATTAATCAGCTGAGTTGAAAGGCTGTTGGATCAATATTTGAAGAGTTCAGATGCAAAAGCCTCTAAGTGCCATCTGAAATGTTCTTCTAGAATGATCTTTTTTATCAAGCTTGTATATTTAAGTTCAGTAATTTCACTTAAATGACAATTAATAGGTCATTTTCATTTTCATTTAAGTGAAATTACTGAACTTAAATATACGAGCTTGATACAAATTATCATTCTAGAAGAACATTTCAGATGGCACTTAGAGGCTTTTGCATCTGAACTCTTCATTTGCATCTGGAGCTTTTAAAAGAGAAACACTCTTGAAAATAAAGGTTCTTTGTTGGCATTGATTGTTCCATGAAGAACCTTAAACTTTTAACAAAGGTTCTTTACAGTGGAAAAGGGTTCTTCAAGTTATTTAAAGGGGTGGTTGATTTATGATTTCACTTTTTTTTTACTTTAGTTAGTGTGTATGCTGCTGTTTGAGCATAAACAACATCTACAGTTACAACGCTCAAAGTTCAAAGCAAAGGGAGATATTTTATTTTAAAGAAATTGCTTTTTAAGGACTACAACAAACGGCTGGTAGGAACTACATGACATTCCTCCAGGGTTAGTGACATCACCAACCCTGGAATTTACATAAACCCCGCCCCCTGAACACGATTTATAGATTATCAAGACAGAATATGCTAAATCAATGACTAGAAGATAACTACACATAAGCTACATAAATTCATCAACTAACCATTCAGAAATGTCCTGTTGTATTCTACATGTTGTCACTTCTTCTTGAGTCTCTCCATTTTTGTCTGAATCCGGTTTGAACATAAAAGGCTAAAGGTTTTTGAAATTTTCAGTGCATGTCTGTGTGAGTGCAAGCTGTTGAAGCTCCGCCCTCTGTGCCGGGAGCAGCAGCTCATTTGCATTTAAAGGGACAGACACAAAACGGTGCGTTTTTGCTCACCCTCAAAAAGTGACAACTTTAACATGCTAAAATATCTGTGGGGTATTTTGAGCTAAAACTTCACATACACACTCTGGGGACATCAAAGACTTATTTTACATCTTGTGAAAAGGGCATTATACCACCCCTTTAATTGTTCTTCAAACTAAATGCTCATTCACACTGCACTGATAGGAAGCAACAAACTGTCACCAAGACCCGACAAACGGTTATTGAAAATGTTAAATTGGCTTAAACATGCAAGTTAGATTTATGCTTTAAAAAAGAAGAAAAAAAGGGAAAAAAATCTGTTAAAGCTATAAAAGCTTCTGTATTTACTAGTTATGTAACATTTTTGTTTGGTTGTTTTAAGGAAATGTAAGGATGTTTAGGTAGTTTGTTTGTGTGTGTGTTTTTTTTTGTTTTTTTTTTACTGGAAAACTATACTGATTAAGAATGTATTTATTTGTTTGTTTATTTTGCAATGTAGGAAGTCTTGAACTTATTTTTTTTTTCTTCTTCATGCTCATTGCCATTTGAAATTGCTTTAATAATATTTTTTATAGTTTAATGGCATATATTGTTTGTACATCAGAATTGAACTGTCACTTTGCAGTCCCCTTAACCAGTCTCTCTTTCTCTATCTCTGATTTCTTCTTGCTCATTTCTTCTCTTTCTCTCTCTTTCATTTGGAGACGATTTGATTGATTTAAACATGGTGTTACTGCATGAGCATGAGTCCATTCTGTAAGAGTCTGAGAGAACTGTTATTGGGATTTTTCTCTTGGCTTGCCTTTAGCAGAGATCCAGTGATCTCCTAAGAAGCTGTCCTCTTATCACAAGAACATTTACCACCATCCAACTGTCAAGCAGTACCACATCTCTTCCCATAGGAATCTAGCGGAGTGACAGCTTCAGGTTTGTACCCATTGAAATACTTTTGTTTGTGTGTGTTTCTGTTAGCAGCTCTGACACAGCAGTGATTGATCTCATTACTTGATCCAATTACGTGACTCTTCTGCCTCAGAGAAAAGCTGTGACACAGAAGGTCCAGAAGCAGCAATCTGTGATGCTCGGTGCGGTCAATGAAATGACGTACCTCCAGCAGCATGACTCATGCTTTTCTGTCCCTTCAGATGACAGGTTATTCATCCATGGATCGCAAATGCCAGAATCAGATGTGCTGTTTGCGTTGGCTTACTTGTTGGTCTTTGGGCATGCATGTTAAAGGTAGGGCATTTTTATAAAAAACTTTTTTTCTAATTTGTTTAAACTGTCTTTATATACCAATACATAATTAAAATGTAAGTGCTCTGAAAAAGAGAGTATAAAAATCGAGTGACTGTAGACCTTTTAATCTGCAATAAACACAGCTCATTATTTCCATCCGGGACGAAACAATTGATTGGTTTGGGCGACTGTCACTCTCTCTCGCAACCATGGTTACCACCCCGTTGCTACAAGATCTGCCCATATGCGCGCGCACCCGTTTGATTTGAGGAGTGCAAGAGAGGCGCGGAACCTACGAAGAAATTATGGCAGAGAAAGAGCATTCAAAATTCAAAGCACCTGCATATGCAGTCAGCGAAGGCAAACAAGGCAAAAACTACTTCCTCGGACCCTGGTTGCCCGCACTCTTGAACGACCTCCTCTGCTTCGCCCTCGACCCCGGACCTGTCCTTGAACCGACGATGCGGTACTTGTCTCCGGAGTGTAACGTTAGTCCTCATCAGAGTCAACAATGTTTTCATCATGCAAACTCTTACATGCAAAACACCGTATATGTTATGAATCTTACACGAAATTCACCTTCATCACAGTGTAACTGATGGTAATGGGAAAACGTGCATCAATGCAACCTGTTTTTAGCTTTGCCTTATAATTATAGCTCGTTACCTATAAATATAGCTCGTTACCGAATCAAACTAAATATATTTTAAACTTTACCAGTATCGATATGCTAGCTTGATAGTGAGTACTAAAAGCCATCTTATTTGTTTATATTTATAGTGATAAAGTTAGGTATTTTATTACATGTGATTCTGACATGATGTCACTGCATGCACTGCGCTCCTTCCTCTCCACTCGTCTCAGGTAAATAAATAAGTAAATAAATGCGTCTTCCAGCTGAGCCTGAGCGTTTGGCGTCGCACGTTCATGTGTTTTGGGGGCGTGGCTTTGGAAGGAGCTCAGAAGGGAGGGGGTGGAGTGAATTGAAATAATTAGCTGTGTTTACAACAGTCGTGAGAGGTCTACATACACTCGATTTTTGCCTTTAAATATCTAAATGTCATATTCTGGGATACACCATAAAAAAAAAAAAAAAGTTGGTGCCTTACATTTTTAAGTACAGTCAACTTGGATGTTTCAAGTTGTCATTTCAACTTAAATCACATTAAACTGACTTAAAAAAATTGTTGAATCTTGTATAACTTATACATTTTTTTTGAAAATTGCTTAAATTATTTTGAGTTAAAGCAATGTAAAAACATATGTTGTCATAACTTATTGATCATATATTTGTTTACAGTGTTGCTTTTTGCAAAAAAAAAAAAAAAAAAAACGCTCAAAGGTTGCTCTTTATCTCTCGGGAGTATTATTGAAGTATCAACTTTGTCTCAGGTCTTTCTCCTAAAATTCCCTACAAGAAATAAAAATAGAACCAGCACAAATTCATAAAATGAATGTGGATATAGCATAGCTCAGATAGGGGAATATAATAAGAAATCTTTTAGTTTATTTTGAAATCTGACTTTTAATTGCAGACTGGTATCTTGGCAAGAGACTTGTATCATTGAGACATTGTTGAAATCTCTTCTGAAACTCTGAATTAGTGTTATTTTAGAATTATTTATATAGTATTGTAGAATTTATTTTGAATTAGCTGATCAGTTTTTGTTCATCGTTTTATTTTTGTTTTTATTTCAGGTACTTCTGTCACTTTTATATTAGTTTTTTGGTTTTTAATATTATTTTTTTTATTTCAGTTTTAGATTCAGTAATTTTAGTATACTTCAACTTACACTCATGTTATTTCACTTAATTGCCAAGGCAACATTTCTACTTTTCATTTTTCATCAAATATTTAAATTTTATTTCTGGTTTGTTTCCATTAAAAACGTTTTTGAATTAGATAAAAACACATCTAGATGGGATATGTGAGATTACAAGGAAGTTTTTCTCAGGAGATTCAGTTGCTCACCTTATTTCTTATGCAAGAAACTTATGGATATCATTTGTTGTTGTTATTTTCTCTTTACTGCACCACATTTATGCATGTGGCAGCCACTATTATCCAAAGCAACGTATACACTGTAATAAAAGTATAGATTTAATTCATGCCTTCACTGGGAAACAAACTCATAACCTACAGTAGGGGTTACTGACTTGTTCACATAGCTCTCTTTTCCCTTTTAAAGAACTAAATATCAAATATCTTGATTTACTTTAAACTGGAATTGGCATCATCTTCTCTGGAAATGTCATTTTAGCTTTCAGCCATTGGTAAGCTTTCAATCTGTTAAACTGTTTTGCAGTGTTTCAGAGTGGGTGGATCCATCAGGGGAATGCAGCCTCCGTTTGAGTCTGTGCCATACTGCTGTTGGTCAGATGCCTAATCTGTTTCTCACAGGTACAAACTCCAAATGAATCTGGCAACAGAGTTTGGAGAGAAAAAAGGTGAGAGAATATTGAACACTATTGCCCTGCTTAGCAATTGTGAAGAAATAAATAGAGCTCATCAATCAAACAACCTGGGTTCAAGTCACAATACCCACATGGATGTGAGAAGAAAGATGAAGGAAGACAGAAACACAAATCACCCATAAAAGCAATACACAAAAATGGATGTGTAATAAATATTTATGAGTTTTTGTTTGTTTATAATGTAATTCAGTTTTTTTTCCCAATGACATCTGCTAGCAGAGAGATAATGAAATGGATTGTGGTGCATGAAATCGGAGAAACAAACCCAACACTCAGATGTCAGCTGCAGAGGGAGGAGATGGAGCAGAGGTGATTATAAACTGCTTTACAGGGTATATTACAGTTTTTTCTGAATGCTTAAGCACTAATCGTGATTCTTGTAGCACAATTTCTAAAACTATTACAGTTTTTTACAATCGCTATGACAGTTTTTTCAATACATTTAACAAGTTTCCTAAACTCTTAATGCACCAACACACCTAAAACACACAATTGGCAAAACGGTTAATTTCATGCTCAAAATCACACATTGTAAACTAAACTCCAAAACTAATTTTCAAAATACAATAATACACAATACACTATGTCTAACAAAACACTGCAAACATGTTTCAAAATCAAATAATTATTCAAAACACTAACACATGTTCTCTTCCAACAGGAACATTTAGTCAATCATTACACAATGACAAAAAAAACACTATCATCAGCTGAAATTACAGAAACTGCATTATTTTATGTGTCAGGTCTGCCCTTATACAACTGATAGTATATTGTATGATCATAGATTGTGTTTTGCACTGCAGATTTTTTTTTTTTTTTTTGGAAGTCTCTATATTTTTGTTTTGTTTGTAATGTAAATGCATGCATTTAGTTGTTTTTTTTTTTGCAGCAGAAATTCAATACAGCAAAATAAATGACCCTTCTTAGAGTAGCTTTATAGAATGTATGGATTGTGAAAAAAAGAAGACAGAGACAGAATTGCTGCAGTAACGGCTTTATTTGCAACAGGACATTTCTGCAAGATAACAAAAATATGCAATATAGCTGCCATTTACAGTATTACAGTACTGTATGTGAAAATACAAAATATACAAACAGAAAAGGCCATCTTCTAATCTGCCCGGTCTTCTGCATTTGTCCACATGTTCTCATCCACATCACACCTGATATCTTCCCTGGCAAGGCATCTTGGGAAGAATCTTTTACAGTAACATGCCTTATCCACCCCTGGCAGTGTTCAACTGTGATGTCTTGGTATGCAGCATCTTCTGCATACAGGAGGGACATTTGGTCCTGTGGACTATTATGGTCAAAAACCTTTCATCTCCAGGCTGAGAAAACTCCTCAATGGGGTTGAGGAAAGGGAAGTAAGGGGCAAGGAAAATAGACATCATCCTCTGATGGGCGTCAAACCAGGCTGTGACTAGATGGGAATGGTGGAATGCCACATTGTCCCACATTTGCATAACTTCAATAAGCTGTTTCTCACTAGCAATGGAATAAAATACAGGGGATATATTTGTGTTTCAATTCACAATATAAACAGTCATTTACCTTGACTTAAGCCTGTAAGGTTAGGTTCAGAACATGGTGTTATCTGTTCTGACATACAGTGTTAAAGCATTGGTAAATTTGGCAGTAAAAATCCATTGTTTTGTTCTTGTTTGAGCTTGTGTGTAAAAGAAGTTCAAGCATTTTAAATTTGTGTTAATTGTATGCATTTTGTGTTAAAGCAACAAGAAATGTGTTAATAGTATAGCTTACACAGGTGGATGTAGTGCTAACTGTGTTAAGAGTTTTGGAAAATTGTTAAAAGTATTGAAAAATCTGTCATAGCAATCGTAAAAAACTGTAATACGTATAGCAAAACCACTCACTGAGTTTGCAAAACTAAAAGCACAAACACTGCTTTGCACTCAGTTTGCAATTTTGTAACACACACTTTGCAAAACTGTAGGCACAATTCACTGCACAACACTCTTTTTGCAGAACTTTAAACATAACTCACTGCTTACACTCAATTACCAAATTTCCAACACACTCCTAGCAAAATTATACACATGTATGGCTATCATTAACACTATTTTGCCAACTGTCTGGCACACTTTCACATGTGAAAACTGTTTTAGATAATTAGTTTACTTTGCAATCAGCCTAAGCACTATAAATAAGCCACAGGTAAGCTGTCTGTGTGGAGTACAATGGAAGGAGCAGTAAGAGTGAGAAGAGTGAGAATCAGAGGCCGAGGGAGAGGACGTGGAGGTGAAGAAGTTGGAGGAAGAGGACGTGGAGGTGAAGAAGTTGGAGGAAGAGGACGTGGAGTTGAAGAAGCGAGAGGGTTAGAGGAAGTTAGAGGAAGAGGACAAGGAGGAGCAAGAAGAGGACGAGGAGGGGAAAGAGGAAGGGTAAGAAGAGTAAGAAATAGAATAACTGATGACATCAGAGCTACAATAGTGGACCATGTCATCAACCATGGGATGACCCTGAGGGAAGCTGGCCAACGGGTTCAGCCTAATTTGAGCCGCTACACTGTGGCAAGCATCATTAGGACATTTCGAAATGAGAATCGGTAAGTACTTTGTAGCACTGCCATACTCTAATGAGAAACACAACAGTACCATACATGCAAAAATACTGAAATTGTTACTTTACAGAATTGCTAGACGTCCAGATGTTGGGGGCAGAGGAAGAATGTTCACTCCAGAGCAAGAGACCCATATAGTGAACATGGTGATTGCCAATAATGCAATAAGACTGCGCGAAATACAGCAGCGCATAATTGATAATGACACCATCTTTCAAAATATACACAGTGTAATCATTTCTGCACTAAGTCGTGTACTTGCGCGCCACAGAATAAGAATGAAGCAAATTTACAGAGTTCCTTTCGAGAGAAACACAGAACGTGTAAAGCAACTGCGATATGACTATGTGCAGGTAAGCTATAGTGTCATTGGTTCTGAATTTGGAAGTGCATACTGTAGTGCTGTGCATGGGCCTGATGTGTTGCATTTGTTTTGTCTTGTCCAGAGAGTGATGGAACTAGAAGCAGATGCCATGGGACATGAGCTACTTTTTGTAGATGAGGCCGGTTTTAACCTCAGTAAAACCAGGAGACGTGGCAGGAACATTATTGGACACCGTGCCATCATCAATGTCCCAGGACAACGTGGTGGTAACATAACCATGTGTGCAGCTATAAGCCAAAATGGTGTTGTTCACCATCATGCAACCATAGGCCCATACAACACTGCACACATTATTGCATTCCTGGACACCTTACATGACATGCTCACTGTTCAGAGACCAGAGCATACCTGATATGTCATCATATGGGACAATGTTAGTTTCCATAGGGCTGCTTTGGTCCGCAACTGGTTTACAGACCACCCATCCTTCATGGCACTCAACCTCCCTCCATACTCTCCATTCTTAAATCCCATCGAGGAGTTCTTCTCTGCCTGGCGCTGGAAAGTGTACGACCGTCATCCTCATCAACAGGTAGCCCCTTTACAGGCAATGGAGGAGGCATGTGGAGATATTGACCAGGCATCATGTCAGGCCTGGATACGGCATTCAAGGAGATATTTTCCCCGGTGCCTTGGACTGGAGGATATCGCATGCGATGTGGGCGAAATTTTGTGGCCGGACCCAGAAAGACGACATGATGTAGGCTGATTGTCTTTTTTTTTCCTTTTTTTTTTTGAAATTACTATTTTTTGTTCTGACTTTGTCTTGGTTTTGATGAGTGTGAATAAACACCAATACTTGAAGTTTGGATCCTTGTATGTTTACATGACACTATGACAAAAGTATGACCTCAAATTGACATCTGTACACAGAGAAAGCAAAAGCCAGATGTGTTTTGTATTCATACCATCAGTGTGTAGTTGGCACATTGTGTGCTTAGTAGATGATGGCTTGTGTTTACTGTTTGATACGAAAACACCATTTTTACGAAGGTGTGAAGAGTTAATCTAGCTGTGTTTGCTTTTGCAAGAGAACTACAATGTTTTGATAATTGGGTGAAAGGTTTTCTTATTTGTGTGTAGAGTTTTGCAAAAATAGCCAATAGTTACAAAAAATGTGCTTAAGCAATCAGAAAAAACTGTAACAAAACAATTCAAAAAACTTGTAATACATTTTTTGTTTGTCTTGATTTAAGTAATCAACTCAGTAATTTTCATGGTGATATCTAAAGGTTAAAATTTTTACCCTATTCACATGAGAAAAAGAATGAATAGGCGTATGAATAGGCTATATTTGGGTCTTTTTTGAAACTTTCCCCTAATGGGATTCTTCAGGGCTTTTTTTTCCTTACTCAGGACATATTGAGGATACAAAATCAGTTGAGTTTGCTTCTGTTGCAATTTGTTCAAGGTTGACCCCCATTTTGGCTTAAAATGACTGGACTATTGAGGTTCCATCTCAAATAGGCACAAAATCACTTTCACGGACCTTTACCTGGACTGTTCCCTGCTGGTGGAATGACCTGCCTATCTCAACCCAAGCTGCTGAGTCCGTAGCCATCTTCAAGAAACTGCTCAAGACACATTTCTTTCTGCAACACTTGACCCATTAATAATAACACTTACTATTCTATATCTATTCTAACACATTGCTATGTGTTCTGTGCTAGACTAACTGGGGCTGGTCACAGCACTTGCATATTGCTGCCCTATTGTTAGTTTGTAAGTTTGGATTGGTTGTTTTGGATAAAAGCGTCTGCTAAATGATTAAATGTAAATGTAAATGTGGATGAACATATTTACATTGAATCTATTGATTGCATATTGAGTAAATTGAAATACTTTATATGATGCTATTTTATCGTTTCATAAAATAAATAAAGAATAAAGTTAATTTATTAAATATAAATGATTAAATATAAAACAAATTTATATAGTAATATTATTAATTTATTTGGATTTAACTCTGTTTTAATTACTCTAAATTATATACAAACTTTTGCATTTGGTTTGCAACCTCAATTCAAATTCTGTTCAGTTTAGGAATTGAACTAAAACTGCTGGCTTTGATGAAAAATGCAAAAAAAAAAAAAAAAAAAAGCCTCATAAATATAGTCTGGTGTGATGTAAAAGGTAGAAAGGCAAGAGAGAAAAAAACTTTTGTGCAAGAAAGTAATGGGGAGAATATGTCAGACAATTACATTTTCTGAAAGCCTCATATTCTCAGAACTCTACACACAAATCAAAAAACACACACACAATGGGCAAAACCACTCAATTCTCCTGCAAAATGAAACTTTACATTCAAAACAATGTTATTTCTTCTCAAAATGGTATTTTGTTTTCAAATGACACACACAAACCATCATATGAACAGACATTTATAAGAACCAGTTGAACACTGATGTGCTCAATGTAAAACACTATGATGAATGGAAAACACTTTTTCTCCATTCATCATAATGACTTAGGCCTTTTTTTTTGTTCAGTGTTACACTTACTACAGACAGTACATACATAAGTGTGTTGTAAAATATTTGAGAATATTGTTTTTATACTCAGAACACACAAATACACGGTAACAAATATATTTTATTTTTCCCACAAAAACAATGTACATCCCAACCAACACAAAGTTGGACATACAGTGGTCTACATACAAAACAACAGAAGAATTGACTGTATACAGTTACAGTAAAAAAAAAAAAAAATCCAATGTTGGCATCCACTGCTCCATTGAAGAGCTCACCTGTTGCCCTTTTACAGTTTTTGCCTGTTGCTTGAACACTATAGACACATGCTTAAACCAAAGTAACATAACTTGAAGTTGTTGTTACTATACCTTAAACAAAGTGTAACCATACCTTAAACAAAAGCGCTGCTTTGCACTTTAGTTGCAATTCTGTAACACACTTGCTCCTTTCTGCAACACACTTGCTCCTAGACACTACACACTATTTCATACATATAAGACACTTAGTTCAAAAATGAAATCTCAGGGTACCATTGGGAAAACACATCTATTCAAAATACAACACACATTGGTTAAGTGAAAAGACATAGACACACACCTGAAAACACTTACTTACAAAACTGAACACCAATCAGCCAGCTACAAAAAGGCCTCAGTTAAGCCATTTTGAGAACTTTGCAAGCATGGAGGCAGGGAGAGCTAGAGGCAGACGAAGAGGAGGACGTGGTCAAAGAGGCCACGCAAGGACCATTATTTCGGATGACATAAGGGCAACTTTGGTGGACCATGTCATAAACCATGGCCTGACTATGAGGGAAGCTGGGCAGAGAGTCCATCCTAATCTAAGCCGCTTCATAGTTTCATCCATAATAAGGACATTCCGACTGGAAAACAGGTATGTCTTCAACTCTCTACTCAGACTGTATAGAGTATTTACAGTACTGTACCATATCACATTACTGTATCACATGTATTGTATTCCAGGGTGGCTAATGCTCCTTTTTCAACAAAAGTGGTAGTTTTGTGAAACATACCGTGATAACGTGTTGAGATGGTTCAGTACTGTGTATGGTAAATACAGTAAAGTTCAGTATACACAGTACTGTAAAAAAGAAGCAGACGAGAACAATTTGTGGTTGCATTTTTCTACAGAATGGCTAGAAGACCTACTGGGGGTGGACGCCAATGCCTGTTCACCCAACAGCAGGAACTTGCCATAGTGAACCTAGTCAGAGCAAACAATGCAATCCGTCTCCACCAGCTACAGCAACAAATACTTGCAGATAGGCAAGTATTCAACAACATAAATCAAGTAAGCATCACAACTATCAGACGGATCTTGGTAAAGCACAACATGACCATGAAGCAACTGTACAGGGTCCCATTTGAGAGGAACAGTGTCAGGGTCAAAGAACTTCGACATGAATATATACAGGTAAGTGTTTCAGTCCTTTACATTTACAATAAAGAATGGGTGCAGTCCAGTAACAGATGAATATGTACCACTGGATTAGTACCACATAGATGCATTCAGAAAGCTACACAGGTACCTGTGTGGTGGGATGGGTCGGTTCTGTATGTATAGTGTAAGTGTGTGCTTTGAGTAAAGCCATCCACAATATGTATTTTTTGTTACAGAGAATCTTGGACATGGATGGAGCTGCCCAGCCGCATGAATGTATTTACATTGACGAGGCTGGATTCAACCTTAGCAAAAACAGACGACGGGGACGTAATATAATTGGCCAAAGGGCAATTTTGCACGTCCCGGGGCAGCGCGGGGAAAACATCACACTGTGTGCTGCCATAAGTCTTCGAGGGCTACTGCACCATCATGCCAAACTGGGTCCCTATAATGCGCAACACATAATCACATTTCTATATACACTTCATGATGCAGTTGTACAGGATGGACCAGAGCAGCCCAGGTTTGTTGTTGTCTGGGATAATGTTAGTTTCCATCGGGCTGCTCTGGTCCAGAACTGGTTCACCAACCATGATCAATTTGAAGTTGTGTACTTGCCCCCTTACTCGCCATTTCTAAATCCTATAGAGGAACTTTTTTCCGCTTGGAGATGGCGCGTATATGACCGCCAACCACATGCCCGTATGCCTCTTCTGCAGGCAATGCAACAGGCCTGCGGAGACCTTGAGGTGAGGTCAATCCAGGGATGGATTCGGCACACAAGGGGATATTTTCCCCGATGCTTAGCGAGAGAAGACATTGCTTGTGATGTTGATGAGATCCTGTGGCCAGACCCCAACAGACGGCAGGATCCATAAGCCCACTTGCGCACTGTGCACATGCCCTCTGTGGAACTGAATAAAAACATTGAAAACAAAAGACTGCAGTTTTTTATATAAAGTAGACTAGTGTGTTGCTGCTGATCTGAAAGTGTATTCATATGATGCAATTGGATATCATTTTGTCATCAGAGTGACATTTTGACAAAGGATTGTTAGGTTTTGATAGCAGAGTTTCAATTTGACATAGATGTGAATGGTTTACTTCCCAGTTTTTTGTCTTATTTGCTTGTGTGTAGAGTTTTGACACAATGAGCTAAATTTAGCAAAACGTGTGTAAGCAATAGGCAAAAACTGTATGCTAAAGCTCTGATTGCTAATTGTAAAACTGTGTGATGGGTGTTTGCCCATGTGATGAGTCAGTGTGCATATTTGAATGGCAGTGTGTTCCTTGTGAAAACAAGAGATTTTCTGCATGAAAACTGTGCCAAAAGCAGAGAATTGTGTGTAGTGTTTTGAAAAAAGTGTGTTTTAGAACTGCAATTTGAGTGTAAAGCAGGAATTGTGCTTGTAGTTTAGCAAAATTGGTTCAGGGGGTTGGTACATGAGTTATATGTTGTGGTTATTATGTCTCAAGTACCAGTATTTGTGTGTAAACAATTGAGAAAAACTGTAATACATAGAGGCAGGAAGAAGTACATGTACTTTAGAAACCAGCCTTTATTAATTATTATTGCAGAGATGGGGTTTGGGGCTGGGTCCGTGGGACTGTTTCTGGGGGACGAGTCTGAGGGAAGAACAGGAGACAATGGTAAGGAGAATGCAGAAGACAAAAGGTAGGTAAAATATAAAGTGAACCCCCAGAAACAGTCCCACAGACCCAGCCCCAAACCCCATCTCTGCAATAATAATTAATAAAGGCTGGTTTCTAAAGTACTTCTTCCTGCCTCTATCTATTAATGCTCATGGGTAGTCTAAATGGGTTACATTCAGACCTTAACATTAAGTATTTTACTGTTATGTCAACAAGATTCAACAATACATTTTCACCTGGCTATACCCAATGTTTAGATCTGTTGTGGTATTTATGCAAATTAGCACATACATAATTAGATTATGCACCGTTTGTCCATGTTAACAAAAAAATTCAAAAAACTTGTAATACATTTTTTGTTTGTCTTGATTTAAGTAATCAACTCAGTAATTTTCATGGTGATATCTACATTTTTACCCTATTCACGTGAGAAAAAGAATGAATAGGCGTATGAATAGGCTATATTTTGGGTCTTTTTCGAAACTTTCCCCTAATGGGATTCTTCGTTTTTTCTCAGGACATATTGAGGATACAAAATCAGTTGAGTTTGCTTCTGTTGCAATTTGTTCAACCTTTTTTCATAAAATGACTGGACTACAAGGCGCCGTTCACTTGCAGAACGCAAGCTTCTGGAGTGCACACAGGTCTGAAGTAGTGAGTTTAGGTATAGGGGTGCAGAACCAGTGGTTGTTCTGTAGGCAAACATCAGTGCCTTGAATTTGATGCAAGCAGCGATTGGCAACCAGTGCAAGTTTATGAGGAGAGGTGTGACATGTGCTCTCTTTGGCTCGTTAAAGACCACTATTGCTGCAGCATTCTGGATCAGTTGCTGGAAGTCCTGCCAAGAGAGCATTACAATAGTCCAGTCTGGATAGAACAAGCACTTGGACAAGGAGTTATGTAGCATTCTCCGATAGGAAGGGCCTGATTCTCCTAATGTTTTATAAGGCAAATCTGCAGGAACGGCATTTTTTGTAATGTGGTCTGTGAAGTTCAGCTGATCATCAATCACAACTCCAAGGTTCCTGGCTGTCCTGGATGGAGTTATGGTTGACTAACCTAGCTGAATGGAGAAGTTGTGGTGTAGTGTTGGGTTGGCCAGGACCATTAGAAGCTCTGTCTTCAAAGGGTTTAGTTGAAGGTGGTTGTCCTTCATCCAGCAAGAAATGTCTGTCAGGCAGGCTGAAATGCGAGCAGCTACCATCGGATTCTCTGGTTGGAATGAGAGGTAGAGTTGTGTGTCATCAGCATATCAGTGATAAGAAAAAACATGTTTCTGAATGACAGATCCTAGTGATGACATGTAGATGGAGAAGAGAAGTAGTCCGAGCACTGAGCCCTGAGGCACCCCTGTAGCTAGATGTTGCGACATCACCTTTCCACAACACCCTGAAGGACCTACCTGAGAGGCAAGACTTAAACCATTGGAGTGCGGTTGCTGAGATGCCCTTTGTCTTGACGGATGACAGAAGGATCTGGTGGTTAACTGTGTCAAAAGCAGCAGACAGATCCAGCAAGATGAGTACTGATTATTTGGAAGCTGCTCTTGCCAATCTCAGAGCTTCAATAACCAAGAGCAATGCAGTCTCAGTTGAGTGGCCGCTTTTGAAACCAGACTGATTGTTGTCCAGGAGGTTGTTCTGTGCAAGAAAGGTAGAGACTTGTTTGAAGACAACTCGTATTTAGAGTGGGTTTCTTAAGAAGTGGGGTTACCCGAACCTGCTTAATTGCTGTGGGGAAAGTACCAGTGTGAAGAGAGGTGTTGATGACATGAGTGAGTGTGGGTACAACTGAAGAAGAAATGGCTTGAAGGAGATGAGTGGGGATAGGATCAAGTGGACAGGTAGTAGGGTGACTGGAAAGGAGTTTGGAGACTTCTGCCTCCGAGAGCGGTGAGAAGGAAGGCAGAATGTGTGTGTTAGCTGTTAAGATGCGCATGTCAAATTGTGGTGTGGAAAATAGACTGCAGATGGTGGTGGTTTTATTTATGAATAATGTGGCAAAGGTGTCAGCTGTTAGAGTTGATGAAGGAGGAGGAGGGTTAATAAGAGAGGAGAAGGTTTTGAAAAGCATGCGAGAATCAGAGGAATTGTTCATTTTGTTGTGGTAGTAAGTCATTTTAGTAGTAGTGACATTAGCAGAGAAGGAAGAGAGGATGGACTGATACAAAACAAGGTCAGTGGGATCTATCAATTTGCGCCACTTCCTTTCTGCAGCCCTGAGTTTAGAACGATGCTCGCAGAGAACATCAGTTAACCAGGGGGCAGAGGGGGTGGTGCGGGCTGGCCTGGATGAAGTTGTCTAAACAAGATGTTAGAGTGGAGAAAAGAGTATCAGTTGCACTGTTAGTATCTAGTGATTAGGGCTGATTAGGGAGAGGAAGTGTGGATGATATCAAAGAGGACAGGCGGGAGGGTGAGAGTGAGCGTAGGTTACGCCGAAAGTTGACCTGTGGAGGAGTATGTGTTGTTTCCTGAGCCAGGTTTAGGTTAAGAGAGTGGACGAAGTGATTTGAGGTGTGCAGTGGAGTGACCAGCGTATGGTCAGTGGAGCAGTAGCGTGTGCAAATAAGGTCCAATTGATTACCTGTTTTGTGAGTAGCCGCAATAGATACGCGCTTGAGGTCAGATGAGGCAAGCAGAGTGTGGAAATCAACAGCCTGAGGCTTTTCTAAGTGGATGTTGAAGTCTCCAAGAACTATGAGAGAAGTACCATCCTCAGGGAAAGATAAGAGTAACACATCCAACTCCTCCAAGAAACTGCCAAGCTGACTTGGGGGACGATAAGGTACAACCATGGATTTTTGTGGCAGTGTCCTCTGGTCTGATCCAGGTCAAGGCCATGAGGCTGAGACCTGAATGACTAGTAATAGATGTAATGAAACTTGCTTTGTTTACAGCAGACTGGCAATTCCAGAGACCAATAGGAAAAGAAAGTAATGTACTAGAAGACACATGGAAAGTTTGCAGGTTGTTAGGATTGCACTGCCTCCTACATGAGACGTGATTTACAAGTGTTAGTAATAGTAGAGATTTGGAAGCACATAGTGAAAACAGGGCACAAGAAAAAAAAGATGAGAACAAACTATATAAAAGGAAAGAAAAACAATACTCAACCTTCTCAGTGTCCTTGCTCGCTAGTCTTTACACTCTTCTGCAAACAATGTGGAAAAATGTTGTGGTGCTGTATCAAAAAATAAATTTGTTTTGATGCCTTGTATGTACTTTTGACAGTGCTGAACATAATTTATAGAAATGGGTCTAATCAGAAACAAAATGTATTCTGCATATCAGTATTAGTCAATTAGGCATAATTAATCAAGATTAATTGTTTTTTTTTCTTTCATAACACTTCTGTTATACCAATTCATTAAATCCCTCTTTCTCTCATTCTAATTTGAATTTAAATTCAACATTTTGTAGAGTTTGGTTAATTAAATTCAAAGTTCATGAATTAAATATCCATCCCACTCGGACATGAGATGATGTGATGCTAAAAAACAAAAAAAACAAAAAAAAAACAGATATGATGGCAGTTTCCGCCATATGATATTCTCCAAAACATTTGATGTGCTTAAAATATCCCAAAATACCCACTGCAGCCCTACGGTTTGCATGATGACTTTATGAGGTACAATTTAAAAGGAAATCTTACCCATGAAATTTTGAAATGGACATCAATTTCTGCCGTCTTGTACCATTCAAAAGACTTTCTATTTATAGATACCATGTTGAATAGAGTTGTGCTCTGAGTCATGCTCTGTGTCTTTACTTTGATTTGGGGATGTGAGCAGTCTTGATGTGAGAGGTGATTATCTGTGCCTGTTCTGTTCATGACACTCACTCTTGAGGCCTCTTTCAAAGTAATAACACCCAGAGCCCAGTTCTGCCCAGAATTTAATCTCTTTACCAACAATTCATTACCTGAGGTTTTTCAACCAGACATATGAACGCATTGAAAAACTCATTAGCGCACACACACAAACACTCATCTCATCACATTCCTTTCTCTCTCTATCTCTCTCTGTCTTCCAGTCATCTAGTTATTTGTTTCAGAGCCTCTTGACCTTCTTCTGCATGTCTGTCGCAGTTTGCATATTGTGATTGGAAGTGAGAAATATCTATAATGTTCTGCTGAAGTTAATTAACTCGAAAAAAGAATGAGCTTTTGTCCTGCTCAGAGTGCAAATAAAGAGCTCTTTTAAGAAAAGTTATTGACAGGCTCTCTCTCTTTCTGATTTCCTTGTGAAATTCAGAGAGTTTCAATACAAGTTAAGCTTAGCATTTGTGGCATAATGTCAATAAAATTAGTTTCAGTTAGAAACTTTACACCTAAGTAAAAAGTGACGACTAGCCAGTAAATATTGTTTTTAAAGCATGGCCAAAAGATTTAAACATTCTCCATGATAACATGAGATTAATGTGATAGTATTGCTTACTTTCTTTGTCTGCGTAACTCCTGTCATTACCATAAATGGTAAACCCTGTCTTTTACGTGATGTTTAAATTATACAAAAGAAGGCCTGTTTAGAAAAAAACATTGTGCCAAATAACTAGTTCATTTGCCTAGAACAAGAGTCACAAAAAAATTACAATATGGACAACTTTACAATTCATTCTATAAAAAGGCTTTTTTTTTTTTTTTTAAGTTGAATCTTGTATTACTTTAAAAAAAAAATATACAAAATTGCTTAATTTATTTTAACAAGTTAAAGCAATGTAAAATTATGTTGCTATAACTTATTGATCATATCATTTTTTTTCAGTTTATGATTGACTGGCAGTATTACAGTACTTGAGGTCCATTCACACCAAGAACAATAACTATAAAGATAACTGTAACAATAACTATATATTAGTAACTGCATATTAGCGTCCACACCAACAGACGATATCATTCTGTTTATTAGAAGCGAACATTGAAGTTATGTTGACTGTTGCTTCAAATGCTCGGGCTCTGTAATGTAGTTTGAATTCTGATTGACCGTCAGTGTTTTTATTGTTGATATAAAAATGTTCTGAAAGTGATTCCAACAATATTGTGCCTCTGTGATATTGTTATAGTTCTTTACAGTTATAGTTATCGTTAACAGTTATTGTTCTTGAATTATACTGCCCTTTACACAGAAAATACACTTAAGAATGCACAAATAATGTGTAAAATAATTAAACTGAATACATCTGTATTGATATTTTTTTGTAACTATAAATGAAATATACTTTTATTATAATTTTTTTTCTTTCTTTTATCTCATCTAGGGCAGGACTTGGTTCAATCCATTGGCTGTTGAATAGATGGAGGCAGATCTGAATGCGAGTCATTTCATGGGAAGATAAAGTTATAGCATTTTGATTAAAATGCAATAAATAAAAAAGAATAAAACATGCATGAAATTTTATTCATCGAAATGTGTTTTGAATATAGATAGGGCGAATTCCCATTTCATGCCGACAAGCATAATTATGCTGTTGTCTTTCTGAAGCAGTAGCACACTTGCCTAAACAGCTCACAAGGTTTGGGGACAGAAGAAGTGGCGTTACGTGAATGTCTCTCATTTTGTGCCTTTCAATGGGTATGAACTGTTTTGTTCAGCTTTGTTTGAAAGCACAATTAACAAAAGAGGTCTACAGATATCCATCAGCAGCTTGCAGTAATTAGATTCCTCTATCTGGTCTTAATCGCTTTTATCCCCTCTTAATGGCAGACTACCTGTCCTGTAGTCCTGTTGTTATCGCAGGGTCCCACCAACACATGCCCCAACATCCATCAACAACAAAATGTACTCTGTGTCGAAACCAGCGGAAAATTCTGAGATGCTGACTAGATAATATAAAAAATATAACAGTCTAGAATAGTCTCATTACATATTGAGTAATCAACTGAACTAACCTTGTCCATTTTTTAATGACTTGAGATCTAAGTTTGCTTCTAGTAACAGAAGGGTTTGCATACGAAGAACAAATCAAATTGTAGGGACATTATGTAATGTATCATCATGTCACTTTTGCTATGCTCCTACTCTATAAAAACTGTTGTATTCTTTTTGCTGGTGGGATTCTCTCTGAAATTTGTCTGATTAAAGCGTATTCAAAGGCATTGTCTGGAGTCTGTCTAGTTAATGCTGCGCAGCAAGTTAGTTAGTGAAGCTTACTAGACTCTTTGATAGTGTCATAGCGAAAGGGACGAGACGTCATCCGAACTCGAAGCCAGTTTTCGACTGTAGACGCAAAGCTAGAGTATAAAGATTATTAAGTGTCGACTGTAGATGCCCACGATATAGATATTAAGTGTCGACTGTAGACGCTTGGTGTCGATTGGAGATGCGCAGGTGCGAAAGAAGAAAAATCTACCAGAACATCAAGCCGTGCGAGAAATCAGTGTCATAGTGTTACTGACTTCACAGAAGAGATGTAGAGAGTTTTCTGCTTTAATATTTCCTCCTGGGCCCAGGAATAGACTTTTGTCCACTGTAGTGGACATTATATTTTAGTGAATTTCTCTGACACCATACATGTCGCATGTCACAACCTGGGTGTCCTGTAAAGAGCACCTTCAGGGCTTTTCAGAGATACCAAATGTTTGGAGGTTTCACCATGAAAACAACTTCTCCTTGGTCTTTAAAAATGTCTGACATTAATTTAGTGATCAAATGTAGCACTCTTATGGAAATATGATAATAGATTGTAATTATAATTGAAATCGGACTACTTTTCAAATTGTATTTCATAAACCAACATCTCAGGAAAACGTTATTGGGTTTCAATTCAAAAAATGACTTTCTGTTACAGAACAGGGCATTGATTTCATACATGTCCACTGTAGAGGACATCAGGACTTAAATCATGTTTATCAAGCATTTTTGGAGACACAAGTGAATATGAAAATAAATTATACATCAACATCCGTTATATCTTTTATAACATGGTTGAGAATCATCTTTATACAAATTTTGGTTAAAAAAAAATCCTGAAACCCAACCAAAATGTATTGGTGACTGAATTTTATTTTATTTTTTAAATCCCATTGTTTTTGCCTACACATATCATTTCATGTCATTTTATTTTTTAAACAACTTAGTCATGGTGTCCACTACAGAGGCACTAATTTTTTTTTTTTTTTTTTACCATTTGTTTCTTACGCTCTTAACAATGTGATGACATGAAGAAAAAAAAAACTTTTTTTTTTTCTGGGTCTCAGGAGGTTGATATTAGCAAAAAAGAAAACAAATAAATAAATAACCCTATACATCCTTTACTGTTTTTACTCTTCAAACATTTTTGACACGCTTTGTGAGTAATTGTCGTCATCTTCCGATCCCATTTTTCCCCTCTTGTTTTGTTGTTGTGCCTCCTATGGTAGTGATTGTCAGTCTCGGTGGAGAGGAGTTCACATTCTCATCCAAGAAGTGATTTTAGTCACACAGATTAGACGAGGCCGCTCAGCTTTTCTTTGTCTCTCCTGCTCTAGATCTCTCACGTTAAGATCACATCTTGTCTGTAATATGGCTTACACAGATCTAGACATGTTGTTCCATCCCATTTTGTTTTGTTGTTATAGACTTCCTGTTTTGATGGACAATCTTCTAAAAAAACGGCATAATAACTTTTTATTTTTAATTAACAAATGAAGAGCTTCATCATGGTCACACCAATCATGGTGGTCATTTCAAAATCTTGTCAATTTTAATTTACATAACTTTATGTAATCCATAATTAAAGTTTCTGCACTTCAATTATTTCCATAATTTATTTTATTTTATTAGAAAGTCAAAGTTAAAAACATAAAACCAGGCAAATGCATCAAAGTCTGTCATGTAAAGTCTGTCACACTAATATTTAGTTCTTTGCTATTTTAAACTTTTTATCTATTACTCAATTTCAATACAATTCTTTGGTTCGTTTCATTCCAGTGTTGCCCCCAGGAAACTTATATTATGTTTCAATTTTTTTTTTTTTTTAGGTAATGATTTCCATTTCATGTTGTGAAGTGCTATTTTTTATCCATTGTTTTCATTTTGTGCATTGATGGTTCAAAAAGGACAGTTCACTCATCATTTACTCATCCTCATGTTATTCCAAATCCCCCTCTTTTGGGTAAAGTATTTTTTTTTAAAGCATGCACATTCTCATAACATGAATATTTAGGAAAAAAAAAATCAGTACAACAAAAGTTTTAGTCTCTGTGATTATTAGTCCTGGTTTCACAGACAGGGCTTTGATTAAGCCGGGATTAAGACTTAGTTCAATTAGAACAAATTAAGTAGTTTTTATAAATGTGCATTATAAAAAAAAACATTACAAGTGTGCATCTTGAGACAAAACAATGGCACTGATATATTTCAAGAAATGTCAGTGCAAGCTGCTTTCAGTTAAAACAGCTCAAACATGCATTTTAGTCTGGGACTATAAGCCGTGTCTGTGAAACAAGGGGTCAGTTTACATAATCACAGAATGTGTGACTTTAAATGGAGATTTACAGTGCATAAGTTAACAAGTATATAACCTATAGAGTTACAAGGAAGGCCTTTGTTTTTTGATCGCGTATACTTCCACTTACACCTGCATTATGTTAAATGTGAAAACCACAATGTTAAAACCAAACCTATGCCTTGATTTTTTTCATAGAAATGCAATGCCTGTTTGTTCACTTGATTTGTTTATGTTGATATAGGTGTGAAGTGTGTGTGTGTGCGTGTGTGTGTGTGAGAGAGGGTGTCAGAGGGGAACTGACTGTCTTCTTGACGCTCTCTAATCTTGATCACTCAGTGACATATGGAGAGGTTGTTCTGTGTGAGACTGACATGAAAGACCTGACCTTCACAGTCAGCTTCACAGCCACCAGAGATATCTAATATCTAACAAAAGCTGCTTTAACAGCGGCCATATGAAATGGGTGTTTGTGTGTAGGCTATATATGCGCATCTTCAGCTTTATTGAATTTCATTGTATTTAACTACTTAACTACTTTATCTATCCATCCATCCATCCATCCATCCTACTAGAAATGTGACAGAAATGTTAAGAACAAAACACTGATAATTGTATTTCACATTCCCGTTTCAAGGAAGATTTGAATTCACCTGTGACGTCTTTACTACAGTTAAAAGATTTAAACAATTCTGCTGGGAAATTGGAAAACTCTCCTGCTTGTTTAAAAGAAATAATCTGCTGCTTCTCTGTTTGATGTTTACTCTATATTCCATTCTATAAGTGCTGGCTTAAAAGCCTCATCGTGTTGAGGGAGAGGGACTGATATCTGTTCAATCCCCCCTGCTCTCCGCACTCCTCCAGCAACAGCAAGGACAGTTTACACAGTCGGTAAAACAGATGGCTGAGTGAATTATCTAAAAAAAATGATTCCATTTTGTGAGGTGGTCAAGGGGTTAGGACAGTTAGATGTCAGTCCAACCATATTGCCTCAATCCCCTAACACACACAGAGGGATCCTATCTGATTGTGTGTGAGTGTGTGTTTGTGTATGTGACTTTGTGCCTTCAGGCTAATGTTACAGCTCTATCATGATACCTGTGAGAAATGTTTCAGCTTCTCGCATACTGTTCATTTATATTCTCATTCTTCTGGATCTCCTCTCTTCTGGAGCTCTTGAATCTCCCTGTGTTATATCCATGCTATGGACACACTCAAGGGCGTAGATTTGGTTTGAACATTGGGGGGGTTGAAGTTTGGGTCTGCATATTTTTCATGTGATCATGGTATAAATATTGGGGGGGTTGTAATGCATAGATTTAAATATTGGGGGGGTTATCTCCCCCCCAACCCCCCCACAAATTACGCCCCTGGACACACTAAACACTACGTTTGAGCTTCTACACACAATGGACTTCAATGGCAACCAGAATGTTGAAGTTCAAATCAATGCAGTTTCAAAGGGCTCTGAAGTGCTTCAATTCAATAATGACTTAAATGAGCTCATTATGTTTCGCCTTAAATGCTAACTGTGTGATTTGTAAGTGTACTTGGACACAATCACCATAACAGATTACTCAAAATTGTAGTGTAGACACATGCATTTTCTGTAAAGCTGCTTTGAAACGATATGTATTGTGAAGAGCGCTATACAAATAAATCATAAATGTGAATTGAAATTATTTAGCTGCACTAAGATTCGTGAGGTTGTTTAATGCAGACAAATCAAATCATGGTAAACTAATCTAATCATGGTAAACTAATCTTATTTTACAGTATGAGGAGGATCCATGACTAACAGCAATGTTATGTATTTCCTGTCTTCTGATTTGTTACCTTGCATGATTCCATTCGTCCATTAGAATGTCAATTCAAACCCTGCCTTTCCAGCCAATGTTTGGCCTGTTGCTAATAATAAACAAGTTTTTCTCAACTGCCACAAAACCTCTCTATCCCCTTTGAGATCACCTGCAAAAATACTTATGTATTACTGTATAATATGTATCACTACAAAAATATTTACTTTATCTATTAATAGTATGGAAGCCCATTTCTGCCACATTTAAAAAAATCAGTTTGTCCATATAACATATATTCCACTCTAAATTCCTATCTTTTGCTTTAACATTTTGATTTATGTTTTACAACTCAAATCAAGATATAAATTGTAGATTTGATAATCTAATAAGATAATTCCAAATTCTGTGACATTTCACAATGACATTTTCTAGCAGAAATTCTTTCGTTTGAACATATCTTCAGAGCATAATGTTAAAGTGTTGCATGCTGCTGAACTAACCATATCTTGTATTATTGTTATTACTATCTCTTTTTTTTTTTTTTTTTCTAAGAATGGCTTCTTGTCATTTCAGTTGGCGAGACAAATTTACAATGTATAGCTATAGTGACATCTAGTGGCACCAACACATAACACAGTGACCAGACGCATGTGAGTAAACTCTAAAGTGATCTTTGCTGTTTGTTCAATTTAATGAGCAAAAGCAACGCAATTCTTGAGCATTTTGTATTTTCATTATGCTCAATCTCATTTTACAAATGTATCCTTTGTGTTTGGACTACGTGAATATTTTTTATTATCATACATGCACAGCTCTTACTAGCTAGCCTCCATTAAACATGATTTCCATACTGGATAGTGAGAGTAAATGTTAAAAAGATTTTTATAAAGGTTTTTAAA
This sequence comes from Abramis brama, assembly GCF_963993115.1. Taxonomy (NCBI): domain Eukaryota; kingdom Metazoa; phylum Chordata; class Actinopteri; order Cypriniformes; family Leuciscidae; genus Abramis; species Abramis brama. Next base: position 14,896,879 of record NC_139984.1, on the reverse strand, counting down.
AAGATTTTTATAAATGTTTTTAAAAACAAAGGATTTTTAAGCATTTGTATTGAGTTTTTTAAAACAAAGAAATGTTATGATTGTGCGCTTTCAGATTTCTAGTTCACTAATCAAATAAGCATATTTGTGTCATTTGTAATTGTGTCATTTGTGCACGGAATATATACAGGTATAGACAGCAATAAAATATTACTTTTTGCTTTTTTGGTTGTTACTCAAAACTTTTATCGAAACTTCAGCTTAAAAATTACTTGACAAAGAAAGTACCAAAACTAATTACATTGCAAGTGATTAGAAACACAGTGGTAAAAAAAAGAAAGTCAAATAAATATCAATGAAGACAAAAACAGGCCCACTCACAAACTCCTTTTGTGACACAAGACACATTTCTTTCAGTCATTGGGATAAAAAATACACATGAACCAACACAAATTCAATACAAATATCATGTTACTCTTTGTTGTTGCATGTTTAGTTTCATTGTGCAAATCTTAAATTTCTGAGTGCATCATTGTCATTTTGAACCATCAGACAGTCAATGTAATCCATCAAAATCCATCACATCAGGGAAAGAAAAAATTAATAATAATAATAGATTTTGAGAGTTCTGATACAACATGAATCCTTACAAATTCATTTAATAACAAATAAAAAACCTCAACATATAGTATCATTGGTGAGATGTCTTTAATAGCACTTGATATAAGCAAATTAGATATTAGTTTATGCTTCTTATATTTGGATTTAAGCAGCTTGTGGTACTTCAATGTTCAACCAGAAAAAAATCCTACATACAAAAAGAAAACAAATCCTTCTTGTTCTGTTACTTTATGAACAACCAAGAAATTGTCTTTTAATATGTCATCCTGAAAATCAGTGCAAGAATATTTTTTAGTGTAATCTCAAAGTGAAGTGCTTTCCAGGAATATCCTGTCTCGGGTGGGATTTCGCAACATGGCATTCAGTTGCAAAAAGTTCATTTTGTAAACCTGCTCCCCCTTCAACTCTCACTTGCATCTCTATGTGACCTCACACTTTGAAGCCTCCCTGTCCTGCGCTACAGTATTTTGGCACATTTTAAAATGGTAAAAATATTCAGAATCTATGAATACAAGAATCACAAGTTTTACATGCGTTACTATGGACTAGACCTAGATCTAGAACGTAAAATGGTGCTGCAGGATAAAACTTGGTTTAATAACACTACTGTAAATGGTTCGGATGTAAATTTATATCAGTGAAGTTAGTTTAAAGTGCAATTTAGAGAGATTTAAGGGTTTGTGAGTATGTTTTTTTTTTTTTCTGCAATATCTCTTTCTAACTGTGCTAAATTATGAAAAATACTTTAAAGGCACAGTTTGTAACTCAGTTTTTCTTTATGTATAACTGAGCAGCATTTCAATACACTATCTTTAATATAACAGCTTAACACTTTGTCATAATTTCTCCACATTTGCTGTAATTCTCTTTTACCGTTACATTTATATTAAGTGCTCTTTTCATATATTGTCCATGGCTTTTTCCTTGCAAAAAGGCTCTAATTTTTATACTTAAATTATACCAATAATTTTAGTTTATATGCATAATCTATTCTTAAATTAAGATTATGTTTGCTTTTGGTAGGTTCTGTTTATATAACTCATACTGTATGCTCTGATTTCACCTCTGACCTTTGGTCATTCATTGTGACATAGATGCTTTCAGTTCTCAGGAGTTTTAGGCTGGTGGGCAATGAGAGAGAATATATCATAGATGCATGTTGGGAACAATGTACTCCCGGAGGGACGGGGCACAGTGAACAGTGATGGTGTTGACCTTATACACACACACAGAAGCATACACACACAGTTTGAGGTGAGGTGCATTTTGTAGACTTGACTGAGGTCATAATTTGGCATGCGGATTGGAGATGATCTCAGGGGGGATGTCTTTGATTGGCAGGTCTCTGTTCTTCCCCCCACTGTCATGCCCTCCCACATCTGTGCTTTCACAGCTGCTCTGGGGAGACTCGGGGGGCGGCTGGTAGAGCAGGCTGGCCAGCAAGAAGAAAAAAGTGCCTAAAACCTGAGAAAAAGAGAGACAGAGTTTAGATTAGATTGCCCTTGGGTTCATTTGAAAAGGTTTCTGCGATTGATGTGAACCTGATCTAAAAGTGAACGGCTATTGATTATAAACAATAGGCTTCAATGGGGAGGCCGCATTAAAAATCTGGGATTAAAAATCTGATTTAAACGCGAAAATAAAAATATTTATGTGACAGTATCATTTAAAATGATACAAAGATCTGTATTTTAAATAAATGCTGTTCTTTTGAACTTTCTATACAGCAAAGAATCCTGAAAAAAATGTATCTCGTTTTCCACAAAAATATGAAGCAGCACATCTGTTTTCAACATTGATAATAATCAAAAATGTTTCTTGAGCAGCAAATCAGCATATTAGAATGATTTCTGAAGGATCATGTGACATTGAAGAATGGAGTAATGATAATGAAAATTCAGCTTTGACATGATAGGAATAAATTGTATTTTCTTTATTAAATAAATGAGACACTTCTTTCAAAAACGTTTAAAAATCTTACCGACCAACAGTAGTTTACTGCATATATAGTTGATTTTGTTTCTAGCTCACTTCTATGAGTCAGTATTGGTTTCTCAGGGAACCTTATTTTCATAATTTCCACATATTTTCAAGTGTTTTTCTCTACCTTGTAGATGATGCCTGCAATGAGCGAGTACTGGCTCATGGCTGAGTTGTGGTACAGATAACAGGAGCCGTATTCCCCACACTGCTCCTCCCACAGCAGACAGGAGATGTCAATCACCGAGCCGAACGCTATGGGGCCTGGGATCCCACCGAGAGTCCTTACTACGATCCACTGGATCCCAAGCCCAAACGATCTCTGACTGTCAGGAACACACCTGCAGGAGACGACAGTTACATTAATGACAAACATCTGCATTTTAATGTATGCCATTAGAGATCCTACTGTCTATTTGGAATGAAAAACTAGCTTACTACTTACTAGCTATTACTTATAATGATTTTTTCCAAATGTAAAGTGAAAGAGTAGGCATTATTGCACAATACATTTGAAACCGTAGTATGCTGCATTGTGGTCACATGACATAATAACGTTTATTTTGCATTTTTAGTCTAATCTACCATTGAAAAGCCAATAGAATGGTTTTTTTTTTTTTGGAAAGTCTCTTATGCTCACCAAGGTGGCATTTATTTGATAAAAATAAAGTAAAAACAGTAATATTGTGAAATATTATTACATTTTAATATAACTGTTTTCTATGTGAATATATTTTCAAATGTAATTTATTCCTGTGATGCAAAGCTGAATTTTCAGCATCATTACGCCAGTCTTCAGGGTCACATGATCCTTCAGAAATCATTCTAATATGATGATTTGATGCTCAAGAAACATTTACTGTTATCAATGTTGAAAACAGTTGTGCAGCTTCATATTTTTGTGGAAGCCGTGATATATTTTTTCAGGATTCTTTGATGAACAGAAAGTTCAAAATAACACCATTTATTTGAAATTTAAATATTCTGTAACATTTAAGGCATCCTTGCTTAATAAAAGTTTTTCTTACAAAAAATCTTACTGACCCCAAACTTTTTAAAGGGCACCTATTATGCAAAATTCACTTTTACATGGTGTTTGAACATAAATGTGTGTTGGCAGTGTGTGAGCAAAACCACCCTAGAATGATAAAAATCCACCCAGTGGTTTTTTTACAATCTCAATAAATCATAAGCACTGTCTCAGAATGAGCTGTTCTCGGTGCAATGTGACCCATAATTGCGCAGGCCCCTCCCACGACTGTTGATTGACACTTCAGTTTGAGCCCAGACCCGCCCTAAGTGAGCTGGACACAGAGTCCGCCATTGTTCGATGCTTGAGCAGCTGTAGACAAGAATGTCTCCTAAGTTAAGCGATTGAGGTGTGTTGTTGTTGGATGTAAGAATGAACATATCAGTCTTCATTTACTCCCGTTGTTACTCGAGGATGGATCTGTACTGTTTGTGATCAAGCTTACGGTCTTCAGAGCGACAGGACTAACGTTACTGATCACGGCAGAAATGAAAGTGCGAGCGCGCTCTTTATGACAGCTCATCGAGTCATTTTACGGATATAAGGTTTATCAGTTTATTAAGCACCCACTGAAAAGGTGTGTATATTTGTTTACTGTTAGTTCTAACGAGTGTTTTGTGTACTTCGCTGTGTATGTTGTTGATAATGAAAGAGAGAGAGAGTTTATGGATAAGACTTTAATGCTCACTTCTTATACTGTGTTTATTCAGCTCTTACAGAGATTCTCTGGAGTAAAACTAACGCTTCATCTTTTGTGTGATGTACAATAAACTTCACTGAACTCGTCAGTATATTTTGGTCACCATTCGGACAGGTTTTGCTACAGCAGGCTTGTATTAGTGGATAAAAGCAGATGACAAATAAGTTATAACCATAATTAAACTAAACTATACCTGTTCAATCTCCATACAGCATATATTCTCTGGCTCTGTGGGCATTATTGTCCGACTCTGAGTCGAAATGAACATCGCAACTGAGAGTTTCTGTTCTGATATTGTCCTGGCTCTGAGCGCGAGCTCGTGAGGCTCCGCCCCCTGGGCCGTGCAGCAGCAGTTAATTTGCATTTAAAGGGCACACACTAATGGCGCTTTTCCATTACCAGTACCAGCTCAACTCGACTCGCCTCGACTCGACTCGGCTCGGCTCGCTTTTCGCTCCGTTTTCCATTGCAGATAGTACCTCCACAATAGTACCTGGTCGTCATAGCGACGCCGCAGGAAACTGCCGTGACTTAATCTTTTACGCGAGACGCGCGAGACACACCCGCTACCCACACACACAGGACAATGGAGGAAATCGAGTGTATGCTGTTTTTGGATGTTTTTGTTTTTGTTGTTTTTTATTCAGGATACTCCGTCTGGCGCGTGCAATGATGACGCAGGGAATAGTGACGATTCTCGCTGACCAATCAGCAGTCTGCCGTGTTTTCACGTCACATTTTAGGCTCGCCTCAGCTCGCTTAGAACCTCGCCGGAGGTGGTACGAAAAAAAGTACCTGGAAGCAGGTACAGGTACAACTTTTACACAGTGGAAAACCAAACAGAGCCGAGTCGAGTCGAGGCGAGCTGAGGCGAGCTGGTACTGTGTAGTGGAAAAGCGCCATTAAACAGCGCGTTTTTCTGAGCCCCAAAAAATGACAATTTAAACGTGCTGTAAAAAATGATCTGTTGGGTATTTTGAGCTAAAACTTCACATACATACTCTGGGGACATCAGAGACTTATTTTACATCTTGTGAAAAGAGTCATAATAGGTGCCCTTTAATGGTAGTATATGCAGTGTCATACCTGAGTGTGGCAGTAAGTGCAGGGATGCTGCAGAGGAAAGTGAAGAAGATGACGATGAAGAGGAAGGTGAGGAAGGCTGGCATGTGATTGCAGGACGACACACACCTCCCTTCTTCAGCAAAACCTTGTTCTCCCCATGATATATTCCCTACCACACAGCTGCAGCCAGAGAACACCTATAAATGTGTAAACACACACACGAAAAATTCATAATCAAGAATAAAACTTGTTTTTATTCTGAGAGTGTAAACATTTTTATGCCAAATCTAGTTATCGTGACAAATTTTTATCTAAGAGTTAAAAACATTTTTGCATCTTAGTTTTAACACTTCAGTTTAGTGTTACGTTCTGAAACTTACAGTATTCCTTCATAGTACAAGGTCATATTTGGGAGGATAAGACCCCTTTAATTAAGTTACCTTACAAAATGTATGCAGTTATGTCGAGTTAATTGACTGATCGTGTTGTTAAATGCATGTACGTGGCACTGAGAGAGTGCTTGTGTACCTGTCTGCCTCTGGGGCTGTTCGTGTGGTTGAGGGAGCTGCAGCCGGCGTGGCAGGGAGAGAAATACATCACTCCATTCGCACCGCACACAGGGTTAAACAACTCCTCAGCACAGTGACATCCAATGTTACAGCTTACGGTCAGATTGCCCAGATCTGAGAAGCTGAAGGGAGAGAGAAAATGTTTAGTTAAATTTTGTTTCACCTCAACCAATCAATAAAACATTGTCAGTCAATCCCCTCTTTCCTGCTCTGGATATTAATTTAGACCATTATCTGTGTAATAAATCACTCACACGGCATATCAGACTTGATTGAAAAGGTTAATACCTACAGGCAGGGCTGCATGATAATAGTAAAACTGACAATCATGATTATTGCCATTTTAGAAATTTAGAAGATTATTGCACTTTTACATTAGCACAAATCAAGAAAATGTCAACCGGCATAGTACCTCATATAGTTCCCTGTTGGCCAATAAATTAACACACTCTTTACTGTACATTATAAAAACTAGAAAAATATAAAAACATTATAAAAAATATATATATAACCAGCGGGGCAAATAGCGCAGATGATTATTCTTAATTAATCTAGAGAAGCAGAAATTGTGATAACGATTTAAATATGATTCATCATGCAGCCCTACCTATAGGTAACTAACAGTTGAATTAATAATAATAATAAAAAATTGTCACTATTAATATCATAGAGACGTAACTCTTTTTGTTTTTCTTTACTAAGATCATCTTTTTCTTTTTTTGTATTGTATTATTAATCTGACATTTCCAGACTTGACTCATCAAATCAATAATAACATATCTGTCAAGCCCCTTTATCTTTATTGATAAAAACTGAATAAATCATGACAAAAACCTCCTGATGGGAAAAATGAAGTCTCTATAGCATTTCCCAGCATTGAGGGAGAAGAAAAAACATATGTTTATTCAAAAACAAAGATGCATATTAACATCAATTAATTAATTTAATTTTCCCCTCTTCACTTTATAGGACAGTAGACCGCAGTCAGGAAAGCAAGACTAATGGGAAACGGGACGGTGCATTTTTTCATTAAATAATAAATGTGCTAAATTAGCATGAAGTAGTTCATTTTGTTGATGCATTTATTTTAAAACAATCTCAAACTGATGAGGTATAGTTTTGATCTCATGCTGTAATAAATACAAATATTACGTTTTTTATTGTAGTGTTGTTTGCAGATCTGTAATGAGTTCAAAGTGTTCAGTACCTGCTTTTGTGGATTTCTGTCTGCAGGTAGAGGGCGCTGTAGTTGTTGTGTGTGAAGTTGCTGTAGTATGGGGTAGTTACTCCAGCCATGGGCAGATTAGGACAGTGTACCAAAAATATGAAGATAGCCATTAGGCTGACCATTGCACACAGCATGCAGAAACGGATGATCCCACGGCAACGAAGGTTCAGCTTCTTTACAATGAAGCCGCCCAGGAAGGTGCCACCTCCACCAGCTGGTACCACCATATACCCTGGAATGAGAAGATGGAGTTAAAAACAACTCAATGTATGTAGTTGTTTGTTATATTCTAAGAGTAATTTGAGCAAGAGGGTTTGGCATTGTGTTTAATTGTGATTTTTACCAAACCAGGTTGCTGCCTCTGAAGCACTCAGACTAAACTGAGACTCCAGAAATTTGGGGCCAAATGTGGACATCCCAGCTATGAGAGTGGCCTCTGTGGCACCAGCAAGACACAAAAAGATGAAGGTAGGGTTTTTCAAAAGAAGCAGCATTGACCTATAGAAAAAAAAGAGGGAGAGAGAAAAATTACTCCTCTACTCATTCAGTTGTCACAGCTACCATGGTGTTACGATGCTCTCTACTTTTATAGATGGATTTTATAGGTAGAGCAAGGGGGAATGGGATAGAAACATGACACAAGTGGACATCAGCAAGATGAGCCAAAAGAACATTCAAATCCCTCTTGTTGGATCCCAGGGACAGATAGGTTTGAGTGTCATTGAAACATTGCAAAGAGATACTGTGTTTCTTAAAATATAGACCCTAAAGGAAGCTCACACAAGGAGAATAAAATCGGACCAAGAACGGAGCCTTGAGGGACACCACAAGTGAGAGGAGCTGCACCCAAAGAGAATTCACCAGTGCTAAAAATATGTAATTTTTAAATAAGATGTGTGTCAAATGCTGCACTCCACTAACACAGTACACTTGCCGAAATCAACTGTCAATAGTATGTCGTTTGAAACTTTTACCAATGCCGTTTCCGTGGAGCGGTATTCTAAAACCTTGTTTTCATTCAAGCCCAAAGTATACTTCAGCCATCTGCGTGACGTAATTTTTGTCATCAGGAGGGTCCGCGGACTTATGGCGTTCAGCCCAATTTAGGTGACCGCATGGACAGTGCGGTGTATGTGCAAATGACTTGAGCGCTTTAAAAACAAAATCCACTAGATAGTGTGTTGTATCTTGATTCAGCAATATGTAAGCAGTTCACTTTAGAACATCAACGTAGAGACGAGGTAAGTAGAATGAATTAACTTCTTTATTTTACACAATTTCACAACATAGTGCTACTAGATAGTGTAGCAAATACACATTATTTAAATTCTGTGGATGACCATTTATGGATAATATACAAGACAAAAGCACAAATCAATGCTATCAATTGATGCTGTTGTATTTCTTTCGAAAGACTCATAGGTGAAATGCAGCAATTGTCTTTCAATGGCCTTTGAAAACTGAATGGAGGACAGAATAACAACTGAAGGAGGTTTTAATGATATCTAGTGGAAACTTGTGGCCAAATAAAAACTAGCACACCAAGTGAAAAACGACAACCCAATAACTTGTATGTGGCAGTTTGTTGGCTCTTTAAGAGTCAAAAAGTGCTAATCTTCAATCTCAAGAAAATTATCTAGGGACCCATCGCCCATCTGAATTCGCTGAACTCGGCAAACTAGAAAACTACAGCCTCAGCTCCTTCCCATCAACCAAGTTTCTAAATATAAACATGGCAGTACACTTATGTTAAAAGGTGGTAAAATCTGGTATGGCTTTCAATACGATTGAAAAACCAGCAGGGAAACCACTTTTTAGCTCACTTCCTCTCTCCTGTCATGTGTTCATACCTGGGCATGTCCTTTACTGTTTTTCCAAACTGAGGATCAGATGCAGTGACCTGACTGCCATCCTTCAGCTGGTGGGCCTCTGAGACACGCATGGCCACATATCGCTGAGAGCCTGCAAGATAAAGAAAGTGAGACAGTTATTCACACTAATACTATACTGCACTGTACTGCAGTCACTTGACTTCTGCGCTTATGGGTAGCACCTGGTAGCTGGCGTGGGTAACCCAGTATAGGCAGAGCGATAACCAGAGCTGCTGCTCCTCCTGCCAGGAAACCAATCCACCAAGCTCCCACCCACAGTGGGTTTTCAGGAGTCAGCTCTGTCCTGAGGGAAAGAGTGAGATTTTAGCATTGGAAAGTTTTACTGCTAATAAAACTATAGAAAAATATGTTTGTTTTTTCATGCAAGATTTCAGTTGAAATGTAAATTTAACCCTCACTAAACTGGTTTTTTTTTTTTTTATTTCCAAATGAATAACCAATTTTCATACACTACACATGTACATTATACATTTGTGATGCCTTAATTCATTTATAGCATTTACAATGATTGATTTTAGTTTTTAGCTTTTTATTTTAAATTTATTTAGACAAAATAGTATATAGTTTTAATATTGAACAGTTATCAGCCATGGCATGAAAATTAACAGCCTTTTGGCCTTTGGCCAAAAATTTAATATAGGTGCTCTCTACATCGAATTGAAGATAAATATAAAATCACTTTTTTTTTTTTTTTCTACAAGAAAGTCATGAGGATGAGTAAATTATGAATTTCTTTTCTGGGTGAACTACTACTTAGCCACTTACGTTTGGTCGATCTCTGTGTAAATGTTGAGAAAGAATCCACCCAGCAAGTATCCGGCCGCAGGTCCTACAATGGCGGCTGTGTAGAAGATCCCTGAGAAAACAAAAGCAGCACATCAAGTCTCTGTGGCTCTCTCCATTGCCCCTTGAGTCATATAAAAGCTGGTCTGAGTTCACAGACTTCACACTGATTCATGTTTGTTTTCAATCAAAAGGTACAGTAAGATGCAGTTTGAAAGTTCCGGTAACTATGTCTGGAGTGGGGGGCAAGCAGGGTAGCGATTGTCCTCAATGCAATGGCCTTTGATAAGTGGACGGTGGGGAGAAAAACAATGGAATGAGGTTTTATTTATGTCTGCCGTGGAAACTAGTGGGGCTCACTGATAACGACAAAAGAGAAGCGAGTAGGAGTGTCAAAGCCTGAGTTAGACAAAATGACAGGGTTCAGTGAGGGCAAATATGAATTTTTGAGTGTTTTTCCATGTAAACTATAAGACAATTGATTTTTTGGTGTTGTTTTTCTTTTTTTAAAGAATATGGATTCTGAGTGCTTGAATACATTTAGCTACACATTTACACACACCCTCTGATGAAATCATGTCCAATCAATTAATGGGCATGCACCAATATTAGAACCCTGAGAAATCTTTATTACATGTGAGTAAATTCTGTGTTATTTCTTTCCAAATTCTGATTTCCATTGTAATTTTTCTGAATCTCTGGATTCCTCTTTAATACTTTTATTTAATTTTAATAATCAAAAAGCATGTCTAATCAACTGAATTAATAATTGTATTAATTTTTTTTTTTTAAATGGTGCCCTATGAAATCTGTTTTACAGTGTTTGTCCCAAACACTATTTTAATTTTTCCTAATTTATCATCAAAATGTTTTGTAACAAGTACAACTAAACATTTCACATGAGGTGCTGCACAGCAGAGGTATTCTGTAATTTTGTAAATTCTGTTGATTGTGTGACTTTTCTTAAATATTTTAATAAATATTTTCTTTTTTTTAATTACTTTAAGTATATTTTACAAAACGATAGTAATATATTTGTCATAATTTCTTTATAGGGTTCTTTTTTTGATTAATTGTACAGACCTACTTTTTATTTATTAATCCAAATTTCCCCAAATTTCATTTGAATCATATAACAATAATATACAGGGCCATACAGTAATAAAATGCTGCACCATTCATTCTAAATAAATGAGAAAAATGTACGCAATGTACCGTAGGAAAAATGTATATTCCTTTGGAAAACTGCTAAAGATTACATTTAACAGTGTTATTAAATCAGTGTTTTAATATTTTGTTATAAGTTCATTTTAGATGACAGAAAAATGTAATCTAATTTTCAAAATAGGGGAAATGTGCAAACAGAATAAAATATCTAATATCAGTCTGTATACAGTATATGTTTTATGTTTTTCATGGCGTCATCACACTCACCTATGTATACAGGTGCGTAGTTTGACTTGACATTCTCATCTAGGTAGGTGACCCCGAGGGTGTACAAAGGGGTTGCCCCAACCCCATGAAGAAACTGGCCCAGCATAAAGACGTAGCGGTACGCTGACAGCCCACCTTCCTCGCCGACACATGCCTCTGTGTGATTGGCCGAGCACAATCCCATGCGCTGTGGTACTTTCACCTCATATGGTGGTGTGGTGAAATGGGGCAGGGCAAAGACCAGAGACCCCAGTGCCATGATGAGCACACCCCAGCCCAGCCATCGAGGCTTATGACCCGTACCACCAAAGTAGCTCACGAATGTCAGGCACACACAAGCAGCAATGTCGTAGGAGCTCGCGATAAGTCCCGCCTGTAATGGCAAAACAAATAACACATTGTGTTAATAATGCTGCGATGTACACTTTCAAACTAGCAGTGGATACCAAGGCTGAATCACAATTTGAATACAATCTATTCTACAACGTGTCTTTTGGGCCATGCATACTTTTTGGACTATTATTACCAACAAAACATTGCGACATACAAGATGATTGGTTTGCAATACTTCTATGATTAAGTATGAAATTTTAAGAATACATACATTACTGTTCAAAAGTTTGGGGTTTGTAATGTATATTTAAACAAAAAAAAAGTGAAAAAAATAAATAAAGCAAGAATGCATCAATTGATCAAAAAATTACAGTAAATACTGTTCTTTTGAACGTTCTATTCATCAAATAATTCTGAAAAAAAGTTACACTGTTTCCACAAAAATATTAAGCACCACAACTGTTTTCAAATATGATGATAATAAGAAATGTTTCTTGAGCACCAAATCAGCATATTAGAATGATTTCTGAAGGATCATATGACCCTGAAGACTGGAGTAATGATGCTGACAATTCAGCTTGCATTACAGGAATACATTCCATTTTAAAATAGATTAAAATAGAAACCAGTTGCCAGTTATTTTAAATTGTAATAATGTTTCACAATATTACTGTATATTTTTGATCAAATAAATGCAAGAGACTTCTTGAAAGAAAATCAAAAAATCTTACCAACCCCAAACTTTTGAACGGTAGTTCACTTTATCATCATTAGCATAATTAGTAGAAGTATGAAATTGGGATTTGACCTAAGGTTAAGCAATGTTTTTCATCTAGAAAGTACTATACTACATAAGTGTTGGGTGTCAAATCAATATTTTAAAATGCTGACTGAACATCCTTTAAAACAGTGAATGGCCAAGAGAACAGTAAAATTTCATAGTTGATAAATATTCAACATCAGTCGATACTAATACATTTAAAAATCTCATGCATATAAACTTACATGCATTATAAAATATATAATGCACATAAGCAATATGGTACCAATATTTTATGCCAAACTAACTTGACATTTATATTTAAAAACAAATTGACCTGGTAGCTGCGCAGATCAAAACGTCTCTCGATGGAGGTGATGACGGTGTTGATGAAGCCGTTGATGATCATGCCCTGGAGGAAGGAGGCCACACAGAGGAAGAAGAGAAACCAACGTGGGGTGTTGAAGGTCTGGATACACCGTGGGCTCAGTGCTCCCCATCCACACAGATTCTCAGAGTCCGTTGGGACAAACTTCAGCCCAACGGGTGGCTCTGTGAGCTCAAGTCCCAGTTTGCCTGTATTGTGGAACACAGTGAGTGCATCTCCAGATGGGCTGCCAGGCACAGAGTCCTGGGACTCCACGGGGCTGGGATTGTCTGGACCGGGTCCCAGTGGACTATCATGTAGGACCAAAAGCTCTTGCTTGGAGCTGAAGGAAGTGTCATTGTTTAACAGGTGGGGCATGGCCCCAAAAAGGGGGCGCTGTGACAGACTTTGTGAAGAATAAGAAAACAAAACTTTTCCACAGGAAACACTGTTTCTGTTCTATGTGGACAATAATCCCTTTACAGAGTTTCTTAGTGTTTAAAGTGAAGTCATACAGGTCTTGTAAAACTTTATTCTGCAAAGAAGAGGGAGAAAGAGACACTCAATAAGTTTGTAGCCAACTTCAGTAAATTCTCAGTAAATCATCAACTTGCTAAGCTCCAAAAACAAATCGAAAGTGATAAAATTAAAGACTTTTCTCTTTATTCAGTGAAGTGAACTGTGATGTCCAAACGGACCCCAAAAAACTCTAATGAGCTGGGATTAGTTCTGCATGCCATCCTTGTTCCACAAAACACTCTTTTGGGGACAAACACCAAGCATGCCAGACTCACACTGCACTCCTGTTTTTTGGCAGAACCTTTCCTTCACCTTCTTCAGAGTGCAATGACCTACAGTAGCCTAGAGTATTTTAATATTCCTAATTCAGACCTGAGCTGATTAGAACTATGCAAACTAGAGAAGTAAACTAAAGCCTTCAGCGTGAGACCCACGCAATTAACACTTTCCTAGCACCACATATGCACCACATCCATATTCTCACGCAGTGAAAAAACTTTGCGGATCAAAGATGACACAAGATAGAGCATGTTACTTTTGATATGAAACAAAGTCTCAAATTCTGTCAATTGTATGATAAAAAAAAAAAAAAAAGCCGTTTTGTGTCTCTATAATGTGGCGTGACAGAACGCCTCAGTTCAAGCGGCACATAAACCGATCATCTCTTCCTCTTTACTGCCAGTTCACTAAACAAACCTGAATGAACATTAGAAGGTATGCTGAAAGTACAACTTACTGAAATGTAGCCCATCATGTCTCATGTAATCACTCAATCAGTGTTTCAGCTGAGCTACATCCTTAAAACAGCTTGTCAACAATAGCATAATGTAGCCCGATTCTTGGGCTCACAATTAGATTAAAAATCGTTTCTTGGGGTCACAATTCAATTAAAATCTATTCTTGTGATCACGATTCAATAAAAATCGATTCTTGGGGCCACCATTTGATAAAAAAAAAAAAAAAAAAAAAACTTTTTGGGGGCACGAATTGATTAAAAATAGTTTCTTAGCGTCACAATTCGATAAAATATAGAATTTCTGTTTTGAAAAATTTCAATTTGATTCTAAACTTGTTCTTGAACTTTAATTTATTCTGCTTGAAGCCCCCTCCTTATATATAAGAAAACCTGTGCCCCAAATTGATTGATATAAAATACAACTCATAGGTGCAATTCAACTTTAAAGTTGTTTAATTATTATTTTTCAATCACCTTATAATATCTGAATAATTTATATTTAACTATTTTATTCATAATAATTACATTTCCTGCCTTTTATTTTTTCAGGAAATTGGTAATACTAGCTATATTGTTTAGATTGGTTCCCCGGTACAGTTTTGCCATGTCTGTTTATTATATTGTGTTTTTTAAGCGTCACACTGACTTGCCTTGATTATCCACAACAATGAGGCTTGACACAGATAAACAATGAAATAACATTTAATAAACACTAGGAGCCAAACAAAGATACATACCAACACGAAATGCTAACACAAGACAAAGAACAGAAGACAACTGAGGGTTTAAATACACAGTAGCAATAAGGGACAGGTGAGACTCTAATCAATTAAACAATGAATAACTATGACAACCAAGAAAACAGGAACTAAACAGGAAAAGAGAAACTAGGCAAAACAGAACAGAAAGAACTTCAAACTAAGAGTCCCAAAATACATAGAGCAAAACAGTGATATTAAGTGGTTTGTTTAGCCTTTTTTTGTGATATCTGGCAACCCTTCACCTGGAGCTATAATGAAAAGAAGAAAGAGTTCAGAAGAGAGTAGAAGGAGAGCAGCAGTATGCAAACTGAACAGCAGCTACTGTTAGTGGAGTTCAAATTATACACACCTTGTAACCACATTAGGGTAACATAGATAACAAGATGACCCCTCCCACCCCCCACACACACTTTAATTGTTTTCTCCTGACCATAGATGGCACAAAATCTCACCTCAGCGCTTTTGATGAAAGGCTACACTATTTTTTATTGTGTCATTTCAGCTGAATATCAATATTTGTGGGATTTAGTCAAAACAGTTTTGAGGTTAACTGATCTAATTTTGTTTCTCTGGAAAATAGAGATTTTTGACTTGATTTATGCTTATAAACCCTTTTTTTCCGCTTAGCTGCTATTTTCTCGCAGCAGCTAACTCTGCGTCCTTCATTATTTTTCAGATGCATTCGCAACATTAAAGAAAATCTATAAACTGTATTGTCCCATGAGGGGAAATTATGTTAAAATTACATTCTACTCATGCAGTGGTACACATGTGCTGTATTCATTGGGTAGACATGCATGCCAAACCAAAAGAGCCGTACCAAATATTCATATGACTGGGCATTTTCAGTTTATTCTTTAATACAGTAGAGCTGCACATTCACAGAAGGGATTGTGGAATTATGGACACCTAACCTAAGTGGTTCTAAAGAGTCAAGAAATGCTCAGCT
The DNA here is from genome assembly GCF_963993115.1 of Abramis brama. Classification (NCBI taxonomy): domain Eukaryota; kingdom Metazoa; phylum Chordata; class Actinopteri; order Cypriniformes; family Leuciscidae; genus Abramis; species Abramis brama. Next base: position 14,881,173 of record NC_139984.1, on the reverse strand, counting down.
TTGTGCACATGAGAGGGAAAAAAGGCTGGACAGCAGTCATTCGCTTGCAAAAGATAGCATTTTTCAAATCTGAGAATCATGCATATATATGACACAAACACTTTACATGTGATAAAATATGTGGAAGGACACCACAAGCTCAAATTTGCCCTTATTGTCTTTAAGAGCCAGACTTAAAAGTTCAAATTAAAGAATTAGAAGGAAAAAAAGATCTAATTACATCAACTCAATATCATTATCCTTATCCTTGGCTCAAGTGTTAACAAAAGAAACGACGCTGAGAATGCAACGGTGCCATTAAAAAGCACAGGCGTACAAACGTAATGTGTGCTATTTTAGGCAAGTTTTACCTGCGTAAAACCATTAAGAGATTTTCAGTCTTCTTTGTCTTTAACCCTAAGCTCAATTTAAGTTAATAATCTCAGCCTGTTTCTTAAAAGACTTTAAATTCACGCAAACACACACTACTATGCAAGTATATCTTATTTTACAATGTATTTCATTCCACATTATAGTCAAATTTAGATCTAGACCTGCCTGTGTGTTGGTTATAGTATATGTACGCAGCATTCCATTTTAGACATTGTATTTTATTGTATTATTATAATACAACAGGTATAAATAAAATGTTATATTGTAATATATTAACATTTTAGTTTTGCCTAGATAATGTGAACAATGCATTGAATAAAAAGTTCCTGTACGTGCAAATGAACCTGGCCAGTCTACTCAGATTCAGATTTTATATAACATAATTTCCTTCAGCTTTGTGTTCAAGCAATGACATTGTAAAATGATAGAACAAAGTTCACTCTAGTCGTGCACAAAGAGAGAGAGAAATGCAAACTTGGCGGACACTTTTATCTAAAGTACGTTCCAGGGCAATAAAGTTTTATCAGTACCTGCATTCCCTGGAAATAAAACTCATGACCTGAATTTACAAATGTATCACATATTACAGCCAAGAACAGCATTACAGTTGTCACACTGAAATAATAAAAAAAAAGTCACTTTGCCTACCTCTGTGCCTCAGATCACGCTTCATTGATCTAAAAGGGTCTGAGGGTTTTATTGTGCACGAAAGAAGAAAAGACAAGAGAACAAGGAACAAGCAAGACAGTCCCAAATGGGCGTTACTCCAGCCTCTCACTCCTTCACATCTATGACTCAAGCAGCTCTGACACAGTCCTGTCCACTGTATCTACCTGGAATGATGATCCACCTCATGCACAGATGTCTCTTCTTAACTCATTATGCTTCACTCACACTGTATGAATGTGTTTGTCCAGCATGGCCAAAGATCAGGACCAGTAGGCCTGGACAAATTTGTACTTGCTCTGCTAACACTGTACCCTACCTACCACAAATATAATAATTTGTCTTATGTTTCAGGTGATTGGCTAAAAAACAAACAAACACACACAACCAGGATGTGGAACTGAGCGTCCATGAGTCCTGTGCTAGCCGAGAATATAGGTGAATGGGAAACAGCCTTGACACATTCAGGTTTTTTTTCAATAACACTCTCCACATATAGAGAGGCATTGCAATTATTGATGCAATGAGATGAAAACAGAGTTTGTTAACTGTACAAGCTCTTCATATAAGGCCTTGTCCACACTAATACGTTTTCATTTGAAAACGCATGTTTTTCTCTTCGTTTTGGCCTTCTGTCCACATTGAGATGGCGTTTTGGTCAACGAAGACTGATCTTTTTGAAAATGCTCTCCCAAGTGGATACATTTGATAAACGCCATTTTCGTGTTGTAGTGTGGACTATGAAAATGGAGGTATTTGACACGTTTAGTCATGTGACAAATATTGTACCCATAGATATCTATGGTTCCACCGGCATTGTTGTGAACTTTATTATGTCATCTCTCTCTGTATCATCTTGCGAATACTATGATCATACTATCAACATCAGTATGTGCAGTAAGGTGATTCAAGCATTTTCAGACGTTTCAATGTGGATGAGCAACTTCTGGAATATGCTTTAAGACGCAAGTGTGGACACGGAGCGTTTTAAGATGAAAACACAGTTTTTAAATGTATCCAGATTAATGTAGACGTAGCCTAAATCATGCAGTGAAGCCAAACATCAGAATCGGGCAGACGGGTGTCATCGCAGTTTCTTGGTTAAGCTCTCAGTTAGTTTAGAAATATTAAAGTTTAACATAAACAAAACGAATGACCATGTCATTGCAATCCCTGGTTTTCAAATCTGACTCTGACTCATTTGCATTCATCTATGAATAATGAACACATGGTTGAAAAGTTGTGGTGTGACTTTAACATTAAGAGTATTGGTGGTGCAGCTGAGGCTGTGTGAGTGAATTTTTTTCAGTGGTCTTCAAAAGAGGTCTGTGTTCATGCTTTGTTACAATGAGATTAATAAAAAAGTGTAATTATTTGTTATTGTGTTCTATGAACTCTTTCATTTCTAATTTTAAACGTGTGATCAAACGGAGGGAAGGATAAGATCAGTGAGAGTTTCAGGGTGGGAACATGTGTTTGTTGTGGAATGCAGGTTCCTTCCCTTTTCTTTGAACCGTGCTGGATGGTCATACGGTGAGATATGAATTACAGAGAAAAAAAAAACAAGGAAACAAAGCAAGATCAAGAGAACGCCACTTTCACTAAGGATTTCTAGGAAGGAAGCGGTATCTGGTGAATAAGCATTCATACAAACGTCTATTTTTATAAGTTGTGTAATAGCTGATTCAGCTGCTGGGTGTACGGGTTATGCTTAGTTTCATTGTGTTTTGGTTTGGTTTTCCCTGTTGTCATTTGCCTGTGTTCCTAGTTAGTCTCAATGGTTGTTAATTTAGAGTACCACACCTGTTCTGTTTTCCCTTGATTACGCCCTTGTATATATATACCTTCAGTTCATTCTGTTCTTGGTCCGACATCATTTGTGTTTGCATCTATGTTATACTTGGTTGTGTTTATTTCCCCCAGTGATCTCCTGAGTGTTACCTGTTAGATTTAATAAAGACGGTTTATTATATTCTCCAATATAATCTGCGGAGAAGCGAAGTCATGTGCTTTATTGCAGCGCTTTATGTGCATGTATGTACAAATCATCAGATTCATCAAGGTTGCTTTAGATTAACAGCAGCAAAACCATGAACCCTATAGCAGACAGTACAGTATAGTGCAAGAAAATTGTGATTTAAACTTATGATAATCATTCTGATAAAACTTTATTGAAAACAGTGAATCAAGAATGTGACAATCACAAACCTGATAACTGAAATTGCAAGCATGTTTTCTCCAGCAAATAAAGCTCCATACAACAGGTTCATCTCTCTGAAATTATGGCAAAGCAAGTCAGCCTATCAGAGTTGCTGTTATCCTGCACTATCACTGACTGCAGAGCTATACAAACCAGCCCATACTGAGGCTCAGTACAAAACTCAATATCAGTAAGGACATGTCAGTTAAACAGCCTACAGAATCAGATGCTAGAAAAACAAGTGAAAGTTTTGTGAGTTAGCCAGCCCAACACCTTAACCAAAATGTGGTTTTAGAAATCAGAATTCAGAATTCAGTCAATATGCCCCCCTTTTTTTTCTCTACCTTTTTCCATGATCTTTCTAGCTTTCGATGAGCCCTGTCTCACCAGGGCTTTGCTGCATGGCCTTATGGGATGAAGTGATGTGATGGGGCCAGACAAGGGAAGTCTCTGACCCAGCAGTGACTGCTAATCTCACTACATCCTGCATAGATACGGGTACCATCGATTTCATACATGCACCACAATTGCAAATATAAAAGCATGCATGCAAACCAGGAAACCATTTTAAATTATTAGCTACAAAACTATGCCAAGTCCTTTACACTATACAGTACATATCACCTGACCTGAACCTGTTCGGTTGGATGGATAGATAGATGATTTTCATTTACTACATGTGTGTTGTATATGTAGTTCTCTTGGTATCATGTGTGCAGCAGACTAAATGTCCCATATCTCCAGGGGCTTTTCTCATCATTTAGTTGTAAACCTGTAGGTGTAACCAAGTGGAATGAATGACCTACAGTAGCAGCCAATCAGCTTCTCAGCACTCCAGGTTTCGCCTCTGGCACTGGGCAATGTGGGTTAACAGACAAATTAATTTTTTTGTTTATAAAAATGTTTAATACAGAAATATTTAAAATACTTTTTTTTTCCTAGTAGAAATTATTATATAGTAATATAGTATAATTATATATATATACAGTAGTATCAGTTTTCTCTATCAGTGTTTTGTAAGTAGGTTTCAAACAACCAGTTCAAACACTAAATTTATTTAGTGTTAATTTAGTATCATTGAGATACTGTTATAGTTTAATTATTTTTTTGTTTTTATTTTTCATTTGAATTTTACAAAAAGTTTTAGTAATTTTTATTTATTTTTCTACAGTATATAATTTTGATTGATTTTTGAAAAAGTTTTAGTTATTTTAGGACATCATGTTAGACTAAATGACAATGAGCAATGCTATCTAATGCTGCCTTGGCAACTGAAATAAAAGAAAATTATGTTTTTTAATTTTATTTTATTTCAGTTATCGTTTATTTGATTTCATGTAACAAAAATGTTTTTTAATGATATTAGTTTTTATTAATATTCCTGATTTATACAATTTATAAATTACAATATTTGTTGGCCAATACTGTCATATTTACATAGTTTCATGATGTGTTATGTTTCAGAATAATTTTACAGTTTAAAATTTCATTCAATAACAGATTCCATTGTGGCAACAGAAGACTATATCAGTTGCTTATACAGAAACTGATAGATCTGCTGGTTCTGATTTAACTGGAACGTTTGGTTTGTTGTTACTACTGACTAAAACAAGCCTGAATATTCTATATTAGAATATTCTAGAATTATTTTATATTACTCTATATTATAGCCAATGGCAGTGAGCTACAGTTGAGAAATTAGTATCAGATGACATGTCAGTACTAGGGATGGGTACCAAAACCCGTTATTAACTTTGAAATACGTGTGATAAAATGTATGCTTTTTACAAAGAAAGATTACACTTCAAATATTGTTGAAACTGTAATTGTTGTTGATTTACATGTGAAAACCATTTAAAGGCACAATATGTAACTTTTTTGCTTTAAAAATAGCAAAAATCACTATATCTATGTTATATATTTTTTTTAGTTGTGTACTTACATTATCCCGACTGTTTCCAACAACTTTCAAACCAGGAGAAATTTGTAATTTAATTCGAGAAACGGCCCGTTTCTTTATTTCCGTTTTGTCGCCGCCAATGCCGTCATATCCGCGTTGTCCCTGTTTTCCGCTCGTGCTGCCATGGCAACCAGAGCTATGAACCAGAGCCGTCTGATAGTAACCAAAGCGACTGACGCGGACAACTTTGTAGATCGCAATGTCTATTTGCACGCTGTTGTTGTTTCGTTCAAACATTATGGACCATGGCAAGCAGACTTTGGATAAAAAAAGGAGAACTAAAACGAGAATCAATATCAGCGCTGTGTTTTCGAGATGCCGAGAGCTCCCATAGACAGTATATAAACGAGAGCTCCACGTCCGAGACTTCGACCGCTCCTACATGTTCTTTATTAAACAGGTGAGCACATTTACATAAAACTAATCAATGTTTTATAGTTCAACAATGATAAAATGTCAGAATATGATCTGTATGTTATTCTAATGTTGATCTAGCTTAACGCTACTGCTAGTCTCATACAGACAGACTAACACATACATTTCAACACATTCAAATGCAGTTTAGTGTGCTAGTGTAATGTTAGACCAAGTGAAACAGCGCTACTTTACCTCACAAGTTTAATTTGTCTAATAAACTGACCTGTAAGTAGTAATTCTGCGTGTAGTTCGGTAGAATGAAATGTCCATATTCCTTTTATATCCGCGGGACTCGCGTCGCGTTTGGAGCTGATAGCTGTCTCTTAGCAATCCCGCTCTGCTTCATATCATAGTCATGATAAAAACATCGATGTATTCAGTCATCCATAAACATTATTAGATCGGTCGGCTTGACGTTGACAACAAGATCCATAATTCTTAGCAAATGTTGCATTATCAAGCTACGCCTTTGTTATTGTAAATAGGTTAGCGACCCCTAGTGGCGAAAAATGCCATACTGTGCCTTTAATAAAATAGCAAAATATATTTACAAGGTAGATGTAAACAAAATCTTAATAGGCCAATATAAGCCTTCTCATTAAATTATTTATTATTGTGTTTTATTAGTGACACATTTGGGGAGAGGATAAATATTCCAAAACTTGCAAAACCCACATTTCTAAGATTTTTTTTTACTGAAAATTTTGAAAATTAGGCCCTATGTTCCCACAGCCCTATGTTCCCACAACCATATGTTCCCACAGCCCTATGTTCCCACAGTCCTATGTTCTCTCATTTAACTATGTCCCCTATGAAGGGTAGGTTTTAGTGCTTGTGCTGGTACAGGGATAGCCCAATTACATCCCAGACAAGTCTCCCTCCTGTGAGGGGTAGGTTTAGGTATGTTAACTAATTAAGCCCTAGTCCCCTATGAAGGGTAAGTTTTAGTGCTTGTGCTGGTACAGGGATAGCCCAATTACATCCCAGACAAGTCTCCCTCCTGTGAGGGGTAGGTTTAGGTATGTTAACTAATTAAGCCCTAGTCCCCTATGAAGGGTAAGTTTTAGTGCTTGTGCTGGTACAGGGATAGCCCAATTACATCCCAGACAAGTCTCCCTCCTGTGAGGGGTATAGGTATGTCAAACAATCAAGCCTAATTCCCCCACGAAGGGTAGGTTTTAGTGCTTGTACTGGTACAGGGATAGCCCAATAACATCCCAGACAAGTCTCCCTCCTGTGAGGGGTAGGTTTAGGTACAGTATGTTAGGGTTAGGGTTAGGGCTGTGGGAACATGAGGCTGTGGGAACATAGGGCTGTGGGAACATAGACATGCTCCCATTATGGCTATAAAGACATTATCTTTCACATTTAATATCGCCAGCCACTTCTATATATAATAATATTGAACCATTTGTCTGTGATGCATTTTTGCAAATCGCAGTCCAGGAGAGAGAGAGATTTCTCTCACGCGGAGCCACAGCGCACACAGCACGACAGCCCCTGCTTAATGAGTGACGATGGAGGACAGAACTAAACATTCAAACGTAGCCTGGTTACACTTTAGATCTGTGATATTAGTCTGATTTTATATTAGATTTCGATATTGGCTTCCAATGATTATAAAAAAGAAGATATTTGAGGTAAAACCATTAAAAACTATAGCCGCATTCTGTCTTGCGCAACTTCCTTCCCTTCACAGCGGTACACTGACATTTCTCCCTAAAACCCAAACGTAACGTCAAAATGCAGTCTATACTGTTGCTAAATTATGGGATGCGTTTGGTAATAAAAAGTCGACGCAATAGATGCTGTTCCAAAGGCGGCGTGCGCTCCAAAATAGACCACAACGAGGCAAGCAAATTATACTTTGGGCTTCGTGTGTGCTTCTAAACGATCAGATATACACAAAAATATGTCAAATTACCGTTTTGGAGATTCACTTAAAGTTTATTCACTTAAATACATTCTATGTCTTAAATGTGTGTAAATAGTTAGGAGAAAATATGATGTGTTATAATTATTAGATTTGCATTTGGTCTTAAAGAGGCAACAGTCTTATAAACCTGCTGACGATCGCTCCATTAATCTGAATCAAACAACAAAAGGCAAAGAGAAAATCAGTCGCAGCTCTTGAATGAATACATTTGGCTTTTATAAGCTTTAATCTATCTATGATTAACTATGCAGTGTTATTTTACATTTGATTACTTTATTAGATTTCTTTTTAGGCCATATTACTTACCTGAAAAGTAATGTCAGTAGACATTACTGAAATTAAAGCACTGTGTATATAATTTGTATATTTGTTTTAGTGTAAACTTTTTTTGTTTGACCATGTGTTTGTACTTTGTTTTTGTTTTTCGTGTCCTATGTCTTCTGTATATAAAACACAAAAAAGCCTGCACCCTTCTGCCTAACATAGATGTTTTATTTGTTTTGTTAAAGCATTGCTTTTTCTTTTGCTATAGATATTTATTTGACATTTCAAAATATAAAGCAATATTAATAATGTTCTAAAATGTTTTCCTTTTTTTAATATAACAAAAAGAACCGATAAGAATACTGTTAAAGTACCGGATCAATAAGCAGTATCGGTAAGAATAGTAATACCGTTAAAACCTTAAAAATACACATCCCTTATCAGTACAGACAGAGAATTACAAAAGGAGAAGGAAGTGGGTTTCCAATTTAGTAGAAGCTGAAGTGTCTCACAGCATATCACCACAACTTATTTCCATCATTCAGATCTTATAAACGCACAGTCATCATTACCAGTCCCTCACAAGCAGCAACAGACCTTTTCTATAGATACAAGACCACACTTCCTGACATCATCTCTGAATTACAAAAATTATTGTTATTGATAGGGAGATATTGATTTTATATAGATTTTTCAATATAACAACTGCAAATTATCATATCATAATAGGAAGTGCAGCAAGGTAAGGTATAAGCTTAAATCATATTTAATACCACTGTGATATCAATGAAACATTTGAAAAAAAGAAGTTGCAAAATAAAGTCTTTTTTCACAGACTTTTCAGTTATTAAAGGTGCTCTAAGCAATGTCGGGTGACGTCACTTCTTGTTGACGTTCGAAGTATTGTCAAAGAAAACGGAGGCTAGCTCGACCCTCCCTCCTCCTCATCCCATCCCAATTCATTCTTGTCGGTTATTGGCTGGAACACTGTTTGTTTTGTTTCGTGGTCCAGGCTGGGCCAGTTTGTTTTTCTTGCCGTTTGTGGAGCCTGGGCTGTCTACAGAGGCCGCGTTTTTTTACAGTGTGTTCAGGGGACAGGCAGCTAGCGGATAGTGAGGAGATGTTTGCTGGATGTGAAAAAACGTGTGACATCACTTAGAGCACCTTTAATATTGTAAATCTAGCATTTTTTTTATAGTTTCATTTACAAAAACTTTAATGTTCATTTATAACACTATGCTAACTGACCAAAATCTAGTTAACGCCCCTGGTAATAGCCAGCGATTTTTGATGCTATCATAGAAGTGCCCCAAGCACTCCCATTCAAAAGGCAATTTGACTGAAAATGAAAATACGGTCAAACTTAAAAGTGGCGTTTCCATTCTAATTATGCTTTTGAACGAAAGTTTGCCTCGGGTAGATTAACAAAAAGACCCTAGGTTGCATTTTGGCGAGAGTTACCCTTTAAGAATATGACAATCACAAACCTGATAACTGAAATTGCAAGCATGTTTTCTCCAGCAAATAAAGCTCCATACAACAGGTTCATCTCTCTGAAATTATGGCAAAGCAAGTCAGCCTATCAGAGTTGCTGTTATCCTGCACTATCACTGACTGCAGAGCTATACAAACCAGCCCATACTGAGGCTCAGTACAAAACTCAATATCAGTAAGGACATGTCAGTTAAACAGCCTACAGAATCAGATGCTAGAAAAACAAGTGAAAGTTTTGTGAGTTAGCCAGCCCAACACCTTAACCAAAATGTGGTTTTAGAAATCAGCCACCAAGTCAATATGCCCCCCTTTTTTTTCTCTACCTTTTTCCATGATCTTTCTAGCTTTCGCTGAGCCCTGTCTCACCAGGGCTTTGCTGCATGGCCTTGTGGGATGAAGTGATGTGATGGGGCCAGACAAGGGAAGTCTCTGACCCAGCAGTGACTGCTAATCTCAATACATCCTGCATAGATACGGGTACCATCGATTTCATACATGGACCACAATTGCAAATATAAAAGCATGCATGCAAACCAGGAAACCATTTTAAATTATTAGCTACAAAACTATGCCAAGTCCTTTACACTATACAGTACATATCACCTGACCTGAACCTGTTCGGTTGGATGGATAGATAGATGATTTTAATTTACTACATGTGTGTTGTATATGTAGTTCTCTTGGTATCATGTGTGCAGCAGACTAAATGTCCCATATCTCCAGGGGCTTTTCTCATCATTTAGCTGTAAACCTGTAGGTGTAACCAAGTGGAATGAATGACCTACAGTAGCAGCCAATCAGCTTCTCAGCACTCCAGGTTTCGCCTCTGGCACTGGGCAATGTGGGTTAACAGACTGTCCTAACAATACAGTAACATCATTTGCTTAGATTGCCATGTGACCACATTCAATTCCAGCCTTTGACCCGGACTGTAACATACTGTAAAAGTCTACTCTGGAAAATTAATTTTTTTATTTATTTAATTTTCAGTACAGAAATATTTACTTGTTTTTTGTTTTCCTATTAGAAATTATATATATATATATATATATATATATATATATATATACACACACACACACACACACACACACACACAGTAGTATCGGTTTTCTCTATCAGTGTTTTGTAAGTAGGTTTCAAACAACCAGTTCAAACACTAAATTTATTTAGTGTAAATTTAGTATCATTGAGATACTGTTATAGTTTAATTATTTTTTGTTTTTATTTTTCATTTGAATTTTACTAAAAGTTTTAGTAATTTTGTTGTTTTTATTTATTTATTTGTCTACAGTATATCATTTTTATTGATTTTTGAAAAAGTTTTAGTTATTTTAGGACATCATGTTAGACTAAATGACAATGAGCAATGTTATCTAATGCTGCCTTGGCAACTGAAATAAAATAAAATAATGTTTTTTATATTTTATTTTATTTTATTTTATTTCCGTTAACGTTTATTTGATTTCATGTAACAATTTTTTTTTTAATGATATTAGTTTTTATTAATATTCCTGATTTATACAATTTATAAATTACAATATTTGTTGGCTAAGACATAGTTTCATGATGTGTTATGTTTCAGAATAATTTTCATTCAATAACAGATTCCATTGTGGCAACAGAAGACTATATCAGTTGCTTATACAGAAACTGATAGATCTGCTGGTTCTGATTTAACTGGAAAGTTTGGTTTGTTGTTATTACTGACTAAAAAAAGTCTGAATATTCTATATTCTATATTCTAGAATTATTTTATATTACTCTATATTATAGCCAATGACAGTGAGCTAAAGTTGAGAAATTAGTATCAGATGACATGTCAGTACAGAGAATTACAAAAGGAGAAGAAGTTTCATCAAAAGGAGAAGGATGTGGGTTTCTAATTTAGTAGAAGCTGAAGTGTCTCACAACTTATTTCCATCATTCAGATCTTATAAACGCACAGTCATCATTACCAGTCCCTCACAAGCAGCAACAGACCTTTTCTATAGATACAAGACCACACTTCCTGACATCATCTCTGAATTACAAAAATTATTGTTATTGATAGGGAGATATTGATTTCAATATAACAACTGCAAATTATCATATCCTCATAGGAAGTGCAGCAAGGTATAAGCTTATATCATATTTAATACCACTGTGATATCAATGAAACATCTGAAAAAAAGAAATTGCAAAACAAAGTATTTTTTCACAGACTTTTCAGTTATTAATATTGTAAATCTAACATTTTTTCATAGTTTCATTTAAAAAAACTTTAATGTTAATTTATAACACTATGCTAACTAACTGTCCAAAATCTAGTTAACGCTACTGTGTGGGTGTATTAAATACAATGGCCGAGGATAAAAGTATTCTCAAGTAAAAGAAATACAACGCCTGGTTTGATGTGCTTGTTTGTAGGGATGCACAATTTGCTTATATTTTTTATAATAATAATTTGAGCTTATAAACTAATATGACTACTAATAATTATTATGATCATTATTATTGCTAAATAAAAATATTAAACAAAATAAGAAATATTACTACTGTAATAACACTTTCATTATTAAAAAAATTGAGTATTTAAAAATATAACAATATAATAATAATAATAATAATAATTTTTATTTTACAGAAAAGTTATTTTACGAAAAACTGCAGGGTTACCTGTTAATATGCAGGCAGCCTACGACTATAAATCATTAGAAAGGTCTGGAGGTATGCAAAATTCATGTCCATGTTTTTAATATGAAATGTTGGAAACATTCAAATGTTTTTTCCACTGTTGGAAAAAACACTTCCTGTACACTTCTGTACACTGGAGAAAAACATTTTCATCCATTATCATATAATTTATCATATACATTTCTTTGGAGAAAATGATTATTTTTCCTATTTTTTACCCAAAATAGGGTGGAGTGAGCATTACCAAGCACTAAACACACATCTGTTTCATTCATACTGGAAGCCGGAGGGCGCCCTCACGCAGAAATTTCACATATGCCTAAGAGAAGTAATTATTATTTTTTTGCCTCACAGAAGTAAACTAATTTATGACATTCCAGGAAAACCCTAATGTGGACTAAGGCAAAGCCTTCTTGGGTCTTTTCATAATAATAAAATGTATTTATAATGCAAACGCATTGCTAATCAACATAGCCTTCATCACTGTAAATAAATACTATAAAAGAATATATTGTCTACCTAATTCTATGACAAGAAGCCACATCAGTTCACGAAAAGGAAGTTATTTCAAACATTTGAAATGAGCTTGGAGTAAAAGCATGTTATTTTATGCGGACAACTGAATGACCGATTTACTTGCACATGACAAGGCTTAATGTCGAGCCCTGATATATATACCAAGCAAAAAAGTACATTTCGAGCCCTGAACAATAATCATAAGCAATATTTTTTTCTTTTACACCATACACCACAGTGCTTTCAGAGATGGAGCAGCATTTACAACTGATCACAGAGCCGCTGTTCACTAAGTGCATATATTTATTGAATTAAAAATGAAAAAAAAAAAAAATAATCGGATCGCACTGAGCCAATTCATGATTTCGGTTTAATTTCGATTAATCATGCAGCCGTGCTTATAATACACATATTAATGCCTTATTCAGCATTACCATATTCTACATCCCTTAACCTGACCTATTAAACATAACCACTACAACAACTAATTTACTTACTATCAATAAGCAGTAATTTATTGAGGGAAAACCCCTAGTTAATAGTGAATATGTGTTCCCTCATCTAATAAGCAGTAATTAGGGGTGCATTGAGGGAAAACCCCTAGTTAATAGTGAATGAATACTATATGTGTTCCATCTAATGTGTTAATCTAAAGTTTCCATTCATCACCACTATAGAAATGTACCATGCATCTATGACGACTTCCACTTCTGTGAACCCTGGAAACGTGTTATGGCTCCATGTATAATGTCTTTTCATAATGATTAAAAGGCTGAAAGGTAAAAATCTGATTACCAGTGGTCATACAGTCTAAACTGGCTTACAGATTAATAGAGGAGGTAGTATAGTGCGAGGAGGAGGGGCACAAAGAGTCAATAGGGATTTCAAATTCATTTAATCTCTTAGTTGCATCACATTCGCAATATGTCAGGCAATTCATATTTCACTTAATCATCACTGTTGGAAGATCTCTGGAGGAGAAGAGTGTGTTCAAGGCTTAGTCACAAGGAGTGACTGTGATAAAGGGTAATCATATAACTGACTATGAACTATTTATCAGCATCAAAATTTGAATGTAGAAAGGAGTACTATAAATATTTCCAAATATTTTAAATACTTTGTACAATTAAACAAGTCACATTTCTGAAACTTCAAAACTAAGTTCAGTATTTTTTTTTTAAACAATTACTGCAATGGTCAAAACTGATTTAAGTCATTTTGAATTTATATGCTGAAGATTTATTGAAGATATGCTGGCCTGAAGGAAACATTGTATACAGCATCAGCACTAGATCCTCGTTTTAAAGGATTAGTTCACTTTTAAAAAAACTTTTGCTGATAATTTACTCACCCCCATGTCATCCAAGATGTCCATGTCTTTCTTTCTTCAGTCGAAAAGAAATTAAGGTTTTTGATGAAAACATTCCAGGATTTTTCTCCATATAATGGACTTCAATGGGCCCCAAACGGTTCAAGGTCCAAATGACAGTTTCAGTGCAGCTTCAAAAGGCTTTAAACGATACCAGACGATGAATAAGGGTCTTATCTAGCGAAACGATCGGTCATTTCAAAAATAAATAAAAAAGTTTAAGTTTTATAAGCACAAATGCTCGCCTTGCTCTGTTCTGTGATGCGCGTTCGTGACGTCATGTAATACGCAATTACCTTAAAAAGGTCACGCTTGACCTAGGCGGAACTACTGAGTCTTTTAGGCTTTTTAATATTAAAACACCCAGGATACGCACACGAAATGGGCATTTTAAACGATAAACTGACACAAAGACATTTGAATATGTGTTTATGGTCCTCCTTCCGCACATTTGTAAACACTGACTCGGTACTGCCGCCTTCGTCAAGCGTGCGTGACCTTTTCAACGTAATTGCGTATTACGTGACATCACGAACGCGCATCACAGAACAGAGCAAGGCAAGCATTTGTGCTTATAAAACTTAAACTTTTTTATTTATTTTTTAAATGACCGATCGTTTCGCTAGATAAGACCCTTATTCATCGTCTGGTATCGTTTAAAGCCTTTTGAAGCTGCACTGAAACTGTCATTTGGACCTTGAATCGTTTGGGGCCCATTGAAGTCCATTATATGGAGAAAAATCCTGGAATGTTTTCATCAAAAACCTTAATTTCTTTTCGACTGAAGAAAGAAAGACATGGACATCTTGGATGACATGGGGGTGAGTAAATTATCAGCAAAAGTTTTTTTAAAAGTGAACTAATAATTTAAGGCCCTTCCCTTCTTGTCTGAAGAGGATCGTGACATAATGTAATGGAAATAATGTTTTCGGTTTATTTTGATCGGAACATCCAGGTGGTATTTTCTTTGTGATAATTTATTATCATTATATTTTAAATGTAATTTTAAATTATTTGATCTTTAAGCAACTAGGAACTGATGGTGCTTGCGGTGAAGTCACTGTGCCTGGGTCACACCGGGTCCTTGGGTCCTCCTGATGATGTGAGAGATGCAGAAGCCCCCACATCACCAAAGAAGCCAAAAACATCTGCACTGATGGACCATCTACAAAGCAGCGGCCCCAGCATCAAAGAAAACTGTCACTGAAATTGTAAAGGAGGAAGTGGGAAGGTACAGGAAAGTGAAACCAGTCCTTCTCTCTGAAAATCCACTAATCTGGTGGAAGATGCAGAAGAGTTTCCTCTGTTAGCACAACAAGCAAAGCGATATCTCTGTGTGCCTGGAACAAGTGTTCCTGCGGAGAGAGTTTTTTCAACTGCTGGTGATGTAATCACAGCGCAAAGGAGCTGCCTTAGGTCAGACCATGTTGACCAGCTAATCTTCTTGCTGAAAAATTTGGCAATAAAAAAAATTAGCTGTAGGACCGTTATATTTATGAACAGTTAGTAAGTTTGGGTTAGGGTTAGCATTATCCAGACAAGGGCTCAATGAGCGTGTTTTAAAATTATTTTTTTATTTATTTTTTTATTAAACGTTTCAAGGTGTTAATGAATTTCAGGTGTTTTTTTACAGTAATGAGCATTGTGCAGTTTGTGATAATTACCTTGTGTGCACTGTATGTGCATATTTATGAATTCTTGTTAAAGAACTGTTAGTTATGTATACAGTTAGTATGTATACGCAATGTCCAGACAAGGGCTTTATAAGCCGTTTTGAATTTTGAAAAAATATATATATTTTTTTTTCACAGTAATGTGCACTGTACAGTTTGTGTCTACATTGTGTGCATTGTATATGCATATTTATTATTATTTAAATCTGTTACAATGTTTGTTACTCAAAGTAAAAGTAAAAATGAATTAAACATAATTGTGTGGGCTCTGTTAATGCAAATGTGTATTTCAGTAATATAGCTATAGGAGGGTTTCAGTTACCAGCATTTATATTGAAATATGGATTCCATGTCTACAAAATTAACATTTTAAATAAAATATTGAAAACTAATCGATACTGAATCAAATCAAATCGAATCCGAAATCGAAACTATTTAAATAAGAATCTAATTGAATCGCCAAATTGTTCGCACTACCCAGCCCTAATTCTTAGAATTATTTTGGTTTCCCAAAATTTATTAAATACTATGTTGACAATAACGGTACGTTCACACGGGGCGTCAGCGTCAACGCTTCCCATTGACTTTGAATGGGTGACGTCAAGCGTTGCCGAAAAGAATTGTGGATCCGTTGGCGGCGCTTCACTGGCGTTGCTCGCGGCAGAAGTTGAGAATTTTTCAACTTCTGCCGCGAGCAACGCCAGTGAAGCTCCGCCGACGGAAGCGTCAGCCAATCAGATCGCTCTATGCAAATACAGTAGCCAGGCGGCAGCCAATCACGTTCATCCTGTTCAAGAGCAGCAAACTGAGGATAAATTTTAAAATGGAGGAGAAACTAATTATTGCGGTGGGCAATCACCCGGTCCTTTATGACCATTGAATGACAATGAAGCTTGTTGTTGAGTTCCTGTCTAATTTCATTGGCTGACGCTGCTATGACCATGGCGTCAGTGCCAAACTTCAGCCACGCCTTCCGTCAAGCGTTGACGCTGACGACCCGTGTGAACGTACCGTAAGAGATAGTTTACCCCAAAATGAAAATTCTGTCATCATTTACTCAGTTTCTTTGTTCAGTTGCTGGTCCCCATTGACTTCCATAGTATTGAAAAAAATACTATGGAAGTCATAACATAAACTGTTTGGTTACCAATATATTCTTCAAAATATCTTACATTTACATTTAGTCATTTAGCAGACGCCTTTGTCCAAAGCGACTTACAAATGAGGACTAAATTAAGCGAGTCATCGTGTAGAGGCAAAAACAACTCAAGAAGTGCTCAAAATACAAAGTTCAGGCATTGCTCAGAGTAGCATTAGCCAGACAAGGGAGGATTAAAGGAAAAGGAAGGAATTTTTGTTTTGTTTTTTATGAGGTTAAGTGATCACAGAAGAGATGAGTTTTCAGTTGTCTTTTGAATGTTGTCAGGGATTCTGCATTCCGGATGAGGGTGGGGAGATCATTCCACCAGCTTGGAACTGTGAATGAGAATCTTATTTTGTGTTCAACAGAAAAAAGAAACTCATTCATGTTTAAAAGAACTTGAGGAATCATTTTCTAAGACTTTTCCAGGACATTTTCAATTTCACTACATTGGGAATAAAAGACAAGGATTGCCATATATATTCCTCTCTCCATTAAATATTTAAAAGACATACAGTTTATGGCCATTACTATTAGCCATTAACTATAAAATCAATTAATATGAGCCATTTAAATAGGCTAGTTTATTTAATTATAATATGAAAATAAAAATATTAAATAAAGTCAATGAATTGTTAATGCTAATAATAGTTATAAGTATATAATACATTAAAATATTATCATGTAGCCTTTAAAAAATGACTACTTCTGCAGAAAAATTGGTTATTGTAAAAAAAAAAAAAAAAAAGAAAAAAAAAGAAAAAGCAGCATGGACTTGGTACCAAACTACCGGTAGTTTTTTTCATTTTCCATGTGATTTCCAGGACTGGAAAATAAGTGGATTTGAATACTTAATCCCAATTACCAGTCATTCATGTTACACAGCCTATATATTTATGCGTAGCATAGCCTAGGCCCCCTCATTTACATGTCCGGCCCCCTCAGATTTTTGATTGCTTAAAATAAAATAATAAAAATAAGAAATTGTTGATATGTTAGTCTAATTGATAGATTGACCAATCAAAATACTGCGCGGTAAAATGCGGCTGTTTTCAAACTTGATTTGACGTGTTGTGCGTAACCTACACTGTCATCTTCGCGTGAGAGTTCATGCGGTGCCGGTGACAATGGCAGCATTGTGCAAAGTAGGCCTACAATATTACACACGAAAAGATGAGCGAGAAGGAGAAAATAAGCCATCTACATCTGAGCTTGCTTCAGCTTACTACAAGACGACAGCGAGTGAAGCGGCTAGGAGACAGAAACGCGCATATTTCATCACAGGAATAGTGATGAAATAGGAACCGCTTTCACAACCCGTGCAGTTGTATATGAAGAGTTTGGTTTCAAAACGCGATAAATCCATTATGATTAATTTGAGTAGCCTAATAGGCTAATGTGTTTTCTTTACCAAGAGAGTGGAAAGATGAAAACCACTATTTTTTGTTTCAAACTTTCACATAGCATATTTAGGTTATAATAACATAAAAATTTCAAATCCAGATTTCGATTTTCAAATATTTATTATAAAAATGATTAGTTTCCCCCCAAAATGCAATAAATTCATGACACTTTTTCTCCCAAAATGCAATATAAAAGTTATTTTTCATATTTTAACTGTTGAAAATACACAACAAAGTAAGTTGATCCACATATGACAGCCTCTGAACTCGGTCAATACTAATCTTATTACAGGCACTGGACTAAAAATAGCCGACATTAAAGGACAAATCCAGTGAAAAATGAACCTGGGGTTAATTAACACATGGTTACCGAGTCGATCGTTCCCTGCGATGCGTTTTCATGAAAATCGAATGTAAAGAGTTTTATCTCTAAAAACATTTTAGCTCATAACGCTAGTATATGGGGCACAGAGTAAGTAAAAATAAATCGCTAGTTAATACCACTAACAAGGCTCAAAATAGCCTCACACTAACACGGTAACATAATGAGGGTCCTTACATACAAACCGAAGCATTAAGAACTTTGTAAGTGTACAGACAGTTTAATAAGAAGATACTTTATAAAGACAGTACATTACGCGTTGACATGCAGTCATGTCAAAACAGTCTCGACTAATCGAGCCACGAACGCCGTGCTACGTTAGATTTCACAAACGTAATTCCTATCGACCAGCTATCCTATCGACGGCGTTCGTGGCTCGATTAGTCGAGACTGTTTTCCAAGATGGATCCTGCATGTAAACGCGTAATGTACTGTCTTTATAAAGTATCTTCTTACTAAACTGTCTGTACACTTACAAAGTTCTCAATGCTTCGGTTTGTATGTAAGGACCCTCATTATGTTACCGTGTTAGTGTGAGGCTATTTTGAGCCTTGTTAGTGGTATTAACTAGCGATTTATTTTTACTTACTCTGTGCCCCATATACTACTGTTATGAGCTAATCTGTTTTTAAAGATAAAACTCTATACATTCGATTTTCATGAAAACGCATCGCAGGGAACGATCGACTCGGTAACCATGTGTTAATTAAGCCCAGGTTCATTTTTCACTGGATTTGTCCTTTAAATCACCATCGCTAAAAAATATCTCCTGAACTTTTTGGACAGTGATCAGCTGTAAAATGGCTTGGTCCTGGTAAACTGATATATATATACACTACCGGTCAAAAGTTTTAGATCGGTAAGATTTTTTATGTTTTTAAAAGAAGTCTCTTATGCTCACCAAGGCTGCATTTATTTGATAAAAAAAATATTTTAAAGTAAAGTATTATTGTGAAATATTTTGACAATTTAAAATGACTGTTTTCTATTTTAATATATTTTAAAGTGTAATTTATTCCTGTGATCAAAGCTGAGATTTCAGCATCATTACTCCAGTCTTCAGTGTCACATGATCCTTCAGAAATCATTCTAATATGATGATTTGATGCTCAACAAACATTCATTATTATTATTATCAATGTTGAAAACAGTTGTGTACAATTCTTTTTTTCAAAATTCTTTGATGAATAGAAAGTTCAAAAGAACAGCATTTATTTAAAATAGAATCTTTTCTAAAATTATAAATGTCTTTACTGTAATTTTTGATCAGTTTAACTCATCCTTGATGAATAAAAGTACTGATTTATTTTATTTCTTTCCCCCAAAAATAAAATTAAAATTCTTACTGACCCCAAACTTTTGAACGGTAGTGTTTAATGTTACAAAAGCTTTCCATTTCAGATAAATGGTGTTCTTTTGAACTTTCTATTCATCATAGCATCATGAAAAAAAAAAAAAAAAAACTGTTTTCAACATTGATAATAATCATAAATGTTTCTTGATCATCAAATCATCATATTAGAGTGATTTCTGAAGGATCATGTGACATTGAAGACTGGAGTAATGATGCTGAATATACAGCTTTGGTTACAGGAATAAATTACAGTTTTAAGATGCCTCATTTTAAGATGGGCCCCCCAAAAAATAAAATTCTGGCTATGCCCCTGTTACACAGTAGGCTACTGCGCTAGTGCGTTATGTCGTTTTAATACCACACACGAACAAATATAACCCATAACACGAAGGTTTTCACGTTACATCGTTGTTCGAGAACACAAGAAAGCAGAATTATTTTAGTGGATAGTGATGGGAATTCCGGCTCATCTCGGCGAATCGATTCTTTCGAACAGTTCGTTTCAAAAAACGATTTAACGGTTCTATGCGTCACCAACGTAGTCCAGTTTAAACGAGCCAAGATTCGACATAAAATAACGTTTTGTTCGTGATTCGGACATCGTCCTCAAATAGGCTATCTGAGCAGGGTTGCGCTGTTCAGAGGAACAAACGGTTAGAAATACATTGTATAGTGGCGCTCCCTTAGTAAAGCTTGTTGATCATTAAACATCACGCTGTTAATATAGACAATTTGCCATTCACTGTAGGTTTCGTGACACAACACTTCACAAATCACCGCTGGTCGATTGCAAAAAAGATACTGTTAAACGCTATAACAATAATAGCTATATTTTAGGATGCCCATGTCTCATGAAGTGACCTGCGGTTTGTGTTTGTGATCATGTGCCTCCGCACTGGCATACTGAAGACATGTGGAGGAAATACGCAATCCAGACTCATTTATGAGTCTTTGTCGTCTGCACTGCACTAATGTCTGAGCGTTTTATCAGCCATATGGCTCGCTGTGGTTTGGTATACTGTCTGGCCAGTGCTGCTTTACTGTATACCCAGTTATAGTTAATCTCACATGGTGTTCTTCATTCATCCCTGTCTCAACATGGAAATGTCATGAAAGCTACTCACGTTGTCACGCTACTGAGGATTTAGACGACTTCTCCATTTCAGACAGATCTGTCAGTGCATTTCACGTTCGCGAGCATTAGTTTGTCTCTCCGTAAATCCACGAAAAAACGCTTAGGTTGAAGATGTTATAGAATGTTCAGCTTTCGGATTAAGCAGCGTTCACCCAATGAGAATCCGCCCCCCATGGCGTTATGCTGCTGGACCAATAGGTGTCCGCCCAAACGGCTGCTAAGTCTGACAACTGTCTTTACCGCGCTTATAAAGCACAAGCTGCAGCATCGAGCATCCTCGGTTAACCAGCAGGTTTGGTTTGACTCTGATGCATGCAGTGTTGAACTCAAATGTTGTTGCTTATTTTCTTAGGTTCGTGACCTGTTTATGTGAGAGACATATCTACTCTTTAGTGTCTGTCTCTTGCTTTTTTCAGGAAGTGAGCTATTCTCAGTTTTTATAACCGGTGTGACTTAACGCAAGCAGGTGAAGGTTTGACTGGTTGGAGAATGTTGTCTGAGTTTTTCCATCAATATCTAGTTTGCATTGCAGAGGGGGAAAAAAAGAATGTAAGGGATTTTAGTTTTATTAGCAATAGCAGCATTGTACCACTGACAGGCAGGGGTGCAAAATACAAATGCAGGATATGCTAATTGTTAGCTGAAAGGCATATGGACCTATGACCATTAGCATTAATATAATCAAACAAACCAAAACTAAAACCAAAGAGCATAGTGCACCCCCGCTGATAGGACAACTAAAATAATGGGTTTTGTATGTGGCTGAAAAATCTAAAATATATTCTCTATACTGTATGTTGACAAAAAGAGCTAAAATGTATGATTCTGATAGTTTCTTCCAGCATGATTCGCATTCTTCGAAGACCGCATTCAAAGCCGATTGCGTCACAGCAGCGCGACAAAGGCTGTCCCAATTCGAAGGCTCCTTCAAATGCGGCCACGAAATGCGTCCTTCGTTTCCCAAGCAATGAAGGATACAACAGATGGATCCTTCGCAGCCTTGCAAACCCCATGAATTCATTGCGTGCCTGTAACAACAGGAATTTTTTGGAGAGAAATTGCCTGATTACACTTTTAAACGCAAGTACTGGGTTTCAAGTTACTCAAATATCTAATGATACAAATGTAAAAATAAATATAGCTGCAAGCTTCAATTATCAGGGTTCAAGCGCGCTTTAAGTCCTTTAAGCACATGCATAAAAAAAGGTATTATGTTTTATTTAGCAAGCCTGTAACCACCTAGAGATGGAAAATACAATTTATAGACAATACAGGCAATTTACTATGGAACATCTGTTTTTTTTAAAGCTTTTTGACATGCCACCTATTGTCATATCTCCATAAAAGTTTGCATGCTTGTGTAGAATCATGTTGCATATGCTCATCTGATTTCGTGAAGTTTTTAGTTTTCGTTTAAGATTTATACGTTTTTTGGGTATATTATGCCACACCCATTTTTAAATGACCGTGTTATAGCTACCCAAAGGCTATAGTCATGGCCGGCCTAAGCCTTTATGGGGCCCTAAGCAGAATTTTATTTGGGGGCCCATGGTGCCACCAATATGACTGACTATTGTCAGTGCTTGATTATTCACAGACTACAAAACACACCCATTATCAATTTTATTAGTTGTAGTTGTGTTGCTTACATCATGTCTGGCAGCTGGCATGTTTTTACCCCTCTACGGTTTCAAATTGTAACAGTAGCAAACCCACAAGAGTGGCCAGGTCTAAATTTGCACTTTAATATTCAAAGTCTTACAGTAGTGGTATACTCAATGTGGTGTACTAAATAAACCAGCAAACAATGCATTTAGTTAACCACTTTAATTGCTTTTGGTAAAAAAAAAAAAATACGAGCAAATGTGCAGAACAATTAACTAGATAACTTTAAATAAACAGTATCTTCTTATATAAAATAATATATATATATATAAAATATACTGTATATATATATATATATATATATATATATATATATATATATATAAATTAATTACAAAACAGACAATATTAAATTAAATACTTAAATAATACATAAAATGAACAGATCATATGGCCCTGCAACAAGATAACAATAATAAATGTATTAACATTAAAGGGTTCACCCATGAAAATTCTGTCATTACTCTCCATGTATCAATTTATTTCTTCTGCTGAACACAAAAGAAGATATTTTGACGAATGTGTGTAACCAAACAGTTGATGGACCCCATTGATTTCCATAGTATTTGTTTTTTTTCCTATATGGAAGTCAATGGGGACCAGCAACTGTTTGGTTACATTCTTCAAAATATCCTATTTTGTGTTCAGCAGAAGAAAGAAACTGATACATGGAGAGTGAGTAAATAATGGCAGAATTTTCATTTTTGGGTGAACTATCCCTTTAACTATCCATGTATACTATAGGCTGCTGTTCCGCTTCTAACAAAGTGACAGACGCAACTGATTACTTTCACTTTAGACAGTATTTGCATTTACATTTGACAGTATTTGCACAATCAGACGCAATTTAGATAAAGTCCAGTAATCGGGCGCTGTTTGACAGGTTTTTAGTGTGCGTGCGCTCAGTGTGTACGCACTCAGAAAAAAAACACGTCAGAACAGCACGCAAATGAAATATTTAACTGGCAAGGCTTTAAAGCAAATGCAAATAATAAACTTTTGTGATTGTGAATAAGTGCAGTGTCCCGTGAGTAACTCTATCGCTGCGTTAACATGTGATGTGAATGTACGTCGAGTTACAGGTCACGGTCAGGGTCTATGGTCGGACTAGTTTGGGGGCTCCCTAGCAGTCGCTTAGTTCGGGTATAGGGAGGGCCGGGTCTGTGTGCATATAATAGGCGGATAGGGCCCAATTTCCTGTTCACCTGTGGGTTTACTGGCGGACAGCACACTATGCATGCCGCCACCTATTGTACTGGAGTTTAATTAAAATGAGGTCTAGGGTTGAATACTGTGCAAACGTAAAAACAATAGGCGCCCCAGTGCAATAGATTGTGGGGCAAATCACAATAATAATTCACCTTCTTGTTTGTAGAAAGTTGTAGTTCACTTCATTAACTTATTCCTAGGGTCACAGTTAGGTGAAGACTGTGCAGACCATTGATTCAAGCCTAAATCAAGATTAAATCTACAAGTACACTGAAAAACGTACTTTATTGGATTATTGGCAGAGACACAAGTACAGTAGCTTGATGATGACATCCAAAGAGCGTAGGAGGCCACCCTGGGCTAGAGTGTCAAGGGCACAAAAGAGGCAGCCCAACAAAGAAACTATCAGTTCAGTTGAGATGGCCAGCATTCCTGAAACTGACAGTCTTAGTCACAACCAACTCTTTGAGGAGGAAAATCTTTTGTTTTCAGATCCAGCCCCGTCAAGTTCTGAGAGCGAACAAGACAATACACCCATGCTCAGAGAACAACTTCCAGAATGGGCATGTATGTTTCAAATTAAACATAATGTCACTCCAGCTGCGGTTCTTTCGTTGGATGCAGAGAAGGCATTTGACAGGCTGGAGTGGGACTACCTCTGGTCTGTTTTGGAGGTGTTCGGTCTGGGCAAAGGCTTCATAAACATGATAAGAGTTTTATATAGAAACCCCACAGCCTCTGTTATGACTAATGGAGTACATTTTTCACCCTTTAATTTACAACGAGGCACAAGACAAGGGTGCCCATTATCCCCTATGCTATTTGCAATGTCACTCGAGCCCCTAGCCCAACTGATAAGACAGGAAAATGTCTGTTCAATCTCAGTTAACTCTCATAAGCAACATATATCACTCTATGCCGATGATATTTTACTGTTTATCTCGGATCTTCAAGTTTCATTCCCCAGATACTGAAGGTGTTTGAAAAGTTCAGTGGGCTCTCTGGGTACAGAATTAATTGGGATAAATCCTCTTTGCTTCCACTTAATAGCATGGCTAAGAAAGTTAGACTACCTTGTAATATCTCCATACAATCTTCACTAAGTTACTTAGGCATTGTTGTTCACTCTTCCCTCCGTGGCATACCTGATGCCAATTATCTACAAATTCTAACTAAGGTTGAACAAGATCTCCAAAAATGGACCTCGTTGCCATTATCATTACATGCCAGAATAGCGAGTGTTAAAATGAATGTTTTGCCACGAATCAATTTTTTTAGCTCCATGATTCCGTTACCTGCACCTAAAATGTTTTGGCACAAACTCAATTCTAAAATTCGTAAATTCATCTGGAATGATTTTCAACCCAGATTGAAATTTGAAACACTGCAGCGTGCAAAACATAATGGTGGGTTAGCGCTTCCGAATTTCGAATTGTATCATAGGTCCTCTCAAATCAAATTCATTAAGGATTGGCTAGACCCGCTCTCTAGGGTTCCTTGAAAAGAGATAGAGGAGAGCTTAGCTGGCAAATACAGGTTACAAGATATACTGTTTTCTGGGCTAAACAACAAGCAATGTGTGCAAGCTTTTGGTCCAATCATGGCCCACACAGTAGTCAATTTCAAACTTATGGAAAAATTTATTAATTTTTCGCGTATTTGGCACACCCATACACCTATTAGGTATAATAATAATATCCGTTCGGGTGGTATACCATTTTTCTCTAAAAACTGGATGCAGAAGGGCATTTATACATTGAAAGATATTGCTGGTCCTAAACACTTGTTAAGCTTTCAAGAACTGCGTGAGAGGTATGGACCAGAACCCTCTTCTTTGTTTTTATATCTGCGCCTAAGATCGGCCATGAAGGCCTATGGGGTGCCCTGGGGGGAAACACTTCCTATACATCCGATCATTGCTTGGTTTGAGTCGTCCTCTTCTAGTCACTTTACTTCATGGATGTACGGGAAGGCTTTAGAGGCTTCAGCAAATCACCTAGCTATAAAGCGTGCATTGGGAAAGAGATTGTGAACAACAGGAGGATGTCACCGACTGGGGAAGAGTATGGCAGAACATTTTTACTTCATCTAGGAATCCTAATCACCAACTGATTCACTATAACTTCTGTCACAGAACTTATTGGACCCCACTCAAAAGACATCGTATTGACTCCTCCTTCAGTCCTTTTTGTGATAAATGTCCTGACCAACAACTTGGTTCCTTTTTCCATATGATGTGGGAATGTGAAAAGGTTAAACATTTTTGGACTGAGGTATGTGGTATCTTATCGAAAATCACTGAATATCCGATTCCAGTGACACCCTCGGTATTATTACTGAATGATGACTCTCAGTTTGACTTCTCTAAGCTGCAAAAAATTGTATACCTGGCCGGTTTAACGTCTGCAAAAAAACTCTCAACACTGGCTCCCACCACATACCTTGGATATTTTCAAGTGGTTGTTTCAACTTCGGGACATTATAATGTTAGAAATATCCACAGCTCGGGTGAACTTGGCTCAAATCTCAACACTAAAAATATGGACAACAGCTGCTGATAAGGTCTCCAAGTATATTGCGCAAAGCAATGTTCAGGACTCAGTTTGAACACTTCAACACTTTATCCCATTTCTTTATTTTTAATTCTTATTTTTTATTGTTTTTTATAAATGTTTTTATCATTCCTGTGACTGTTTTTCTGTAGACTTATCTGTCCATTTTGTACCCCATTATAAAAAGACCGCGGGGTGGGAGGGATTGGTAGATGTGTTGTTGTTTGTTGTGGGTTTTTTTTGCCATGTTTATTGTCAAAAATTGAAAATCTAATAAAAAAAAAAAATAAAAAAATTAAACATAATGCTGTGAATGCTCTTTTAAACATCCTTAAAAAACATGGACATGAAGAACTTCCCCATACTGCAAGGACACTCTTTGGAAATGAGAACCACTATGAACTTTTTACCAAAGATGGTGTCGAGTGTAAAGTTTATTGTGGCAGATCAGCTCTCAAAACATCTGAGCAGATATTCTGCAGCTCTGAAAGACTAATCCAGGATGGTTTGACCTGAGGAGGCAGACTCTTAAACATCCAAGTAAGATGTGTTACCTGAGATGCTCCAGCAAAAGCTATGGTCAAGTGTGTAAAGCAGTTTTCTGGATACTATGGGTGCGATAGATGCAACCAGAGGGGATCCTGGGATGGTCGGATGATATATCCTGAAACATATAACCTGACCATGAGGACAGATGAATCATTCAAGGAGTGCTGGCAACCTGAACACCATCAAGAAGAGCATATCTCACCCTTCTCTGTCCTCCCGATTGACATGATCAAATCCTTCCCCATAGATTATATTCACCAGAGCTGTCTTAGGGTAATGAAAATAAGCATCAAATTGGAGAAGAAATGTTATTTAACTGATTCTGAATGTAGCATGGTTGTTGGTGCCAGACGGGCTGGTCTGAGTAGTTCAGAAACTGCTGATCTACAGGGATTTTCACACACAACCATCTCTAGGGTTTACAGAGAATGGTCCAAAAAAGAGAAAATATCCAGTGAGCAGCAGTTCTGTAGGCGAAACTGCCTTGTTTCAGAGGAGAATGGGCAGACTGGTTCCAGCTGATAGAAAACAACCTCGTTACAACCGAGGTCTGCAGAAGAGCATCTCTGAACACACAACACATCAAACCTTGAAGCAGATGGGCTACAGCAGAAGAACACACTGGTGCCGCTCATGTCAGCTAAAAACAGGAAAGGGAAGCTACAATTCACACAGGCTCGCCAAAATTGGACAATAGAAGATTGGAAAAACGTTGCGTGGTCTGAGTCTCAATTTCTGCTGCAACATTCATCTATTCGAAAGGATGAATCCATCCTGCCTTGCATCAATGGTTCCGGCTGCTGGTGGTGGTATAATGGTGTGAGGATATTTTCTTGGCACACTTTGGGCCTCTTAGGACACACTGAGCATCATTTAAACGCCACAGCCAGTATTGAACTGAGTATTGTTGCTATCCATGTCCATCCCTTTATGACCACAGTGTACACATCCTTTGATGGCTACTTCCAGCAAGATAACACACCGTCATAAAGCACAAATCATCTCAAACTGGTTTCTTTAAACTGGTTACCCAAATGGCCGCCACAGTCTCCAGATCTCAATCCAGTAGAGCACCTTTGGGATGTGGTGGAATGGGAGATTCGCATCATGGATGTGCAGCCAACAAATCTGCAGCAATTGTTTGATGCTATCATGTCAATATGGACCAAAATCTCTGAGGAATGTTTCTTGTTGAATCTATGCCACAATAATTAAGGCAGTTAAGGCAGTTTCTAAAGGCAAAAGGGGGTCCAAATAAAGTGTTTTTTTTTATTATTATTATTAATTCAAGACTGTCGTAAAAAAAGAGAGACAATATCTTACCTTATAGGCCTACTTTTTTTTCTTTTTCTTTTTTGGTGAGCAAAGTGCAAGTTTAAGATTATTCTTATTGTGAACATATAGGAGTAGCCTATTTTGCGATTGTTGAAGTGACATACTGACTGTTGTCATCTATTGGTAGTACAGGCTGAAAAAGTTCAGAAGGCAGCAAATAGCAGAATCAACATTTTTAATTTTTTTAATCGATGTTTAAACACCCAAGGACAGTTCGGAGAACCTGATAGAATAGAAGACAAATCAAAATATATTCGATAGACCATGCTGCATGATAAAAACATAATAAATTAATTTCGGATAAATGTAAATAAAAACGAGAATGAGATGATCTCCGTCAGTTAAAGAAGCTTTAGGAAATTTGTGATTTTTATGTACAGGCAATTATTTTTTTGATATTGGTTTTCCACCGTTTTGTCCTTTTAACTGGTAAATATGCCATTTTGGCGGAAACTTTTAGCGCGTGATGGTCTCCATTTTATGACATCATCGTCAATCAAGCTGCGCGTCAGCTAGGCTGCTTTATTCAAGCAACTCATTTCACCAAACAAACGGTAAGATTTAATTGTAAAACTATTAATCTATTAAACTTTCTCATTTAGTGCACACAATGACACTTTTGCTAATGCTAATGAACATACTCTACTGCCCTCATGGAGTGTTTTGTTTCTTTTTGTGGAGATTGTCAGTTTGTCTCATTTCGTGAAAGATGTGTTGACATTTGCAGGATAAATAAGGTCGAGCTCGTGTATAGGCAGCTGAATTTAACAGTAAGACCTCGTTTAAATGTAACTATGCAACACGTAAAGTTAAAGCCTGTTTTTAGATGAGTGAGACGAGTTTTAGATGAGTGAGATTGCGCTTC
Source organism: Abramis brama (assembly GCF_963993115.1). Taxonomy (NCBI): domain Eukaryota; kingdom Metazoa; phylum Chordata; class Actinopteri; order Cypriniformes; family Leuciscidae; genus Abramis; species Abramis brama. The sequence continues at coordinate 14,852,040 of NC_139984.1, read as the reverse complement.
ACCTATTCACCACTAGAGGGTGTTATAAGCACGGGATTGTCGGTTGGTGCTGGTAGCCTATTTGATGTAACGACATGTTCTTCTGGAATAGCCGAAGTGTATTACAGTTTTTTTCTGAATTGCTGAAACACTAAATCCCATTCTGTGAACAAATTTGTCGATTAAATCACTCTTTCTGTAACACATTAAACAAGTTCAGGTAGTTAAAACACTGTTTGCAAATCTCATGCACTCTTTTTTCAAAACTCTAAACATATTCTCACTCACTATAAACACATTTTGCACTGTGATGCACTTATGTTTCAAAACGCTAAACACAGACAGGCAGAAGTTGTCACACAACGACTCAAAATTGTTCACACTTATTTCTTATGATGTGACCAAACCAACTGTACCCCAATACAAGTCAGTTCAGAGTCCCAAAATTGACTCAAAATGTTGCACTGAATGTTGATACCAACAATGGATGGAAACAATATAAGAAGGAGAGGAGGAAAAGTATGTGTGTAAGAGGTGGTGAACAAGGAGGAGGAGGACGAGGAAGAGCAAGGTGTGGAGAATGTTGTCGTCTAGGCTGGATCTGCTTTAGGGTTTTTCCCTTTGCCTGCAGAGATGACATTGTCTGAGACGTGGAGAAACTCCTCCGGCCAGACCAACATGAAGACATGATGCTGAAGCAGAATCAATCTCTCTCACTGACCTTGATTCTGCAGTTGCACAATTCTTCTGAGTGACTGTAACATGCTTTTCATTTAGAGAATTTTACTGTAACCTTTTTGGCTTTTGCAGTTGGGTCACTGTATTTTCACAGTATGCAAGTGCAAGACATTCAATACTATACAATATTCAGTACAATACTATACTTGCAGTGCATACAGTATACAGTTAAATGATAAATAGCTGGTGCTCTCTCTGAGTTACTAGGGAGGCAGTTCCAATAATTTGAGGCCCGTAATGAGGAGACTGTTTGGCCAAACTTGCTTCTCCTTCAATAAAAACATCAGCCTGCTGTACACTTGTGGACCTCTTAGAAAAGAACATACAGACTGTTTTATTAATGTTAAGATGCAGATCTGACATTTTTAGTCATTCAGAAACATGCACCAGTGCTTCGGTTAATTTAGTTGCAGCCTGCTGTTTGTTCTTGGTATGCAAATAAATAACTGTATCATCTGCATACATTTGTATATTAACAGATTGACAAACTGAAGGCAAGTCATTAATGTACAGGCTAAACAAGATAGGGCCCAATACTGAGCCCTGGGGTACACCAATATTACAGTCGAGGTATGAAGAATAAGAATTACCAATATGTACGCTCTGTTTCCTGTTAGTTAAATATGACTCCATCCATTTCATGGCCTCATCTGATAAATAAAAAAAAAAAGATAATTTTGGTAATAGTGTCTGGTGATTCACAGTGTCAAAAGCCTTCTTAAGGTCCAGAAACACTGCACCTACTATACCATCCTCATCTAATGTTGACTTGATGTTTTCAGGGAGGAAACATTTAGCTGTCTCTGTAGAGTGGTTTGTGCGAAATCCAAATTGCATTGGGTGCAAAGGGGTGTGGCCCAAGTTTAGATGTTTTTTCAGCTGTTCTGCTACCCATTTTTCTGTCACATTGGATATCACTGATAGAATATTAATGGGTCTATAATTTGACACCATTGTTTTATCACCAGACTTATAGATCGGAGATACTACTGCTGTTTTCCAGGAGCTTGGAAAAGTACTTTGCCTAACTGACAGGTTGATCAGATGTGCAATAGGGCAAGCAAGTGCGTCCCTGTGTAATTTTAAAAATGAGGTATCCAAACCATGTGAATCCCTTGCTTTTGAATTCTTTAGCGAGGTTATACTTTTTATAACCTCTGATTCAGATATTTCTTTTATTTTAAAAATAGGTTTGGATTTATCAATAGGGATAGATGGTATAGTTTCAGTTGGGATACTTTGAGCCGGCTCCCTGACTTAATTTATAAAGAAATCATTAAATGTACTTGCTATCATATCATTATCTTGGGTCAGGATTCAAGTTATCTTTTGATCTTTATTCCTACCAGTTAATTTATTAAGATTGTAAGATTGATTCTGCGTTCTCCATTAGTGTCTAATGAATGATCTGTAGTCAGTGTTTATAATTTTGACTCGCTGTGTATGATCTGAGAGCATTGTTTGATTTCAGATAAAATGGTTTTGAGGCAATTGTTTGAATTTGCCAGAAGAGTCAGATGTTCTCAAAATGTAGTTTGAAGAATTTGTTTTGTGTTTAAGGTTTCGACAACGTGGGTTATGGTTTTGAGAAATGTGTTCTAGCAATTCAGAAAAACTGTAATTAATGTGTATTACTTTTTGGATTCTGGAATTAAAGGGGAATAGAGAGCCAGGAATTAATTTGGGAGCATATAATTAGAACTGGTCTAATGGTCTTGAATTTTACTCTGTAATATGTTATTAAGGACAATAAGAAGGGCTTGCTTTCTAATATTTATTCATTTATTTGTTTGTTTTCTTGTACAAGACAGTTTAAACTGACACAAACTGTCCGATCAGGATTTTCCCACTTGTCTTTGTGAGCAGTTGGTCGCAGTTTGCTGTATCCTCTCTCCTCCACAGCCATCAAATATATAATATGTATGAATAAATGACAGATTTGTTTTTTTCAGCAGCAGTGTGCTTTTTCTGCCTGTGACCTGTGACTCTGTTGTGTAGTATTTTCTAGTCACCACTAGAGGACAGACTCCGTTGCCCTATAACGCTGCTGGATGGAAGTTACACACAGAGAAAGCTATAATGACTTGTGTGTATTTTCTGTTAAAACTGTTCCCTTTAGTGCGTCAGAAAGCCATCTTTGAAGTGCACGTACTGTTGAGTAGAAGGAGCACTGTTGTGGAGTTGATCTGTGTAAAAAGAAACTGGCTGCATTACTAACTAGAAGCCAAAATGAACCCAGGTCATTGTGATAAACTAATAGACGATTGAGTGGCTGTCAATCATGTGAATAAACTCCTGCTTAACACCAACTGAATGACTCTCAGAGCGTTTCAAACAGCATGAATGATACATTCACAGTGGATTTTCACCTGCTGGAAAGTATGGGCTCAGCTTCTGTTCCTAAAAAGCATAACCTTTTGTGACGTTTGATTTATTTATTTATTGACTATAGACTGCTCATTTGTTTACAGGTAGGCGTAGGCTACTATTGAACTATCGACCTATAAGATATATTAGTTATTAATTATGTTCTTATATATGTGTCTGTGTGTGTGTGTATATATCTATATATATACATGTATATCTATATGTATATGTATATGCATATATATATATATATATGTGTGTGTATATATGTGTGTATATGTAACAATAATTATAATACATCTTATGTACACGTACACACACACGTACACACACACACACACACACACACACACACACACACACACACACACACACACACACACACACACACACACACACACACTCTCAGCCCGGCCAAAAAAAGTTGCTGTTTGGATTTGGCAAGTGCTTAAGAGTCTGTGATTAGATCATCATTGCAGTGATTATGTTTCTGGCATGTTATAGACTGGGATATATATATATATACAGTGAGGAAAATAAGTATTTGAACACCCTGCTATTTTGCAAGTTCTCCCACTTGGAAATCATGGAGGGGTCTGAAATTGTCATCGTAGGTGCATGTCCACTGTGAGAAACATAATCTAAAAAAAAAATCCAGAAATCACAATATATGATTTTTTAACTATTTATTTGTATGATACAGCTGCAAATAAGTATTTGAACACCTGTCTATCAGCTAGAATTCTGACCCTCAAAGACCTGTTAGTCTGCCTTTAAAATGTCCACCTCCACTCCATTTATTATCCTAAATTAGATGCACCTGTTTGAGGTCGTTAGCTGCATAAAGACACCTGTCCACCCCATACAATCAGTAAGAATCCAACTACTAACATGGCCAAGACCAAAGAGCTGTCCAAAGACACGAGAGACAAAATTGTACACCTCCACAAGGCTGGAAAGCGCTACGGGGAAATTGCCAAGCAGCTTGGTGAAAAAAGGTCCACTGTTGGAGCAATCATTAGAAAATGGAAGAAGCTAAACATGACTGTCAATCTCCCTCGGACTGGGGCTCCTAAGAAAGGTGAGAAATCAGCCCAGAACTACACGGGAGGAGCTGGTCAATGACCTGAAAAGAGCTGGGACCACCGTTTCCAAGGTTACTGTTGGTAATACACTAAGACGTCATGGTTTGAAATCATGCATGGCACGGAAGGTTCCCCTGCTTAAACCAGCACATGTCAAGGCCCGTCTTAAGTTTGCCAATGACCATTTGGATGATCCAGAGGAGTCATGGGAGAAAGTCATGTGGTCAGATGAGACCAAAACAGAACTTTTTGGTCATAATTCCAATAAACGTGTTTGGAGGAAGAAGAATGATGAGTACCATCCCAAGAACACCATCCCTACTGTGAAGCATGGGGGTGGTAGCATCATGCTTTGGGGGTGTTTTTCTGCACATGGGACAGGGCGACTGCACTGTATTAAGGAGAGGATGACCGGGGCCATGTATTGCGAGATTTTGGGGAACAACCTCCTTCCCTCAGTTAGAGCATTGAAGATGGGTCGAGGCTGGGTCTTCCAACATGACAATGACCCGAAGCACACAGCCAGGATAACCAAGGAGTGGCTCTGTAAGAAGCATATCAAGGTTCTGGCGTGGCCTAGCCAGTCTCCAGACCTAAACCCAATAGAGAATCTTTGGAGGGAGCTCAAACTCCGTGTTTCTCAGTGACAGCCCAGAAACCTGACTGATCTAGAGAAGATCTGTGTGGAGGAGTGGGCCAAAATCCCTCCTGCAGTGTGTGCAAACCTGGTGAAAAACTACAGGAAACGTTTGACCTCTGTAATTGCAAACAAAGGCTACTGTACCAAATATTAACATTGATTTTCTCAGGTGTTCAAATACTTATTTGCAGCTGTATCATACAAATAAATAGTTAAAAAATCATACATTGTGATTTCTGGATTTTTTTTTTTTTAGATTATGTCTCTCACAGTGGACATGCACCTACGATGACAATTTCAGACCCCTCCATGATTTGAAGTGAAGTGGGAGAACTTGCAAAATAGCAGGGTGTTCAAATACTTATTTTCCTCACTGTGTATATATATATATATATATATATATAATATATATATATATACAGTATATATATATATAAACCAACAAAATATAAATATATATTATTCTTTGTTTTATATATATATATATATATATATATATATATATATATATATATATATTGTTTTTAAATATATTACTCTTTATTTATATATACACATATACAGTACACATATATACACACACACACACACACATGTATATATATGTGTGTGTATGTATGAATGATACGTGTATGGCCTTTTCTCTGATTGGCCAGTTTGTTGTGATTGTTGAAGTTATTTACTGAATTGAATAATTACTTTAATATGTAAAGGTGTTAACTGTAATCTTACACTGCAAAGGATTAAATTGATCACAATTATTTAATGAATGAACTTGAAGCACACAAAAATGTATGACAAAGGCCTAAAACTGACAATTAATCTGCATAATCACAATTATTTTTTCAGACAATTAATTGTCATTTCATAATCGTGACAGCCCAACCTGTGTGCCATATTCAAGTCTGTGAGGTGCTAATAAAAATATTACTGTTACTGTATATATGGTAATATATCACATTGGAGTTGTGATTGGGGAATGACATCGTATATGTTTTTGTGTTCAGATTGCATTGCCTGTGCTCAACTCGGCTGTTGTATTTGCCTGTCTGTCGCTTCCTCATTTACAGACTATAGGCGGATGTGCTGGATGTCCTCTCCCAGGCCAGACGTTATGCAGACAGGCCGTTAAACGCACACATTGATCCAGAGCTCTGCTGCAGTCTTTTAAACTGATAGGCCACATATTCAGATTGAGAGAACTGTGTTTGCCTTTACATTAGAATATATGTCCTTGCCTCTAGAAGTGTATGTTGACCAGTGTATGTGTGAGTGTGTCTTTGCTTGGATACATTTGATTGTTTCTCTTTGAAGCATGTGTTACCCTTGTTTATGTAAAGTGTGTTAGTGACTTGTGAGCTAATTTGTCTTGTCCCGCTGTCGCTCTCTCGCTCGCTCTCTCTTTGTCTTTTTCGGTCTCTCTACGCTGAACGAAGGAGGTTATCCTTAAACTTATTAGTGCAGGTGCAGTGCATTGAAAATCCATTCAGTGCTGCTGTCACAGCAATTCTGTTCCATTGAATTAAGTGGGGTCAATCCAGCAAATCAAAAAGATTACACTGGGCTCTATAAAGAGCAGCATGACACAAACACACTCACACATGCAAACACTGAACACTCTCAAATACACTGACAGACAAAGTGAATGCCAGTAGTGTACCAGTTGTGAATTTGTGTGGATGTAGTGAAACTAACACCGTTGTTCAATACAATGACCCTTAGCATAAATGCTCAGCTGTCTAAAAAAAAAGCAGAATAATTAGATTAGATTTTGGATAGTCCACCAAAAAACTGAAAGTTCTGTCATTATTTACTCATTATCCTCAAGGTGTTTTTTTATCCTCATGCCAGTATACACTGATAATCTTGGTCACAATCCCTGCATGGGAAGCTTACATTTTGATGTCTATAAAAAAAATGCAATAATGTTAAATAATATTTATCAGTAATGATAAACATAAATTAACATTTTTTTTTAATGAATTTTGTGTAAATGTGTAAAATATATATATTTTTTATTATAAACGTATACATTTTACTATAGCGTTAATTCCAAACACAAAATATAAACTAAACGCATCCTATGAGATAAATCAGATATACACAAAATAAACATATTACAACTTACAATTGCACAAAACCAAAGTCTGTGAATGCACAAGTGAACTTAGTCATGAAGATGTTATGGATGTGCTTATCCCATGACAATGCGCTAAAACAATGATTTCACAACATTCTTTTTCAGTAGTATTTTCATTATATATTTTATGTAGTCTATATGACAGATCTGCGTTGCACTTAACTGTATTTTCCTTTTTAAGTGATTTCAGTCAAATTTCAAGAAATTCAAACCTATCATGGCAAACAGCGCACATCTAAAACAAGATATTTGACTGTTGTTTAAATACTTCTCTCTATAGAGACACTAACAGCATGTTGATTAGTCTGAGTGTGTGAGTACACTGTGACCTTTAGGACAGCGCCGTCAGCACTAACATCCACCTGTCTGATTATTGGCCCTGTCATTTCCTTAAACTAATGTGTTACACTCTGAGTGCTGTTTGAAGGACGCTGTGTAGCATGTGTGTGTCTTGTAATTCTATAACTGTCCATGTATTTGGTGTGTGTGTGGGAATGTTGGCTGAGCTGGTTTAATTAATTCAATGTCCTGGCTCATTGATCCTGTGCTAATTCAAGTCTGTTCTCAAATATTTATGTGCCTGCCGATAGTACAAATGAAACAATTAGCCTATTACTAAATGATTTTATTACAGATTCTACTTTCTCTGCGTTTTGTTGTGTGTAAGCTGAAATATGACATAAATATTTAGTCACTTTTTATATATATATATATATATATATATATATATATATTATTGTGCATAGCTCATGAATATGAATAAGGTTATCCTGAAATATGATCTTGGTAACAATTTACAATAAGGTCTCATTTGTTAACATTGGTTATGGTTAATGTATATTGACTAACATGAACTAACAGTGAGTATTGAGAAATATTTTAAACATTTATTAGTCTTTGTTAATGTTAATTAATAAAAATACAATTCTCCATGTTACATGTCAAAATACATGTCTTCATGTCATCTTCGAGATTGTTCATGTCCGTTCATAGTGCAACTTTTGATTTAAAAAATGTATTGGTAAATGTTGCAATTAACACTAACTAAAATAACTTCTGTATGTTTTTCATTCTTAATCATCTTAGTCTTAGAACTTTTTATGTGTAACATTTGTATATAATATGGACTGTTCCACCACAACCACCTCAAAAGGAAAGTAAAGTAAAGTGTTTTTTCCCTCCACATTTCTGTTATTAAACCTCTAATATTATTGGCTTACACATTTTCATAGTAATTTTTTTTTAATGGGTTTTAAAGTTTGAAATTATATTCTGTGTGCTTTAAATTGTATTTAGAAAGAGAAAAATAGTCACTTTGTCGTCTCGTTGGCAGAGTTGTTGTGACTTTGGATCAGTGCCTAGTGACTTTACCATCAAGTGTTTCTAAAATTAGCCTCTCTTGCAGAATTTTCCATAATCCAGTTGACTTTTTTTTTTTCCCTTACCCTTTTTATGTAACCTCTTTTCTTTCTGTCTTTGACGTTCAGTCGGGTAAATCACTAAGAATGAATTGTGCCCACTGATCGTTGTTTATTTGTGATGTCCCTGTTGGTTCAGCACCTGAATCACTAATTAGCCTATGTAAATCAGCTGTAAACATGACCAAAAACTATTCAGGTTGCACTGCACAATATATCTTGTAAGCCTCTTGTGGAGGATGCAGTGTACCATGAAGATGCACTGTACTTGTGCTGAAATATCACACACGAGAGTAACACAACACTGGTCAAAACAGTATTATCATTTCTCTTTCTCTTCTGGTATTTCACAAAATACTGACAATGTTCTGAAATGATGGTTTTGTTCTGTTTAGAGAAGTGTACCTGTTGCAGAAGAAGCTCACACTGCTTTCTCTGCTCTGCTTTCAATCCCACAGTGCCCTTCTGTAGGCCTCACTGTATGCCTAGCTCCCATAGAAAAGGAATTGGGAAACCCTGCTCACTTTGTTCCAGTGGGCGCACTATTTTAAGAAGTAGTTTGGATTCCCCAGTGTAGCAGTCCTTTTGAAATGGCACGATTGATGTGACATTCCTCTCAACGTCAATAGAAAGCTTCACAAACATGGTTGATCCTGTTCCTGAGACTTTATAGTAAAACACAAATAGAGCATAATTGCTCTGTGGTATTCATATAATATTTTGTTAAATAAATATGAATATATTTGCAACTGTATTTCTAATGTGTTTGCAGGAGTTGCAAATTAAATATTAACTCTTTTTCTTTTCTTTTTTTTGTTGTTTTTGTCCTCAGGCTGAACTAATTGGCAGATGGCCACAGTCTCTCCACGTTCAGACTCCCGGATGGATGAGTGGAAGTGGCTGCTCTCAAACACGGCATAGAGGGAGAATGGGGTAAGATGTGACACTTTTACTAAATTCCCATTAGTGCGATCAGTCTTGGCTGGTCCCTGGAGCTTACGATTTGTGTGATTAGAACGTTGAGTGCATCACGTGATCAACTGCTGAATTCAAATGTGCTTTCGCCCTTTGGCTGGCTCTGAGCCAGAGCCTGACTCACTCAACTCTTGTCATATATGATAACTATTCAGTTTTCAACCACATCATCTTTATTTTAGGTTTCAGACATTTGAATGCACATACTGTAAGTACTATATACACACTGATGTCTATGGAAGTGGCAAAAATAATACTTTGTATTATAATTGGACAAAGTGTTTTATTTATATCAGATACACATTGTATAGGTAACTATATAGTTTACTCTATTCTTCTCCCAGTTCAACGGTCACTTACTTGCATGTATTTCGGGAGAAGTGGATGAATTTACGTGATGTAAATCTGACAGATCCGATTATCTGAATTGCGACGCAAACTAACATGGCGGTGCCCATCGAGCCTTACAGATCAGATCATTATGAAGTTTTTTAAATGTCAAAACACATTTACGTACACATTTATCAGTCGGAATATATGATAGTTCATGATATAGTTAAGTTTATGAATATTTTGGATAAAAAAGGAAAAACAAAATAAAAGGAATTCATCTGTCATACAGCACTATTGTGGCTGCGGTGTGTCACGTGACAAACATGAGGCTTTACTAGTTTTACTAGTCTTTACCAAAAAAAAAAAAAAAAAAAAACCCACACACACACTTGAAATGGTTAACCCTGGGTAAACGGAATTGTGGGTTATCTTCCTTTACGTTTCACACTGCTCATACTTTACCTGGGGTTAACAATTAATCCTGGGTATTCGTACGCTTTCCGTTTCACACTGTATATTCCTAAACCCTAGGATTAAATGTTCTTTCTTCACTTCAATTGACGTGTTTTCTATTACTATTTGTCACTAAACTACTGTTTATACAATGTGGTGTTTCCATGGCTGTTCAAAGCATGTGAATATGAGCCATTTGATTGGTTGTCAATTAAGCATCTAGTAACACCACAACATTTCACTCTGCGCACGTTTGCAGGGCTGCAAAATAACATTTGAGAGCAGTGGCACCAGTGCTACGAAGTTCTACAGATGGTGGAGCCAGCACCTGATTTGGTAGTTCTGGGGTGTGGAGGGATTTTTAATCATAAAGGTAATAATTTATTCATAAATGTTTTGTTATTTTTGATTAATAAGTGCAGTAACTAATAATATGACATGCTTATTTCTTGGAAATGCACATTTGACATTAAAGCACTGAGCTTGAGTTGAGATGCAGATAAAATTAGCTTATTAAAGGTACACTGTGTAGGAATTTCTCCCATGTAGCAGTGAAATTGTATTTTGCATTACCAATAGTGCCAATAGTGCTCTCTAGTGTCTCGTTTTTCAAATGCGTGTTGCAACTACGGTAGCCGTTATGTACCAAGAAGCTATGACAACATGTCTTCCAATAGCACTTCATCGAGTTTAACTATACATGTTCTACTGTTATGCTGCCTATATAATGAATTACACAACCAAGCAATGAAAAAAAGCTTGTAATTTAGACCGTAAAATTGACTTAACTGTCGAGAAGAAAGCAGGCAACTTCAGCATCCCTTTCTTTCTCCTTCATTAGCTCTTTCCACCTGGGAAAAGCTATCCCGATATTTACCCTTGTTTTTTACCCTTGCACCAGTGCGACCTCTAACAAATTTAGTTGCACCGGCAAGAAAAAAGGTAGCAAAATGCAACCATTTGGTCGCAGTCTGGAGCTGGAGCAGGGTTTCATAACTCCCGGGTAATGGGGTGCTAACCCCACTTCTAAATAAGTGTGAAACCCCGAGGATAACCCCTTTACCCCGAGGATAAAAGCAAGTTTTAGAACAACGAAAACCTGGGGTTAAGCACTGTGCGCTACAATGATAACATGGCGTTAAAGTCCTTAACTTGTGCATTAGCCACATAATAGAAGCCTCATCAATTCAATCACTGATAACTTCTTCCCTTCATATTGTTTGTGTACTCGCTAAATTTGAGAATAATGCATCAGTATCATTAGGTCCATGTTAATGTGAAGCTGGAGTCTCTGCATTATCGAACTCACATAATGTATTCAATTTGATGCTGGAGATCTATCCAGATTGAAATTGATGAGCTTCAGAATTGTTCTGGCTGACTGATGGAGTCAAACTGCTGTGGGTGAGCGTGCGGACAAGCTGAAGTCATAAATCTCAGTATGAACCACATCATTGTGGCTTTACGACGGATTCAAGCTCAATTGATGTCTGTTGGAGAGAGAAAGGGAGAACTATGATAAAAGTAAATCATGATGTTTTGTGTCACACAAACATAAAACTAAAAACAATCACAGTACAAGAAAAGAGACAACATATCAGTGCAAACTGCCTGTTTGTGTGTACCACCTGTCAGCCAGTGTGTGTTTGTGTGTATCTGAAGAGGATGAGCTGCGACCAGAGCAGCGGCAGCTGCTGTATCTGTGATGCGGTGTGTGGAATGGGAAACAGGGAGAGTAATGGGAAGAATTTCTCCAATTTGGTTCCCTATTGATTTCTTCTTCTCTCCTTTCCCTGTCCTCTCAAAGTCGCATGGCAAGAAAACCACTAACATATAAGACGTGTTCTGGTTATGGGTGTATTGACAAGAGCGGAAGGGAAAAGACAATGAGGCTGTAAAGAAGTTGTAAAACAGGCTGACTTGAGCATTAAGTTAATTTATCGTGTTAATTGTCTCAAAAATAAAAGGTTCAGTCATATGTTCTCACACAACAGCTGTGAGGTAACTCAGGCCTGTTGTCTGACGCAAGAAAGTGGAGCCTGTTAAAGCTCCCGTGTCAGCAGTTTTGTAGTAAAAATGCTAAAATAGTGGTCAGTTTAAAATCTTGATTAATTTATCATTAGATTAGGGAGTGTGATGCGCATGGGTGACAAAGTTTAAATGCGCACTGTGACCCGCTGTGGGGTTGAATCCCTGCCCAGGTCTGGAGAAACTCGATTGGTAATTTTCAGAGTGGGTGAGCCGATCACGGCTAATAAAATCAGCAGTTCTCAAAGTCATTACGCTGAGGAATCTGAAGGAAAAAGTGCAGACCTCTTGATCCTGATGTTTTTTTTAAGGTAATGACATATTAAGGAAAGAAGGTGTATGGCTGCTAGGCTTGCTGCGATAGTCAGTGTTCCCGGTGTTACAGTGTTCAGCCCCGATTACATTACTTGCCCACCATGGCACCGATGAGATTTTTTTATACTAATAAAAATAGTGCAGCAGATTAGTAAAAAAAATCGTTCACTTTGGTATAGAAGCATGAAATTTGGCACAGATACTCTCTAAGGGCCACTATTTTGGAAAAAGGCGTTGGCCACTCAAAAATTCAACATGGCGGCCATTTTGCTATTCAATGCTTATTATATCAATTATTCAAACAGTGACCCAAGCATAAAGTTTGATACAAATACTCTCTAAAGGACATGTTAATAGAAAAAGATGCTTGTCCCTCAAAAATTCAAGGTGGCCGCCATTTTTAAAGATGGCCACCATTCCTGTCGAATATTAATTATTTCAAGTGTTCAAATGGTGATGCAAGCATAAAATTAGGCAGAAATACTCTTCAAGGAACACTCTTTTGGAAAAAGGTATGTGCCACTCAAAAATTCAGGATGACCACCATTTTCAAGATGGCCACCATTTCTGTCAAATAGTCATAATGTCTGCTTTGTCTGCCTCCTCTCCTTTGACCTGTCCAGCTTAGTTAAACTTGCCAGGGATATAAAATCCCCGCCGGCATAGGTCTCAGGTTCATTGGAGTACACAAGCCTCTCCACCACGGCAAGGTGTAATCCACAGAGAGGAAGTGCCACTGTTAGAAAAAGGATACGCTGCTGGTACAGGTTGCACATACAGTGGGGAGAACAAGTATTTGATACACTGCTGATTTTGAAGGTTTTCCTACTTACAAAGCATGTAGAGGTCTGTAATTTTTATCATAGGTACACTTCAACTGTGAGAAGCAAAACAAAAATCCAGAAAATCACATTGTATGATTTTTAAATAATTAATTTGCATTTTATTGCATGACATAAGTATTTGATCACCTACCAACCAGTAAGAATTCCGGCTCTCACAGACCTGTTAGTTTTTCTTTAAGAAGCCCTCCTGTTCTCCACTCATTACCTGTATTAACTGCACCTGTTTGAACTTGTTACCTGTATAAAAGACACCTGTCCACACAGTCAATCAAACAGACTCCAACCTCTCCACAATGGCCAAGACCAGAGAGCTGTGTAATGGGCTACAGGACAATAGGCAAGCAGCTTGGTGAGAAGGCAACTGTTGGCACAATTATTAGAAAATGGAAGAAGTTCAAGATGACGGTCAATCTCCCTCGGTCTGGGGCACCATGCAAGATCTCACCTTGTGGGGCATCAATGATCATGAGGAAGGTGAGAAATCAGCCCAGAACTACACAGCAGGACCTGGTCAATGACCTGAAGAGAGCTGGGACCACAGTCTCAAAGAAAACCATTAGTAACACACTACGCCGTCATGGATTAAAATCCTGCAGCACACGCAAGGTCCCCCTGCTCAAGCCAGCGCATATCCAGGCCCATCTGAAGTTTGCCAATGACCATCTGGATGATCCAGAGGAGGAATGGGAGAAAGTCATGTGGTCTGATGGGACAAAAATAGAGCTTTTTGGTCTAAACTCCACTCGCCGTGTTTGGAGGAAGAAGAAGGTTGAGTACAACCCCAAGAACACCATCCCAACCGTGAAGCATGGAGGTGGAAACATCATTCTTTGGGGATGCTTTTCTGCAAAGGGGACAGGACGACTGCACCGTATTGAGGGGAGGATGGATCGGGCCATGTATCGCGAGATCTTGATAAAAATTCTTTCAATAAAAAATCTTTGGAGGGAGCTGAAAGTCTGTATTGCCCAGCGACAGCCCCGAAACCTGAAGGATCTGGAGAAGGTCTGTATGGAGGAGTGTGCCAAAATCCCTGCTGCAGCGTGTGCAAACCTGGTCAAGAACTACAGGAAACGTATGATCTCTGTAATTGCAAACAAAGGTTTCTGTACCAAATATTAAGTTCTGCTTTTCTGATGTATCAAATACTTGTGTCTTGCAATAAAATGCAAATTAATTACTTAAAAATTATACAATGGGATTTTCTGGATTTTTGTTTTAGATTCCGTCACTCACAGTTGAAGAGTACCTATGATAAAAATTACAGACTTCTACATGCTTTGTAAGTGGGAAAACCTGCAAAATCAGCAGTGTATCAAATTACTTGTTCTCCCCACTGTATCTGCGAGACGGAAGGCAGAAGGACCATCAGAATTGAGACTGGTTTCAACAATATAGGTGACCAGTTCAGAAAGAGCCATAGGAAAGATGGCTGGTTGAATCGTTTCACTCTGTGACTCTTTCTCAAGCCTTCTGAGGTGGAGTTTCTCTCTGTTGTAAAGATGAATGAGACACAAATGATGGTATCAGCTCCTGTGCAATGGCATCAGCACCACTTAGTTGAGACAATAATTTAGCATCATTCAGTCTTTGTGCACATTCATGTAGTCTGTCATTCAGTTGCAGTGTCATTACCTGACGTAGGTCAGATTCAGGAGATATGTTATCACAAAGAAAGCAAACCTGATCATCTAGACTTTTCTGCATCATGGTTCTGCGATGCTTTGTTTGGCCTTCATCTGTCTCACTACATTGAGCATTGGATTGTTGGTTCTGGGCGCAAAGTAACTTTGTGTTGTTGAACCGAAGTCGACAATTGTAGTGATACTTCGCTTGGTTCCTTCTCAAAGTAGCTTCTATACCACCACCTTCATCCAGTCGTTCCAGGTCCAGGGTCATTGGCATTTTGTTCATCTTGTGAAAGAGTGGAATGTTGGTGGCAATCATTTTATAGCCATCATGTTGAGAAACATGATGGGTAGGTGGTGATTGGAGGGGTTCCTTTGTGTCTGTCTGACAAAGACAACATTTCATCCAATCAGTTGGCCTCTTGGCTGACATGGGATTTTCATTTGCCATTTTGGGGGTTTGTTGTCTGATTAAGGCAGAGGGGTTATCCTTTTACCACCTCAATCATAGACATAGTACACATTCAGGTATGGGATACAACTAGGTACGGGTCACCTACACCTAGCCCGAATCATTCATCCAGTGCCATTTAAGTCCCATGTGATCTGTACACCTTCCAGGTAAGCATACATGAACAAGTCATGTATTGCCCCGCTTACCCTTGGCTCGGCTCTCCCGCGCTGGCACAACCTGTCAATTCAGGTGCGGCTATCTAACTACATCTATAACTAGCTAATTGATGAGGGGCTGTTAGACAGCATTTGGGACACTAAACTTAGCTATACTATTACTACTAGTCAAGAACTACAGTGTAAGTAAAACTAGATCAGCTGACACTGAACCCCATGCTGAGTTCCACAGCAGTGAAGTCACCAGTGTGCCCTGGCTGTGTAATGACGTTCACTCTATTAAACAAAACCTTCCTTAACACATTAAATTGAGCTCTGACAGAAATGGTGGCCATCTTGAAAATGGTCGCCATCTTGAATTTGAGCAGCACACACCTTTTTCCATGATAATGTTCCTTGAAAAATATTTGTACCAAATTTCATGATAGCAGCACCATTTGACAAAAAGATGTAAGGATTCAAGAGAAATGGCGGCCATCTTGAAAACTGGTAGCCATCTTGAATTTTTGAGGGACAAGCACCGTTTTCCAAAAAAACATTCTGAAGAGAGTATTTTCACAAAATGTTATGCCTACATCACTGTTTGAACAATTGACATAATGAGCATTTTACAGAAATAGTGGCCATCTTGAAAAAATGGCTGCCATGTTGAATTTTTGGGTGGCCAATGCCTTTTCCCAAAAAGTGACCCTTAGAGAGTATCTGTGCCAAATTTCATGCTTTTATACCAATTTGAACGATTCTCTTGAAATATGCCATTAATCTGCTGCACTCAAATTATTTCAGTTGGAGAACAGACACTACAATCAAAAACTGAACGTGTCCGCTCAATTCAGCGTGAACCGAACGAGAGTCGCAGCACAGATCAGCAGCAGGAGTCGGATTTCATTTATCAGCATGGTGTATGCCGTACGTATTCGTAATATAAGCGAGTTTGTCATTGTACTGTTTTGTTGTTGTTTTTCAGCAAGAATAATAATGAACCCACCATTCAAGCAAATGCTGCCCCAGAATTGCCGCTAATTTGTAAAGTAAAATGCACACGGCCGCACAGGCATTCATAAGCGATTTAAAAGCGAGGTGGAAAAGAGGGAAAAACTCCAACGTCCCAAACCCTTCCCCCCCAGTGATACCTGTATTACCGGAAAATTTCCTCACCGTCACATCCCTAATGGCTGACTTCATCAGTTTTGTTTGGGGTTTGCACTTGTAAGTCTGTGATCGCCAAGTCTGCTGTCACTGGTGTGTCTAGTAGTAAATGGGTTATAATTAGAAGTTGCTCAGGGAAATTGGAAGTAAAGGATGAACTGTCAGTTTAAATTTCTTTTATAGCCTTGGGTTGGGATCTATGAGGGGATTAAACAGGTTGACTTTACTTGGCTTGGACTTAATTCTTTTTCATGATCCTTATCTCAAACTCGAAATCCCAGAGTTCGTCACTCCTGGTCCTTGGAGAGCCATTTTCCTGCAGAGTTTTGCTGCGTCATAATTGATAAGATGACAACATGTGATGTTCTACTCTGAGCTGAATAATTCATTTCTTTAGCAACTATCAACACCTAAATGAATCTGCAGCGCTTAGGTGATACAAGCAGGAGCTCTCAGAAAATTGTCAGCTTACAAGTTGTAATCACCTTTTAGCTCTAACT
The DNA here is from genome assembly GCF_963993115.1 of Abramis brama. Taxonomy (NCBI): domain Eukaryota; kingdom Metazoa; phylum Chordata; class Actinopteri; order Cypriniformes; family Leuciscidae; genus Abramis; species Abramis brama. The sequence continues at coordinate 14,834,817 of NC_139984.1, read as the reverse complement.
CTAATTAAAGGCATCTGAATCAACTAATCAAGTTCTTTGTGTTTACTTGGAACATTACAGCCAGGAATGAGTAACCCTGTTTGTCATGTTTATGGTCTTTCAGTTTGTTGTCATCAGTTTTCTTTGTTCTTAGTTTGTCTGTCTTGACCTAGTTTCTCAGTTCATTTGATTAGTCATTTCTTTCACCTGCTTTGTCAACCCTTTTTAATATTCACTCAACTCAGTGCCAGTATCACACTTTATCAGTCTGTGAAAAAAAAAAAAAAAATGCTTCTCTCTTGACGTAGTAGTTATTTTAAAGGCTTTTTGTTGGGAAAATGCTGTTTATGTCTCTTGTTTCTGTTATAAAATAATGCTGAAAATGCTGAAAACATAAACATCATATGTTCAGTTTTTTTTCCAAATAATTAAAAGGGCATGTTAAAGTCTATTAAAGAAAGCAACGGAATTTGACTTACTATCTTCTATATCCACATACAACATGTTATTGATTAGAAAATGACTGATTTGTGAAATGAAATGACTTATTTAAATTGAGTGTAAATAGTGGTGCTGCAGGTACTGTTTGCACCAATTATACACTAGCTTTATAAAATAGAAGACAGTTATTATTAATTCTAATAATATTTCACAATATTACCGTATTTTACTGAATTTCGGATCAAATAATTGCAGACTTCTTTCAAAAACATTATGTAATCTTACTTTTGAATGGTAGTGTATAATAACATCTTGTTTGTAATATGTGCAAATAGGGATGGATGCTATGCACACAAAGTGTAAATAGAAGTAATATCTGAGCAGTTGTGGGCGAAGTTAGTGAAAAGTACCTTTGCCAACATGATTGGCTATTTGCACACTGTCTAACTAGTGTAGCACTGCCTTTAAGAAAACCGCAATACAGTTTAAACCAGAACAGAAAAAAAGAAATCGGCATTTTCTCACTATTATGACTTTCAAAACATGACTTCAGGATTGTTTATAAGCACATACCTCCATCTGTCTTTTTTGTCTTCCACATTTTCTCTCTCACAGTATGTGTTGTTATTGGTGACGATGTTCCTCTCATAATTCACCTCTGCAGGTGTAAAGGAGGCTGCTACCTTCTGCACAACTGATATTTCTTTACAGACGAGAAAATGTGTTTCTTTACACATTTTTGTCTGATGAGATAGTCAAGGTGTTTATGTGTGTGTGTGAACTGCTGTCTATGTTTGGTCTCTGTAGCCCTTAGTCTTGTCCTTTATTTCACTGTCCTTGTTAAATGGGCCTTAGAATGTATGTTTAAGGTTTGTTTCATCCTGAAAGCACAAACAGCACATATAAGAAGCTGCTCTATCCTCTATACACACATACTCTCTCTATGGCTGTTATGCACACATACTTGTCATGTACCTGTAGTACCTAGTCTATTACGATTCAATATCAGATTTAAGAAGTGTATGTGTGTGTGTGTTTGCTCCTGTCAGTGGCAGAGAGCAGCTGGTGTGTGAAGGAGGACGGAGACAGAGGATAGGCAGCATTAGAGGAGTGGAGCGGCAGAATTTAGTGCTTGGTTACTTCACTAGCTCTCTCTCTCTCTCTCTGCTCCTCGTTCCTTTAGGGTCCTGTTCTCTGCCTCAGAGAGGGAGTGAGAGTGAGAGCAGTGCCAATCCAGTTTTTTAAACTTTTTTTAACCATAATGCAGCGCTGTGTAACTGCAGTTTATAGAGCTTAACCATGCAACTCCAAAACCTTCAGGAGATTTACCATACAAAGGCAAATCAGAAACAAGGTTACATTGTTACAGAAGTCAATCTGTTGTTACTTTTAGTTATTGTGTGTGTGTGTGTGTGTGTGTGTGTGTGTGTGTGTGTGTGTGTGTGTGTGTGTGTGTGTAGTTGTGCCTGAAGTATAAAACTAATTACGCCTTTCACATTACAATTAGAAATATACCGAATTGTGTGGACGTCATTTTTGACGTCAGGTGGTAATACCAGGCTTGCACTCATTATTCCAAGCCTATAATTCAATTTGGGCTGTCACTAACAATTATTTGGCTATTTGAGTAATCGGTTGATTATTTTGCAATTAATTAACCAGATTTTTTTTTTTGTGGTAATAAAAATAGACCCAGAAATAATGACCATCAACATGACTTAAAATGCATAATAACGAGGCAATAATAATTGGTTCAAATAAAGTATCAAAAGCAAGTAATCATGGTTTTATTGAACTACACTGTTAAAATACATAATATAAACATAATCAACTTATGTACATATTATTACAACTGCCTGTAGAGGGCGTCGATGGCCTTGTGATTGTTGTTGTTACACATAGCATGATCCTTACACATACACAGAATATTTTGAAGAATGTCAGTAACTGAACAGTTGATGGGAAAGATACTGTAGAAGTCAATGGGGTACATCAATCGTTTGGTTACCGACATTCTTCAAAATATCTTCTTTTGTGTACAGCTGAAGAAAGAAATTCATACAGGTTAGGAACAACTTGAGAGTGAGTAAATGATGACAACATTGTCATTTTTGGGTGAACCGTCCCTTTAAGTGGCCACCTCAGTCCCCTGATCTTAAAGCCATTGAAAACCTTTGGGAAATTATAAACCTCAGTTGTGATATGTCATGCAGGTGTTCCAATGAAGCAAAACTTTGGGAAGAAGTTGAGCAATACACCAGGGTTTCCGTTGTCCGGTAATTACCGGACATTGGCCGAAAAAAAAATGAAATGTCCGACAAAATTAAATCTCTCCGGTCAAATTGTCAGATTAAAATTGCCTAATAATCCCGCCCCCCTAACACAATTTGAATTTGAGAATAATCCTAAAATGTATAAAGCAAAAATACACCGACCTTTGGCTATGTTATAAAGGAACAGGCTCTACCGTTTGAAAGTTATTAAACATTATTACATGGCTTGGTTGAATTCCAATGTGGAATGCGGTCTGTTATTTCTTGATATCAGACCGCTGCGAAGCACTAGCGGCGCCAGGATTTTGATTGTAGGTGGGCCTCCAGAAAACTGGATGGGCCAGTTAAAATAAGCCAAAAAAAAAAAAAAAAAAAACGGGTTCCCCTTCATCTCCGTTTCAGCGCTTTTCTGGGCACTGAGGACAGCGACTCAGTAGCCTACCTGAATTGAATGCGTAATTAGCATAGGTAAAAAAACAACAACAACAACCTTAAACAGAATTTTTTTTTTTTTTGCTTTTTTAATACAATTACAATTTCATTTAATTTATTGTTTAATAAAATTATAGGCCTATTATTTTTAGTTTATTAACAGCAACAACAGCTGTAAAGATGAAGTTGACGATCGCCATCTCCGTAGTAGTGAACGCGCCTAGAGAGAAATGCACATCATGGATTACATAATCAGAGAGTAGCCTATTTCTTTTCGTTTTAAATTGTTAAAAATACATTTCAAGCTTTCTTAAGATATATTTCATGTCTGTGAGGCCTACTCTGAGTTTCGTTAAATTAGGATGAGATGCGCTCCAGTTCACGAGCAATGCAAGTGACCGCGCGGGCGCCTGCATGATTAGGCCATCGATATCGGCCTATCTTATTTATTAAATCCAGGCAATTGGTTGATAAAAAAATAATATTAAAATTAAGATACAATTTATACAAAACGAAATTCACTTCAAAAAAGTCTTTCTACAAAACAAAACTTAATTAAGTGGTCAAAATCATGTCTGACCCGCTCCATGTCTCTCGATATTGCGCATCCTATCTTACTTGTGCGGTTCACTTTTCATAATCAACATAAATTAAAAAATAACATTATAATATTTTAACAAATATTAAACTAAGTGAGCTTATTTAATGGCTACAACACGTATAGTAGACCTAGACTCTCTATTTGTACAAATTGCTGCACATTCATTTTATTCTGAATTTTGCACACATAAGTTGAAAGGCATTTGTTTGTGCATGCATAGCAAAACATATCTGCAACATTTATCAAGTTCACTGATAATTATGCGCGCATTTATTAATTATTATCTTAATGAATAATGAAACAAGGACGAAGCATATAAACTGCGTTGTTTGTTTAGAATGGAATGGATCGCAAATAGATCCGAATGAAGAAACGTACAAAACCATTGTAGAAAATGTTTTTTTCCGTCTATTTGAAAGTTAGGCTAATAAACATGTTGCATTCTGCCTGATTATGTAATTTTTTAAGTTACATAGCCTGCCTCCAGTTTTCCTCAACTTGACTAATTAAGAGGCAATATTTGACCGGCATATCATCAAAATGTCCGGAAAACGAAACCTCTGCCGGTCACTTTGACCGGCACCATTTTTTTTCTAGCGGAAACTCTGCAATACACATACACATAACTAAACAAAGTTTAGTTCAATGCCCGGGACAATGGCTGCTGTAATCAAAAACAAGGGAGAACCAACGACATATTAATAACAGCTTACACTGTAGTACATTTTTAATATGCCTTTTTTCATAATACAATAAACCCCATATTTTATTATATCCTGGGGTTTCTTGCCAAATAATTTTGTCAATTTAATTCCTTAACCAAGTTTAGTGTATTCTTCTTCCCAATATAACATACTACTCATATTTTGATTTGTTTAATAGAACCTGGAGTGTAAAAGCACATATTGTGCAAATAGCCCCTCTGGACATCACTTTTGGCCACTACTGTACATACCTTTGCATGCATACACACATGGCCCCAAAAAGTATTTGAACCGTTTATTCACACTTGGGTGTCAAAATTAGTCATTTAATCAGAAAAAAAAAGTATCAAAGTAAGTGGCAAGTGGTGTAGTTGTTGATACTAGTCATTTGGTTTGATACTAGTCAATACATTACAATACATATTGATACTAGTCAATACACTGCAGACATGCTCACTAAATATAACCCTAACAGATCACTCAGATCATTAGGATCACATCAGCTAGAAATACTAAGGGTTCACTCTAAGCATGGCGAGTCCGCTTTTAGCTATTGTGAGTTTGACGTGATTAAACTCGAGGTTTTGTGGGGTGCGGACTGGATCGATTCCATTCCTAGAGCTTCCGAACAAATGGGTTTTTGGGGTGTGGACTGATGGGGCAGTGAACCCAAGGTTACCCCGTGAGTCAGTCCTAGAGCTCCTCCTGTCCAATTTTAGGGGAAAATCGGGTCTATTGGAGACGTCCAATAGATTTTTTGGGCGCGTCGAAAGAACACCACAGACACAGTACAATCCACATGGGAAAATCTCACAGTAAAACAAGCAGCTGTGCAAAATATGTGTATATATATATTTGTTTTTGGATTCAATTTGCAATGTAGCCACCTAGTGGACTCTCTCTGTATGTGTATGTATTATTCTGGCATGCTTCATGTGGCAACTCACCATGTCACTCATTTGTTTCTAATTAGCACACACAAAAGGGGAAATTGTTTGTTTGGAAAGCACACTCTGAAGAAGGCTGTTTGCGCCGCTACGCGTGGGTTGCTTCTCCCCAATGTCTTTTAAATTTTCTATTAAGAAAAATCCAGTAAAATAAAGGCTTTTTAAATCATTTTGAAGAAGAGTGCCTTGGATTTTCTCCTTTCTACATTTATGATACACCGGTGTTTTGCCAGATGAGAAAGTTATTTATGTATAATCTTATTACTCTTTCCACTACTGTATCCACTGTATTCCTCCTTTTGATTCTAAACTAATTATGGCCTGGGTCTGTGGTGGAGTAGTGAGTATGACGTGATTAAACTCGAGGTTCTGTGGGGTGCGGACTGGATTGATTCCATTCCTAGAGCTTCCAAATAGGGATGTCAATTTTAATTCGAAATTCCCATGATCGATCGTCGTTTAAATTAACGATCAATTAATCGATTAATCGTTAGCCGTAACACTGCATTATGAGTCTGCTGCAGTGGCATATGGCCAACAGCATGACAGGGTGTGCAAATACTGCACAAAACGCTATGTTCCTCACCAAATGAATGAGAATGGTTTTTAATCTAAATAAAGGGCTAGTAGGATTGTAAAATGTTTCAATATGATTGATCATTAAATTAAATTAATTATTTAATAATCAAATATAACGACTAATGAAAAGTGTCACCAACGCCTCAGATGCGTGCTTGGAATATGTGACTGTTGTGGACGTGCTCTTCCTGGAACAGCGCGCTGAAAATGGCAACTAAACCAATGAATTCACAACGATTTAATAAAACAGTGTTCTCATGTTATGTAATATGACAGTCCTAATCATAGTTATTATTAACCGTGCATTGCTGTTTGAGCTGCGCGCTGAATGAATACCGTTAAACTGGAGCACTTTGCTAGCGCGTTATTTAACTCAAAGAAACGTATCCTATATGAGATTAATCAGATATATACAAAATAAACATAATATTACAAATTATATCTGCACAAAATGAAGCGAATGCACAAGTGAACTTGAACTAAGTTACGTGCCATTCAGAATGACTCCTGTTGTGGACGCGCTATTTCTGGAGCAACGCGACTATGGCAACTAAACCCAAATAATTCACAATATTTTATTACAATATTGTTCTCTTTATAATGTTATGTAATATGACTGAAGAGGATCACCGTAAGCTTTATTACATTAATTCTTAACCAAATGCATCCAATATGAGATAAATCAGATATACGTTAGGCCTACACAAAATAAACACAAGATTACAACTTACATTTGCACAAAACAAAAGGCTGTGAATGCACACGCAAACTTATAGTCATGATGAAGGTGTAAAATGGTCCCAAACATAACTCCGGCGCGCTCGCTATACATGTTTTGCGGTTGAGCAGCACGCACGCGCATGAACCTGCTTAATCGATGATCGATAAGTTTTATCGATTAAATGTATTATCGACAATTAATCGATCGTCGATTAATCGTTAACATCCCTACTTCCGAACAAATGGGTTTTTGGGGTGCGCACTGCGGACTGATGAGGCAGTGAACCCGAGGTTACCCCGTGAGTCAGTCCTAGAGCTCCTCCTGTCCAATTTTAGGGGAATATCGGGTCCATCGGAGATGTCCAATAGATTTCTTAGGCACGCCGAAAGAACACCACAGACACAGTGTAACCACCATGGGAAAATCTCAGAGTAAAACTGGGAGTTGTGAAAAATATGATACACCGGTGTTTTGCCAGATGAGAAGTTTATCTATGTATCATCTTTTTAGTCTTTTAATTCATTTTATAACTATACCATATATCTATTTTAATTTCTTTTATAACTCTTTTAATTTTCCTTGCTTTTATTTTGTGATTATTTTCATTCCTTTCTGTAAAGCACTTTGAATTACCATAGTGTATTAAATGTGCTATATAAGTAATCTGTTCTCTCATTCTCTGTATCTTTTTCTCAGTATTGTCGTTTGGCTGCAGCGTAGTTCACCCTGTGTCCCTGCCAATGTCACTGTTCAGTTCTTTAGCGTTCTCTCTCTTCCCCTCTCTCTCTCTCTCTCTCTCTCTCTCTCTCTCTCTCTCTCTCTCTCTCTCTCTCTTGGTCTCAGTCTCATGGGATGCTTTGTCGGTGGCGGTCGGCTGAAGGACGTAATGTGGTGCTCTCTCTCTCCTGGAGTCTGGAGGAGCTGTGTGTGTGTGTGTGTGTGTGTGTGTGTGTGAGAGAGAGAGAGACACATGATTCTCTGCTCTGTCAGGACCAGCTGTAGATGTACAACTCCATGATTGCATTAGACATATTCAAGAGGGTTTGTTTTCAGCTGTGTGTGTAGTTGTGATGTGACAGGCAGTAAACACAGGCTCAGCAGCAAGTTTGTGTGTGTGTGTACGCATGTTATAGAGATGTCGGCATTTGAAGAGCCTTATGTTGTCAGGTGCTGTATGTTGTCTCAAAGTTGCACGGAAGTGTGGTGTTGACCTCAGTAGGTAGATGAATTTTTATTAGGGAAGTTTTTTTGTTGTAACAAGGGACAGAAACACAAGACGGTGGAGGGGGAAGAGAGAACTTCCGGTATATAGGAAGAAATTATCCTCTTTATTAAAGTATGTTTGTATGTGCATTTCAATAGTGGCTATAATCACACCTACTGTTATTGAGCCAGGTGGAAATATATGCACAGCCATTTCAAAAGTTTGAAAAAGATTTTAATCAAATAAATTCAGCCTTGCTGAGCATAAGAGACTTCTTTTAAAAACATAAAAAATCTTAACGATCCCAAACTTTTGAATGGCAGTGTATATTTAAAATAACTGTTTTCTATACTGTGATGCTTTATAGCAGTCATTACTCTACTGTTTTTTTTGGTTGTGCCATGATCCTTCAGAAATCATTAAAATATGCTGATTTGGTGCTCAAGAAACAATTCTTATTGAAAACGGTTGGTGTGTTTAATATTTTTGTGGAAATCATGATGTCCCCCCCCCCCCCCCAGGATTGTTTTAAAGGGGTGGTTGATTATGATTTAACTTTTCTAACTTTAGTTAGTGTGTATGCTGCTGTTTGAGCATAAACAACATCTGCATAGTTACAACGCTCAAAGTTCAAAGCAAAGGAATATATTTGCTTTTAAAGAAATAGTTTTTTAAGGACTACAACAAACGGCTGGTAGGGACTACACAACATTCCTCCCGGGTTAGTGACATCACAAACTCTAGAATTTACATAAACCCCGCCCCCAGGAACACGTAGTCCATGTTGAGAAGAGGAAGCGTTGTTGTAGTACAGCACATTTGTGAGTCTGCTCAAGCTGTCGCATCCCTCTTTTCACATGCAATACAGTACGTACTTCTTCTTACAACAGTTCCCACACAAACGATTTTATAGATTATCATAACAGAATATGCTAATCAAAGACTTGAAGATTGATAACTCCTCATCAGCAACATAAATTCATCAACGACCCATTCAGAAACGTCCTGTTGTATTCTACATGTTGTCTCTTCTTCTTGAGTCTCTCCATCATTGTCCGACTCCAGTTTAAACATAAAAGGCAGAACAGTTTCTGACATTTTAGTGCTTGTCTGCTTGAGGTAATTGGCGCTGCTAACACACACAAGCTCTTGAAACTCCACCCTCTGTGCCAGGAGCATTCATTTGCATTTAAAGGGAAACGCAAAACGACGCGTTTTTACTGACCCTCAAAAAGGGACAATTTTAACATGCTGTAAAAAATGATCTGTGGGGTATTCTGAGCTAAAACTTCACATACACTCTCTGGGGACAACAGAGACTTATTTGACATATTGTAAAAAGGGGCATTATACAACCCCTTTAATAGAAAGTTCAAAAGAGAACAGCATTTATTTGAAATGGGAATCTTTTGTAACATGAATGTATGTCACTTTTGATCAATTTATTGCATCCTTGTTAAATAAAAGTATTTTTTTCTTTCAAAAAACAAAAATCTTACTGACCACAAACTTTTTTGATACTGAAATTAAAAGTACTATAATAGTTGTTGTTTTTTTTTTGTTGTTTTTTGCTTTGCGCTTTTATTCTGAGTTAGAGACGCTGTATCCAGTCTCCCCTAAATCTCCTTTATTTTCACATTAAGCTAATGCCTAATTAATTAATATGGGCTCCAATTAATATTCAATTACTCTAGCATGCAAAAAAACTGTACGTTGTGGTACTAAATCACACTGCAGCATCATGCAGAGAGGCTAACTGAGGTTAATCACAGTAATAGACTGAGGGAAACGTTAATGATAGTAATTAAAGCAGGCAAAGAGAAAGTCATTTTTGTGTTTACTTCTGTTGGCTTCAAACACACTTTTGCAAGATTTACATACTAGTAGTCTTTTTGTTTTACCTGCTATTAACATGAGACCACAGGTGGCTGTTTAGAAAATCAGCACCATGTTCTTGAAGTCCTGGCACTGGGACAGTTAACAGTCTCATGGGTACAACACTTAACCCCAAAGGACTGCAGGGTAAAGTAAGACTCTATAAACCCCTGTAACACTTGTAAATGTTTGTTTGTAGCTTGCAGACAGTGGTGTAACGAGCCAACACTGGGCCCTTATGTAGGATTATCAAGGCGGGCCCCCCTACTACAGCACGTGATGACGCAATGCCCACGAGTAGGCTACCATGAATAGGCCAGGATAGGATCATAGAGACACACCATATAAGAGATAAGAGATGAGATGACTGACAAAATCAGGAGTAGCCTATGGTTACTCACGATCTCAATCTCAATCTCCCCCTCCTGTGCTATCTTTTTAAAGAAGCTTCCTATTTTTGGTAATTTACTCATTATTTTCTCCAATTCTTCTTTTCGGTTTCGCTTTTGAAAGCCACTTTTGTGTTTGTAATTTGACGACGACTCCATATCGATATTGTCTGTCTCAAGTTCAACGTTTTTACTGTTTTGCACGCAATACACATGTTCATTTACCATATCTGGGATTCGAATTGGGACCCGGGTATTCCCCAGTCCCAATTCGAAACAAATTACACCAAAATCCATCATTGTTCGTTTCAAACATGTATTTAATGATCAGTAAAATATGTTGTTGTCATTATTTATTCAAATAAATTTGCGATAAAGTAAAATGCGATCAGACTAAAAGTAGTAAAATGCGATAGGGGGTCCCGGCTGTCAATCAATATCTTCCAGTCACACGGGCCCCTGATTGGTCCAGGCCCGTAAACAACCGCGTACCCTGCTTACCGATAGTTACGCCTGTGCTTGCAGATGTCTCCAAAATCAGCAAGAAGCTGTCATGAAATGAATTAACATGTAACGTTAAAGACCAAGAACAATAACTACAAAGATAACTATTACGATAACTATACTAATGTCTACACCAACACACAATAACACTGTTTATTATAAGCGTGTGCTGCAGGTTTTGTCGTCAGGCTTTTGGACCCCCTTTAAAGTGCCCCTATTATGTTTTTTCAAATATTCCCTTTCATGCAGTGTGTAATATAGCTGTGTAATATAGAATGTAAATGTTCTACAAAGTTGTAAAGTCGAAGTGCACGATAAATAAAGTTATTGTCTCCCAAAAGAAAGAATCGACACTGAACCGCCTATATGAGTCGTTTGTGTCGAATCCTACTGCTTTACGGTTCTACGTCACTAGAAAAGATATTTGCATAATGCCCGCCTATGTTGCACGTTGTCCGCCTGTGAACAATTTGACCAGCCCTCAAACATCATTTTACTGACGACTGCTTCTCAAATCTTGGAGTTCAACGCGGGATTCTCAAAACGCTTGCTCTTGAAAGATGGGTCAGTAGCCAGTTTATTTGGACTAACTTGCTCCTCAGAATCACAACCTGTAAGTGTGAATAATTATTGATGTATATATTTTCTACCGAGTGTTGCGTAGTTCTACCGAGTGTTGCGATGCGTAGTTTTGGGTTTTATATTGTGTAAGTTTCCGGCTAACCGGCTTATTACTGTTTTACTGAAATACTTCTGCTAATTAGCTGTGGGCCACTATTTACTAAAACTGTGTCTATTAATTCAGATTGTCATCGTTACGGTCTTTACAGTGTGCTCATTCGCTGAGCTGTTGGAAGCCTCCGTACGGAGCAATACGTTTAGCTTCCGACACGCACTGTACGCAGTAGACCAATCACAACAGACTGGGCCATTAACTCTTTGTCAATACTCTATTTCATAACTGGCCAATCAGAGCAGAGCAGGCTCACAAAAAGGAAGGATTTAGAGACTTATTCATCTGACGAGTCGTTTGAGAATCATTGAAAAATGTGGTGATGTGCATTGTATATTATGAGAAAATGAAACTGTTTGACCTTAGATGCATGTAAACCTGTTGTAGGAGACCTCCAAAACAAAATTAGTAACCTTTAAAATGGCATAATAGGGGCACTTTAAGAACCACTGACTTATGTATGCAGATTTATTATTTCAATAAACCACCTCCTACATGACTCCATGTATCTACAGTAATGCTGTAAATTTTCTGCTGAATAGCAAAAAAAGTGAACTTTGCTGAAATAGGGAAGTTTCCTTGTCCTGAAGTGACATAGAGTTATGAAACCACTATGTTCCTCCCTTCAAATATCAGAGGACCCCAATGCAATTCAAACTGCCCATACTGTTGCGATGATGACTGGAGCATTTGGCCATTGCCACATCAGCAACTTTGCCCTATTTCATTGACCGAACTCAAAGTTCTTTCCCTTCATGTTTCCCAGTAGACCCAGTGATGTGATGGCGAATCGGAAAAATAATTTTCATAGAATGGGAAATGCAGCTCAAGATATTTGATCCCTGAGCTAAATGCAAACACTTGCCTGTGTCGTCCGATGTTTTGAGAGACCCAAAAGCATTCATTTTGATTTTTTTTATTTATTTTTTTTGCATGGTGGGCACAGTATAAACATTATCCAATGCAGTATATCCAGATCTATCTGTATGATGTGCTCCTATCTTTTTAGATTTACCAAAATGCTTTGTGGTTTGATTTTCTTTATTTTGCAGAGTTGTGCTTACAGAGCATTAGGGATGCACCGAATTTTTAGAAAATGGCATTTTCGTTTTTTGTCCGAAAGAGAAAAACGGATGAAAATATGAGCCTGATAATAATAGCTTTGTAGGACTATACATTTTTTATAATTGGTCAAAAATTAAATCTGTAAAAATCTGATTCTGTTACATAGAACCGAATAAAGAATAATATATTAATAATTAAAATTATTAATATATGTTCTGTCCAATTGTAGTGTCACTTTCTAGTGTCAATAAAAGTGTGATTATTTTGTTTGTATTGTCTTGTATTTTTTAAATTCAGCATCATTAAAATGATTGAATTTCATTAAGAAGTCTTATATTAATACAATTATATATAAAAAAAAAAAAAAAATATATATATATATATATATATATATATAATTTAAACGTTTTTCAAACTATTTTTCGGTTTTCAGCCAAGTGCATCCAGAGGTTTTGGTTTCGGCCCAGAATTTTCATTTCGGTGCATCCCTACAGAGCATCAATGTTGTTCTCTCCTCAATGCTCTTTTGTTCTGTAAAAACTTTGATTTTCTAATGTTTTCATTTTTTGGAATATTTATTTAATTTCTTGCAAATGATGTGCAAATTATTCTCTTTCAAAGAAAAACTCCATTATATGCAGCCAAACATACAGTAGAGAAGGTATGCATAGAGACATTGACATTGTATGTGTGTGAGAGAGTGTGAGTGTGAGTGCGAGTGTGTGAGGAAGAGAGAAACGCAGGATAACGGCGCATATAGGGGCTGACATGGACAGAAGATCTTCTGACAACGTTGACTTCATTGATTTCTCTTGCTCTGGTATGTCAGTTCAGCAGTCGATCAGGTCTCTAGCAGACCTGTTTTTATGATAGTGGAAACACTGTTCTTTAAGTTGTTGAGGAAGATGTGGGGAAGAGAGAGACTTCTAGATAATTGAGTTCTTACATCAGGTCCTGCTGACAGTTACAATTCTCCATGAAGATGCGCTCCTGCCATCTTATTTTGACAGATACATGGTAAATAAATTATTAGAGAGGGAATGGAAGACAGACCAGAGTCAAACCTGTGTCAAAGTTAAGCTCAATCAACAGCATTTGTAGCATAACATTAATGTTGATTTACCACATAAAAAAGAAAGAAATTAGGTTAAGACGAGGAACTTACAATGGCACTTAAATGTGGCCAGTTTTGTGGGATTTAAAAGCAGAAATGTGAAGCTTAATTTTATGAAAACACATTAATTCTTCTTTTGCAACTGTAAGCTGGAGAAACTGGAAGAACTGGTTGAGGAACGACCACTCGAGAAGACAAAGGACCTTTCTGGAAATTAACATTTGAACTCTCTCTTGTGAAACTAGCACCTCTCACCTAAGCAATCCTAATCTACTTTTCTTCCCCTCTTCCCTCACCCCTCCTCCCTCATGCTGAGATCACCAAAATTCACCCAAGAATCTCTATAGTTTAATGTGAATAATTATCATACAGTATTACACATGTTTGGTATCATTTGAAATGTCTCAGTGCGACTGGTACAAAGGTCTCATTCCCAAATAAGTAAAACAAAAGGTAATAAGGTTTTTAAGAGTTTAGAGATAACTGGCACACAAAGGAAGGTGGTCTCTAGGCAAGTGGTCTCCTACTCCCAAAAGGTGTCAACTCTGAATGTAAATTTCCATTGTTTGCAGATGTTTCCATGTGAAAGAAGTTTCTGTCTATATAATGAAATGCAACTAGAGGATCGGTGCGAATCTGTAACCCAGATCAGCCAGTGATGCGAATTTCAGGCAAAACGCTTCGCATCATGTATTTTATAATGTCAATGTATTGCATTGTGTATCTTTATTCCAGAGCATTTTATGTTTTGTAACATTATCTTTGAACTGATTATGAAATTGGCATGATACATTTACCTGACATAATAAATTGTAAACATTTGATTTTATTCTAACAGACTAGGACATTATTTTCATTAAAGAATTAAAAGGAATAGTCAAACATTCGCTCACATTTAATGATGCACAGATATCATTAAAACCTTTTCATTTATGGAGTCAGATGAAATAACGAGGTAATTACATATGAGAAAATGTATTGCATTTAATCAAAAATACTTTGCCACGAGAAAAGACAGTAACATGCAGAGACCTTCCCCACTGACCAGATGCCTCCATTGGGCTGATTGAGCGAGAGCTTACACAACTTTAGGGTTTATTGCATTAAAAAGGCAATAAAGTTGTAAAAATGGATAAAACTATACACCGAAAAGCTTTAAGCAATTTTTTGGATTGAAAATCATGGTTTACGATTTGGTCCCAGTCTCTGCCATTGCAAGTAAAAGAGGGACAAGTTGAAGTTCTTTTTTGTAGTAACGAACATTATGCCACAAATACTGTCGATTGAGCATAACTTGTACTGAACCCAGAATTTATGTTTTTACACAACCAGTCATGAAATAGAGAATATGCGAGTTGGAGAAATTCTGAGACCAGTAAAAGTGTACGTGTGCACGTTTGCTCCCGTAGTTCACTGGTCCGTGCTGTAATGCAGGTGATGAATGTGTTCAAACATCAATACGGTGTGAGTAACGAGGCTGGACTCTTCAGTCTGCCATGTTGACGTTTTGTTTTTCTCCGCCATGTCCCGTTCCGCCCTATCCTCCCTCTCAATCTCAATATTAAAATGTCTGCTATTGTTTTATGTTGCTTGGCACAGCGCTCCTGGCTTCTTCAATGTCACCTGCGACATAAATCCATGTTCTGCAGAGCAGCCGTATCATATTATACAGTATTTTGGCTGAGTTGCTGTGTTTGTGAGCGCGTGTAAGTGTGGTGTCTGGTTTCATGCTGAGGTTAAAGAGAGCTATTCTGATCTTTATGGCTGCAGCCTTGATCATGCAAATAATGAAAATATGCTGTGCAATGAGAGGAATTTTATTTTGTTGGTTAAGAGTCTAAATTTATGGTGTGGGTTTGTATGCATGTTTACCTGTTGGAGATAGAATGTAGTAGAGATTGTAGTTTTACTCAAATGCATTTTGGGTGAGGTTATGTGTTTGACATTTTAAAGGTGCAGCGTGTGTCAGTTTGACCTGTGATAGAGCAAATAAACAACAAATATGTTTACTTAAGGAAAAAAATCTGTAACCGGTGTCTGAATCAGCCAATCTACTGTAAATCAGAATCGGCCATGAAAAAGGGCATCCCTAGTACGATGTTTCTTTATTAAAAGAAATGTATTCATGGTGTATTAAACTGATCAAAAGTGACTGTTTACAATGTTCTTTTAAATTTTTTCATCAAAGAATCCTGAAAAAAATATATCACGGATTACACAAAAATGTTGTAGAAATGTATACAGTAGTGTATATGTAATGTAATTATAATATAATACAATGTTTACAGTTGTGAAGTGAGTACATTTATCTTTGATTGCACACACAGTTATTCTATAATGGCTTCTTTTTATAATGCCATAAATAAATATTTTAAATATCTCATCCATCAAGGGATCTCTTCCAGTCTTTGACAGGCTATGATTGTTAACCTTACAGCCCATGATACTCTGGTGATTTGATACTGCAGGCCTGTTTGGATCACATGGGTTCAGTTGTGTTTATTCTATATATTGACGGCAGAAAGAAAAGTTCATGTTTGTAAAATTTGATATGGAATTAAAAATAAATAAATACAGTACTGCTCATGGTGTTTTTTAAAACAGTCAGCAAAAATACATATTACACATGCCAACATTTAAAATGATAAAGATGGTATTTTACATTGATGAAAAATATACATATAAATATTTGCACCAGTACTATCACCTAATTGCAATCTGTTAATAATTCAATTTTACGTCTCTGAAAAGACTTTTCTGCAGTGTTTTTTTTTGGACTATGCGAGTAGAGAAAAATAATACTAACCAATAATATCGTAGTGTTGTGCATTTCAGTCCAATCAAATCCCTATGGATAAAATCACGTCCCCGCCCTACATTATTTCCCGCTGAATAGTTTCACTTAAAAAGCAAAAAACACTTCAGCAGTTTATGAACTTCAGGATGAGCTTTTATTGATCAACCATGTGCATTAAGAATCACGACAAGTCTAGAAGGAAAAGAGAGAGAGAGAGAGAGAGAGAGAGAGAGAGAGAGAGAGAGAGAAGGAACGACTGTTTTACTTATTCAACAGCTTGACACACACCTCCTCCCCCGTTCCCTGCATCCATCCACCCCACGCCTTCACTCTTTCAGCGGAGAGACAAGAAATCAATGGGCGACCATAAAGAGCCCAGAGCCCTCTTTCCAATGATAGTGATTTGACTTGAATACATAATCAACAATTATAGCTCATAAATAATAAATGACATATATAATACTTGCCTGGGTTTTAAGAGGACAAAGAGTGTTTAATCATGATATTAGTGCTTAAAGGAACATTCATTCAACAGCCGGTCCTGCACTGTGAACTTAGATCCACACAGAGCAATTATTGTACGTTGTGCTTTTGAACACCTCTCTTTCTTCATCACAGCTCTACGGGGTGATCAATGCACAGCTACAGCTGGTTGAAGGGGACCAAATCCATAAAACAGTTGATTTGGTTCCATTTTACCAGCTTTAGCAAAGCATTTTAGGGCAAGACCAGAATCACAAACAGGACCGGGGAAGGACACCACAGAACCTGTAGAAGAAGAACAGAAAAGTTGAGTGGTTTTTTCTCTTTTAAAAGTCAATCACAACAACTTTAATGTTTACAAGAAGCAGCAACACAGATTTGTACAGCGTAGAGCAAACACAAATGCAGGCCTTTTTTGTCCTCAAGTTATCCCACTGGATATATTGGACACCTCCATCCAATACGTCCAGCGGGATAATTTGAGGACAAAAAAAAAGCAAATATATTAGGTTATTAGAGTGAATCATATATTCAGTATAGCTACAGCAAGATAGATTAACTTTAATTTATGGTTCCATCTTAAAGCTGTATGTGTTTTGGTGTAGAATTTGGCAATTGGGCATAAATTTGCACTTTTCAAAACTGAAACTGAATCTATGGGTGACACAGCTGTCCCAGAGCAATGTAGTTCATTCCCCCCAGAGAGTTGCCCACAACTGGGGTGCAAAACATTTTCTCTGTTAGTTTAGTTAACGTCTCTGTAAACTAAAACTAAAACTTTTAGCTTTTGTTGATTGAAATAAAGCTGAAATAAAATTTTAACTTTAAAAACAATATTTGGAAATGTTGCCCTGGTAACTAACTGAAATAAAGTTGAAGTACTACAATTACTAAACCTAAAAATGAAGTAAAAAACAATTAAAGCTAAATGGAAATATATCTAAAAAACAAAAACTAAAATGACAAAAACATATAAAATTACTGGACTAAACCTAAACTAAAATCAAAAGGAAAACTGAAAAAAAAAAAAAAAAAAAAAAAAGCTAAGTAGATATAATAGAAATTCTATAAAATAATATAAAATAACACTGTACACTAATACTGATTTAATGCTGTAAGTGTTTGACTGAGAAACTTTTTCTATCTTTCTTTATAGCTAATTTTGTGTTTGGATTTGGATAGATAAATATTCAGCCGAAAAAATGTTTTTCTTGTCAATATAATTTGAAAAATTCTCTCTCTCTCTCTCTCTCTCTCTCTCTCTCTCTCTCTCTCTCTCTCTCTCTCTCTCTCTCTCTCTCTCTCTCTCTCTCTCTCTCTCTTTGTATAAACAGTCAAATAATATTTATTTTGGTGAGTGAAATTAGTATCTTCAGTCTGTTCCCTTTTGTTTTTCTCCAATATTTTTAAAGCAGCATGAAGTGATTCTGAACATGTTTCTAAAGTGGAAAAACACAATAGATCTGACTTTATTTTTCCTACTATCCATGCACTGTCCAAGTTTGCCGGTTGTGAAGGCGTTTTAGTCCAATCCGACCCAGAACCTAGAATGAAGTTGACACCTGTTTTAGAGACTCAATTACAGCTTGTATCAGGTTAGACAACGCACACAAACAAGAATTAATGCAGTCAGGATCAAGATAACGGTGGTGTACAAATGTAGAATGGAGGTGGATGCATCATTGTTCATAGAGAAAGGGCAGGAAATGATTTAAAGAGGTTATAGAGGAAAATAGGAGTGACCACCGATGACAGAGGAATCAGTGTAAATGATGGCTGCAGACAATCTTCTGAAAATGAATTCATCACATGCCTGTCAATATGGTTAATGAAGCCAGAAGACAACACACAGCTAGAATTAACTCCCATTTACCCCCCTCACTTTCCACTCTTCCTTTGTCTTTTTTATGTCTCATTCTCCCTCGTTGCCTTTTTAAGCTCTCTCTGTCTGTTTTCTCATTCTGTCTGAAGTCTGTGCTTTTACAAGGCGGCTCTTTGCAGTTTAGGCCGACTCATTGTGTTCGGTTCTTTATGTTTGTCCTTCAGGCTGGATCTTTAAATTAGCATGAGCTAATAATTTTGCCATTAGGGAAACTGCCTGCCATCCTCCCTAGACAGCCTGAAGAGAAAAGCATGTATTCATAGTGTAAGTGTGTGTTTGATCTGGCTCAAGGAAAGTGGCATTATATATATTTTTTATGATAGGCTATTTGTTAAATCTTTCCCGCATCCACTTCAGTTTTGCAATATACCTCAGAGCAACCCACATACCCAGTGCTTAATCTACCCCCCCCCCCCCCCCCCCCAAATTCACTCTTCCTCCACTTCTCTGCAATTCTTTCTAAGTTTTTCTCTAACTAGGGCTGCACAGATTATTTCCCAACATTAAAATGCATGTTTTGTGCAGAGTATTTAGAATTTTCTATCTCATTCAAATCAATTATTTATTATTAGACATTCTATTAACTAAATTACTTTACTATATGTCAACTAACTCTCATTCGAGTATTAGTAGACTGTCTGCTTAATATCTGCTTAAACTTTATTTTGATGCTCCCCAACAGACATGCTACTGACTATAAGTAACTTTGCAACTACGTCAACTTATTCTACTAACATGAAACCTAACCCTAACCTTAACCTAACAGTCTACTACAATGTACTAATACTCTAATGAGAGTTAGTTGACATGTAGTTGACAAGTTACTTATAGTTAGTAGAATGTCTAATGTGGACCTTTGAAATAAAGTGTAACCAAGTGTAACACTTTCTGTTAGTATACCATTTGGATTCTAACACTGTCCCCTAACCATTTGATAAGATTTTTGCTTTCAGTGTGGAGAAAGGGAAAAAAAAGTTCTCCTCATCCCTAGTTAGGACACAGTGTAGGAGAAAAGAGGAGGACAAGAAAACAGGAAGTAGAACAAGGTAGGGTAGAGCGAATACATGACCCCATTGCAGAATTACTGCATAATTATTTTCTTGAACTTCCTTTTTTTTTTTTTTTTTTGTGTAATAATAAATACACAACCTTCCATTTCAGTCTAATTACTAATATTAGCATCTAAATACGAACAATAATACTTCATACCTATAACGATAAATGTCCTTTATGTCCACTGTGTTCATTTCAGCTTTGTCTGTGGATCAGCGCACACATGCTGTGGAGGACAAAGTGAAAGGATATAAAGAGACGGTGCTGAATCAAGACATGTTTCATCACAGATTTTAATATCAGTCCATACACTCATCCGCTTACAGACACAATGTGTTTTTTCCCAGAATAGCTTTTATCCTATCGGCTTTTTGAAAGACTCATTTAGGATGGTTGTGCTTGTATGTTAAAGGAGTTTCAGGTTAAAGAGTTCATGTGTCAGAATGAAAGACATTGCATGTCTCTGTCCATTCTAGTACTATATGTCCCCCACATTACTTTTATTATCAGGACAGCGTAACGTGTGTGCGTACATGGTATTGCGTGGTGTTACAAAATGACATTTCAGTTTTTATGACTTTTTCTCTCTTTCTGTCTCTTTCTGTCTCCATAGTTGGACAAAAGGGGTTCTTGGTTGCCCACCTGAGTGACCCTCGCTTCCACAAACAGAAACCAAGAGGTTAAAGCGATGGCTTACCGAAAAATAATTTGTCTAATTTATTTACCCTCATGTCATTCCAAACCTGTTTGACTTTCTTCTGCAGAACACAAAAAGGTTTTGATTACCATTGATTTCACTTTATGGACAAAAAAAGTCCATAAAGTTCTGTTTTATTTACAGAATAAATAAAAAAAACGTCATACAGGTTTGGAATGACATTGAGGGTGAACAAATGATCAACACTTTAAAATGTGACTGCAGCACCTGTACCATTGCATCACTACCAGCCACTTTTATTTAACAGATGCTACGGAAGAAATTCCAAACTGCTGGACACATAGAAAACAACTAAAAAGGGGGGAAATGGTTTACTGCACCCTGTGTGAGTCTGTGCTTCATACAGTGCTCTTAAAAGCCAGCAGCTGAGGATTGTTTAGCAGACCTGACCCCATCAGATACACACGCTGTGGACACCACAGCAGAGTCTCTGTGGACATTTTAATTAGCTGGCCTGCTAACTGAGTTAATTCACTTTGCAGCAGTACATTGAACTGACCAGTGTGTTTTGCTATGAACTTTAGAAAGGCCTTTAGTAGTTTGTAAATAGCTTTTTCCTTCTCAATCCATTTCCCTCCAATCTCAAAAAAAGAGATGAATTGTTGTAGCGCAACTAGCGACCCCAACACTGGTGATTTGGGCCTGACTTTGCGCAAAAGCCTGGGGCTAAAGTTTTGGAGGTGCCCTCAGATAGAGCAGAGGATGTGGGAAGAGGTGCTGAGCGTGCTGCAGTGTGCTTGCAGAGCTGGCTTCTTTCCTTTCCTCTGCATTCGGACGTGAGCACTTGCGTAGGCCCTTACTCAGCATTATTTCTGGCCCTGATTGGCTGATCCATGCATCAGATCGCTACAAATACAGTAGACAGTAGTCAGCTTTTTGACTCTCCTTTGTCGCAACAAAGTGTCTGAATTTTGGTTGATTCACCGATCATTGAACTTGGTTTTTGGTTCTGAAGCTGCATTTTGTTGTATGTTGTGTGCTGTGGGCCTGTTAAATCACAAAGGATCCTTATTCACATGTCGGTTTATATACTTATTTTTTTTGCGTTGGGCCATTTATAACAACAGAGACAGCAAATGATAGGAAGATTGGTGTTCCTGTCAAAAAGCGCCACTGTGCAACTTCCGAGCACATGCACCAGTTCACAACGTTCTATAAATATTCCTTTTAGGTTTTATTTTTTTAAATGACAATAACAGTTTCAGAATGTTCTGGGTGCCAACAATTATTAGCTTTTTATTTTTTGTATTAATTTTTTGTAGAATTAGGAGGATTAAAACTTGTCCACATAAGAGCACCACAGCTCTATATGCTCTGACAGTTTCATTTAATTAAATATCTTTTTATCCTGTTTTGGTTACTCTGAGATTACTGGCATCTTTGTTTTGCAGATCTTTGATTTAATTTCAGAATGATGTAATCCCCAAAGCGGTTTTATTTCTTAACCTTTTAATCTAAGGGGAACACCTTTTAAGGAAATCAATAGCAATTTAGATTTTTTTTTTCTTTTAATTATTTATTTAATCCCTTTTTACTTGTGATGTTCTCTCTCTGCAGATGTTAGATCAGTGGGAGTCATCTAGATCATTTGCTCCTCTGTTACTGTAGGGGGTCTAAAATTCTTATTGCCTTTGGGCCACTGTAATCTGGTTTAATAGAGGCTTCTACTCCGGGGTGTAACATTTTCATCTAATTGCAGCATCTAAATTGTGGTTGCGTTGAAGTTCTTATCCACTCTAATTTGCAGCACTGTTATTTCTGCTCTCTCTCTCTCTCTCTCTTATCATATTGTCTGTCCACCAAGAGATATGTGGAATGGAGCAGCTTTAAAATCTTTACAGCTGCTGAAGGAGAAGTGACTGCTAAAGCAAGTTCACATGCTGTTTTTGAGAGGTCTCCAACACACTGAAGGCCTCTGTACACCCACAGGCACTGATTGAGTTTCTCATGTCCTAATGGCCATCATTTGTATCTTGGAGGTCTGACTCAATAGTCAAAAGAAACAGAAAATGATTTGAGAATCATCAACAGAAAATGTTCTTTGCTATCAAGTATTTTATGATGTCACTGAGATTACTGTTGTTATTGTTAACTAAAACTAGAACAAAGATTTTCCGGTAACTGAAATAAAATATAAATATTAGATGAAATACTTGTTTGATTTGCAACTAACTGAAATAAGTTTTAGTAAAACAAAAACTAAAATAAAAATAAATGAAATCTAAATAGAAACATAAAAACGAATAAAATGAATGACAAAAAAAGCACATAATAAAAGTATTAAAACTTAAATATATACTGAAATATAGTTATAAAAGCTTATTCAAAATATGAATAAATACTATGAAAATATAATAATAAAAGCTTATTCAAAATATTAATAAACACTATAATAGTATATAAATAATACTAAAAGAACACTGATCAAGATGCACCATAGAATATGATAAAAGTTCAATTAAAACGCTGCATATGTCGAATAAGTATTATGTCCTAATACGCAACATTCATTAAAAAAGTACCCAAACTGTGAGGCCATGGGAGAGTCATTGTCATATTCATGAATAGCAGGGGTTGTTCAATCCTGCTCCTGGAGGGTCATTATTCTGCAGAGTTTTGCTTCAACCTTAATTAAGGACACCTAAAGCAGCTAAACAAGGTGTGTTTGCACAGGCTGTAAAACTCTGCAGGACATTGGTCCTCCAAGACCAGGATTGTACACTTCCTATGTATGGCATGGAAAACTGATACAGTGGATGTTATAGGTCACATGACATATGGACACATGACAAACAGATGTAGTATGTCTGGATTGTATTCTTACAACATACATATATGCGTCTAGTACTTAATACAATTCAGTAAAGCCCCTTTCACACAGAGATTCCAGAAAATACACGGATTGATTTTGGTTCATTCACACTGCCAGTGATTTTCCGGAATCTGTGAGTGCGTTTACGCACATCCCGTAAAGATCCCGTAAAGACACGTGACGTCAGGATGTGTTGTAGAAAGGCCAGTCTAATCTTCCACTACCGCACTTTCCATTGTAGTTGTGCACTTGGTGGATTTTTTTACGCAGCGTCTTAAGATTACTAATGATCTGCGCTTTCGATCTTTTTTTCGATCTGATTTTTTTCCGTATTCGGTCTTACACTAACGCATCGCGTACCGTTCCACAAAGCTGGCGAACGATCTCAGCTTCAGCGCGGATAGCTCCCTGGTCTCTGCTTCATTCTAGTTTGCACACATTTTTTCATTCTTTCTTTGTTGATGACGAACACAAACTTTCTTCTAAGAGCAACAAAATACACGCGTTCCGGGACTGATGCCGGCAATGTTACTAGGTCCCCATCCCGGCATCGATCCCGGCATCAATCCCAGGACGTGTTTGCGTTCACACAGAAGGCACTCGAGCAATTTTACGGCAATTTCCCAGGATCAACGCGCTGTGTGAAAGGGGCTTAAGTAATCTGATAATGTGATTTTTCAGAAATGTGCTTTCCCAGTTCCTTCTTGTTTTTGCTCTTTCTCCCTCACCTTCCACTCTCCTTAAAGAGCCCATGCAATGTTTGTGGCTTTTAGTCCAAGAGTGTTTTATCCATGTTCTAAATTTAAAAACTAAAAACTAAAATATTGATGACTCATCCTGCACAACGCATATTTTTGTCCAATCAAATACTTTATAAAATAAGAGTCCTAATACTACCTGCAACCAACTAGCAAATTATGCCTAAAAGCTAAAAACTAACTTATAGCTAAAAGCTATTTTAGAGTGTGTCCCACATCAAGTTTCTGTTTGAATAGATAGTACACTACCGTTTGCGATATTGATAAAAATACTTTTAAGGGCGCTTTCACACTTGGTTCGATTGCCTGTTCCGATCCCGATTTCGATTGCTCCCCCCTCCCCCTGCCCCCGTTGGACTGTGTTCACATTATATTATTTGTATCCGAATCGTGGTACGCTAGCGTCATCAAGCTGCAGCTGGCGCGTAATCGTGTTGCTTGGTAACCGCTATGAATGAAAAGGCGTCAAAATGGATACAATTGCTCGCTTCACATTTCTTCTTATTTTTTTGAACCTTTGGTTTTATTTTCAAAGAAAAGATACAGAAACACACTTGTGTCTGTCTGCCGCAAAAGTACTAAAATCGTTCCAAAGACAGCGGGCTGTCCTCCAAAGACAATTTTTGCGGAGACATCTCTCTGCTTGCAGTGCGTCAATCCCGCTTTTCGTCAAGGTAAGTGTATACACACACACGCACGCACGAAAGAGCTTACGTTATTACATTATACGTCATCAATAGCGGTTCACTTCCGCGATTTGGTACGATTGCGTTCATATCAGCAGCGAACTATACTGGAGTTCACATGAACCGTACCCCAGACCACCTTTTTAAGCGGACTCGAGTACGGTTCGCGGGTGCGCACCCGAGTTCGGAAGACAGCGTTCACATCATCCTAGCGAACCAAACTCTGACGTCATTCGAACCCGGGTGCTCACCAAAAGTGCTAATGTGAAAGCGCCCTAAAATAACTTGTATGCTCAGCATCATTACTCCAGTCTACAGTGTCACATGATCCTTCAGAAATCATTCAAATGTGCTGATTTGCTGCTCAAAGAAAACACCAAACCCTTAAATAGTAGTGTATGTCAAATATCAGGCCGTTTCATTGCATCTCTAACTCTCCTTGCTGTCTGTACACCTCTTCATTAGTAGCTACTTATACAAACACAACTTACAGGCATTTGTGAAAACAGCACTAGAGCTTTAGATTCACACACTTACTCACAATAAAAGTCCACCAGTGAAGGACAGAAGAATAAAAAGGTGAAGAAAAGAAATGGAGAGGAACTGAAGTGGAAAAGTGATCTGACTGAAACGATTTGTACTGTAGCCCAGCTGTGTCCCCCTCCTCCTCCCTCTGTGTTCAAAGAGAAAAACCTGGTGTTACAGAGACTTTAAATGTGTGACCACCTGAAACAATGACCGAGAGAATGGGGCCAGGGGCCGGTGGAAGGGTTGTGTGTGTGCCTGCCTAGTGAACGGATGAGGGCTAAGCTCGCCTGTATGTTTAAACACACTCAGAACTGAGGTCATATGTTGTGAGAGTCTCTAAAGTCACATAGAAGCATGTGCTTTAAGTGTATTCTGCTCATGCACTATAAAGTAAATTTGAAATTATGAGTATAATTGCTGCCTTAAATTAAATCAAATCAAAGTAGTGACAAATGAAGTACTGTATATATTCTCTCTCTCTCTCTCTCTCTCTCTCTCTCTCTCTCTCTCTCTCTCTACTTGTTTTCTTTCCAAATATATTATCAGCATAACAGTGTGAGTAAAAAGAAATGTTAAAAAAAATCAAATTCTGCAAGTTTGTACAAAGTTCATATAATTGTTCACATCATTGTTGCTGTTTCTCAGTGAGAGGCATGCTGATTTATATTTTTAACCTTCCATTTATATTGAGAATAACTTCTACTGCATGTTAATTCAAACACAGGGTCTTGTTATTTTTATGGCTCTATTTTCAGCTCTATTGCAAATGCAATGAGGTCGGTGTAATGTCACAGCAGCAGACGGTGAAACTCTGCAATGCAAATGATGAATGCACAGATCAGCACAGAGAACTCTTCTGAGGTCTCTTCATACTGAAACTTCTTCAGGATCATCTTACCCTTCTTTCCCCAATGTCCTTCCTTATTACCCTGAATTCTATCACTCAATCTCCTCATTTCTCTTTCTCTTTCAGTAATGTTCTCAGCACTTGGCTAACACCCTGTGCGGCGATGCTGGAATGTTAACTAGGTTCTTCCTGACGCTGCACCTCTGAAATATATGTTCACTTAAAGGGCTGCTCCTTATATATGCGAGTACTGCCTGCTCACCTGTGCTTAAACTTCCATTCTGCTAACATTCAGTTATCCACTACAACACATTTCCCATGGTAACCATAGATTTGCACAAAATAGCAGTTACTGGAGTAATTGTTCATTTTTTTAAACTTAATTTTTGGCATGCATCACTGTCATCAAAATGACCAAAACAAATATTTGACGTTATACTTTTATATTTTAAATGTAGCATGAATATTAAGTTATTGTGGTTTTACAGTAGCAACTGTGTTATTTGATGAAAATAAGTTTTTATTTTATTTTATTTGGGGTTTCCAGTATTTTGCTTCTGCTGTTTAAATTACTTGCCTATTTACTATTATTTAGCCATTTTATCTGTATTTGTCAGGGTTATGTTGTTATTGTGGTTTCATTACAGATTCTTTGTTTCAGTTCAGTTTGACCTTAATCACACCCGGTTAGTTGCCTTGGTTTCTGATTAGCTCCACCTGTGCCTATTTAGTTCCCTTGTGTGTATATATAGTATATCCTCTTTTTAGTTCAGTGCATTGTCGGTTATCATCATTATTAAGTGGGGTTTGCGTGTACGTTCTCCTCAGATTCTCCTGTTTATTTCTGTTTGTGGATTAAATACTTTTTTTGATTGAATTCCCGAGTCATTTGTGTTGGATTGCTACCACAACCGTAATCAAGGTTGTTAGTAGGACTGCAACAACAAATCGATGAAAATCGATTCTAATCGATAATGAAAAAATCTACAACGAATTTGATTATCGATTAGTCGCGTCTGCCCGCTGTTGACGGAAACCGTCCGTTAGTCATGTCGCTTTACAATAGTGAACAACACATTTCACAGATGAGTGAATGTGTGTGTTGTTCCTCACCTCGTACAAATTAACATTTTGTGCCTTTGTTTTTGTCTTAGTCATTTTAAAATCTGTTTAAAAAATGGTAAGCAACCAGTTGTTTTTTGTTTTAGAAAGTAGTAACCCTTTTTTGCACATAATGTATAGCATAGCCTTCATACATTGAAGGGGGGGGGGGGATTAAGGATTAAGTGTAATCAATTTTTTTATTAAAAATATAAATTAAAAATATACAATTTTCATCTGATTAATTGACGAATCAAAGAAGTTATCGACAGATTAATTAATTATCAAAATAATTGTTAGTTGCAGCCCTAGTTGTTGGTTAAAAGTATATATTATTCAGATGACTTTTGCTTTAAACAAATAGTAATTGTAATGAAGGTGTAAACTATTAATATTAATAATTGAATAGATAATTATATTTTAATTTTGAGATTATATTATAATTGTTTCAGATGGAGTTAACATTAATGTAAGGGAAAAAAAGTCTAGTCTCCTCTGAGTTTACAAATGTTAATATACTTTTTTATTCCACACATGATTTCAGTTTTTTTTCACATTATGTTTACTTTTTATTCAGACCGTAAATATTTCCTCTGTCCCTGCTAGTAGTAAGAAAAGTACAGAATGTGTTTTTTATGGCGGCCAGTATTGCTGAATGCGCGTTGGACTCTCAGGTAGTGGATTTGACTCTGCAGGAGCGGATGCCCTGGGAGAGGAAAGATAGACCACTGCAGGAGTTTTTATCATTCTCACACACACCCACCACTCTCAGATACTACAGTGTTCAGGGCGGTTTCTGATATTAATATGCCAATTACATAGTTATTACCATGTAGTAGCAGTGTAGTTAGTGTTTGTAATAAATCTTATTTCAATTAAGAAGATGCCTCGAGCTGAGGGTGAGCCACGTTGCTGCATGCAGTCTGCAGCAGTGAACAACTCCCATTTCATATCAGAATGGAAAGAGAAAGAGAGAAAGTATAGGAATTAATGTTTTCCTCGTCGCTGATGGAATGAAGCTTTGCGTCGAAGCGCCCTTGTTCTTTTAATTACTTCCTCCTGGTTTACAGCTCCAGTGAATTTTAATTATCCAACATGCTAATTTTTGGGAAGAACATCCATTTGTAATCCGGCCGTTTTGGGAGAGTTGGACGCAACTGCACTTGGAAGAAAACAACGGCACGCTCATCTCTGGGTGATTTTGCTGGTGTTAGGAAATGTTGAGCTCTTCCAACAATTCTCGTGTGATGGGGAGAAAGTAATTATGATGTCATACTGCAAACTTCCTACTGAGAAAATTCCTTCAGCTCAGCTAAAAGAAAAATTACAGCCTATAATAATACGTCCATCTGTGATACTCGGCTATACTGTTATGTGCTATAATTATATTCGCAGGACTTTAAAGCATGTCTTTCTGTTTCCTTCTCTCTGTTTTTCTGCAGTGGGAGCATGTTTTAGATAAGGCTGACTGTTATTGGGATTTAAATGCTTGCAGATGTCGCTTTAATTGATTGAAACAAATTACCAACGCATTGATCCTCGGTTCGAGAGTGTTCCTTGTGAGTGGCACTGAAGCGAGGTGTGTGTGCCGCAAAGGAATTGTTCCGGTTCATGGAGACGAAACGCTCTGCGTACGCCGACGCAGGGCATTGGCATGTGAAAAAGATTTCAAAGCTTGATTTTTATTCTCTAGGTTTATTCACACTTGTTCATTTATAGTCAGTTGCAGCTGAATAATGACCTTCATAATTGGTTCTATAGTTTTAAATGGCTGCCTAGTAAGAATTTTTACTGAGACCCTGTCACTGCTCACTTTGTCTTTAAAAATGTTGTGAGCTGCCTCTGTAGGCTGCATTTTAAGGATAAAAATAAGGGTGCATAATTTAATTTTCCTATTAAATATTTATATTGATTTCAATACTGAAAAGTACTGAAAAATATATTTTTTCAAATAAGGCCTAATTTATCCCAATTTTGTGACAGTATCATTTAAATGTTTGGGATCTGTATTATAAGTGTTCTTAAAAGAAGTCTCTTATGCTCACCAAGGCTGCATTTATTTTAGCCAAAATACAGTAAAATCTGTAATATTCTGAAATATTATTGCAATTTTAAAGTTTAGTAAAGTTTGCAATTTAAAGAAGTCTTCTATTTTAATATATTTTAAAATGTATTTTATTCCTGTGATGGCAAAGCTTAATTTTCTTCAGTGTCACATGATCCTTCAGAAATCATTCTAATATGCTGATTTGGTGCTCAAGAAACATTTCTTATTCATTTCAATGTTGAAAAGAGTTGTGCTGCTTAGTATTTTTTGTGGAAACAGTGATCATTTTTTTTTTTTTTTTTTTAAAGTTCTAAGATTGAAAGAACAGTATTTACTTGAAATGGAAATCTTTTGTAAAATTGTAAATACCTTTACTGTCACTTTTGATAAATTGAATCCATTCTTCCTAATGAACTAATTTCTTTAAAAATCTCACTAGCCAAACTTTTGAACTGTAGTGTAAATGTACGATATTAGTGTTTAGCATCATTCCCTCTTGTCACTTTACACGGTAGTGTACGAAAATCAAGTTGAAGAGTTTCCTATGTGTTTTAGGTGTGAAGCACTACTCCGTATGATGAAGTTTCTGTTCACATCGAGTACTCAAAATCAGTCACCCACAAGATTCTGTTCCAGTCAGGATACTGCTTCACTAGGCAGCGAGGAAGCTTACTAGGTTTTCAAACAGAGGACATTGACACACTGATACACACCGCTTGATTGACAGCTTGATGAGCCCCCAATGGTAGTACAGGACATGGAGGTTGGCTGAAGGGACAGAAGATTTGGATCAAACACTGATCATTCCTGCCACGCTCTCCTGAGACAAGACTTTTGTCCACTGCTCCACCTCTCAGAAAACCTAATGCTGCTGATTTACAGACTAAAAAATGCTCTTTAAATTGTCAACACGCACTCTCGCTTTAAAATTTGAATTGCTGTACAGTTTACTTTTTCCAAAATAAGCATTGATAAATTAAGTTAGATTAAAGAGCACAGATTTATTTGGTCTTTTTGTTGGAAACTAACTTCATAAATTAACAACACACACCCGAACAGGGATGGATGGACTGGGAATAAAATTTCCACCATCATTAGGCCGCCTATTTAAGCCTGCCGAGTTTCTTCACCTGCTACAGGACGAACATGGTTGGGGATGAATGTCGTTTAAAAAAGTATGGTACTTGTCAAGTTAATTAAGTCAGTTAAATCATAAAACAAATGCAATTAAAGCCAGCCTGAAAGTTGATGGGTTTCCATTCTCTCATTGTAAATATTATATCTTTCGACCACCCAATTATGGGCTGTTTTAATATTATTAATTGTGCAACTTAATATTGTTGCCTTTCCAATGTTAAAAAAATAAGTTTGGGGTCAATTAATTTGAAGAAATTAATCATTTTATTATCAGTCAAATAATTATTATTAAATTAAATCAAATAAATGAAGTCTCAGTATAATGGATTATAAAAGTATTTTTAATACATTAATTATGCGTTGAAATTTTTATAGTCTCATGATTAATTGTAACCACAGTTATAATACATAATACTTGTCTATTCATTGTTACACCTTCAGAAAGTATAATGCATTAAAACAGATGACAAGCAACCAATTTCAGATGTAACAAGGAATCTGCAAATATTAAAAGGCATTTTAATTTATGGAAAAACATAGTACATTATGAGTAGCTTTATAATGCATTATACTTAAAGGCTTTAAGTAAAGTGTTACCAAAAATCTTACCAACCCCAAACTTTTGAACAGTAGTATAGATAATTTACTGTATATACGCTACAGTGTGAAATTATATTTTATGCATAGTGCATACATAACAGTATAATGGTCAAATGTGATTTGGATATTTGTTTTTAATGACCCTTCAAGTTCGATTAAACCATCAAAATATCATGAAACTTTTTTTTTTTTTTTTTTTTTTTTAATATGAGGGAAGTACAAAAAGACTGGCAGAAAAAGGCAAAAAAAAGCATATAAAAACAAAATATTTGCATATTATATGTGTATATATATATATATATATATATATATATATATATATATATATATATATATATATATATATATATATAGCCAGGGATAATATGCTGTGTGTTGTGATGGTCCTGTCCCAGTACACCCCAACACTCAAGTGTCCATCAGAAATGCTGTCTATAAGCTGCTGTATTAAATTAACAAAAGTGTCACATCCTGTGCAATGGTTTCCTTTCATCATGTGTCAGTAGCCCAACCCTTCAGTACACTTGTGTTAGGAAGACTAATAATGTTATGCTCTGTAACCTGCCTCCTTATTGCCCACCTTGATAAACTGTGTTTGATTTATCTGCCCGCACCCGCATCACTCCCAGGCTGCACTGCACTTAATCACTGCTCTCGACCTGACACCATCAGCCAACGTATTTTTCATAATCTCACAAATCAGACACCGATTTATGATTTAACAAATCCCAAATCCTCCCTGGAAATATTTCTTTTTATCTCCTCCATTATTGCTTCTCTGCTTGGCACACGTGTCAAGTGATTAATTCTCTGAAATTATTTCATCACATAGTGCGATTTCCCGTATACAGGACATATGATTTACCACTCAAGCCAATTTATGAATGTTTTTCTAATGGGATATTACTGCTTGTAGATCAATTGTGATATCATTATACACAGTCCTTTATATTTAATGACTTGATTTCGTTCGACATCTCTGAGGTATTTTAGCTCGGGTCTGTGGCTTAGTGGTTAGCATGCTCTAAAATAATTTAAAATATTAAAATAGAAATAAGTTTTGATTTATTCCTGTGACGGAAAAGCTGCATTTGCAGCAGCCATTACTCCAGTCAGTGCTTTCCACAAATATGCTGATATATATAAATTAGTAAACCCTATCCGGTAATTGTTATGCCTTCTGTCCATCATTTCCAGTCCTCTCTTCCTTTTTAAACTGAAGTGGCAAAATTAGTCATTTAAAACATTAAACTAATATTTCCCCTAATAACTTATTAGCTGGTCTAAATATGCTTTTTACTGTGAGAATTATGTTAGTATAAAAACTATGTGTCCTTACTATTGTGATATCCTCCACCACGTTGGCCTAGAATGTCGACAGTATGTGATATGTTTATTTCTTCCATGTAAATCCTAAAAGGGATAGCCTAGTTCACCCAAAAATGTTAACCTCAAGTTGTTCCAAATCTGTACACAAACGATGATATTTTGAATAATGTCGGTAACCAGACAGTTGATGGCAACCATTGACTTCCATAGTAGGAAAAAAATACTATGGAAGTCAATGACTACCTGTTTGGTTGCCGACATTTTTCAAAAAATCATCTTTTGTGTTCAGCAGAAGGTTTGGAGCAACATGAGAGTGAGGAAACGATTGGGTTAACTATCCCTCTGAAGTTTCTGCAATGCAATGAGTGATCAGACATTTTGTCATTCATTTTTTTTTTACAGTGTTGTGTAGGGCTGTGTTCAATACAATGATACGACGATTACTAGTCGATATGAGTATTGATACAGCTGCTTCTGTATCGATTCTGCAGCACGTGTGCATCAGTGGACCATGCTTAATTTGAATACAAGAACAACGTTTAAACGAAGTGGAAATGTTCTGAAATGAATTGATAGAATAATTTATAGGCTAGAGCAAGGTTTAATCTGTCCCACAGAGGAACATAACTGGGGTTGCCTGATATCAAGAGATGTAATTCCCCAATCAGAGCTTCACATTTGCGCGATACGGAAATATCTGCTAAGTGTTTTCTGCTAAGTATTTTTCTCAACCTGGCAAAACACCAGTAAGCTTGTAGTTTAGCGATCTCCAGTTCGATATTCTAATCACAGAAAAGTGAAATGCATTATTATATATATTATTGATGTGCTTAAAAAAACAGAAGAAAACAAACACAATATTGTACCTGGTGGGGAGTGCCCAATGTTAACACGAAACCTATGCCATTACCTATAATATTGTTATACAGTGTTACAGAGGCCCTTCATAATGCAGAGGGACACTGCATGCTCTGCCTGTAGTCAGCAATGGCCCTATATAGTATGCAGTGTTTAATAAACAGCTGTTATACTAAATTCTACTGAGATTAAATTTAGTGCAGACCTGTATCGTGAACTATATCATATCATGGCCTCTGTATCAGAATACGTATCGTGACTTTTGTGCAGATTCACAGCCCTAGTGTCGTGCTGGATGCACCTATAACTCATTGGTCCCAAATCACACTCTTCAAAACTGTACATTTAAACCTCAAATATCTTTGGCTGAGATTGTGTCACAGACACATAGCTTGTTGGAAACCTAGTTTGGATGGTGGGCTGGATTTGTCCTGTATTTAAGCTGGGGCTAGTAAGTGTGTTGGGATTCTAGTGGGCCCCTCAGTGCTGGGCTTTGACTGTCTCAGCTCACTGGCTCAGTCAGCATTGTTGCATATTTAATGTCCTGATGAATGCTTCCACCTGCTGACACAGGAAAAGTGACAGAACAATACACCTCCCAGCCCCCTCCATCCCTCCGTCCAGCAGCTTCACAGCCCGTCTGCCGGGAACACCGCCATCATCAATCCGGCCTCTCTCTTTCTCTTTCTCTTTCTCTTTCTCTTTCTCTTTCTCTTTCTCTTTCTCTTTCTCTTTCTCTTTCTCTTTCTCTCATACATGCTATTTCACATTCACAGCCTGACCTATCTTCTGTCTATCCCATGAATCTCCTCCTGTGATTTACTCGTCTATGTACATATCGTCCATTCTCTCATCTCGGTCACTCGTTCTCTCTCTCCAGTCATCCCATGGGAGGCTTATCCCACTTTCATTCGCTTCTTCCTTTGACCATTCTTTCTGATTTGCAATATCTCGCTTTACTTTCTCCTACACTAACCCACCGAAGGCCTTAAACAACTAATGCATAGCGACCATTATAACTTTTTTATAGATGTCCTACCTACTTCTTTTTAGACGTATATCTTCAACATCTCTTTTTCAAATCATTCCTAGACTCTAATCCACACGCATACAGACTCATCAGATCAAGTCAGGCACTGCTTAGCTTGGTATTGGTGTAGCCAGAGCATCCTCTGATGGGGTTATTGGTCTCAGTGGACGTGCTTTACCGGGTTTTGACCACCTCCGACCATCACACAGCTTCCCGTAACACAGTCCACAGACATCGACTCTACACAGTCCTGCTGCTAAAGGCTGAGAGAATATTCCCCAGCAGTGCTGACACACACTCACTCGACACAAAAGCGGGACAGCTGGGCCTGTCTATCCAAAAGTTCATCTATGTACTTAGTCCCTCTGTGAGTACAGAGACTCTGTGGAGATGAAACATATACATTTATTAATGAAGCGTCAAGACTGCCAGAAGCTAAGAGGACAAAATTGTGCCAGTGAAGTGAAGGTGCCTGTGTAACCTTCTCAGATGATGTACTTTTATATATATATATAAGTAAAATAAGTGTATGTATGTAAGTGTGTGTATGTATGTATGTATGATAAGTATAATGCACTTTATTCTATAATAAAATATAATGTGAACATCACATCAATATATTCTTTACTATTTTTTTATATTTTATTGGTCATAAAGATTTAGTTTATTTTATAAAATCATCATTATTGGATTGAGTATAGCTCCAAATTAAGGCTTTAGAAAAATCTACAAAAAAAATAATTATTTTATAAAAATAAATATTTAATACTTGATATATTTGATATATATTTTTATTTAATATATATAACATTGAGAATATATTTTAATGAGATGTGTGTGTGTGTGTGTATATATATATATATATATATATATATATATATATATATATATATATATATATGTGTATATGTATATGTGTGTTTATATATGTGTGTGTGTGTATATATATATGTATGTATGTATGTATGTATATATTGTGTGTGTGTGTTTACTTTTAATGTTTCTTTTTTACATTTTATATCAAAAACATTTAGTTTGTTATTGTATAATATAAATTATACATATTATAAAATCATTATGTATTCAGTATAGTACCAATTTAAAGCAATTTGCTGCAACTTTTTTGCGTAAACCATTTATTTTTATTTTTTTATAGTTCTGTAAATATACATTTTCAAAAGATACCAAAAACAAAAAATACACCACAATTCTTCATTACCAGATTCCAATCACACAGTTTTTGCTTTGCAGGATTTACTCAGATGCGTATTACGGTTAAGGGTGGTTATTTAAAAAAAATGTTTCCTGTAGAAACAATATGAAACTTGTGAATATCCTTTCCAGCTACCTGAGATGGATAAATAGACTATGACTCCACTGGCCAATCTGTTCCCAGTGAAGAGTAGAGGTCATCATAACCAGTTGTGTCAAAACTGGGACGATCAAGTTCAGCAGGAAACCACAGACGTAAATGTGCAACATTCAAAGCAACTGGACTTTGCCATAAATTATTTCGAAGACTCTTCATCCCAGTGGCTTCATCAGTATCACCCTGATGCTATGTGAAGGCTCTCTCTCTCTCTTCTTCACTGTCTCTCTCTTCCTCCCTGATTTTATTCATTAGTAAGCATTTGTTCACTGCACCATCTGAACTGCTGTCTGTGTGTTTTCGACATGAGGCGACCACAGTTTGATTACTCCATAGAAACCCAAGCGTTTTTGCGATTCTTGCATCACGTCACCCGGTGCATCATTAGTTAATAGCCAATTTAACAGTAACATGGTCACTATCAGGCCAAGAATAGTCTTTTATAACTGCATAAGACAAATTTCAATTTACATATTACATCCGCGCTTAAACACACCTATGCTATTCACGCAACACATGTACCATTCAAACCTATTGAAAAAACACTGGTCCTTATAGATATTCAGTAATTGCTTAAGAACGTGTATGTGTGTTCCTCAGCCCCGTTTTTTCCCTCACCTGGGATACATACTTCTTTACATTCCATAGCTGCTCTTGTTCATATGGGCATATAAAGAAGTATGTCTACCAAGCAGGATATGTGGGCACATGGAAGAATGGACATCTTTCAGCCCTAATATTCCACAAATATAGGCGGTTAAGGGCCAAACCACAGAGGTACTGAACGTTAATTACTCTTTTACTAAATAAACGCAGTCCTACAGCACACATATATACACACGCTAATGTCCTTTGTACTTTTAAAACTTTACGTCCAATTTGCGCACAAATGTCACAGGACGGCACAGTTCATTTTGTGCCACACCAGCGTAGTCTTTTATTAATTTTTTTTGCCAATTATATCCCGGAAATTGCATGGTCCTGTGACTTTACAGGTCAGGTCACTAACGTTGAGGGTTTTTACACATCATTTCACTTCAATAAGCCAGCTGAAGTCTGTAAAAATAACATCAGGAGGAGCTCTCTCCGTTTTGACACTCCAGAAAGGCGAATGCGAATCTCAGAAAATGCGTTTACACTTCCTTTTATAGATTCATACAATTTTTCTTCTGTCCTCTTCACCCTGCAAAAACTGCATTGCTGTACACACACCCACACCAGGCAGCATGTGCTAGTTTTACTGGAAGAGCAGTTTTTCACTTAGTCTACGCAGAGCGCAGCCAAACACGATTCACCTTGACTGTCAGCCTGAGAGGTACAGCTGCAGCGAGAGGAGAGAGAGAGAGAAGGATAGAGAGAGATTTGGTTCTTACCTAGTGGGTAGCTGTCAGGTAGATTCCCCCAGCTTCAGATGGGCCAATGCACCACAAGGAGGAATAAAACAATAAAGGGCAAACAGGAAGAAGTGCTAGCTTTTCCTCTCTCAGTGTCC
The DNA here is from genome assembly GCF_963993115.1 of Abramis brama. Taxonomy (NCBI): domain Eukaryota; kingdom Metazoa; phylum Chordata; class Actinopteri; order Cypriniformes; family Leuciscidae; genus Abramis; species Abramis brama. The sequence continues at coordinate 14,797,729 of NC_139984.1, read as the reverse complement.
CAGGTGCTGCCTCTGCAGTCTCTCTCTCTCTCTCTCTCTCTCTGTTCTGCTATCTGAGTCTATTTCTCTCTACCTCACATTCTCTCATTCTATCTTACACTCTTTCTGCCCCCCCCCCCCCCCCCCCTCCTCTCTCTGCCCCATCTCTCTCTCTCTCTCTCTCTCTCTCTCTCTCTCACACACACACATGCGTGTAGTGAGAAAGTTTGTCTAGCGGAGGGCTGCTGTGTACCCTGATCTTCTGATGTCTGCAAATGAATGGGGAATAAATGTGCCTGACCTGCCCTCTCTACATCTCTCCTGTCCTGCTCTCTCTCTCTCTCTCTCTCATCATCATCCATAATGCACAGCCTATAGAGCCAGTACACTCCTCCTCCTTCTCCTAATTCTCTCTACCTTTACCCATCCCCTCTCTCTCTCTCTCTTTCTGACCCCTGACACATGCAAGCATTCACCATGTCTCTTACTCTTACACTGTCTCTCTCCATTCACTTTTAGTTTAAAGTGCTTTATTGGCATGGCAAATTTATATACCATTGTATTGCTTAGGTCATTTCAGTTTAGATTGGTGCGATGAAAAAAATGTGCGGAACAATGTACACTAAAATAAATATGCAAAAATTGTGTCTTTAAGGCTGCGACAGCTATAACACCCTCAAAGGAATACCTGGTGTAGCCTTTTGACGGAAAATGTTTGTGCTATATCTACTCCTAAAGGATATGTATTACACTTTAAGGTAATTAGTTTGTGCATTTTTGCAAATTCAAGAACATTTTTAGGGATATGGTTATGGGTGGTAATTATAATAATTAGCTTCTTTTTATTTTTTAAATGAATTACACAGTAGATGTCTATTATATATCCTCAATTATGTAGCTAGGTAAATGTGTGTGGTACATTTTGGGAACACAGTTGTCTCCAGAAGTGAACTAAATCTGACAAACAAACAAAAAACCTTAAATGCAAAAACAAAAACAAAACTTGGTAAAAGTTTTGGCACTTGCTATAAAAAATGGTAAGCAAATTGCATCTAGTGGAAATGTTTGGTACTGCGCCCAAACCAAATCTTACTGAAAGCTTATTTTTTGAGATGTCAACCTTTAAATTTGGAACACAACTTGTGGTTTCATTTTTCTCACAATTTTAGAGTAAAACATGTTTTGGAAAATATGTATTTCATATCAAATTTACCAATTAAATAAGTATTTTTATGTATTTTTCACCTTTTTAAACTTTTTTTTCACGTCAGCAATAATCTGCCAAGTGTCTTCTTTAAAAAGAGACCAAACTTTAGTCTGTGAAAGCATTCAAGATTTATGACAGTTTAAGTTGAAAATTTCATTTTCAGGGGTCATGCTCAAAAAACAGGAAATAAATGGATCAAAACTATTCTATATTCTATAAAGACTGTGTATATGGTTTTACACAGTTTAGGGAGAAATTTGTCCCTAGGAGTGAACTAAATCTGGGGATATTTCATATAAAAATGATTCACATATGACTTTTTTTTTATTTCAGAACTTCATGACTTAATACATTCACAAGTGTAGTTTTAAGTTTTTTTTTTTTAAGGTTAGTCTGTAGCAATTGTCTTTTTAGTTTTATATAAAACAATAGAAGTCTATGGCATGTCCAGGGAAATATGTATGTGTGTGTGTGTGTGTTGGGCAAGCATTTTTTCACCTGAAAACCCCCTTTGCTCTCCATCCTACTCTGATCAATACCAATTTATAAGCAAATGCTGCTCAGCTGACTCCCGTTTAATGAATTAGACCGTCGCTGATGTCACTCCACTAATGAAGCCCTTCTCAGGAGTGTTAAGCAAATCTGCAGAGGGTTAGTTTGCATATGCCTGTGTGTGATAGAGTATTTAAGAGGAAAAGTGTTTTACCAGTCCATCCTGTGTATAAAAAAAGAAACTATGAGGAAAAGAGTGAAACTAAGAATATATGATGGCCGCAGTTGTACTCAGTGAGTGTGTGTGTGTGTGTGTGTGAGAGCAAGAGAGAGAGATGGTGTGAATGATATGTGACTGATAATTACAGCAGAGGGCAGTCAGAGGAGGAACAGACCATGTCTCTGATCCAATGCCACCCTATGGTTTTTAACACCATGCGGCTGAATATTTTCTGAAACAAGCGTTAATTACTTTTGATCATCGATAAGCAAAAGTGAATACATATGAATAGTTACAATAAAAAAGCAAGAAAGATTGTGGGTGAGTGATCTGATGCTATCTTAAACACACTAGCCTACATGCTGCGTGCGCTGTAGATGAGAATTCAAAGACGCACTGCGAGTCATAGCGCGCATACAGAGCAGGACATATTTATGCATGTGATCAGAGAAGCCTCTCCCATCACACACCACATGTCCCACTATCCAACACTGTCTGTGTTATGCTCACACGTAGTCGCCTCAATGTGACCACAGTATGCTGCTTGAGCGCTGACAGTACATTTGTTTTGTCATTGGACTGGGAGCCTTATCAAACTAAAATGTTTAGTCCAGTTTAGTGTGTTGTCAAGACCCTTATTTTAATAGGAGCAACAAAACAAATCATTAACAAGATGATTTAGAGCATTTGTTCTTATCCATTACGTATAGTTCAGTTCAGTGAGGTTTATTTTGATTTAAAAGCATCAATCGTTCTAATGCACGTTGACTATTATAATTTAGTAAAGAGAACTCAATTTTATTTCATTTAAGAGCATTCGTTTTTATCCATTACATATAATTCAGTTCAGTTTGTAGTGAGGTAGTTAATTTTTATTTCAGTTTGGTTTAAACTAGGCTACTAAAAAGACTGACTTTAATAGGATCAAGCTTTTTTTTTCATTTAAGTTAAATTCAGTTCATTTAATTTACACGCAATTTGAATTAGAGCATTTGCTCTTATATTTGAGGCACAATCCAAACAACATTCCATTGAGTTTCATTTTAGACTGTTAAACAATTGTGAAAAATTTGATTCATAGAAGAGAATAAATGGGTAACAATTTTTAATGCAATTAAAATGTAGTAATTCTGTTTTACAATTCATTAGTTCAATTCTATTTAGACTTAGAAAGAGTGTGACTTCAAAATTGGACAACATAATAAGTAACAAAGTCTCGGTAATGCACTAATGCACAATTACAGTTGAGTAAACAGTTTAAGAAATTAATTTTCTGTCTGGGTGCATTAACAGTTCTTTTCCAGAGGCAGCCATCGGTTGCTAACAGCTAATAGCTAAGTAAATCGTGGCTCTTCTTTCTGCATCAGCACTACCCTCTGAGTAATTAAACTAAAAGTACTCGTCATAAATCAAGCCCACTCCTGTTTTCAACCACCTCTGTCATTGTCCCTTCCTTATAGGATATCAGACTGTGTTTTTTGTAAATCGACCCGCGTGACCCCACACTAACACACAGAGTCATGACCGGCTCCTCATACAAGTTGCTGCCCCGGCAGCTCAACGCCATAGATAGCAGCATTACCAGGAAATAGGCTCGCATCAACACACATACACAGAAGCAGGTGTACCATTCCTGCGTCTAACTGAACATCCAGAGCTTCACAAGCAACAGCTGCTGCCATCCTGATGTCACCTGATCCATCCCAGCTCCTGTCCACTCCACATTTAAACATGACTGACAGCCCAGGGGCTAATGCCTGTCCTCGAGCCATCAAAGTAAAATTAGAAAAAGAAAAGTAAGCATCTCCCTCGACCACCACACGGCTAAATATCAATGTCAGGGGCCAACAGTGGTGGATGCGCTACAGTGTACTTTTAAAAGTCTTTTCAAGAAAGAAATGAACAAAAAAAACGTTTGTTACTCGAACGTTCAGATTTCAGTTTAAGTCATTAAATGAAGAACAAATCTGCTAAGGTCGCAGCTCTCTGCGTGATGCTGTAAGGAGTTGCTAGCTTTGCATGCTAACACTACTGCTAAAACTACTTTGACAGGAGCCGGATGGCTGCACATGCCGCCTATGATTGTTCCCCCTTCATCCTCATGCACGCGCTGATACATCAACAGAAATGCAGAGACGCAGACGGGCTGAAACGTGGTGAAACACACTTGCAGTACGTGCATGCGTGTGTACACGCATCATATTTACTCACAAACACACACACACACATACTCACCAGGGAAGAGGCAGCTTGTGTGTGGAGCCAAGAGGCAGGGAGAGCGTCCATTCCCAAGCAGCTGATTCAGCGTTTGAGAATTTGAGGATGAGAGGAAAGAGAGAGAGAGAGAGGGAGAGAGAGAGGGTGGAGGGGTGGACAGATGAGACAGAGATGAGGATGAAAAGAAATGCAGAGGGTTGCCATCAATACTGGAGTGTTCTTGGCTCTTCAAGGAGTGAATTACCAAAATATCGGACGAAAGTGACCGAGTCGGATAAAATGGCCCAAAAGACCAACGTTTATCTCAGTAACACCTCCCCACCTGTCCTGAGAGAGAAAGAGAGCTACGTATAGAACTACGCCCCAATACCGGCTGAAACAGGAGTAGGAGAAAGTATGGACAGTATGCTGACAGTTTTAAATGGGAGACAGGCGACCAGAGAGAGAGAGAGAGACAGAAAAGGAAGTCAATGTGAAGTAAAGAGCGAAAGTGTTTGTTAAACAGAAGTAAAAATAATATATATATATATATATATATATATATATATATATATATATATATATATATGAGCCACCAGAGACCACCAGAGATGATGGTCTCTCTTTCTTTTCCTCATTTTCTTGTTTGCCCTTACTGTATATTCCATCCTGCCAGACAATTCTGTCCATACTTTGTCCAATAAACGTCCTTGTCCTTTCACATAAGAGAAAGCAGCCATTAAGGGCAAAAATTACATCACCGATAAACGTCCACATCACCGAAAACGACAAATGTTAGCTTAAAAAAATCGTTAAACGTCATAAAGTTGACTTCGAACATATTTTATGCCGAACATGTGAACGGGACAGACGGGAAGTGCGCTGAGGGGCTGTCGGAAAAGCCTCCCACTGCTCCAAAGCTTTTATACCCCAAGGGTCAAGGCAAAGAGGAGCCCCCCTGGCCCTGCACCCACTCCCCTACTCTGCCTGGCCTTATTTAGTGAAGCAGGGTAAAAAATAGCCCCTCAAGTGCTGCTGGCTTGCTCTGATCTGGAAGGGGCGGGGCCTGTACTGGGGGAGGGGTTAATTGCCAAATGAGAATTGCGTATCTTCTTCTGTCACTCAGACACCTTCTTACCTTTTATTCTTTTCTCCCTGTCCTCAAAAAAAACAAACATCTGCTAATATAATTCATTCCCCACCCTGTCCTTCCGTCAGCACACCCTAAATCCCTCATGCCATCTGCCCTCACCTCCAGGCTTTCAGCTCAGCCTCTGGAGGTATTTTTAGGCAGGCCAAATAAAGAGGTACGTTCAGTTCCTGCCTTGCCCTACCCTGCACCACCCAGTAGTTCGGCAACTCTGTGCACTCTGCTATCTATGGTCAGAGCCACTGAGATTGAAGACAGAACCGCAGACATAAAGAGTCACTGCATTGCTTTTGTGCATCGGATTGATGGAATGGAATAGAATTTCGGTTATCTTTGTTTGATATGTTACAGAAAGCGAGTCAAATTGAGTCGCATAATAAAGCAAGTCGTTTCCCCCACTAAATCTTGTTTGTTTATTAATTTAGTCATTGAATAATTGATTAATGCAGTGTTTAATTGTTTGCACAGTGATGGTTGTAGTCTGTACTAGTGTGTTATTTGCTGTAACAGAGCAGTGTAGATGTGTGTGTATGTTTGTAGAGATTTGGTTCCTTCCAAGGTTTTTTTTTTCCCTCAACTTTCCATCTTTATCATCTTAAACTCCGGTCTCACTGTGTGATATTTCTGTCCCTATGAAACCTTGTTGCTTGTCAGATTGTACAATATGACCCCAGAGACACCCTGCGTGACAAACAGTCTTTTATATAAGTCTGAAGACACACTTGAACTAGCTCATCAAGGTCATCAGGATAGCAAGCTGCATCTGAAATCGCATAAGTAGTGGCTACTACATTTGATGACGAACAAACTTCTCGACTGTGAAAAAAGTATGTTCTGTGTAGAATGAATGTGTGTATGAATGAAATCCGGATGCATTGCATCCGCCATCTTGGCATTGTCATCTGACCTACCAGCATCAGTTTCTTCAACCCACTGTCATTCACAAATCCTCTCCACTGACCACATGGGATAGTAAAACATCAGATGTGCATTTCAGAATCTCTGCAGAAACAGTATGTATTGTGAAAAGCACTATACAAATACATGTGAATTGAATGTGAAGTGAATATTTGGACCTAATTATAAGAAATTAATAAAAATAAAAAAAGTCAAAAATCTGAAATCTTTTGTGGCAGGACCAATGTGGGAATTTGTGAGCTGCTCATTTTCAACAGCACACTTGTGGTCATTTCAGTATTACGATTACAACATGAAGGAAATGCTGATTAACAAGATGTTGCGTATCATATTGACAAGCTAGTATCAACATTCTGGTCCCTTTTTCTGTCTTATAGGAGCAGTTGCACTGCAGGACAGCAATATTTCTGACACTTGCTAAGCATGTCTCTCTAAAGGCTGTGACACACCAAGCTGATGGTCGGCTATTGGCCATTGTCGGTCTATTGTTTGGCGTCTGTCGGCCTAGTATTTTTGTGGTGTGTTGGCACTAGTTTGACCCGTGGTGGAGCCAATTTTTAACGACTTTTTGTCACTGTTATTTTTTTATGTCGGTTTGGTGTGCCCGGGCCTTCAGTGATCAGAAAGGTATCTTCTACAATTCCCGAAAGCTGTCTAAGGCTAGCTTCACACTTTGAACTTTTGGGATTGACAAATGCATTTACTTACAGGTGTGAGTCTCAATGTCCTGTTTAAACAGCAGCTTACTGTAGCGTCTTTAATACTGTCAGTATGAACATGCAACTGGAGTTAAGCCCATATTCTTATTCATATTCAGTGACTAAAGTAATATCAAAGATGGTGACGTCCATACAACTGAAAATCCATCCCGTGAGTTCATTAACCAACACCAGTTTTTTTTTTTTTATCCGGGTGGAGAGCGGAGAATTTGACTCGCGCATAGAACACAAAACTGTTGGACAAAAGTGACTGGATCTAAAAATGTTCAGATGACACACAGCTCATATTTCCATCGCTGTAAGTTACCAAAACTGAAACCACACATGAAAACCCTCAACACACAGTAGACCCACTTTTGTGCAGTACAGAGCGGCTCTCTCGCACTGTATGTGATGGACAACTAGTTGTCCAGTCCAGTTCTGTTCACACTGTGCAGGATTTTCCGAGAATGTGGTTGTGAGGCCTGAATATTTACAGGTGTGAGTTTGGTTATAGAATGGAGTTGTCACTCACGTGAATAACTGAATTGTGTGTTAACGTAATTGTATCAAGGCCTAACAACCGTATTCTGCTGCTGTGTGAATGAATGTGTGAAATCATGCAGTGTGCACTGGGCTTTTAGGGAGTTAACCATTATAAGGCACAATACTTTGGAACAATTTGTTCTGTAAAAAAAAAACATCATACGTCATTTAAACTTGAATTTAATTGTTTCTACAGTGTTATGAGAAGAGATGACTGACAACTAAGAGAGAAATGGTGAAAGAGAATGGGAAAGATGAATGGAGACTGTAAAAGGGAGGGATTCTCTCACAACTGATGGAGGCAGCAGGAGCAGGTAAAGAAAATAAAATTATTGATTTCCACCTTAAAAAGGCAATCTCCACACAAGTGCTCTGGGGAAACACAGTGTGTGAGCTACTATCTGCATGTGTGTGTGTGAAGGTATTTGAGTGTGTTATGAAAGAGTTAGTGATAACCTTCTGCCTTAGTGTTCCCAATGGACAATGTTTTTCATTGTCATTCTATTTTTTTTTTCTTTCTTTCTTTCTTTCTTTCTTTCTTTCTTTCTTTCTTTCTTTCTTTCTTTCTTTCTTTCTTTCTTTCTTTCTTTCTTTCTTTCTTTCTTTCTTTCTTTCTTTCTTTCTTTCTTTCTCCTATCAGCCTGACTCTGTTGATTGTTTGTTCAATCGTATCTTCATTTGCTCATTCTATCTTATGTTCAATAGTTTTTTTGTCTTTCTGTCTATTAAGAGAAGGCAGCTAATTTTATGTCTTTTATCAGGTGGCTTTCTGGTTTCATTCTACAATTTATTAGTATTTTTTACATGTTTTTTTTCTATATGTGTATTTATCGTCGTTCGTTCTGTCTGTAGCATGACTCAGACCTAGAGTAACATCTAAGAATACTGTACACGCACTAACTGAGAGAAAGAGTGACAGAGAAAGAGAGATGGAGGGGTATCAATGCTAGTATCTATTCTTACTCTTTATTACACAGCATGCCTATTCTGTTCCCGGCCGCTGTAGTCACCAGTCTTAAATTACAACACCAAGTGTCATTAAAGGTGTACACAAGTTTATTTCCTTGATTCTATTCTTCTGTGAGCACTTAAGCTCAGTGTCTTAGATAGTGATAGACTAGTGGTTAAAGCTCTAGGCTAGAAATGCAAATATCGTAAGTTCGATCCAAAGTGGGAGTGACTCGGAATTGGAGGGTTACCAAAGGATTGTTGTCGCGGTTGTGCCCTTGAGCGAGGCTTTCAATCCTGGTTTGCTCTGGGGTGACTGTCTATGTAATTAGTGTCCTGTTAGTCGGATTGAATAAAAGGCTAGGCTAAATGAGTAACCAAATCAGCAGCTCAGAAATTTGTATATTTTCTGTGCATGGCATTTTTCACACTGTGAATTTCCATAATAATAAAGTTCATAAAAGTTTTGTTCACGGTTCTCAGTATTTGTTCCTTGTGCTCTGTGGAAAAGAGATTATTGAAGAGCACTGCAGTGCAGTTAACATGCAAATGCTACTATTTGAGAGATCTTGTCTGTGGCATAAGGTTAACGAAAGAGAAAAGAAATTAGGCAAATTAAAAATTGCAATGGCATTTTCAGTTTTTGGCTGAAAGAGGAAAATGGCAGAAAATATATGCCAGTGTCATATGTTAGTGTTCAACACTCGGGTTTCACAGCCGCTATCTTTTTTTTTTAAAAAGTGTACAGTTAATCAGAAAGTTTTTTTTGTTGATGTTGTAAATGATGAAATAGAAATATAAAGAAATATTAGTCCACTTTCAGACAGTTTCTTGAGCATTTCTTTGGCTTTGGTGTACATATTCTACTGGATTTGTTGTTAATTGAAATACCAAGTAAAATTGATCAGTGAATTATATCATCTTGAAATATTTGTTTAACCACAACTGACCCTTTATTAAGCCCTGCTTCCCACTTTATGGTTACTACCTCAGACAAGCTTTACAGGGCTTTTGATATTAATAAACTGAATATTTTTGAATAATTACATTGTCATTTTCAGTAAAATGTGGCCATAATTTTTACTTTTGTTTTTGTTCTCATTAACATTTTACCATATTTTTGGAAAATTTCTACAAAATTAAACTAAACTATTAGACTATTCAAACACACAGATCCTCCATAGACTTGGATTAGAAAAGAGCAAACGCAAAGTAAATGTGAAGCTACAGTTGGTCAGTAATGTTTTTAACATATAAAGTCGAACACATTTATTCAGCGAATCAAAATGGTGATTGTGTCTCAAATGCATTTTAGCACTTGATCCAGTCAAGCATATACAGTATGTACTTCAGGAATACACTGACTATGACCACCAATGGTTTACTTGCATCTCGAGCTATTCATGTGGTGTAAAGGAATGGAATGTCCCTTATTTTCTCTCTATGACGCTGTGACATGCTTGTATTTTATCTTATTGCATGTGAATACAAGCTCCAGTTGACTCTTGTGTATGCGTGATTGCACGTGTGTACGCATGTCTTCCAAACAGGTGACTCTGAAGGAGAGTGTGAAGGTGAGATATGCTAAAAGCTTTCGAGCTGCTGCCTCTCGGAGCGAGAGAAACAAACTACAGAGACTGAAGCATACACAAAGTGTTTTTCAACATGCTTGAGTGTGTGTGTGTAGTACAGTTGCGTGTTTCTGCACAGGGTGCAGTTAACTTTCCCAGGGGAATGTCGCTTTAGTGGCACTGTAATGGTCTAAGAGATGAATGCTCTCTCTGCATTACAGTGGGGATACACACATTCACTCTTTCTCAAACACACACACACACACACACCTCTGGGCTAATCTGAGAGAGAGGGTTTGTGTGTTTCTGTGGCAGAGATTTCACACACAAGTTGTCACTTTCATTACTGGTCGGTGCCAAAAAGATCTGAACTAAACTCTGTGTGTCAGTTTCCAGTCTGTACGGGCTTTTCCGAAATTAAATAATTAAATGAAGTTGAACAATGACAAGGTTCAGGTGACTTAAAACAGCTGGAGTGGATTTGCGTTGCATTATTTTCACAGATGGACAAGCAGTTATTGAAATGGGTCACATGCACATCACAAGCTGCATTTGTCTAATCAATGTTATTGACCTCATAAATATGCAAATAAGATCATTAGCTCAGGGTTTACAAATGTACAGTGTGTTGCTTCAGTTCTTAAGTTGATTTTAATCCACCACAAATGCGGTTTCATACAGCATTTAATGAAATGAGATGTGAACATTTCACATGCATTTAATCTTTTATATAATACATAACTGATCAAAAGTTTGGGGTAAGTACGTTTTTTTTTTTTTTTTTTATGTTTTTAAAAGAGTTCACCAAGACTGCATTTATTTGATCAAATATACAGGATAAACAGCGAAATGCTATTCATTTTGAATAATTTTGGTGCTCAAGAAACAGTTCTTATCAATGTTGAAAACAGTTCGAGACTCGACGCTTCATCTTCATTGACAAGTTTTTCCGGCTTTCCATGTTTTCACTGTTATATGATAGGGGGCGCTATTAAGCATCAAGATTATAGCATCTCTGGATCCAAAACCAAGCAAAGAAAAAGATCTGCGTATACCAAATTTAGCAGATGCTTCAAAGCAGATATTTGTAGCACAAGATATTCTGTTCAGTCAGTATGTATGTGCTTTTCCTTTTTCTTTTTTTTATCAATTGAATGTTTATTTTACAAAGAAGGATTGACATCTCATGCTCATCAACTCATGCTACACTACACAGATTTTTGCCCAATCAAAAGCTCTATTGAATGAGAATGGTCCTCCCCCAAAATGGCAATGACTAGCATGTAGTAAAGCATGACTCATGGCTGTTACTAAAAACAATAGGAAACAAAGGTCATTTGATTTTAGTGGGCTCTATGATGACTGATTTCACACGACAGAAATGGGTCCAGTAAGAGAATATGCTGTAATTTGTGCAGCAGGCAAGGGGTGGGTCTTTTTCTTCTGTTAAAACTTTAATTAAAGAATCTACAAGACTCCTGTCAGAGCATGTGATCGTGAGGAAACAGCTGGTGTGTCAAGTAGGAGTGTCTGAGTACAGTAGAGGTTAAATGGCCTCCGGCTGCTCTGTGAGTCTCACCACCCTTTAGTGAGGTTTGGGCAAGTGCCTTTCCAAACTGGGCATGATCCAGAACACTGAGAACAACACCGCACAAGACTGCTGTGATATGGGCTGATGCTGGATCAGTGTGTGTGTGTGTGTGTGTCGGTGTTTGTGACTTACTGTAAGAGAATTAGAGTATCTCAGAAAAGCAGACATAATTTTATCTGTAGGGTTATTCCTAAAGTAATTTTGCCCTCATGTTGTTCCAAACATTTTTGTATATATTTATTCTGCTGAACAGAAAAGAAGATATCGTCTGTGTTTTTTGTCCATACACTGAGTGTCATTGGGGTTCAGTGTTGATTTGGCTTTTATTGTATGGACAAAAAACCCCACAGGAGACAATATCTTATTTTGTGTTCATTAGAAGAAACCAAGTCATACAGGTTGAGTGAGGAACAAATTAAAGAATTTTCATTTTTGAGTGAAATATACAGTTAACCCTTGATAAAGCAACATTTTAACAAAGTATTTGTGTATTTTTTTTTTTTTTTTTTGTATGTTTCATACAAAACAGTAATGTATGTTACTAAAAAGCAAAAATCGTTCTGAGAAAATGACAAACGGAAACGGTTACAGTAGGATTGGTTTTCAAATGTGCAGTGTGAAATCTTAAAACGTGACTGCCCAAGATAAATCACTAGCTCAGGATAAAGTATGACCAGTGTGAAACATGAAGCAAGATAACCCAGGACCCAAGTGTGAAAGCCCAAATATAGCTTAATATCAGCTGTGTGGAGGACCGCACTGATCGGCTGTAAAAATGTCAGTTTCAAGAACGTATGCTATGTTTGCTCCTGTGATAATATTTACCATTCCTTTGTTGATCAAGCAGTAAATTGCCGTAGTGTGATGGACGGCCCAAACAGCCATAGATTCACAAATTCCTGTCACAATCTGCTTTCTGATCAGCTCCATAAATCTCAGCTACACTAGCACAGCTCGAAGCTTTTCAGTGGGCAAAAATGTCACCCTGACACATGGAGGGAGGCGATAACCATATGAAACAGTGAAGGAGAGACCGAAAGGAAAAAATACATCCCTCTTACCGCAATCTCTTTCCGATTGCAAATCGAATCAATAACGTGCTGCTGTTTTGTTACCATTTCTCTCTCTCTCTCTTTTTTTTTTTTTTTTTTGTAAGTAGTGTCTGGACTCTTGCAGTGTATTTGAGATATGGAGAATAGCACAGTGTAATGTGTCAGACCTGAATCAATAAAGACAGCTAAATATAGTCCTGCCTTCTGTAACTGAGCAAAAAAATAGATTTTTCTATGAATGTCCATTCAAATACACAACAGGAATCGTGAGTACTGTAAAACTGTTTGTGGTGGAAAATATGTATCATCTGATATTTTGTCGTGTATGTCTCAGATGTGACAGTTTGTGAGTGTATAAATCAAAGTGTAGTAAATGACAGTAACAGCAGTGTGTGTGTTGGGGAAACAGCTGCTGTAATGCAGCGGACTGCATCTCTCAGGCTCAATCACTGGGGCTCTCTGGTTTCTCTGGGGCAGCACATGCATGTATCACCCAAACCCCCTTGTACGTCCAGTTCACCTTGATTCATCCCACCAAATCATAAGCTAACAGGCCTCCCTTTAACTCCTCTCTGAGTCCATATCCACTCTACATCAGTAGCTCTTAGTTAAATCAAGATATCTCATACAGTAGGACATAAAATGGCAACCCAACACATCCAAAACTGTACAAAAGTAAACCAAAGTGTAAAACAAAAAAGAAAAAAAAGAAAAACGTGAATCGTATACTGCATAAGCTCAACAATATGTGAAATTATTAACATGACATGCTGAATATGAAAACTGACAACTTTGTTTCTTGATTTTCAATGCTTTTGTGCTTTCAGAACACAACTTTTTGTTGTCAGTATATCTGTTTATTTTTTGTGTGCCAGGGAACCTGTATAGAACATTTACATTGATGAATTGGTAGCAATTTTGTAGGAATTTGTGCAATCTCATTTGTATGTTTTGTATGATCTGCTTATGCCACACTGAAAGTTAGTTTTAGGTGTGGACTTCCATGCTAAGTTTATTTTCTTCTGAAATTTGCATGTTTTTGCACAAAACAAATGATAGGAATTCACATGAAATTGCAAACTTGTAAAATAGTTCTGTTTTCTTATTAGATCATACTGGTATTTAATGTAGTCTGGATTGTCTGTACTTTACATTGTGTGTTTTGTTCAAGTTTGTTTTGAAACAATTGTATTACAATGGGGAGAACAAGTATTTGATACACTGCCGATTTTGCAGGTTTTCCCACTTACAAAGCATGTAGAAGTCTGTAATTTTTATCATAGGTACTCTTCAACTGTGAGTGATGGAATCTAAAACAAAAATCCAGAAAATCACATTGTCTGATTTTTAAGTAATTAATTTGCATTTTATTGCATGACATAAGTATTTGATACATCAGAAAAGCAGAACTTAATATTTGGTACAGAAACCTTTGTTTGCAATTACAGAGATCATGCGTTTCCTGTAGTTCTTGACCAGGTTTGCACACACTGCAGGGATTTTGGCCCACTCCTCCATACAGACCTTCTCCAGATCCTTCATGTTTCGGGGCTGTCGCTGGGCAATACAGACTTTCAGCTCCCTCCAAAGATTTTCTATTGGGTTCAGGTCTGGAGACTGACTAGGCCACTCCAGGACCTTGAGATGCTTCTTACACTCCTTAGTTGCCCTGGCTGTGTCTTTCGGGTCGTTGTCATGCTGGAAGACCCAGCCACGACCCATCTTCAATGCTCTTACTGAGGGAAGGAGGTTGTTGGCCAAGATCTCGCGATACATGGCCCCATCCATCCTCCCCTCAATACAGTGCAGTCATCCTGTCCCCTTTGCAGAAAAGCATCCCCAAAGAATGATGTTTCCACCTCCATGCTTCATGGTTGGGATGGTGTTCTTGGGGTTGTACTCATCCTCCTTCTTCCTCCAATCACAGCAAGTGGATTTTAGACCAAAATGCTCTATTTTTGTCTCATCAGACCACATAATCTTCTCCCATTCCTCCTCTGGATCATCCAGATGGTCATTGGCAAACTTCAGACGGGCCTGGACATGCGCTGGCTCGAGCAGGGAGACCTTGCGTGCGCTGCAGGATTTTAATCCATGACGGCGTAGTGTGTTACTAATGGTTTTCTTTGAGACTGTGGTCCCAGCTCTCTTCAGGTCATTGACCAGGTCCTTGAGGTGAGATCTTGCGCCAACAGTTGTTGCCTTCTCACCAAGCTGCTTGCCTATTGTCCTGTAGCCCATCCCAGCCTTGTGCAGGTCTACAATTTTATCCCTGATGTCCTTACACAGCTCTCTGGTCTTGGCCATTGTGGAGAGGTTGGAGTCTGTTTGATTGATTGTGTGGACAGGTGTCTTTTATACAGGTAATGAGTGGAGAACAGGAGGGCTTCTTAAAGAAAAACTAACAGGTCTGTGAGAGCCGGAATTCTTACTGGTTGGTAGGTGATCAAATACTTATGTCATGCAATAAAATGCAAATTAATTATTTAAAAATCATACAATGTGATTTTCTGGATTTTTGACCTCTAGATGCTTTGTAAGTAGGAAAACCTGCAAAATCGGCAGTGTATCAAATACTTGTTCTCCCCACTGTAAGTAAACTGTCCATGTTAGCGTTTGCCTTGCTGCTTGCTAGCTGCTTCCATGTGATAGATTGATTACATGCTTGGCCTTTGACATAATTTGTTAATAAGCTTACTTATTTTGCACAATTATATAGTTGGTTGCTTTTTATTACTCAGAACATGAACAATGATGTAACTGAATGTTAATAGATATCCTGGCCACAAATAAACATGCCTCATCGTTTGCCCACGAGTTTACATAT
This sequence comes from Abramis brama, assembly GCF_963993115.1. Classification (NCBI taxonomy): domain Eukaryota; kingdom Metazoa; phylum Chordata; class Actinopteri; order Cypriniformes; family Leuciscidae; genus Abramis; species Abramis brama. Next base: position 14,782,334 of record NC_139984.1, on the reverse strand, counting down.
TTTATGCATATTTTAAAGGGCACCTATTATGCCTCTTTTTACAAGATGTGAAATAAGTATCTGATGTCCCCACAGTGTGTATGTGAAGTTTTAGCTCAACATACTCAAAATACTTTTTATAGCATGTTAAAATTGCCACTTTTTGGGGGTGAGCAAAAACACGCCGTTTTTGTGTGTGTGTCCCTTTAAAAGCAAATGAGCTGGTGCTCCCGGCCCCCTTTCAAGAAGAGGGCGGAGCTTCAAGAGCTCATGTTCTGGCATACTGGCAAACAACAAAACAGGACAATCTCACGCACTGAAAATGTCAGAAACTGTCAGTAGCGGTGTTCAGCTTTATATATTCAGTCATCTGACTGTACTGTGCATAATAAATGCGTGTTTATGAATTACGCAGACGGTGAGCATGGCAGGATAAAAATAATGACATAGCTCCTGGTGCCTTAATGTTCTATTAGAAATGTAATAATTTCCACTTATGAAGTCGTGATTATGAGCTTGTTGAATTAAAGTGGGCGACTTCAAAGGGCGTTCATGTGCAATTTTTAACTAGGAAACTTGTATTTACGATCCTTTTGATAGCATGTGAGGGCAGCATCAGTGAAAACAGGCGGAGACAATGGTAGCTTTAGCAACATTAGCCGTACAGAGTGCCAACAAGCTCTTTCAGAAAGGCAATTTGGAAGGACTCACAACATATGACGTGTGATACTTTGTCTGGATCTGAAGTTTGCGCACAAAGCGTTCATATTGACCCATCTTTCAGAATCAGCCTTTTTGAAAATCCAGCGTTGAAAAGCTCCTCGTTTGTGAAGCAGTCCGGCACAAAATGATTGGCGCAAGGCCGCAAGCGTATAAGACTTTAGCAATTTTCTTCAGTACGTTTCCTTCGAAAATAAAATTGAACCACAATGTCCTCAGTGACTCTGAGATGGTGGAAGTTTATGGAGACATCCTATAACGCAACACTTGTAATGCCTCTTTGGCACAGGCATTGCACAACTCCAGCTGCTACAGCGAGGATACAGAAACGGTGGACTCAGGGCTGTGTCTATTCTAATAGGGCCAGATCGTCACTGGCTGTGGGCGGGGCTTCTCCCTCCGATGACGTCATTGTAGGGTGGAGTCTGAATCAGCTCGTTTGAAGGGACTGCTTTTGATTTATGGGAAATATAAAAAAAAAATGAGTGAGTGGATTTTTACCACTATAGGCTGGTTGTTCTCACACACTGCGGTCACACATCAGTGTTCAAACACCTTATATAAGTGAATTTTGCATAGTATGGTCCCCTTTAACATTCAGAGGCATTTGTTTGATCGTCTTTAACAAGCTGTTAATAGTCAAATGTTTATGAATAATGAATAATTAATGAATAAAACACATCACAATCATTTGACACGTGATATTAATAAGTAAAATCTTTTTTTATACACCGACAGGACATAGCCAGCTTTGTTGGTCATATAGTGGGAACAATATAGTTTTGTTTTGCATCAGTCATGCCAGACTGATTCGTTATTGATCTCACTTTCCTTGATATGGTCATTTTCCCACTCCCATGGCCAATTTTCTGACTTTTCTATGGTGGAAAAAGCTTCCAGACCAGGCATCGGCTCCAGCACCAGAACTCTTGTACACACCACATTTACTGTGAAAGGATCACCAGCCATTTTTTTTTTTTTTTTTTTTTTTGGTGCACATGCGTGAGAGTTTGTGTGTGTTTGGGGATTTTGGGTCTATTTGTTTTGAACAGACCATACTTCAGTGTGACAGCCAGTGCTTCTCCTTTCCCGAAGGTTTCAGAAGACTTCTGTTTCCTCTGGTAACTCAATGCATGCAGCAATTCTCTCTTTACTGCTGGCTTTGACAAGGAGGTGTTGTCTTCCTCTCACATTTATGGTCTCCCTTACATTTCTTGTGGACTCTTTCTGCCTGAAAGAGTAGAGTAGATTAGACTAGACCTGAACGTTTTATAAAGAAAGTGTCACTGTGCTCGTTTATGTAAACTCACCATCAGAGTTTTATGGTGTTGCTATGAGGTAGCAAAGGGCAATTGCTAAGTGTTTTTAGCATAGTGCTGTGTGGTTGGGTAGTGGTGTGTATGCTACAATGATCTGGGTGGTTGAATGTGATAGATGAGGGAGGTGAACATCAGTCTTGCAGTTAAGCCACCTTTATTATATCAATAAAATGTTTTAATAGCCCAGTGATTAAAAAAAGTGATTAACTGATCACACTGTCAATTTGATAATGCCTGTCTATCATATTTATAACAGCTGCACAAATTGGCTTGCTTGTGACTTGTCAAACTGGTGAAAATTCTTACAATGTAAAAACTTCTGAATTAAAATGAACTTGGGTAACACTTTATTTTACAGTGTCCTTGTTACACGTTACATTTTAGTTATTCTGTAGTAATAACTTTATATTATGCATCATTACATGAAGCTAACCCTAAAGTAAATAACCCTATTGTAAGTGGACATTCATACTTGCCGCCTTCAATTGATTAATAATAATCATATATATATATATATATACTGTCTTATTGTAAGTTTTTTTTTTTTGAAGAAGAAGAAGAATGATTGAGGCTATTTCAAGATTTCTTACAATCAAATCACACTATGCAAGGGTGCTCAATCCTGTTCCTACCTTTCTGCAAAGTTAAGTACAGTATTATACAAAGTATAATCCTATATACTGGTATTATTGCAATAGTAATATATTAAGTATCCTTGTGTATATATAATTATATTCCTTTGATTTGTTGAATTTATAATTTAAATAAAAATATTTGTAAAAAAAAAAGATCAGTTTTTGCAGTAGCTCTCTATATTTCTATGTAATCGCTGTCAAAGAGTGATTAGCAGGTTCAAATGTAAAAGTGGCTTTGGAGTGGAGTGATTCCAACACTTTGAACATGAAAGGGAAATCTCTGTCGCTCCAATCCACTCACATCCTCTGCTGGAAACTAATAGTAACAGTGACTGTGTGACCTCCAGTGATTTCATCGCACTTTTACAGTTGAACAGCAGCGATCAGCATAGAGTCTGTCTGTGTGTACTGTACAGCATGTGTGTGTCTCGTCTGTGTGTTTTCTGTACTGTAGGAGCAGAGAGATTGAGAGAGGAGGAGGGAGTGTGATAAAAGAAAAATGAATAAAAGTGGAGCGCTAATCCTATGATGAATCTGTGTGTGTTTTTGCCGTGGCAGCTTTGATTTATCACCAACATTTTATTCAAGGTCCTGAAATTAGTGAGACGCAGCACAAGATAGAAGCTACAGACAGAGTAGAGGAAAAATAGCACAAAAGAGAGGGAGAGAAACGGAAAAAGGGGCTGCAGGAGTGGCTGATATTGAGCAAATGTAATGTATATTTCATTATTTTTTATATATATATTTCCATTTTATTTCTGTTCTTTAATCTCTGGTGTATGGATATACCAATATGATTAATGAGGGTGGTGGCGAGAGCTCTGCTGTGGAGGCCCGGAAGAGCACAGCTAGAATGATGCTCTCTATGACACTTCCCGGAGATCACAGCCCCTGTAGGTCTGAGAATATAAGCACATGGTGTCTCAGAGATTGGGCTGAGGCTACAGACAGCTAAAGAAAGATGGAGGTATGAGAACAAGCTTATAATGTCCAATGATGTCTGTATCAGGAGAGTTTATATACTGTAGTCTGTGCATGTCAGAGACCATGTACAGTGTTACATATAGAGGAAGGACTCAAGTGGGACTCGCTTGAGAGAGAGAGAGAGAGAGAGTGTGTGTGTGTGTGTGTGTGTGTGTTTCGGCCTTTGGCTTTTTCCTGGAGCTACAGAACAAATAATGGTTAGATTTCCCCGGTGACGTGTTTTTTCGTGGATCTTACAGAAATTCTCTCTACTTCTTTATGATTTATCTTCTTTAACCAGCTTGTTCTTTTCACAGTTTTACACTTCTGATTCAAAGATTTTCCATTTGTGAGTTCTATTGTGAATATGTCGGGTACTATGTTAAATACAATAGGGTTATTTTCTACATTTCATAATACAAAATATGTTTCGAAACCTCAGAGGCCATTTGCACCAACCATGCAGAAGGAACATACACTAACATTCAAAACGATGGAAGAAGTCTCTTATGCTCTCCAAGGCTGCATTTATTTGAAACGGTAATATTGTGAAATATTATTACAATTGAACTGCTTTCTATTTGAATATTTTAAAATGTAATTTCTTCCTGTGATGATACAGCTGAATTTTCAGCATCACTACTACAGTCTTCAGTGTCACATGGTCCTTCAGAAATCATTGTAATATGTTGCTCTAGATTTGCTGCTCTAAAAACATTTTGGTCACACTTAGTAATTAAGGACACCTAACATTATGTACTTGCATAAAGAAATAAGTACTTATTATCTTCATATTGTATTGCAAAACACTTTTACTGCTATTGAGGTGATATAGGAAACAGGATACAGGAAAGGTTAGGGACAGGTTTAGTGATATGTGTAGGTTTAAGGGTGGGTTAATGGGTAAGGGAACACTCAACAGTGTAATTATAGATGTCATTACAGAAATTATTTAATTAAATGCAGGTATTTTTTTATGGTATTCTGGCAGATATTCTGTCATGAAACTCTGGGATGGCTCAGGCTGATGGTTCCTTAACGCAAGCTGATGATATTTATCGCGTTAACTACTTGGCACAAGTTGATTGGTTCATGTTGCATCTGCAGCCAATGAGCTTGCTGCTCAACATTTTAAATGGCTGGTTAACATTCACTATAGCAGTTTACTGCATGCTTTCAGAGTTCCTCTAAAAAACCCCACCTTCCCCAGCTCCACCTGTATAGATCTGCTATGGGTAATTGGATGTATGTTATTTGTGTAGCAGCAGCATGTCTTGCATACTCACAGCAGTGTATTGCCATATATGTATTGGCAGTAGCAAGTTCCTGTACTTGTTTTGCAGCAGCAATAATCTTCAACAGCAATAATTAACAGCAGCAGCATAGCAGATCTATTCCGCCAACACCAAATACATGAACACTGTCATATCCATTACCATGCTAAAAATCTTTAGAGAGTTGTCATGATATAAACTGTAAAATCATGTACGTTCACAGTAACTGCATTGTATCAACTGATTCATTTAAATGTTAGTACATAGTAAAGACACCTAACATACTGTAAAGTGGGACCATAATTTCTTACTATCAATGTTGAAAACAGTCATTTTGTGAAAACCAATAAAAAATGTTCAGGATTCATTAATGAGCAGAGAGTTACCCGTGTAATACTGTACATACAAAGGCGGGATCAAGTCCATTTTATGAACATTTAGCAAATTAGAAAAAATGATTGTGTGCTCAGCTCGTTATGTTGTAGCAGATGTAGATTAAACAGTTCATTTGCTTTGCTCTAATATGCTTTAATATATGTTTCCGACTCGCAGTTAGTGCAGAAATGCTGCTTACGCCATTTCCAATAAAGCAAATAAACCCTACGTTACCTTGTAAATGTGTGACTGTGCATGAATTAAACAAAAGGCTCCAGTCCTGATCATGATGAACTACTAGTTTGTGATGTTGACCTTGTTATTTGTGCTGTACAAGACTACATAGTGGTATAGCTTCGACATGGCTTATCCAATCAAAATGTAGCAGCACAACTCTGTTTTATCATTTCGATTTAATTATGATGGTCAGTTTATAGTATTGGCTACTGCACTTTCTGAATCTTAATGATTGAACAAATATACACTCTTTGCAGTTCCATGCACACTCCACACTTATACTAAAACTGAGATTTTTTCATTTTTTTCATTTTACAATTAGTTATTTGTTTAATTCTACTTTTTTTTTTAAATGATTTAATTACGAACTTTTCATCAACCGACGAACAGTTGCCTCGCCAACCCCGGTTTGGGACACCCTGTTTTAAATTATTAATGTTATATGCTCAGATGTAGTTAAACAAATGCACGCACACATTCACAAATACATAACAAGCAGAATATGTTATTTGAGAGATAGAGGAAGAGCATATTGCCCCAGCACTACAGTTATTAACCTAACATAATGTTCAACTAACAACCCAAAGCAGAGGAGCAGCCTGTAATCTCCATCATGCATTAAACATCAGCCAATGCACCGAAACACATTACAGCCTGAGCAGTGTGTAATCACTCTCTCGCAGAATAAGGCCTGACTAAAGGAAATATAAACAAGGACACTGCGCTCAAATCTGGGAAACAGGATGCTAATCACTCTTCTTTTTTGATTTATTTATTTATTTATTTATTTTGTAACCATTCTTAAGATCTGCTTCCTATTCCGAAGTCCAGACTGGCACTTTGTACTTGGTGAACTGTAGAATGGAAAAACAGAAATTAGTCTGTAAATGGAAAAAGTTAGCATGAACATTCTTTGAAATTGCTCCCTTTTTATGTTCTGAAAAAAAAAAAAAAAAAAAAAACCTGTACATGAGTTTGGAACAAAGTAAATAATGATGTGCAAACTAATTTAAAACATTTAATATTTCATTTTATTTTTCCACACAATCAGTACAAAAAATGTGTGTATTATTTCTATGTGAGCTTAGAATTTTTTTTTAATGCGTCCTAAAAGCTGAAAAGAATGAATGCTTCTCGAGAGAAAGAGTGACTGTTTTCCCTAGAGGAGAAGGTACAAGATGGACTCGATTTTTGTTTTCTGCTTCACTTGTTACACTTTGTTCATCTGAAGTAGCTGACTACACATTTAGCAATTTCATCCATGCTGCATGCAGGAAAGACGTGTACATAAAGAAGAGAGTTGTCAATAAATGCAATTATGCCGCTACTGCCATCTAGATAATCGTATTTGGACGCCTCTAATCCTCTTGCTCTGCCCTCAGTCTTTCGTTCTTTCTCTCCACTTTCCTCCTCCTGCCCTTAGACTGGTTATGGATGTTTCTTCAAAAATGAACACTTTTGTCTCAGGGCTTGTGAGTAGAATATTTCTCTGCATGCTTTCCAATTAAACTGTAATTTTGAGAAATTATGCAAATATTGATCATATTAATTGTGTGTAATTAGGATCAGTAAAGTTCTAGCTATGAAAATAAGTAAAAAGTTTCAAATGTAATTTTAATTATTTCCACTACTGAATGCTATGAAACAAAACGCATGAGATGTGATGGGAATGACACTGTGGTGGAAATGATCAATGCTTTCAGAAAACCAAAATAATAAAGACATAAGTACATTTTATATGTTCACTGAGGGACATTGTTAATAGACAAATTAAATAAACTAATGAAAGTGTGATAGTCTACAGGTTCAGAAACACTCATTTTTATCTTGATTTTAACTGTATTTTGTGCAAACATGCACACTCTTCTCTGCCTGTTCCCCTTCTCAGCACACACACATACAGAGAAACTGAGAGCTGTCAGAAGTGTAACTGTAGCTCCGTCACCCTGTGCTTGTTGCGGCCGTATGGCAACTATTTTCTGCATGGCCTCTAACAGTTGAGCCTGTCACATTTCATTGCCGGCACTATATGCTGATCCTCCTGAACACACACACACACAGACACAGACACAGACACAGACACACACACACACACACACACACACACACACACACACACACACACACACACACACACACACACACACACACACACACACACACACACACACACACACACACACACACACACAGACACACAGACACACACACACACAGAGACACAGACAGACACTCCCCGTTTCCTTTACTCTGTCTTTCTGGTCAACCTGCCATTGCTCCTGTAGTGTTTGCAAACTGAGCTCAGTTACAAGGTCACCACTCTTAGATCTCTGATCTGAACACTTTACTGTCTTCCTCTTTCTTTCTTTTTCTCTGTCTCTCTTAATCATCTGACTGATACATTCCCAAAGTGTCAATGTAATGCTCTTTTCTTCATACACTACCATTCAAAATCTTTGACACAACATTGAATTTGTTATTATTACTACTTTACACATTTTAATAATAATAGTAAAGTCATCAAGATGAAGAATGGGAGTCATGTTCAGAGTTATGTTCAAGATCTATAAATCTTATTTTGTGTGTGTGTGTAACAAATTTAATATATTTCATTAGTAGCACTAATTTAATTCCATTTACGTTGCATAGACAAAAATTTACATCAGGGAGGTTTCACAGGGTGGCTAGAGACTTAATAAATTTGAAATGCATAAAATGTGTAGATGAAATAATATGAACAATGAACATTATTTGACATTAAAAAGAAAATACCCTTGGCTATTTTGACCCACGGTGCCTTTAGATTCCTAACCCATACCATAAATGACAATGTAAATATTTTCCACCCATTACATTATAAATTAGTATAAATGCACCTGCCCATAATCTGCTGCTCTTAAACAAAGACTCCAATTTATTTCGTTTTACATAGCAGAGAATGACCATAAAATATTATGCCAGTGAGAGAGGACGATACTTCTGAAGGTATGCATTAAATATTATAGTTTGAACACTTCAGTTAGGGTTTCCTAACACAACCAGCAACATTATACCTTACTCACAGTGACATATCTAGTGTTTCTGGGAAAGTACCACATAAAATACATACTTCATTCTTAATGAACCAATATGATCAATACAAATCACCATTTGTTTGTTTTTTAAGGCCTCTGGACAACATATTAGATTCAGTTCTGTTTTCACAAGAGCAACTGTTTAGTATAATTATTTTACTCCACACCATTAAACACATTCCTCTTTCAGTGTAAGACATTTATACTCTATAATATTACACATTTAATTACAGTTAATCCCTTTTTACTTGACTGAGAAAGAAAAGGATTCCAATTCATTACGCAGGATTAGACGTGTCTAAGAGATGGGAGGGTTTCTGTAGAGTGTGGTCAATGAGTGTGTGTAGTAGGAGGAGAGAGTCTGGGCTAGTGGTGCATTTAAAGTTATTATGTGATTCCACTGTTTAAAACAGGAATGTCTCCTTTTCATATTTCATGCTCATTGGTCTGTCTTTGATTGACTTTTATTCCTGTGTGAAATAGCAATGATACCTCTAAACTCTTCCCTGGAATACCAGAGTCTGCAGAGGAGGATAATTTATTTTATGAAGGCATTTTTTAGACGTTAGTGACACATTAAGAGTGAGATTGTGTATTACTCAGTGTTTCACTGTGAACAGATGTCATAGGAATATATTATTTATTTGAGAATCCTCCTAGTATCCAAAGGCATTTAAATTCACATTACAACTGATGTCTTCGAATACTCCTCGAATATAGAATGGCTCTAAATGTCTTAAAGGGATAGCCACCCTCATGTCGTTCCAAACTTGAATGACTTGCTTTCTTCTGTGGACAAGAAAGAAGATATTTTGAAAAATGTATTTTTTTCTCTCTCCATACAATAGAAGTTAATGATTTATTGCTACTGTGCACAGAGATTAAAGGGAAAAAGTGAACACTGTTGGTTATGTCACAATGTGCATTGTTTTTTATGCACAATAATGTCAGGTCAAGTCACCTTTGTACAGGGCTTTATACAATACAGATTGTTTCAAAGCATCTTTACAGTGATAACAGGGAAATTATGAATTTTGGCTGTTGTTCAGCGTAAGTCAGTTCAGTGTTGATTCAGTTCCGTTGTAAAAATTATGAATTATTAAATTAGTTCACTTCATCTATCAAGCAGTTCTGCAAAAAATGTCATCATTTTAAATCAAAGTATTGAAAAGAGTCACACAGGTTTAGGATGACATAAGGGGGGAGAACATTTAAAAAAATAATATATATATATATATATATATATATATATATATATGTATATGTATATGTGTGTGTGTGTGTGTGTGTGTGTGTGTGTGTGTTTACAGTAGGAAGTTATGTGAAGTCTACAAATAGTCAGATTGCTTCCATTGAAGCTCAAGATGCTTCTTTTATTATGTTGGAGAACATGATCAGGTTACAAAAGCCTGTGAAGTTCATCTGGAGTGTTGCTGTCATTAAAACAAATGACATTATACCAAAATGCAAATATTATACCTACATACAGACATTATACCAAACCAATAATTATTTATATTGGAAAACAGATAACTGATATATTGGCCAATTTAAATCCAAATTTTAAATAATTTTTGAGAATTGATTCCTGATTACAAAAACAAGTGTCTCACCATTAAAAGCCATGTCCCAGCACACAATTATAATGTTCTCATTATAATTTTATGTAGCCTATATGACAGCACATTACACTGTACAGCACACTGTATTTTCCTTTTTTGAAGTGATTCCAATCATATTTCTAGCAATTCAAACCCATCACGGTGAACAGTGCGTATCTGAAGTGTCTCAGCTGAAGGAAATAATCCATTATTTATCAACTTTAATATATCGGCCAAATTTTCTTATCGCATCAATAACAGTAACATTAAAAATTGACATATCACCCTATATAATGAGCATCCCTATACAAAACTATACAAGTTTTTGTTCAATTTCTTAATCAGATTGTTATCTGATAATAAAATTTGTCATTTGTATTTTCATAGGTGATCTTATACATTTGGACCCTAGCTGTCTCCTTCGTTCCTTGTAATATATTTAGTTAGCTGCTGATAGTCAAATGCGTGAAATATTGGCTTTTTGACCAGGGGCAGCCATAAACAAATTAAGAACATATTCTTATTGCATGAGATTTTAACTGCAACACCGATTATGGAAGTGCAAAACTTTACGAGATCTGAGCAGGAAAAGCAAAATGATGTTACACCATGTACCTCTACAAACCCTTCAATTTCTACCTTTCAAAATCCCCTTTTTCCATTTTGAACTGTGCTTTATGGACCGTTTGTTCTTCGTTTTTATCTTTTTCATTAGTTAACCTTTGCTCCAAAAGAGGAAGAGTGAGGGTGGGAAAAATAAGAGGGGGAAGGGAATTACAGTCTAGAGGGTGCAATGAGAAAGAGATCCAAGTGGATCGATCGCTTATGAATATTCTGATCAGTGTCCTGAGCTGAAGAAAACTGCCAATGTTAGATGATAGCAGTGCACAGAAGACAAAATTGAAATCACTAAACTCTAGAGGACTGTAAAAATGGTAAATCTCTATAAGAAGAGGAAGGATTGTTACGTTTGAATTTACTCCCCACTCAAAGACTACCCAGGTGTGGAAAATGTGAAAGAATAGATGTAGTAGTATCAGTATTAGTGCGCTTCCTCTGAGAGGGACTATAGGGCAGGGGAGGCGTTTTATAGACGATGATTGGGGAGGGATTACACAGAAACACAATCCAATATTAGGAGGAGACAGACAGCTCCATATCAGCCACTCTCCCTATCTGTCGTCTCCATAACCGGATCAGACCTACTGGGCCCTTCCTCTTCCCACTGAGCAAGCGACGTCTGTGGACGTACAAAACAGGTTGATATCAAGTCCGCCCGTCCAGGCCATGATCTGAACGTCCATTGACAGCCAGAATTAGTCGATTAATGACACGGAGTAATTTTGTCCAATCTGGCCATAATCTAAACGTCTACTGACAGCCAGAACTAGTTCAGAAAAGACGTTCATACTGGCTATAATCTGGACGTCCGTTGACATCCAGAAACAGTCCATAAATGACGTGAATAAAGATGTCCAATCCAGCCATAATCTAAACGTCCACTGACAGCCAGAACTAGTTCAGAAAAGACGTTCATACTGACTATAATCTGGACGTCCGTTGACATCCAGAAACAGTCCATAAATGACGTGAATAAAGATGTCCAATCCAGCCATAATCTAAACGTCCACTGACAGCCAGAACTAGTTCAGAAAAGACGTTCATACTGACTATAATCTGGACGTCCGTTGACATCCAGAAACAGTCCATAAATGACGTGAATAAAGATGTTCAATCCGGCCATAATCTAAACGTCCACTGACAGCCAGAACTAGTTAAGAAAAGACGTTCATACTGACTATAATCTGGACGTCCGTTGACATCCAGAAACAGTCCATAAATTACGTGAATAAAGATGTCCAATCCGGCCATAATCTAAACGTCCACTGACAGCCAGAACTAGTTCAGAAAAGACGTTCATACTGACTATAATCTGGACGTCCGTTGACATCCAGAAACAGTCCATAAATGACGTGAATAAAGATGTCCAATCCAGCCATAATCTAAACGTCCACTGACAGCCAGAACTAGTTCAGAAAAGACGTTCATACTGGCTATAATCTGAACGTCCGTTGACATCCAGAAACAGTCCATAAATGACGTGAATAAAGATGTCCAATCCAGCCATAATCTAAACGTCCACTGACAGCCAGAACTAGTTCAGAAAAGACGTTCATACTGGCTATAATCTGGACGTCCGTTGACATCCAGAAACAGTCCATAAATGACGTGAATAAAGATGTCCAATCCAGCCATAATCTAAACGTCCACTGACAGCCAGAACTAGTTCAGAAAAGACGTTCATACAGACTATAATCTGGACGTCCTTTGACATCCAGAAACAGTCCATAAATGACGTGAATAAAGATGTCCAATCCAGCCATAATCTAAACGTCCACTGACAGCCAGAACTAGTTCAGAAAAGACGTTCATACAGACTATAATCTGGACGTCCTTTGACATCCAGAAACAGTCCATAAATGACGTGAATAAAGATGTCCAATCCAGCCATAATCTAAACGTCCACTGACAGCCAGAACTAGTTCAGAAAAGACGTTCATACTGGCTATAATCTGAACGTCCGTTGACATCCAGAAACAGTCCATAAATGACGTGAATAAAGATGTCCAATCCAGCCATAATCTAAACGTCCACTGACAGCCAGAACTAGTTCAGAAAAGACGTTCATACTGGCTATAATCTGGACGTCCGTTGACATCCAGAAACAGTCCATAAATGACGTGAATAAAGATGTCCAATCCAGCCATAATCTAAACGTCCACTGACAGCCAGAACTAGTTCAGAAAAGACGTTCATACTGGCTATAATCTGGACGTCCTTTGACATCCAGAAACAGTCCATAAATGACGTGAATAAAGATGTCCAATCCAGCCATAATCTAAACGTCCACTGACAGCCAGAACTAGTTCAGAAAAGACGTTCAGACAGACTATAATCTGGACGTCCTTTGACATCCAGAAACAGTCCATAAATGACGTGAATAAAGATGTTCAATCCGGCCATAATCTAAACGTCCACTGACAGCCAGAACTAGTTCAGAAAAGACGTTCATACTGGCTATAATCTGGACGTCCTTTGACATCCAGAAACAGTCCATAAATGACGTGAATAAAGATGTCCAATCCAGCCATAATCTAAACGTCCACTGACAGCCAGAACTAGTTCAGAAAAGACGTTCATACTGGCTATAATCTGGACGTCCGTTGACATCCAGAAACAGTCCATAAATGACGTGAATAATGATGTCCAATCCAGCCATAATCTAAACGTCCACTGACAGCCAGAACTAGTTCAGAACAAAATGACAAACAATATCTGTAAATTAATTAACTGACTGTTAATTTACAGACTATATCATTAACTGTTAAATTGATCTTGCTGATCAGACACCAACAGGGTTCATGATGCACACATGATGCTTTTAAGTCCTCCTGGGAAGTTTGTATTCATGAGGTTTTACTATTTTACTATTTATGTTGAAATTAATTTATGAAGCCACTGTAAAATGTATCATTACATGTTATATTGTAATACTACTGTCATATTTTGTGCAGGCATTAGCTTACTTCATCGTAAATAGAAAAGCCTGACAATGTAACTGCTAAATACCAAAGTATTGTGGTATTACATGTTTCTCACTGACACACTCATAACTCTTCAAGATCGGGCTAAAAGAAAATCCCAAGCTTCCTACTCATATTTTCATCATTGTGGCGGCGTTCATGTATGTTCAATTTGTAAATACGATCTTTATGATACAGGTATGTTTTGAATGCATCAATAGCTCTAGTTTAGGGACAATCCATACAAACAATCTTTACTAAACAGACTGTCACAGTGAGAAGATTTTTGTCCTTTATCAATGCTAAAGGCCTAACCACTGCAGTTAACACCAAGCTGTTAAATAAAAGTCTGTAGGCAAGTCTTAAGGTTAGGGTTAGGGTTAACCTTAACCCTTAATTTCTAACCCAGACCCAGTTTCACAGACATGGTTTAGATAAAGCCAGGATTTGTCCTTAGTTCAATTTGGGTATTTAATTATAGCTTTTAAAAATGTGCCTTAGAAAAAAAAAAACATTACTGGTGTGCATCTTGAGACAAAACAATGGCACTGCCATAAGATATGTCAGTACAAGTTGCTTTCAGGTAATACTGCTCAAACATGCATTTTAGTCTGGGACTACAGGCTTAAGTCTTGCCTGTGAAAGTGTGAAACCCGGGGTATTATGTTGTAACTTGTATATAATTATGCCAATGTTACCAAAGTGTTGCGTTGGACAGAGGATTAACTCTAAACCAACAGGTTGTGTACCAGTGCCACACAGGGTGAAAAAGGATGTTGACATTATTAGGCATAAGAGTGTTTCTAAAGGAAAGGTCAAGAATTTGTGAAAGTGTAAAAGGGTCATTATGGGTCACATGAATGTAACTGTCACCACCATGATACCAATTCATTAGATTTTCATATAGATCTATACAGAATTGTATATGAATATATGCAGTGTTTGCTCTGTTTAATATACTGTTTGCTCTATTAAATTGCGCTTTATAAGAACAGTGGTAAATACATATTATATATGGTCAGTTACTGTAAGTTCTTACAGTATTTTTAATCTTTAATTTTTAATCTTTAATTTTTAATCATGCACTGCAATGAAAAAACATATATATATATATATATATATATATATATATATATATATATATATATATATATATATTCATATTTTCCTGTAATTGCAATGTTGCCACACTATTGGCTGTCTCTCCTAGCTGTTTTGAGCATGATTGGTTATTCTCTGTTTATTCTGACTGTCATCCAGGAATCTAGCCAATGACAACTAAGCGCGCCTTTATGAGTCAAGTTTGAATAAACGTCAGTTGAGCGAGTCGGTGTTTGCTTTGCTGCTGCGCGGGATCTTCAATATTAGCCTATTCTGTGGGTTTTACATCGTTTAAAACATGGATTATTTTACATCGGACTGCTAAATGTTTATTTTGAGCGAGTTGCTGGGTGTTGCTGGGTGTAAATGAAGAACAAACAAGGAAATGGACAAAGAATTTTAACAACGGACATATTGCAATCTACGGAAGGTAAATAACTTTATTTTATACAAATTCTGCTACATCAAGATATAGTGTATTAAATTGAGAATCTAAACGCGATTAGAGCAATATTATTAGTGCATACGGTATTCCCAATGTATTAATGTTATGTGCTGCTAGGATGTGTAACGTTAACTTGTCTAACTTTATGATAAAAAATAAATGCTTTACAACGAGTGAACTGAGAATATTGTATCTTTAGACAGAAAGGAACTGCAAACTAGGCTTTTATATTGTTGATCGCGGGATGGCTAACCGATCAGTTAAATTAACGAGTCGTAATAATATGTTTTGGAGCTGGTGAGTCAATTTTGCAAGCTTTTGCAAATGTCTCCGTTAGTAAGTAAAACAAATAACTAATATTGATGTGTATGTGTGTGTTTCCTTCATGATCCAGGCATTTTGGGAATAAATATTATCCAGCCACACGATGTTCAGATGCGGTGAGTATTGTCATAAAATACACGTGAAATAGAGGCAGAACATGTAAACTCTGCTCAAATGCACTGGTTCAAACCCTCCAGACAAGCTTTATCTTCTTGAGTTTACAGGCCTAGCTGACCCAAAAATAAATGTCTTTCAAAATGAAAGTATTTTTTTCAAACCTCTATAACTTACTTTTGTGAAACACAAGAATTTTGGGAATAAAACAACTAGGCCTATATTCATTGTATGACAAAAATAAAAGGCATTTTTCAAGATATCTTAATTATGGTTCTACACAAGAAATTGATAAAATTTAAAATTTTAAAAATTAAACTCATAAAATTTCAACACCAGGGTGAGTGTTCTATTTTTAAACTCTATTTTTTTTTTTTTTTTTTTTGGATGAGCTGTTCTTTTAAAGGATTAGTTTACCTCAAAGTTAAAAATTGTGTCATCATTTACTCACCCTCAAGTTGTTTCAAATCTGTATGAATTTCTTTCTTTATTTCTTCTGCTGAACACAAAGAAAGATATTTTGAAGAATGTCTGTAACTTGGGTCCCATTGACTTCCATAGTATTTTTTTTTCCTACTATGTAAGTCAATGGGACCCAAGTCTGTCTGTTTACCGACATTCTTCAAAATATCTTTCTTTGTGTACAGCAGAAGAAAGAAATTCATACAGGTTTAAATCAACTTGGGTGAGTAAATGATGACACAATTTTCAACTTTGAGGTGAACTAATCATTTAAGGACATTTGCTAAATTAACCATGTTTTATTTATTATAGTGTAGAAACCATGTTTTTATGGTGGATTTAATACAACAATTTATTAAGTAAGTATAGGAGCAGGCTTCACTGCATATATTAATAAAGTTTTAGAGTGCTGGCCTGGATAATTGTAATACGTAAAATAGGAAAGAGGCCACACTATGCATAAACTTATATTTGCAAAAATGCGTTTCGGCGCGTGCAAACTGATGAAGGCACACGCCGAAACGTGTTTTTGCAAATAAAAGTTTATGCATAGTGCGGCCTCTTTCCTATTTTACGTATTACAATAATTTATTACCATTTGGTTAGTGTCGCAAAACAGTGTTAATTTTTAGTAAGGGTTCTCCAGATTTATATAACACTTATGGAACATTAAAAAAATGGTCCTATGTTACCCGATCAATAATCCTATTAACACTCTTTTAAAAAAAAAAAAATTTTTTAGATCAAGCATTGGACTTACGGAGCAGAATAGGCACCAACAGAGAAACAAGTCCATCACTAGTAAGTATCCACTGCAGTGTCTGGTTACACTTTATTTCGATAGTCCACTTTAGAAATTTTACTAACTATAACTTTTCAACTACATGTCAACTAACTCTCATTAGAGTATTAGTAGGCTGTAGCAGACAGTCAATAGACTGGTAGGTTAAGTTTAGATGTTAGGAAATGGGTTAGGAGAATAAGTTGACTTGTAGTTGCCAAGTAACTTATAGTCAGTAGAATGTCTGTTAGGGGACCAACAAAACAGAGTGTTAGCAAATATTAAGCAGACAGTCTACTAATACTCTAATGACAGATAGTTGACACGTAGTTGCAAAGTTACTTATAGTTAGTAGAATGTCTAAAGTGGACTATCGAAATAAAGTGTTACCCAGTATCTAAATCCGCAGTCAATTTTAAAGGCACAATGCACTCCGAAATTAAAAAAATGATCTCTTTTTTTTCTTCACTCGTGCCATTCCAGATGTATATCTGACTTTCTTTCCACAAATATATATTTTTTAATTATCCATTATTCTAAGCCAATATAATGCAAGTGCATATGCCAGAAACTTCATACAGCCTACTCACAGCTTGCTGTGTTGTTCACACAAGATGTTTTCTGCACTTATCATGTGAGCAATGCTCTTGGACTTTTTCGACCTTCAGCATTTTGGTGTCTATTCACTTGCATTATTTGACACACAAACACAAGAGATGGATAATATTTCTAAAAGTCTAGTTTATTTTTTCTAAAATATGTGTTTTCATCTGAAGAAAGAAAATCATATACCTTTCGGTCGGCATAAGGTAGATAAAATGAAGGGGGAATCAGTTTGCTCTCCTTTACCTAGTATTATTTATAAACCTTACATGTGATTTAATAAATGTACAATTAAAGGGGTGTTCCAAGCAAACATCTAAATCCCTTCACAAAGAGCCCTTCCACAAAAGGGTTAGCAAAGGGGGACATGCATGCGATGGTAAATTAACTGAAGTAATTTTATCTTATAGTAATTTTATATTATATTTATGGTAATGTGACCTAGGATGGCAAGTTCCTGTGATTCATTTTAAAACTAGATATGGTGGAAGAGTTCCATTTAACATTTGTTTGGGTTTGCTATATTACACACATTTTCATCATACCGAAGTTCCATAGGTAAAACTTTTATTAATAGATGCGTTAATGTAACTACCTGCAGGGTTAAAAGAAAAGACGTCAAGAACACACAAACTTAAGGAACTTTTACTCAACAACAATGTACTAAAAACGGAAGAGTTCTTTCTTTGTTCAGATGACAACGTTATTAAAACGATTACCATTTGGACAGATCCACTGTGTTAATCTACATGTTCCTTCTTTTGGTGATGCACATTTTTCTATCAGACATAAGTTTTAGATACCAGACAAAACAGATGAAATGTGACCCATGCTAATTTATTCCCCCCTTTTACCTCTCTCTTTTATCTTTCTGTGGCCAGGATCCGTCATTCATCGGAACAGCTACCAAGAGAAGTGAGTATTCGTCCTCTACCTCCTTTGTCTCAATGTTATTTCAACACAATTGGTCTCCAAAGTACTATATGTATGTTTATATTAGGGGTGTAAGATTAAGAAAATGTCATAATTCGATACAATTGCGATTTTCGATTCAAAAACGATTCTCGATAAATAAAAAAACGATTCACAGTATGTAAATGTAGTTACTTTTCCTATGTAGGTATTAGGGATGTGCATCTCCATAACTGAGGCTGATACGATGCGCATCTCGATGCATAGCCAACGATACAATACATTAATGATACATATAAGCAGCTGCCAGCTACCAATGCAATGCAATACGATTCACTATTATTACGATCCGGTGCGATTCGATTTCGATTCAACGTATTGCAAAAATATGATGCTATGCAATTCAATATGGTATAGATAGTTAACTTTTATTTCTTTTGTTCAGACATAGGGCAAATCATAAAGTAGCTTAAGTGCCATCTGACTTTTAACACATGGCTCTCTCACAATCAAAAGTTTTGGTTTCCACAAAAAAAGCAGGTACTGTAGGCTAACTGACCAGAAAGCAGGTGCTGTTATTATGTGTTTCACGGGCCGTTTATCAGTTTGGACCAGTGCAGCGCGAGCCGATCTTGATCAAGCGACACTGTTACTACACGGCGCTAATAGATCCCCACTGAAGTAATAACATCGCTGCGAGATCTAGTGAGAAGCATTCATATTTCTCTGTTATTAACGGATCAAACAGCGCTGACGTAGAAACATTGTGCCATGAATGAACAATCCAGTGTCCACAGATCAGCAACATTCACCATGGATTTACTGTAGTAACACTAACTGTAACCATGGAAGTTTGGCAGGAATAGTAGGCTATAATGCTTTCAAGTTACATTACGTTGGTTTTATTTTTTTGACATAAATAAAATTACTGCCCTCAAATGTTAATCTGAACTAAAATAAACCTTTGTTTATAACTACAATATTACATTTCATTTTTTTCAAGGAGCTGTTTTACATGCTTCTAAGAGTCAATTATAGCTTCATCATTCCTCAAAGTAAAAAAAAAAAAATCATACTTTATGATGTTAGGTTTAATACAAAAAAAAAGTTAAAAATATTAAAACAAGGAAATTTCTCTGGTATTTCTTTCTTTTTCCTGTATCGAAAACGTACCGAACCGTGACACAAGTGTATCGTATTGAACTGAACCGAACCATGGATTTTGTGAACCGTTAACTTACACCCCTAATATGTGCGTGTGTGTGTGTGTATATGGGGCTGTTTAAACCTGGCCACTTGATGCGTTTTCTCAGATCGGATAGCTATCTGTTTTATCACAACAATTCCATTTACACCTGGTCACATAATTCCCTCGATTCCCTCGCTATGCAAATTTAATGGCGTTCACGTCACCGAAAGCAACAGATATGAGCTGCATTTTATTGATCATCCGTTAAAATTTCTAAATCAAAGACCGCAATAGGAGAGAGCGCAACAGCCCTGGTAAGATCATTTCGTTTCTTTACTTTTAATGATGATAACTGTGTGTTAAGAATCTGGGACTTACTTTCACTTTGATTTGCGATAGTTTGCACGTTGGCTTGATGAATAACGTTAGATGGTCAGCGGCGATGCGGCAGTAGCGTCGTCATAACTGGCTATAACATGACATATAGCCTATAACACGCTCTCACACCTTTATTTTAGAGCGTTTTTGGGAGGAGTAAAATTTACATATGTGGTTTCAACAACCAGATGCATGTCCAGTTTCTTCTGGAATGCGACCCAGACCACCTCCTGAAGTGGTTTGAGCATTCAGATTCAAATGCGTCACGAATGCGTTTCGGAGGGCATTTACACCTGGTCTTTTCAAGATCATATAGCAATCCGATCACTAAAATCGCATGAAGTTGTAAATGGCCCCTGTGTGTGTGTGTGTGTGTGTGTGTGTGTGTGTGTGGAATGCCTTATATCAGGCTTGATGTAATTTTACTTGATTTGTGATTTATTTCATTTAATTGATTCGAGTACTCAAATGTTCAACTATGCATCTCTGCTATAAGCTAAACCACAACAGTGGCATTTGTATTTATTTATTTTACATGTGGATTTTTTTGCTTTGATTGTAGCTGCTGTCATGAAATGGGACCCAGCTGCAACAGAGGCCCAAAGAAAGTCTGTAGCCGATCATCTGGAACTGCTTGCTGCTATAAATGAAGCTTGTGAACCTTATAGCAGCCATATTTTGTTAACTGTTATGTTATATTTTTTTAACAACATTTTATAGATTATTTAAAGGGAAATTGTGTTAATTTACAACTTTACTGTTCTGTCTTTTAAGTTTTATTGTGTTAATTTATACTTTACTCTTTCGGCTGTTAAGATTTAAAATAGTAATAAAAATATATCTTGAGATTTAAATAGTTGATTTCTTGGAGTGATTAGTTTGGTTTACAGGAAAATGGTAAGCAGTTTATTACAGTTATATTGTTAAGATATACAAATGCAAGTATATACACCACAGTTATTCAATTGAATATACAATATTATCAATATTCTTTAAAATCTTATTTAGGTCTATGGTCTGTGTGTCTGCAGTTTCATGACACGACAACCATTAACAAGGAGTAACTGGGTTTTTCTCAGTGAGAACTAGCTCACTCACAAGTTCAACCACTGTTTTATAAATATTTGTAAGTAAATATTTTTTAAAGTTGGATCCTTGCAAAATGCACATATGGGATTTCCATGTCAGTATGGGTCTTTAACAGTCTTTGACATTTCTACTACAGAAAACACGTCTAATACAACTTTTATTCTGGCTGCCTTTAGATGTCTAACAATTACGTCTGTAGCACGTCTTTACTTGACATCTATACAATGTCCAGAAAAGACGTAAAAAAAACTTTCATTCTGGCTCCTGTGAGGACGTCTTCTGGATGTCTAAGAATGACGTCTGTAGCACGTCTTTAATTGACGTCTATACAATGTCCAGAAAAGACGCAAAAAAAACGTTCATTCTGGCTTCTGTGAGGATGTCTTCTGGATGTCTAAGAATGACGTCTGTAGCACGTCTTTAATTTACATCTATACAATGTCCAGAAAAGACGTCAAAAAAACTTTAATTCTGGCTTCTGTGAGGACGTCTTCTGGATGTCTAAGAATGACGTCTTTAGCACGTCTTTAATTGACGTCTATACAATGTCCAGAAAAGACGTAAAAAAAACTTTCATTCTGGCTTCTGTGAGGACGTCTTCTGGATGTCTAAGAATGACGTCTTTAGCACGTCTTTAATTGACGTCTATACAATGTCCAGAAAAGACGTCAAAAAAACTTTCATTCTGGCTCCTGAGAGGACGTCTTCTGGATGTCTAAGAATGACGTCTGTAGCACGTCTTTAATTGACGTCTATACAATGTCCAGAAAAGACGTCAAAAAAACTTTCATTCTGGCTCCTGAGAGGACGTCTTCTGGATGTCTAAGAATGACGTCTTTAGCACGTCTTTAATTGACGTCTATACAATGTCCAGAAAAGACGTCAAAAAAACTTTCATTCTGGCTCCTGTGAGGACGTCTTCTGGATGTCTAAGAATGACGTCTTTTAGACGTCTTCTGGACGACTTTTTGCTCGCTGGGTTGCCAGAGAAAGAAAGAGCATACATAATAATGCAGAGGGTGGATGGAGACAGGTCAAAAGAAGAAAATTGACTTCTTTGAAATCTTTTGTAGTTTAAAACCATTCCAAGGGTTGAATGAATCTTTTAAAAGATTTGTTCTAGTATAAAAATGTTAAAATTGGTACCAAAGGCTACTAAACATCACCTTGGAATTGTTTTATCCTTGATTTGGACTGTATGTAATTCATACAGTGTCCAAATTTAAAAATGTAAAAACACCACATTGGCGTTTTGGAGAGGCACTGATATATACATTGCTACAGCAAGGTTTCCTTGGTGAGAATGTGCTGTTTATGTTTGTTCATGTTTATGTTCTGTTATATGTTCCATATTTATGTTTATGAATTAATCAAAGAAATCCACAATATATAGTGAATGTAGTCACAACTAAAACTATCCACTAGAACTAACTATACTTAAACCAGTTACTTTTACAAATAATGTGTTACAATATCGTTACTCCCTAAAAGTAACTAATTGCGTTAATAACTTTTGCATTAATTTTTCTCACCTGAGCTGGGCTTGTTTGTTTGTTTGTTTGTTAAATAAGCCTCAGGATGAAGGAAATGCAAAATTATATAATTTGTGTTACTTGTAATGCGTTACCCCCCAACACTGCTTTAAACTTCTAGAATCAAAAAAGGTTAATAAAAAAGGTTTGAAAACAAGCAACTTCATCATAATTACTGGAAATACCTTATAGGAGGGCCTTCAAATATATATATATTTTTTTTCCAAAATGGTTGAGAACCACTAATACCTATTGAAGCAATGGTAACTCTTTATTTTAGGCTCCAATTCTCACTATTAACTACTTGCTTATTAGCATGCATGTTACTATATTGTCCGTTTCTACTTCTAAAGTAGAATGGCTTTATAAGTAATGGCTTAATGGCTTATTCTGCGCGACCATATTCTACATCCCTTCTACCCAATACCTAAACTTAACAACTACCTTACTAACTATTAATAAGCAGTTATTAGGAGTTTGCGGTAGTTATTAGTTAGTTAATAGTGAGAATAGTACCCTAATCTAAAGTGTGACCAAAGTCACACCTTTTCAGGACTTTGTATATCCTGTTCACAGACTGGTTATGCATTTTCCACCTTAACAAACTATGTAAATGTTGTTTATATTAAATTATCATTGATTTAAATGCACATTTAAAACACTATACATTGTGTTATATTGCCCCAGCATTAAAAAAAGAACAGTTCAGTTCTGGTAGTGACTTTAAACTAACAAAGTTTAAACTAAGTGACTTTCTCTCTTCCGACTGCTGTAATCCATCTTTCAATATTTTTCCTGCTATAGTTCACTTCCGCATTCCAAAACTACAAATGTAAAAAAAGGTACATTTTTGCAGTTCTGTTTGGTGACACAAGTGTTACAGAAATATCACACTTCAGCTTTCAGTGGTTTATTGCAAATGGACACAGTTAAAGAATGAAGAATGAAGAAGAAATATGGACACTGTTGGACATGTCACAATAATGTGCATTGCATGCATATAGACGTGACATAATAGCAGGCGCAAAACCCATGGTCACATGTGAAGGACAGGCTGCCTCCATCTCATTAGTAATGGCATGAGCTGCCTCCGTTTAAGCACTTTCTCTCTCTCTCCGCAGCACCAATCCTCATCCCTGTCCACAAGAACTCATCTTCTTATCGCTACAAAAACGGATATAAAAATGGAGAGAATCATCTATCAGAAAGCACCTATTCCTCCTCCTATTTGTTCTCGCCGTCTTTCTATCTTTCTGCCCTTGCTACCACCTCTTTATATCTTTTCTTGCTCTGCCCTGACTTCCCATTTTATCGTTTACTGCATATTTGGAGGAGAGAAAGTGTTCTCTTTCTCGCTTTCTGTTGGAAAGCTCCAGAGACCTGCATTTCACACTCATGGGGGCAGCTGTGGTTTGATCTATCCTTTTGCCCTTTGCTCAATACAGTGAGACTTTTCTAAATCTCTCTCTTGATCTGTCAAAGGGATCTCCTTGACTTTAATGTGTGCCAGTGGAACCCTCCTTGCTCAGGGCTGAGCTTAGTCAGCGATACTGTATGTGTCCCTCTATCTTTCTCTGTCTCTGTTGCAGTGGTGGAAAGAGTACTAACAAATTGTACTTAAGTAAAAATATTCCTCCTTAAGTAATAATTTACTTGAGTACAATTAGAAGTACCGAAAAATAATATGACTTAAGAGTAAATAAGTAAATAATATGACCCAAGTAAGAGTAAATAAGTAGTTTGCTTAAAAACTACTCCAGTAACTACGTTACAAAGTACTTTAGGATTATTTTTCTATTTTTACCCAACATTGGGAGATGATAGCGATATGGAGCGCTAAACACTCACGTCATCTGTTTCATTCATACTGGAAGCCCAGTACTGATTCATCCCTCATGCAGAAAGTCCACAAGTGAGATTCATAGAAACATTAAACTTATTACATTTCAGGAAATGCCTTATATGGATATAATAACATGCAAATAGAGATGTTTTGACTGATGAAACATGAAGACAAACAGATGATAGCGATAATATATCTGTGTTCATCAAGCTATCTCGGGTATTTTCATAAGAATGATGTATGTCTTTAAAGGGATAGTTCACCCAAAAATGAAAATTAGCCCATGATTTACTCACCCTCAAGCCATCCTAGGTGTATATGACATTCTTCTTTCAGACAAATACAATCAGAGTTATATTAAAAAATGCCCTGGCTCTTCCAAGCTTTATGGCCAGTGAATGGCTGGAGAAAATATGAAGCCCAAATAAGTGCATCCATCCATGATAAAAGTGCTCCACTTTTACTCCAGGGGTTTAATAAAGGCCTTCTGAAGTGAAGCCATGCGTTTGTGTAAGGAAAATGCCCATATTTAAAACTTTATAAACTATAGTCACTAGCTTCCGCCAGACGGCCGTACGCATCGATTTACAGTGGAAGACTAGCCTAACCCCTGACCGGACGCAAATGACGAACATGGAAGCTCAGAGGAAAGAGCTAAACAAAACACCGGTCGCAAATGAGCAATTTTGAAGAGAAATGTCAGAGGATTTCTATATAATAGATGAGGAGCTTCAGTTTGTTGCACAGCCCTATTTGTCATACATGTGCCATGGGTTACTCTTGTGGCGCAAGTCGAATTGCGTAGTATGTGTACGGTCGTCTGGCGGAAGCTAGTTATTTTAGATTATGAAGTTATAAATATGGGTATTTTTCTTACAAAAACCCATGGCTTCGCTTCCGAAGGCCTTTATTAACCCACTGGAGCCGTGTGGAGTAATTTTTTTTTTGTGCTTGCCCTGTTGCTCCGTCGGCACCTTTGTCAAAGTACTTTGTACTTTTGGTGAAAAATAAATGTAGCGAAGTTGAATAATTTATTTTTATTCAACTCAAGTAAAATTAAAAGTACCACAATTTAATTATACTCAAGTACTGTAATGAAAGTATTTGTAATTAGTTACTTTCCACCTCTGCTCTGTTGGGCCGCTCAGAACATTTTCCCATGATGTGGTGGGACAGGACAGGCAGTCAGCACACACATGCCTCTCTATCACATGCTCTACACTACTTTACCAGATGAATAAGTGTGAGAACAGAGAACGTCCTGACCTCTAGCCTCACTCTCCTCACTAACCAATTTAGCATACTAGTATATTAATGGTTCCACTTCATTTCAGAGCCCTTTCCAAACATAGATGATCGTAGTAAGTCAGCCTGCCAACTCATCCAATCAAATGAATGAAGGTTATATATGTTCTGGGTGTTCATTGTTGAATCTCAAAGGAATGGTATTTCATCCCAAAATCAACAAATAAAATATGGAAAAAAACTAGCATTAAGAAAAAATAGTCTTTTTAGGATTTTATATATATATATATATAAACAACAACAAAATCTTAAAAATCTAATTTAGGTTTTAGTTGTTTTATTTTTTTTTAAATATATATATATATATATATATTCTACCCTGATTTTGACATGACAATAGCCATAGACGCAACATAATTCTCATCTGTATTTCAGTAATTTTTTTATTTTTATTTAAAATGCATAAATAATAAACCACTTTTTTACAATATAATGAGAATGAGATTTTCTCGCATCATACTACTACTACTACTACTACTTCTAGGGAAATAAAAATATCACAGTGCAAAAAAATCACACTTGTCTGGGCTTCATTTTCCATGTATAAAATGTAAATTCATACTTGTTTTTTATTTTCGGGTGAATGACCCAGAAATTTTCATTAAACAAAAAAAACATATAAATATCTATAATTACATGATTTAAAACCTGACATCCTTTTGAACAAGCTTAACCAGTTTATCTAGTTTAAACAGCTCATTTTGGGGCTGTTTCCATTCATCAGTAATCTCCTCTTTAACAAGGCCTATATACATTTACTGCATGCAATTCAAATACAAAATTGCAGAACTTATTTTCTGTGAATGTATCTCGAATTAAGTTTATTATTCTTACTCCAATGCCATTTTTATTTGGTTTTAAGCTAAATTGTCAGTATATTTTATTAATTCATGATTTTTGAAAAATAAAAGGAACTTAATTCAATATATATTCTCTTAAAATTTGTGTTTTTAGACCAGTCCAGTTTCCTAACTTATTTACTATTTTTCTCAAATCTATTGTGAATAAATCTTTGAATGCAGCTCTCATCTCACCTCTAGATTGGCATTGGAGAATTCCACTTCATAAAAAGAAATTAAGCTCTCCTATATAAATTTCAAAACCCATTTGGATATGATTCCCTGCATAACTCCATTGATTTAAAAAAAATAAATAAATCTTTTAATATGGAATGTTATTGTGCCCGTAAAGCGGAGGAGCAGTGTTGTTCTTGTTTTGATTATTTCTCTAATGTGTATTGACAGTGAGAAAACATTGAGTTTATGTGGATTTTCTGTCCCACCTGCACACTTTCCTTTCCTCCAACCGCACGACACGGAGAGAGACGCTCCATTAGAGGAAGTGACAGGATGTCACTGTCTATCTCTTCTTATTTTCTCCCCCTCTTACATTATCTCCATCATTTTTAAACCCCTCCCTCAAGTCACCAACACTTTAAGGGTAACAAATAGACTTCAGATGCATTTGACCCTGTGGGGCCACGGTTGGGGAAATGAAAAATGATCTGTTGACATGGACACTATCAAGGTGTTGTGACCTTGATCTTTTATCCAAGAGGTGTAATTGCCAAACTCCATTCTGTGTCCATAATGGCAGTCAATGGCTTAGATCAGTGTTGCTTGGTTAATCTTAACCAAATTTAACTGATCACAAAAGCTGCAGTTTAATTAAATGAATGCAGTGTGTGTTTCAGAGTAAAGCACAGCACTGTGTTCATTTATACGTGAGCAGCTCTCGGTTTGCAGTAAATGCTGCTATACACGTGCATTTGGGAGTGAGAATGAGAAGAACTTCTAAACCGGCTGTTCACAACAAAAGAGAAGCTTTAAGAGCTCATTGCGGTTTCCCGTCAAAATAAAAGCTTTAACGTTTAAGAAATTTAGACAGCCATAAATATTAGCCATGTAATTTTACAGTTGTACTGTGAAATAATATATTAATTTTCTTACATAATTTTTTTTTATTTAGTAGTGAAATACTACAATAGTAATATTTCTTTTTTTGTTTAATATTTTTGTTATTGTTATTTTTTATAATTGTTTTATAGTCATTGATATATAATCAGAAATGTTTGGCTAAATGTGCAACCCTGCAATCAAGCACAGCACAGTGTTTTTCATAATAGCAAATTTTATCAGAAAAATTGCAATTAGAATTTTTTCCCCACTCATTGTGCAGCCCTGCCAAGAAGTTTAAGACCTGGATATGCCATCCATCATCCACATTTTATGTCATGTGACTGGTCACTATGGAGCTGCAGTATATTCAGGTTTCAGGCAATGCCCCTATACATTATGGGGACATGGCGATGTCCTTGAAATTAAAATCGCTAAATAAACATTTAAACGATTGTTTTATTAAAAAGCTAAAAATTCAGAAAGTTTTCTGTGATGGGTAGGTTTATGGTTAGGGTTACGGGCTAGAAAATGTCATTAGCTCAGTATAAAAACCATTAAGCTTATGGAATGTCCTCATAATGATAGGAGTACCAATGTGTGTGTCTCTGTGTGTGTCTGTGTGCACTTCTGTAACTTCTCAATCACCTGTTCCTGTCTATTTTAAATGCACCTAGACCTTTACACACACTCACATACTTACATTCAGTGCTATGCAAATGTCAAAGCTTCCTTTGCACACAAAAAAGAGCTGCCTGTCCTAGGGCAGTTTAATTTTGCTCTTTGAAAAGTGGTTTAACTCATTTCTCCCGCAGACCAGGTGGGCTTGAAATGCTTCTCAATCATCATAACATGCCCAGAGTATTACAGTCAAATCTATACGGGTAACTGCACTATAATGCATATCAAAATGATAACAATTATAAATACTGCCCATATAACTGTTTATCTCCACTGCCAGCAGCAGGAACATCAAGGAAAATACAAATCACTGCTTCTCTCTGTTTGAGACTATACTGGGAACCCAGAGATCATTTGTGAGAGGGTGTGTGTAAAGTTTTATATTTATCTCAGTGTCTGAGACATGGATGAAGTGTTTGTGTGTAAACTTAGAGTCTCTTTTCCTGTCGGTCTTGTTTATTTAATTGCAATGTTTTTTTGTCTGTTAATAGTAAGTTTAATATTTTATAAAAATCCCATTAATATAAAATATAATACCGCATACTTCATGGCACAGGTCATGCTGGTCTCTGCTGATCCTGCACCCAATGAGATCACTTGCTCAACATTTAAATATTCAGGGTTATTGTTTGCTGTAAGCTAGTCCTGCAGTGTGCTAGTTCCTCTGATACTGTCCACCTCCCCCAGCTCCACCTGCCTAGATCTGATACTAGATCTGCCTGGATTTATGTATGCCTATTTATGCAGCAGCAGCATATCTTACATGCTCACAGCATAATTTCTGTGTATCAATTAGCAGTAGCAAGTTTTATTGTAATTTGCTTTTTATTTTTAAGTCGAGACCTTTAGGTGTGTGTCTATACAGCAATTGGCTTTCAAAAATGAACAAATACCCTCAGGAATATCAACTAGACTAAAAAGGGACAACAAGCCCCAGTTACCACTTTTAGGCACGTATGTGCACGCAGGTAAGCATGCACATATGAGCCTGTACCTGTCTATAGATACAAGCAAATGGTTAATCTATGTGCGTAGAAATGGCTGCTGTTCTCTTCCCTTTTCTGGGCTGGTTACACAGGGGGCATCTATTAAAGGAAAGGTCCCTGTCAGCCTATGATTTAGCTCTCGCTCCTCACACTGCCACAGACCTACAGGATATGGGCCAGGGGGCCAGCTGAGTTTACTAAACTTCACAGGGGACCAAAATAGCCCCTATGAGCCTATAGACTGGGGCTAGTTGTCATAGTTTTATGTTATACTAAAATGTTAGCTTAGTGAATATTTCTGTTTATGCACATCACTTAAAGTCTTGGCTTTCAAAAAAAAGCTGTTGAACATTTCTGTTTTTATTGCCCAAGAAAAACAGGATTTTAACAAACCCCTAACACTTAGTATAGTATTGGGGTAAGATGTCAGATTAATCAGGCTATTATAGAGTGTTCAGCTAAATTTAAACTAAAGTATAACTATTATAAAACAATTGATTAATCTGCAAAACTATAAAAGGCATCTCTATTCCATTGATATTGCAGTGAAGAGGGGGGATTTTCAAAGCAAAATAGAGACAGCGGAGATAGCGTGAGGGAGAAAAGATGATAAAATCATTGCCGAGGTGGCAGGTTACAGACGGGCTGTGATCAAGGGGGATGATTGCTGTTAAATTGACTCTTCCTCTTCTGCGGGCTGTCGCAGGAAAGTGTGTGGGTGTCCCTCCCGCTCTCTCGTGGGACCTCCTCTGCCACTGCCCGGTCATTCAGGCTTGAAAAGGGCAGCTTGACTGATACCAGACCTTCAGATACTCTCTTGCACACTAGAATGTTAATGTCTTCAATCCTCAACTTCAGTGACTATACTGAACACCAACGTACACCCCTTTAGCAGTGCGAAAAAACTGTTGAGGTTTGGCGTGATCCAAACTGTCATTTGGCACCTCCTACTACATCCAAATATAAAATATATTAAGACAATTATATTTAAAGTCAAATATATGCTCAAATCATGTACGAAACCGTATGTATTTTAAGGCCTGCTCACATCAACATGAATGTTTGACAGAAATTCGGTCCAATTTTCGCATTCGATTTGATTGTTCAGACCAATGCGGCTGAACCAGTGGGCTGAGTGAATACTCTGATTCACTCTCTGACTGTAGGTCGCACTTTCAGAAAAGCAGAAATACCTTGGTTACTCTGGGACACAAACCATTTAGTAAATATTCGTTTATGACACCCGCTTGTTACAGAGAAGAAAGGAGGTTGAATGGTATTTACATGTTTTCATACAGCTGTTCAGATTTTTGTATTCCTTATGGTTTGTATCAAACAACATTAAATACAAGAGTACAGAGACAAGAGAGCTGGCTCCAGATTCTTCTACTGATATTCACTGTCAGTTAGCAAAATAGTCGTTTGTGAGCACCAAGTCATGGTTTTATGTAACAGCAGCAGCTCTGGGCATGCAACCAAAAGAGCAAATGTTATCAGTTAGGCAGTTTTATTCGAGTGTGAGGGAAAAGAGATCAGAACACCTCTCTGTAAAAAAAAAAAAAAAAATCCATTGCAATTGAAAGCATACAAATGTTCGTTTCAATCTGATCTGAAAGTGTTTATTGTACAACATTTTCACACCAAATTGTTTGTTTTGGTGTAAGCAGGCCTTGGTCCCCATCTTGGTTAGGTTTAGGGTTAGGGTATGGAGCTGAACTTTATGGTTAGGTTTAGGTTCGGTTTGTAGGTTTTCCCCACAATTTTGTCATCTCATTTTTATTTTAATGTGGAGCATTTTCAAAGTTGGAGGGGCTATCTGGTGCAACACAGCAGAAATAGAAACCAAGCGACTGACAAGATGGAACAAAAAGATAGAACAAATGCACATGCAGATATAACCCCAAAATGTACTTCAGTTTTAATGTGGCTGGCCAGTTTCACCACCTTTTAGACAAACAAATTTGTGCAAAAATTCAAGGCGCATGTGCAAACTGAGCATACAGCTTATGTGCGGTTAGAAAAACTGGATTGTACGCGTGTATTATGCAGATGATGAAATTTACGCCATTTGCACTATGACCATATTCTAGCATACACATAAAAACAGAAGTGTACCTTGATCTTTAAGTGGATGAGGTACATTTTATACCTTGCTGCACATTGCCTTTTTAGTACAAAATGCACAATATAAGACCTTGCCGTGGTACTTGCTCGTTCACCCTCCAAAGCATTTCCTCGATAGTCTTCGCATCCTCTTCAGCAGCACCACAGCTAACATCTCTCACAATTCCAGCAGCAGTCCCGAGTCCCCACCCTAACACTGACAAGCAATACTGCACCACAGCATTCTCTCCTGTTCAACACGCTTAATGTCTCTCAATTTATTACATTCTTTTTATAAGTGGTGCTTGCGAAGGAAAGCCTGACTGTTATTATTGTGCATTGTGTGTGTTAGGGGTTTGTTCTTAATTACTCAAATTTATTAAATGTAGTAAAATTTTGCTCCAACGGCATTTCTGCTGCAGACATCAATGATACAAATCATGTGGCTTATTGACTAAAGTTGTTACTTTTCTAAGAGATCTTAGAGACTTTTTTAAGAGACTTAGGATGTTTAATTTGGTGGATTATGACAGATGTTAAAAGCACATAGACGTATCCATAACTAGGTACTGTAATGCAAAAACCAAACAACCACACAGAACACCTTAGTATCCAGCTAACAACACACTTGCAACCACCAATGGTGCATTTAACTATCATAGTATGATGTATCATTGGAGAAATCAACTAGCTAGTCACAACTATTTCCAGAAACAGCAGTAACTTTTTCGCACTTCCATCATTTTAATAATGTAGAACTGTTGTTAATGACGTCATGCAGGTGGTGGAGTAATAACTTCTGCTAACTAATTGGTTTGATATCAAATTAATTATCAGATTATATTGCAGTAGTTCTAACCACACAAGTTTGCAATGCTATTTGTGAATGTACGTTGGAACTATGGTTTCAGAAAACACCATGTTGGTAATGCTGTAGAGAGTGGAGACAGTGGCACATTGAGTGAGAAAGATAAAACGGAGAGAGTGACAAACAGGAAGGGAGAGAAAGAAAGGCAAGGAATGAGGACAAATTAGCGTTTCAGTGTTGTCACTTCTGTTCAAGCCTCTCTTAAGTCATTTATCAATGAACAGAGTCTGTAAATAACAGTGGAGAAAACAAGCAATGATGTTTCTCACGCACCAGTAGGAACTGACAGAAAGGTCTCCGTGAAATTCCCTGGTGTGCTTTCCACTGAATACAGTCAAAGAGCAACTCCTGCATTGCAGTAAACAGACACTGGAGAAGATACAGACAGGAGTGATCACACCCACCCACAAACACACATATACGCTGTGCCATATTAAATATATAGAGCTCTTTCAGTTCTATAATAGCCACTTTTGTAGTGCTGTACTCTGTTTGTCAGCATAATGAGCTGCTTCATAGGCATACTGTAGGCAGTAACTCCACACGCCAGACGCCACACAAATAGCATTCCACACATCAGACTTATTTTAATAGCATTTGACGTTAGCATGTTGCTATCTTTAACCAAAACATTAACTTTTACTAAAAATATACTGCACGAGGTTAGTTTTTAATTTCTCCCTTCCACCAACCTGTCACTCGCATGAGATCCCAGCAATAAAAAAAAACGACAATGAACCAATCAATCCCCGATGGACAAAATCAAGTCCCGCCTTACATTTTTATCTCATTTAAGAAGCTGTTTTGCTTCTCAAGAAACAACGATCACAATTTCATGCTGACTTTAAGGTCTCCCAATGGTATTTTAACATTTGAAAGTAAAGTAAGTGTAGTATCTATTGATATTTATATATAATAAATTATTAATAATTTTTAGTTATAATAATGGCAATAATAGTTGATGCTTTCCTTATTGAACTGCTCTCTGTCTGTGCACGAGTGTGTGTGTGTGTGTGTGAATCGGCATTTACTGCAGTAATCTTAAGTATCAGCAACTGTGTGAGACTATTACTCATGGTAAAGGAGGCAGGGTGAGAAGTTTAGGGGAGCTGTCAGTAACTTCAGCTGTTCTGAATTTGCTTCATTAATCCAAGTAGTTTTCATTCATCTCTCCAGTCGCAGTGCATCTGCCTGAGGACGGGCCTCCGCGTCTGCCACTGCACCAAACCGGTTCAGCGAGCAGAGTCCAAATGATGACACAACTGTGCCAGAAGCTGTTTACTAAAGAAAACATGAATAATGACAAGAACCATCGAGGAATCGTCCAGAGTGTATGAGGAACAAGAGCAAGCAGGACAAACTCAGCAGGAAGAGGTAGTGATAGAAGGATGATAATTGGTGGAAGAGTGAAAGAAAAGCAGGAGTTGGTCACCTGACTTTTGTCTGACTTTGTAATTAGCAGGTTGTCCCTGAGGATTGGCCCTATTGACTACGCCAGGGTCCCACAATCCTTTGGCTCTCCTCCGGTGGTGTCTTTCTTTAGCCCTGATTTTGGATGTTGGCAGGCAAGTTTCTTTTCGTTGGCATTGCGACGCTGCAGCAGCGTGCCAGCTGTTTGCGCCTCTTTGTCTTTCAGTTACACCGTGTTCCTCCTTTGCTTTCCTCCTCTAGACACTGATGATGAACTGCTACAACTACTTCCACTACACTAGCACCCTCCCCCTTCTCACAGTTTCTCCTTTTTTTCTCTTTGACACGAATTCCTGTGTGTGTTAAATCATTTAGCTGCATTCTCACTTGGATCTATCACTAGGTTTTTGGCAGCAGACACCTGCAGAAATCATAGTTAATGCTCTTAACATCAGCCGATTATCTGACAATTAATTGAATTAGTTGTAACTCTGAGAGCCCGAATGGGCCCTGAGGTTAATTATATTTTGGGTGCATTTGAATCTACTGCCCTGGACTTAATGTGAAAAAAGCTTCTAAAGATTAAGAGAGTCAGAAAACAAAAATCAATAGCGATTTTTGGCTGTGAAACTGCCAAAAAGGCAGGATTTGCAATTCATTCTGATAAAAATCTTCTCAGAAATATGGATCTTGAAAATAAAATTTTGGTTTTGTGACACTGCACCTAACTCCAGTTCGTTAATTAAATCTGATCAGTAGGAATAAATCTTTAATTCAATCTGTACGTGATTATATCAGACACTAGTGGCAATAAAATAGCAAAAACCTTTAGGGCCATATCTTACACCCGGCGCAATGCAGCGCCAAGCGCGATGCAAGTGTTTTTTTTGCTAGTTTGAGTCCGACGCAATTATCATTTTCACGTCCTGCGCCACGTTGTTTAAATAGCAAATGCATTTGTGCCCATTTGAGGTGTGTTCTGGCGCATTGTTGGCACGTTGCTATTTTGAGGCAACAGAAATAGACTGCGCCATTGACCAACTGAAACCTGGTCTAAAGTCAATGGCACAATGTTTTTTATTATTTAAAGAGCGCGTTAGTAATGTTCGCCTATAGGCGGGTCCACAACGTGTGTACACTCTGCTTATTAAACACACAGGGACGTGGGGCAGCACACAAACATGCCAAATATTTAAAATAAAATGATTACAATGTAAAAGATTATTATTGTGTACATAAAGATATGGTGGAATCCGGCTTGTCCCGTAGATGGGAATCTGCGAATCTGCCATGGCGCGAGCGCAACTGGCATTTAAAGGGAATGGGAGATGAGACTCTGATTGGTTTAATGCACGTAAATCCCAAAACACACCCATTACTCATTAAGAAAATAGGGACAACCCTTTTAGATAATGCACCTGGCATGCCGACCATTTTTCCCGTCGTTAAACTAGCAACAGTGGATTCGGACACGCCCTAAGTGAACTTCTGCTTTAGACCATGCGCTTAGATCATTAAAATAGGGCCCTTCTTTTTTTACATTATTCTTTTTTACATTATTCTTTTTATGGGACATGTTATTGATTAATAAGACCTCAAAACATGTTTAGCATAGTGCATGATTTGTAATTTTTAATTTTGACATTTGCTGCACGTAATCATCATGGGCAGGTTGCATAAACTTCAAGGACTAGTTTCACAAGTTAGTCATCAAATTTTCTTCATTCTTTAAGATGTTCATAACTATTGCAAGCAGGGCGGGGCAGAGAGCCGTGAGAATGGCGCAGGGCCGGTGGCGTGGTTGATAATGAGTGTCATCTGCGTGCCACGCTGTCCTCGAATCTCTCACGGAGGAGATACGGAGGCATAAAAAGAGGAGCAACAACAGTGAAGGACCAGGACCAGGCCTGGACATTTATGTTATGTTTTGTTAATGTGTGTGCGGCAGTCGTCTGTGAGGGGCTGCCACTTTAATTTAGTTTTGGGTTTGTTTATTTTGATATTAAAGTGTTTGAACGTTCGCCGGTTCCCACATCCTTCTTCCCTGAATAACAAACCTTGCTACAATAACTTTAAGTCAGTTACATAAAAATGTAGATTGGCCTAATTTGATACCGAAAAGTAAGACCCTTAATTAACTGCTAGTTGGTCATACTAGTTATTAAGACTGGGCACTGTGCACATGTATGGCTTTTTTAAAACTGAACTTGCTCAGTAGCTCACCTGGTACAACATTGCATTCGCAATGTGGAGCAATCGGGTCAAGATAAAAGAGCTCAAGATAAAATGGTATGGTTACCTCACCAAGTGCATTTCTATCCCAATTTTGTTAACACTATCAGTTAGGTTTAGGCTAGAGTAGGGTTGTCACCAGACATTTAATTTCTGAACTTCTGTGAAACGTACAACAACCAACATACTAAAATTTGCCAGATTCACGTTCATCTGTTTCGGATAAAGCTTAAAACGCTTTTAGCATCACTTACTAGTCATTTCACTTTGAAAGTGTAGTGAAACATGCAAGAAGCAACGTAATACAGTATAATTTTGGAGAAATGTTACCACAGGCACATTTTTTTCCAATGAGCCTGCAATATTCAGTATATCTACATTGGTTACTGTAATGACTAACGCAAAACCAAGAGACGGGAATAGCTGGAGTGATGAAATGATGTGATTGAAATATTTTTTCATAACCAGTATTTTATGCATCCTACATACACACGGTTTTAAAATTTTTGCATAATTTGACAAAATTACAGCTGCACTTTGAATCCAATAAACATACTGTATTCTGTTCACAAGTGATATTTGTTTTGATTTTGGTTTGTTTTCTATATACAGATTTAATGTTTTTTACAGATTTAATTTTACTTGGTAAATAAGTACACGTTTTAAAGAAAAAAAACTTTGGTGGAAATAATGGCACAACTGTGGGAAAGTCTTTTTAAGTTCAAATTTATAAGTTTTACAATATTAAATTTTTATAAATATAAAATTCCTTGTGTGTATTTTGCTATGTTTAGGGCATCATAGTTTTTTAAAGCTGGATTTTCATAGTTTAAAGCAACCTGCATAAAACCTGCTTATACTGTGTCCAAAAATGCTCACTTGTTTGTTCTTTTCACCATTCAATATACAGTGAATTACACATGTGAGCGAATTAATGATTTGAAGACACTACAGCTCTTGTGAATGCCATTATATACCCATTTACCCATCGCTTCCCCAACAATGAAAAAACTACTTGAAATTCGATTTGACTAGTTAGACTAAAACCCATGTCCAAACATTACATTTGAATTGGATTTCAGAACACATATGAGTGTGTTTTGGATTGGGTTTGTAAAAATTGCATTTCACAGGCTTTATATACTATGTGATCTGGTGTATTTGTATTTTAGACAAATTTAAGAAAACTAAGGCCAGGGGTCCATTGTCTGTTTTCTTGTCTCTCTCTTTTTGAGTCATTTTTTACCACCTCACCCTGCTGCCAGTGTTTGGTTCTGGAGCATGACATGAAATGAGATGTGCTGAAGAAAATGAGTTTGGTGTGAATTGCTGATGAGCAGCAGCTTTGCTTATGAGAGTGTGAGTGTGTGTCTTGCGCGGGTAACCACAACATCCCACTGGGGACAATGAAAATGTCATTTTATGTAAGTTTCTTGTTCAAGCAGGATGCGGAATACTGATAGATGTTTTTAATGTGGAAGCAGTTGTCCATGAGGAGACTCTGAACTATATAATGAGGTGGGAATCTCTCTCCATGGGGGGAATCTCTGTTTAATAGAGCTCAGAGGCCTGTGACATCATAGGCAAGCAAATCTACAGTACTGTATTGGATATGAGCGGCCACTTCATTTGTCTGAACATTACAGCTAAATTTTACTCACATAAAATGGGTCATGTCAAACAGAGGATGTTCCCAAGAGTATCATGACTTTGCATATTTCTTGAGATCAATCTATATCAAGTTTTCCCATTGAGGGTAATCACAATTTTGTGTACTAGTCTTACACTTTGTCATACCAATATACCTTTATATGATGCCAGTCTACCTATATACAATACTTTTCAAAAGTTTGGAGTCTGTAAGATCTTTTAAATGTTTTTGAAAGAAGTCTCTTATACTCACATATGCTGCGATTTATTTGATCAAAAATAGAGTAAATAGTTATATTATGAAATAACTGTTTTCTATCTGAATGTATTTTATTCCTGTGATGTCAAAGCTGTATTTTCACCATCATTACTCCAGTTTTCAGTGTCACATGATCCTTCAGAAATCATTCTAATATGCTGATTTGCTGCTCAAGAAACATTTCTTATCAATGTCGAAAACAGTTGTGCGGCTTAACGTTTTTGTGGAAACCATGTTCAAAAGAATAGCATTTTATTGAAATTGAAATCTTTTGTAACAATTAAAAAGTCATTACTGTCACATTTGAGCAATTTAATAATGCATTGTTGCTAAATGTACTAGGTTGCCCCAAAATGAAAATTCTGTCATCATTAATACCCTCCAAACCTGTATGAATTTCTCTCTTCTGCTGAACACAAATATCTTTAAGAAAAGTTGATGGACCCCTTTGACTTCCATAGGATAGGGAAGAAAATATTTTGGAAGTCAATGGGGCCAATCAACAACCATCCCATGTTTGATATCCAGCAGGTGAGGATGAAAATATAAGCATAGACATTTTGTGGATGCTGCTTAAAAATTAGAGCTTGCCAAAATATAAGCTTTTCATAATTTTTAAAAGTAATGAAAATGCTGACCTGTTTTGAAAAAATACACTGTAGTTTATAGTAATTGGCTACTAGAAGCATTTATATTTTTAGTAAGCCACTCCCCAGCATTGAGCTGCTTAACTTACCTGCTCCCTAGTGAATGTAGTCTATGTTGCCTATACACTAGCACCTAGTATACTGTGACTTAAAATACTGTAATATTTTCTTTGATATCTAAATTGGGTTTCAGGTGCTCCCTATGGCCAGTCTTTCCCTGCTTCAACTTATAGTGGAGCAACACAGCTAAAGTTTCCTGTAGAGATATGTCTCTCTCTCTCATTTTCTTACATATTCCCAGTAGTTGGTTGTAAAACACTCAACCATATTATAATTTTTTTTTTTAAGATAAATGATGGCAGAGACTCTAGTCATTAAAGCCTCTTCCTCATGTTGTGCTCTTGTTGGGTTCAGCAATATCGATAAGCACGCTTGCCAAGTGAGTACAAAGAACCGATGGGGAAAATTTTTTCCTTCACTTAGAAATGTCATGTGGTCCAAATTTATGAGACTGGCATATCAACTCAGCTTTAAAGTTCACACACTAGTGTTTTATAGACGGCTTTTATGCATGTTCTTCACTGCTTCAGAGCTGCTCTCTGCCTCTTTGGAACCTTAAAAAATTCAATAGAATTTGATGTAGCAGATTTATAATGCATTACCTGATTGTAACCCTGAACTGTGCAGTGATAACCCATCTGACTGGAGCTCGAATGTATTATGCTTCAGCACAATGGGGTTATGGGATTGTTCTAGAGTATGAGCTGTTGTGGTTTTACATGTAATAGTGGATCAAGTTTGTTGGACATGAAAATGTGAGTGTGTGCAGTGGTTTTAAAACTGCTGGCCTGTTCCTTTGGGTTTGACTTGATGAAATATTCCAAGTTATATACAGTGTTAATTAGCAACAAAAATCATTTGGATTTCTGCCTTATTTTGTCAAATATTATGAAAAAGTGTTTGCAATGGACGATAAAGATATAGTTCTAAAAATCTTTCTTAATAGCAGAGTTCACACTAAAGCTATAACGATAACAGCACAGAGAAACGATATCGTTGGAATCACTTTCAGAACGATTTTATCCAGCTGATGAACAATAAATCATTGACAGCCAATCAGAATCAATCTTGCTGTAACGAGCTCGAGCATTTAAAGTGACAGACAAGCATGCTCTTAGAATAAACATAGTGATATCATCCACTGGTGTGGACACTAATATAGTTACCTTTATAGTTATCGTTCTTGGTGTGAACAGTAGCCTGGGTGCCAGCCCGAACCCCACCCACAACATTTTTTGGTCGGGAAGTTCGGTCTGGACTCGATCCATTGAGATGTAATTATGCTCGGCTCCCAGAAGGCCGAGCCAATCAAATTGCCAGGGCGGGCTTTTATCGATGATGGACAGATGATCTGCGGTTACGTAATCATCCACATCATCAAAGGGCGCTTGGGTTGAATTGGTTTTCAACAAAGATGACTGCAGCAGGAGAACTGAGATGTTTAGATTCCGCTAGACAGCGCATTAATTTTAAAAGACGAACAGAGAACCGCAATCAAGGCATTTGTCGATCGGAAAGATGTGTTTGCCGTCCTTCCTACGGAATTCGGCAAAAGTTTAATTTATCAGCTGACTCCGATGGTCGCTAAGAAGATGGGACGCAATGAAAACCCTGTGGTCATTGTGGTTTCTCCTTTGGTAGCACTCATGGAGTGCTTTATTATTACTTTACTCATTACTTTACAACTTACAACGTGTGTACAGTTGAGCTCTGTTGACAACTATGCGTCGCTCACTGCGTTGCTCTGATTGGTTGTAGGTCTATCCAATTGAGTGCAGAGTTTTTTTTTTCCTGGTTCGGTTAAGACACGCCTCATAATGAAAGCCTTATGGAGCAGTATCAGACTCAAAGTACATCGCTTTCACC
Source organism: Abramis brama (assembly GCF_963993115.1). Classification (NCBI taxonomy): domain Eukaryota; kingdom Metazoa; phylum Chordata; class Actinopteri; order Cypriniformes; family Leuciscidae; genus Abramis; species Abramis brama. The sequence goes on along the minus strand of NC_139984.1, from coordinate 14,741,838 downwards.
ATGGGTCACCTCCTTCCTGGCTGTCTCCTTGGTCTCTCTGGACTCCTCCATGAATCCCTTCATCATCCACTCCTCCAGGGGTTCTTCCATCGTCAGCTACATTTTACATTTAGATATTTAGTAATTTACAAATCGACTTATAAATGAGGAGAGCAATAGAAGCAATTAAACTAAACCAGCTCCGCCTTGGCTCCTCCCACCATCTACTCCACCCTGGTTTTTCCATCCAGCATCCCTGCCTGTTTTCAGCTCTTCCCCAGCTGCTCGTCCACCTCCAGAGCAACCCCCTCCCTCCCTCAGTCAAACTATTATGGTGCGAGCCATAGTCCCCGAGGGTTTTGAGTCCCCATCATCAGACTTAAAACGTTACAGTAAGGGCATTAATATAAACATGATTTTACATTATATTTACAAACTGAGAGATGATCTGGAATTATTTTGTTGGTAATTGACTACATCTGTGTATCTTAACCTGTAACATTTCTTTAACCTGAGAGCCACTGAGTGAGTGGTGTAGTTTGTGAAGTTTGAGATTTGGTACTGCACTTTTAAACATGGTGTAATGATAATACAAGAAGAACCTATGAAGCCTTTGTGCATTTTCTTTTTTTCCTGCATTTTGCCTGAACAAAAGTTGTTTTTGTACTTTGTCTCCAAAAACACATTGACATTAAGAATAACCAATATTTAGCTTTATATTTTAACAGCATTGAAATGCTGCATTAGGTATTTTTGCTATATAGAAAGTAACAATTTAAGCCTAGTGAGTTTTTTTTTACTTAAAGTCCCCCTGTAGTCAATAATTGTATCCCTTAAAACTCATCTTTGATCACAAAAATTAAATTTTAATTTTAATTTAAATGTAAATGTTTTTTCCTTGAAAAAAAAATCGTCATGCCTTAAAATAGCTTGAATGTAACTCTACACCCTTGCCTCATTAAGTATACGCGGTTCTATAAATATGCAAATTATCCCCGCCTCCACTCACTCACACCAGGTCAGAGATCCACTCGTTGACGTGATTGGTTACAAGGTAGTTTGTGACGTCAGAAACACCAGTGATTTCAAACCGCGTTTTTGAGATTCTTTGGTTCACTGCAGTTTTAAGGAGAAAATACTCATCAATGGTGTTGACTTATGAATTTGCACATGGTTTGTCTAAAAGCATAAAAACACCACATAGACATAACAACATTTAAAAGCTTGATTTTCACCACAGGGGGACTTTTAGTTTTTAATTTAAGAGAGCACATGCAGTTTGTATTTTCATTTGTTTTTCAATAAAGAGACATTTTAAAAAGTTTTTCTCCATTAGTCAGAAACTGTGACATAAAACAAAAAATATACAGTTAATGTTTTTTGAGATTGTGGTGGTGCTGGTTGGAAACGGCTGTAAAAAAAAAACAGCAACCACTGCTTTAAACTGTGTGTGTTAGCATATTACAAAACACAAATTTGTGTGAGCAGAAATATTCCCTTCAACCAAGGTTTAGAGTTGACATAGTGACTGTTTTGTGCTGTAAATCACTCTGTGTGTGTGTGTGTGTGTGTGTGTGGCCTGTGAAGTGATGCTATCTGTTCAGCTGTCAGCAGTTTAGTCTGGCTATTTTTTAAGCTTTGAACAGATCTGCTTCATTGGGTAGAATGAGGAAAGCCCTTGAATACGGTTTCAGCTGATTGATATTAACACGTTTTCAGCACGAAGATGCATAGTGCAATGGGAAATAAAAAAAGAAAATTTTCTTATTGGCTCAGATTTATTTTGATAAATCAGTCATTTATCCTAACTGAAGCACCTTTCATAACTCCACTTTAGACATCAAATGGGTTCGGGGAGTTTCCAATTCCATCTTCCCAAATGAAACTGTAATAATGAGACTGACAATCAGTCAAGCAAACCGTGTGCTCTCTGACCCCTGATCTGTTACACTTTTCAACTTTTGTTCTGTCAGCTAATTTTGCCCCAGCTTTCCCTCTCCCTTTCCCACCCATCAGTGCTAATTTATGTTTAAGCACCTAAAAACTTCCACATTTTTAAGAGCACGCTATCTGTAATTTGGCCACCATCCAATTTGTCTTTTCGGGGGTCTCGCATTGATTTAAGTTCCACCATAACCGTGCGTGAATCAGACGAGATCGCTGACACCCTTGCATGTCCCTCTGCCAAATTTTTCCCATTCCAAATGCTTGCTTTCATTTTTTAATCTCTCTCTCTTTTTATATGCCCAGAGAGAGCGCTGAGGCTCATAATGAATGTCAGGCATGGAGCCTTAATAAATTAGCCATGCATGTATTTCTGCTTATTAATGGCTGCAGTGGCAAACTCAAGCCACTTTAATGCATTTCACTTAGTGTTGCTTATGACTGCGTTTCATAAAACATGGCAGCTTCTTACATGCTTGTTCCTGTAGGAGATTTATCACCTCCAGCTCCCTCCCTTCTATACACACACTTACTTTCCTTAGACCCCTCAACGAAGGCCAAAAAAATGCTTCATACTCACTCCTCTTCTGGTCTACTAACAAAACAAGACCATAAGCGCTTCAAACACCTGTAGACTGTTCACAGCATTCACATCTGGCCTTCCACCACCTCTCTGACTGCTGTTGACTTTTGGGTCACTGTGATTTTGTCAAGACAGACATGTTCCTGGATCAACAGATTTTGTTGATCCTGGAACAGCATTCCTGTCTGAAAATTTTGTCCTAACCATATCCCTGCCCCTAAACCTAACCCTACCCATAAGTTATCCCTAAAATCAGAGGGAATTCACGAATAACACTGATGTAGAAGCACCTAACCCTGGTTGTAAGCCTAAACTTGACATAAACTGTAAACTTGTCCTTCAAGTCTGATTGGTGGATTTGAATGTTGTTCTAGGATCAGCAAAGGCGTTGATCCAGGAACATGTTGTACTTGATGAAATCACGGTCACCCGACGTTTGCCTTACGTGTGATGACAATCGTATGAATTAATTTGTATGTTTTTGTACTATCTGCTCCCGCCCCATTGAGGGGTATGTTTAGGGGTGGACCTTTGTTTCTTTTTTAGTATTATAAATCATACGTTTTCCTACGAATCACATTGTACAAATTTTTACGAAATTGAAACCTCATAACATACTTGTGCTTTTATGTGAGTTTAGGTTGGATATAAGCAAAATATTTCATTACAATATTCTTACATTGCTATTTTGGTCGATAGCAATTTATATCAAAATATACAAATTTTTATGGAAGCATGATTAAATGCTGTTGTCAACTGATGTCAATTTCCAATAATGTCTGACCAACAATATCACAAATGTGTTAAAATTACAAATATGTTTTGCTTATTTAAATGGTATATAAATATGTAAAATACTGTTTTATTTTTTATAAATACAAAACCCTGATTAATCAATGTCTGTTTGCCATTGTTGTTGTTTTTCCCATCATTGTAAATCATTTATTTAAGCTAGCTGCTCTATCACACAGTTTGCCCAGTTTCAGGTTTTTAACCTTTTTTTTCCCTTCTTTCCTGTGCGTTTAAAGTAATTTAAACTTCTCCAGCTTTGTTCTATGGTTAACAATATTGCAGCACTGCTGATATTGGTGACTCTTGTATGATAAATTGCTAGTACTTTTTTGTAAAATTTCTAGTCTGAAAAAATGATGAAATATTAATATAAATGTTAGATATCTGTGGAAATGAGTGTGTACATGTGCATTCATTAGTTTAATGCCTTATGACTGTTATTGTTGGTAATTAGTTACCCATGGGCAAAGTCCCAGGTAATATTTTATTTACAAATGTTTGTTTCATTACCCCAATAATCCATATTCTGTAAATCCCTCATTACACCAACTCAAAATGAATATATGCATTTATGTAACTAGAGCACAAAGTCCTTGTCAATATTGTCATTTAATGTCTTTGTAAAGACAGAAATCTGTATGATTGTGTCATTGTGCCCTCATTCAAGTATGTACATTTCCATCATATTTTTTGTGTGTTGTCCTTGGTTTATTTATACAGATCTTTTTTTTTTTTTCATGGGGTCATAAAAGTACAGGCAGAGGTTAAAGAGAAAGAATGAAAGAGAGAGAAAAAAATCAAGTAAAATAGGTGAGGGCAGCAGTAGATCACATAATCTGTTGTTGAACCTCTGTGGCCTGTGGCCTAGCATTCGTGAAAAGCATTTCCTTGCAGCTGCCAATGGCATCTCTATTTATCTCTATCTCTCTCTCTTACCCTTCTGTCTGGCCCCGCCTCCCTCTCTCGCCCCTGAAGGTCACTGCCTGAAGCATTACTCCTGTTCTGCTGAGTCTGCCAAACTCCAACCAAAGAGGGAGAATGAGGGGGTGTAGGAAAAAAAAAACAGTAGAAACCCAGCGAACCAACTGCCCACTGACATCTATAAAACAAACGCAGAATGACAGGTGTCACCCAATTTCCCCTCCCTCCGTCCCTCCTTTTCCCTCCTTTGCTACACACGCTTGGATGCCATTTTATAGTTTATTGTTCCGTGTCGCATTTCAAGGTCGCTCTTAACATGGCCAAACTAGGCCCTTGAGGAATGTTGCAGGGCATGCCTGCCAGTGAATCCAAGCGCTGCCTGACCAGGAAACCCTCCAGCTGGAGAAGCGTCTAAATCCAGCCTGTGGCCCCGCTGAGGCCTCTGTGGTCTACATACGGCACAGCGTGACCTGCTGCAGTGTCGCAATTAAGGACAGCAGCAGTATAAACCAAATTCACACTCGCCTGAGCTGAAATCTCAGATTCATTTATTTTGGTTCATTTATTTATTTATTTAGCCACCAATGTGGTGGTTTGTATTGATTCTCAATTATAAATCGATTGATGTCACTTGTATGTGATTAATAAATATTATCATGGAGTTCACGTTCTCTAGAAGTTACAGTACATGACTTAATTAGCCAACCTACAGTAAGAGAAACAATCTCCTTTACACTGCGTACGCTGCGCACTGCAACAAAATCATTCCAGTTATAATGAAGGATGCAGCCGCATGCTTGCAGTGTTGACCACTTCACTGATTATAAAGGGTGGGTTGTAGTTTTGTTGCATTTCTCGCTTGCCGTGTAGAAAGTCTGACACTCCAATTTTTTGTAGAATGCCAATTTTTATCACAGTAAACATTGCATGCTAAACGGACTGACTGACTCTGTGTCAATGCAGACCCATTCTTCAGCATATTGAGTCCTCAGCATTAAATCTGCTGTACAGAACTGTAGATAATGTAGAATGGATCTACCACTGCATCCCATCAGGCCAAAGGACGGCTAAATACAAATTAGCAGGACACCAGCATTCATTTGATGGGAGAGGGGAAGACACTTTCATTTCCTCTCATTCTCTCTCACTTTCTCATTAGGTTGCAGTTTAGCTTTATTAATGGCAGTGTTTTTTCACTTAAAAGGGTGTTTGTGTGTGTAAAAAGATGGTGCAGAGAAGTGAAGGACTGTCTGTGATGATATTTTATTATCAAAGCTTAATTACAGAAAAGTATTTAAAAATATAGAGAAATGATTTTCCAAAGGAAAGGATACAAGATCGAATTGTTGACAGAATTGTTTTACAGAGCTGAGGCCTAGCGGTTCTATTAGCGCAACGGTGGTCATGTGGGTGAAGCGTGCTTCCGCCCGTCCTCTTTTCCTCCCATCGTTTTCCTGTCCTGTCTGATTGTTCCTATAAATAGAAGTTTCACCTATCAACTATTTCATAAATATATACTAACTCATAAACAGATAGTAGAAAGACATTGTGTTGTGTCCCATTTCCTGTGGCTGGTTGCATAAACTGCTAGTCTTACAAGTTAGTCATCTAATGTTTTTCTTCAAGACTGATCATAACTTTAAGTCAGTTACATAAAAAGGTAGATTGGTCTGAAAAGTAAGACTGGTTATCCCTAATTAATTTTTAGTTGATCAGACTAGTTTTTAAGACAGTGGCTATCTTAGGGGCAATTGGCCCCTTGAATCGTTTAACTAAAAACAATCAGGCACAATGCATCACTTTCTTTTTTTCTCTCTCCTAACCGCCGTCCCCTTCCTATTGGCTGACATTTGCGTGCAAGTCTGCAGTCTTACCTGCGAGTCCTGTTTGAGATTTTCAGGTCACTCAGTCCCATGTGCTCTCCCTCTCTGCTCTCTGTCCCCATGTACATTTATACTTTAACACTCATTGTGCTGCTCTATTGAATAAGCATTTAAGCCTATGGCTGTTACATATTGTAACAAATTGTTACACTACCATTCAAATCTGTGATCAGTAAGATTTTTTTTTTTTTCTTGTGAAAGAAACAGCAAGTATACGTTAAATTGATCAAAAGTGACAGTAAGGACATAATGTTATGAAAGATTTATGTTTTTAATAAATTGTTTTTTTAAATGTTCTATTCATCAATGAGTCCTGAAAAAATCTCGGTTATGGTTTCCACAAAAACATTAAGCAGCACAACTGTTTTCAGCATTGATAATAATAAGAAATGTTTCTTGAGCAGCAAATCAGCATATTCAAATAATTTCTGAAGGATCACGTGACCCTGAAGACTGGAGTAATGATGCTGAAAATTGAGTTTCACATCACAGGAAAAAAATACATTTTAAAATACAGAAAAACAGAAGAAAAAAAATTAAATCGTATTATTTCACAACATTACTGTTTTTACTGTAGTTTTTATCAAATAAACGCAGCCTTGGTTAGCCTTCTTTCAAAAAAAACATAAAAAAATTGGCAAATGGAAAGTAATGACTTGTTTAAAGGACACCTATTATGCCCCATTTCTAGGCATGTGCCGGTATCAAATTTTCATGCTGCGATTAATTGATTGAGCTTTATCACGGTATACGGTATTATCACGATATTTTAATTGCTCAAGAGAAACAGATGGATTGGGGGGGGATGTAGAAAAAACAACAACTTGCATCACAATAGGTGTAATTGTGATTGTCAAAACATTTGGTAATAAACAGAATTTTACACAATTTTCACGATTTCAATTCAATTCTTGGGATTTGATTTCAATCTTGATTCAATATTGACTCGGTAGGCTACAGTATATAGCCTACATGTTAATTTTTCTCAAGAAAAAATACATCACATAATGCTGTAAACATACAGAGAGCCCTGTCAGCTGGTATTATTAAAGGTTAAAAATTAACAAATTAAATTAAATAGAATTTGGTTTTCATTATAATAAAAATTGACACAAGTAAAAATATAATACAAATGTAATATAGTGCACATATTTAGCAAAATACTCTCTATAGCTTTTTTTTCTAGTCAACTAACATGTTGGTCATTAAATGGCTTTCCTGAGGTAAATGTAACATTCTGTGGCATAATTGTTCACCTGCAGTTTTATTGACCTCTTTCCGTGGTTGAAAAACACTGATTGATCGATATTATGTATGAGGCTTGAATACCTTTCGGTAAGTTGTACTGTATCTTTAAATAAAAAGTAACAGATGATCGGTTTACTTGAACTGAGGCGCTACAGCGATCGGTCACGTCACATTTACAAGCACCAAAACGGTATTTATTGTCTGAATTTCGTAATAAAATGGACAGAACATGAGAACTGAGAATTGTTTTCATATCAAAAGTAACCTGCTCTGTCTAGTCTGTCGGTCTCGGTGTCCTCTTTGCTCCGTGATTTTTCTGTGCGTGAGAAAATGGATGTGTGGCGCGAGAGCGTGTGAAAAGTGTAAATTGCGCGAGTCTCACGCTGAATGCGTAGAGTTGACAGCCCTGCTTTTAGAAGGGGGATAAATCGTCGGCAGCGTTCCTCCTTCCGCCGTGCTTCTTCTCCATGTGAGGATTGTTTACATTAGACTAGAGTGCCATGCACACGTGCTTCTACATGTGGGGATTGTTTACATCAGAGTGCACAAGTGTTTCGCGCAGCATATACGCAGTGTTTAAGCGGTTGATGGAAAATAAGTTAATGCGCGTTCTATAAATATACATTCTGATCTATTATTTTTCACGGTATTTTGAAGTGCCCGCAATAACAATATCGTGCATATTCATTACCGTGATTTATCGCATTACCGAATACCGGCACATGTCTACCCATTTCACAAGATGTAAAATAAGTCTATGTAAGTGTATGTGAAGTTTTAGCTAAAAATAGCCAAAAGATGATTTTATACAGCATGTTTAAATTGTCACTTTTGGGGGCTGAGAAAAATGCACCGTTTTAGTGTGTATCCCTTTAAATGCAAATGAGCAGCTGCTAGCGGCACAGAGGGCGGAGCCTCACGAGCTCGCACTTCAGTCACCGTCAGGACAATAATGCCCACAGAGCCAGAGAATATACACTTTATGGAGATAGAACAGGTATAGTCTAGTTTAATTATGGTTCTAACTTATTTTTATCTTGCTTTTATCCACTATTAGTACAAGCCTGTTGTAGCGGGCCGTGTTCGAATGATGGCCAAAAATATACTGATGTGTTCAGTGAAGTTTATTGTACATCACACAAAAGATGAAGCATTAGTTTTACTCCAGAGAATCACTGTAAGTGCTGAATAAATGCAGTATAAGAAGTGCGCAGTAAAGTCTTATCCATAAACTCTCTCTTTCTCCCTTTCATTATCATCAACATATACAGCGAAGTACACAAAACACTCGTTACAACTATAACAGTAAACAAATATATACACACCTTTTCAGTGGGTGCTAAATAAACTGGTAAACTTTATATCCGTAAAATGACTCTGAGCTGTCATATAGCGTGTGCTCTCACTTTAATTTCTGCCGTGATCAGTAACGTTAGGCCTATCAATCTGGAGACTGTAAGCTGGACTGTAAGAACAGTTGGTACTGATCCAGCCTTGAGTAACAACGAGAGTTAATGAAGACTGCTATGTTCATTCTTACATCCAACAACAAAACACCTCAATCGCTTAGGAGACATTCTTGTCGCTACAGCTGCTCCGACGTCAAAACAATGGTGGACTGTGTTTAGCTCACTCAGGGCGGGTCTATGCTAAAATTGCAGTGTCAGTCAACAGTCGTGGGAGGGGCTTGTGTAAAAGTACGTCACATTGCCCAGAATCTGAGAACGGCTTGCTCTGAGACACTGTTTATGATTTATGGGGATTTTTTTTTAAAAACACTGGGTGGATTTTTATCATTATTGGGTGGTTGTGTATACACAAAGCTGCTTTGAAACAATCTACATTGCGCTATATAAATGAAGATGACTTGACTTGACTTGTTTCTCATTTTGAACTGATCTCAAATATTTTATTGAAATTGCTCCTTGCTCATAGAGTAAAACTTATTAGAGGCATGTACACTAATAAATATGATAATTCAAATCTGTTCAATCAAAACATTGTTACCTGAAATACAAATTTAAATATACCCAGGCAGGTTTCTGCTAAATTATATTTTAAAAATCTTTATCTATTTATCACAAACACCTGTAAAAGCACAGTAGTGTGCAACAGTTGGGTTCCGGAAGTAAAAACTCCATGGGGAAATAGATTTTTAACAATAACTTATAAACCGACAACTCTACTGTGAGCTGCGAGATTGTTAATCGATGGTATTTGGCTTCTGTTGAAGCCATCAGCCTGCATTATTTCAACTTATTTTTAAAATAATTGTTTAACAGCAGAATTCCTGGTGAAAAACTACATTACCCATGATGCTGGGCAAAAATTCCACCAATCAGAGTCGCCAAAAGAGCATTAGCTTTTCTTTGGCTCCGCCCACTTCAATGAAGCACTGCGAATGACATAATCAAGTCAGTCTTCTTGAGCTCTCAAAATACTTAAATATTTGGATATATGCATATTTGCAATTAACTTAAAATATATTGTTAATATATCAACATTTTTAAATGAGTAGTTTTATCTTTCTCCATCGTTTTTAATTCGATTATTCTGTTCGCAATGCTTCAATGTATTTTTGTCCGATTTTCAAATACTCGCTTTAAATCAAAGTTTGTAATGTTATCAATCACCTCTTAGCTGTTTGGCTTGGTTCATGGCTTATAGCGCTTTAACAAAGACTTTTTTTAAAATACCTTTAGGAGAAATTAATGGAAAAAATACCCATGCCGCTGAAAAGGTGGGTGGGCACTGTTGCACTCTATATACATTCAATGGTCAGAAAGACCACCCTTTTTTGGGTGTGCAGAGGAAAGCTCCACCCTAAACTCACTCTATTGGTTAAGCTGTTATTGGTCGCATTCTCAAACAAAAAAGTCACTTTTCTGGGGAATCAGTCTACAAATGACTTACTTACTTGTCTCTGTATATTAAGCTTTAATATGCGAAAGTTTAACACTGAAAAACTTCACCTTTATGTAACGACTGAGACAAATCAGACACAACTATTTGTTATATTTAACAAATAATCTTTAAAACTCACTCTGGGATCTATGGTCCCGTCCCCCCAACTAGGGCAAGAAGGTTCTTGGTTACCATGACTACGATCAAATAATTTGGTTTTATTGCTGTTAAAAATGTGGTCACATGGAAAAAGCAGAGGCCATAGGAAAGACCCACAGCCCTTAAAACAGACTTTCCTGCATTAATTTATTGACGAACTGATCTGTAAATGAGCATGCACCCTAGGACACTATGTGAATGATTTACTGTCTTGTGTAATGTCTTTTGATACTATTATGTCTTTGCTTCTATGTATTTTATGATAGAACCAACGGTCAATGTAACCCCACCTATATCATGTCTCCTATCTAATTAATCCTCATTTAATGACTCA